>NC_133503.1:180392500-181592500 GCF_049354715.1 Callithrix jacchus
TTCAAATAATGCATAGGAGAATTTATGAGAAAATCTAAGTAATCTAGAAGGGCTTTGATAATTTTTTCAAAGCAGAAATAAAGACAAAATTTGAGCATATACATCACTTGCTCACCAGTATTGCTGCGAAGTTGCACTCACAAAATGATTAGGTGTGGATATATAAGAGATAAGCTGATCATGTACGCGGATGAGTAATCCAGCAATAGAAGCAAACACATACAATGGATCATTTTTCAATAAAGGCATCAATCCAAGCAAAGGAGAGCAAAATGTGTCTTCAACCAATGTTGCTGAAGCAATTGGATGAACATATTAATACAGAAGTTTTGCCTAACCTCTTTCTCTCATCAGGCAAAAAATTAATTTCATATATAGTAGGCCTAAATTTATAGTTTTCAGAAGATTCCATAGGAGGTATCTTCAATACCTTAAATTGGTAAACAATGTTTGTCAAAATCACAGGTAAAATAATAAACAACATCGATGTATTTTGCTCTAATAAAATTAGAAAACTTCTTATTAAGTCATGTGATTTTACTTTTTATTTATTTACTTATCTTACAATTTTTTTCAAAGGCTAGTAGAGTGAAAAGGGGGGAGTAGAAAAGGAACAAGCAAATCTGTAACCGGCTGTGATGAGTGAGGTGTAAACACCACTGCTCTCAGGCCAGACAGTATCATTTTAAAACAAAAATATATTTCAAAGACTAAAAAATATGCATATGATGCACATTTCTGACATAATAATTGATGTAATGATACATGTGTGTATAAGAATATATATAAGTGTATATTGCTGCATGTATTAGGTTGGTGCAAAAGCAATTGAGGGGTTTGCCATTACTTTTAATAGCAAAAACTGCAGTTACGTTTTCACCAACCTAATATATATATGACTATGTATCACTCGTGTGTGTGTGCACTCGTGCATTGTGGTCCCTAAGACCATAATTGGGTTCAATACTTCACTGGAAGTACTCAAAGAACTAATAAAAAAATGTATTATTGATGTTTATTGCATGAAAGGATTAAGATTAAAATCTGCAAATGGAAAGATTATAGGGTAAAGTCAAGGAGAAACCAAATACAAGGGTCTAGGTTTCTACAGTCTGAATGTTTGTGTCCCTCAAAAATTTGTATATTAAAACCTAAGTGCCAAGATGATGTTTAGCAGTGGGGTCTTTGGGAGATAATTAGGTTATAGGGCTCTGCCCTCATAAATCAGATTAATTTCTTCTATAAAAGGATTTAAAGAACTTGTTTATTTTTCTTATGATATGAGGATACATAGAAGGAATCATCTATGAGAAATGGGCATGCATGAAACACTAAATATTCTGGCATCTGGATCTTCAACTTCCTAACCTCTAAAACTGTGAGCAATACATCTTTGTTGTTTATAAATTACCCAATCTAAGTATTTTATTATAAAAGCAGAAGAGACAAAGACACAAGTGTCCTCTCCCAGTGGAGTCACATAGGGACGCATTTAATTCTCCCACCAGCAAGGCGTGACAACACATGCAAGGGAAGCTCAACCAAGCTTTGATCTACAGAGTTTTTATTCAATCACAGAGGCAGGCAGCACCTGTGTGACCTACCACAGGTGCTCATATTTCAGAACCTCCCACAATCAAAGAGAAAATCAATTGTTCACCATAAATCACACTGTTTGCATAGAATTACCTGGTTAAACACCTACAGCATGGATCAAGTCCTCAGGCATAAAAAACAGTAAATACAGCATTGCACAGGGCCTTTTGTATTGAACACTCTATTATAATAGTTTAAAGGTTGTCTTTTAGTTGCTGGCGGATGACCACAGTTCTGAAGACAGACAGGTGTTTTTGGAATGTGTAAAATCTGATACTAACCTGAACCCTGAGATAGAGCCTTCAGGAATGGGAGTAAGGCCCTTATGAAAAACCCCCAAAGAAGCTTCAGTGTTTGCCTATTTTACCATATGAGGATACAGTGTAAGGAGCCACCTTTGAGAAAGTGGGCCCTCACCAGATGCTGCATCCGCCTGTGGCTTCATCTTGAACTTCCCAGCCTCCAGAAAAATAAGAAATAAATTTACGTTGTTTATAACCTATATAGTTTGTTATATTGTTGTTCTAGCAGTCCTAATAGACTAAGATATTTCTTCTTAAATCAATAAATGATGCAGGAGATTAGTTAGAAAAGCATTTAAGAAAACTTACAGTGAAACTGTATTTTCATATATTAAGAAATGACATAAAATTATGATATTATAAATATATGATATTAATATAAGGTGAAAGAAATGGAAGCAACATTTTGTATTAAAGATCAAAATTTTCATGGCAATGTAATATAGTAAAAAATGGTATTTCGGCCAGGCACAGTGGCTCAAGCCTGTAATCCCAGCACTTTGGGGGGCCGAGGCAGGTGGATCACAAGGTCAAGAGATTGAGACCATCCAGGTCAACATGGTGAAACCCCATCTCTACTAAAAATATAAAAAACTAGCTGGGCATGGTGGCGTGTGCCTGTAATCCCAGCTACTTGGGAGGCTGAGGCAGGAGAATTGCCTGAACCCAGGAGGTGGAGGTTGTGGTGAGCCAAGATTGCTCCATTGCACTCCAGCCTGGGTAACAAGAGCAAAACTCCGTCTCAAAAAAAAAAAAAATGGTATTTCTTACTCATAGGCAAAGATGTATTAAATTTGATTTGAGAGCTATCTAGGTAAACATGGCTGATCTAACAAACAAATCTATCTGATATTTTTTGGCTGTGTCCCCACCAAAATCTCATCTTGAATTGTGGTTCACATTATTCTCATGTGTCCTGGGACAGAGCAGGTAGGAGATAATTTAATCATGGGGGTGGTTACTCTTACACTATTCTCATAATAGTGAGTGAGTTCTCTCAAGATCTTATGGTTTAATAGGGGGCTTTTCCTCCTTTGGCTCAGCACTTCTACTTCCTGCCACATGAAGAAGGGTGTGTTTGCTTCCCCTTTTGCCATGATTGTAAGTTTCCTGAGGCCCCCCAGCTATGCTGAACTGTGAGTCAATTAAATCTCTTTCCTTTATGAATTACCCAGTCTCAGATACATTTTCATTAGTAGCATTTGACAATTAACTAATACATTTTATCTGCCTAATAAATCTAAATTCCTATAAAATGTCATTACTTTTTAAAAAAACACTCTAAAGTAAATAAAAGAGATTTGCTGATAAAATGTTATAATAATTTCTCTATAAAATATTGAAAATGAATTGAAGGAAACATTTTAATTGACTTAACCAGGAATAGATAGCTCTGTATACATGTCTGCAGAGGTGTAAATGAGAAAGCTAATTTATGTATTAAAGTTCCCCCAAAAGATGAGAAATTGGCAGGACCCTTTACTGCTGATCAGAAGGTTAATATGTGGAAATAAAATCAAGAAGACTGTCTGAAAACATACATCAGGAGGATTTACATTCTGCAGTTCCACTCTTTCCATAGAGCCAGTAAATTACCTTTTTTCCACCTACATAATAAATGGAAGGTTTCCTTTCCAGAATAATTTGACAAGACAGGTTCAAGTTTCCAACACATCAGTGATTGATGTTTGGTAAGGTGGTAAACTCATAGTAAGCAAGCACATTAAATGAAAATGTAAATATTAAACTGTAATGAATCAGGCTTCCTTCCACCACTCAATTTTTAGGGCAATCACAGCCAGACCTATACTTACCAAGTAGGATACGTTAAGGTTTTTCGGGTCAGGCGCTGTTGCTAATGCCTGTAATCCCAGCACTTTGTGAGGCCAAGGCAGGCAGATCACAAGGTCAGGAGTTTGAGACCAGGCTGATTAACATGGTGAAACTCCATCTCTACTAAAAATACAACAATTAGTTGGGCGTGGTGGTGCCTGCCTATAATCCCAGCTACTCAGGAGTCTGAGGCAGGAGAATCACTTGAACCCGGGATGCAGAGGTTGCAGTGAGCCTAGATCACACCACTGCACTCCAGCCTGGGTGATAGAGCAAGATTTTGTCAAAAGAAAGAAAAGAAAAAGAAAGAAAGAAAAAGAGAGAGAGAGGAAGGAAGGAAGGAAGGAAGGAAGGAAGGAAGGAAGGAAGGAAGGAAGGAAGGAAGGAGAAAGAGAGGAAGAGAGAAAGAAAGAGGGAAAGAAAGAAAGAGGAACGGTGGGAGGGAGGGAAGGAGCGAAAGGTTACTCTCTGGAAAAGCTAAACGCTTCACAAACAAGAGCTACTAACACTAAAATATGAGAATTTTCAAAAACAAAATTGTCCCATTGTCACATTAGTATATCCTACTTAATATCAGGTAGTTAGCAGAAACCTCAATATTTGCCAAAGTTTCTGTTGTGAAAGATAGATGAAGACCAAATTAAAAATAGTATGATTTAAAAAGAGGGAATCCTAGAAGCTAAATGAAACCTTAAATATATTAGTGCTACTTTTTTCATAGAAACAAGGGATGTTTGAACTAAGAAATAAAAACAAAAGAATTTAAAATGAAATGAGAAAACAGAAAGAAGCTACAAATATATAAGATATGATTACATTAAACTTACCATTAAATTTTGGAAATAACAAACAAGATAATCTTTCAGGAAATAGAGGGAGAATAAACACACAAAGGCTTTAACAGTATAAAAGGAAACCTAAAATTAATGGTTCAATCAAGAGATGCAATTTTAAACTCAGGGGAGTGCCAAAGGAGAGACACAGAGTATGAAATGAAGGAAAATATTAAAGAAGCAATATAAGAGCACGTCCCAGAACTGCAAGAGTGTCTCAGAATCAACCACTACAAAGAGACCAGTCCCCAATCCTATCATCATCATCATCATGAAAGTTCACAGTGTGTGGCAAACCCTTTCAGACAGCAAATACTGTGCAGCCTTTAGATTTAACAGCTTCAGTAAAATATAGATGACTGTAAAGAAATACATGCAAGCTTCTAAAGAAAAATTTTTTTCTTCCCAGACTTCAGTGTGCAGAAAGAAAACATCAATTTGTGGGTAGGAATGCACATTTTTGCTGTATTGTATGCTCTCAATAAATGCAAGTTCACTTTATAATAAAGCAACATAGGATGCAAGTCACTGAATAACAGAACAAGTAAACGCACGAAAAGTATGAACATGTGAACCAGAAAATAAAGAATGTAAAGATAAAGAACAGTCACCAAAATTCTGAGAATTTCTTGGAATATTATGCAGAAGTGATGAACATTTTCACCATGAGAAAAAATTCAACTAAATCTTCAATAAAATGGAATCGACATAGGTCTTCCATTTATTATGTCAAGTGTGGAAACAGCAATAAATAGATGGAAAAGGAAGCAAATCAGAAGTGTGATCATTGTTGCTGGACACCAGCCAAAGTCAGGGACATACAAACAAGCAGAGAGCTAACAAGAAGTGGGGTTCTTTCTTTCTCATCACCAATATGAATTTGTTCTCACAATTTCTCCAAATTTAGAACTGACATCAGATGGAAGAGCCAGAGAATAGATCAAGCACATATGTCCATTACAAACGTGACTGATGGAATGGTATTATAAACCGGAATTGAGAAAAGTCAGAGAATATCTGGATTAAATATCTGACACTTGGAAGATTGACTTGGTTCAGAAAGTTTCTCCAAAGGAAAAGGTAGAAAAAGATAACTATAACTTTACATATTCAAATTTATGATTGCTAAAAATTCATAGCAGCTTCAGTACTGACCTAAAAAAACCCAACCTATTTAGTTGCCTGACAAAATGTTGGTATTTGTTTTATTCTCTTGCAATTGTTTCTTTCCTTTCATTTGCTTTTCACGGCTAGTTGCATAGGCTATGAATTCTGCAACATAACGTTGAATAAAATCAATAGAGGAGACATACATATATTTATTCATTCAATCTTAATTATGTGACTGTCAATATAATAGATGTTATGCTAAGAATTTTTAAAAATTATTTTTTGTCATGGAGTCTCACTCTATTGTCCAGGCTGGTCTCCAACTCTAGAACTCAAGCAGTCTTCTTGCTTTGGCCTCCCAAAGTGCTGAAATTACAGGTGTGAACTACCAAGTCCAGCCCTCATATAATAACCACATCAAGTGTCATAAAAAACTTCATTGTGATTTTTTTCTCTAATTGCATAATAATTTGTTCCATTGTACTTACTTTGTTGTTGTTTTTCTAAGAAAATTATAATATATATTGCTATGACAGATGAGAATTTGATTTTTTTCTTGCTAAATGGTTTGAGAATTACTGAGATCATTTAACATTTTTTTCTGTTTGGTTTTGTTTTTGAGACAGAGTCTCACTCTGTTGCCTGGCTGGAGTACAGTGGCATGAGTTTGTCTCAGTGCAATCCTGCTTCCCAGGTTCAACCCAATTTTCTTGCCTCAGCCTCCTTAGTAGCTGGGATTACAGGCAGGTGCCATCACACCCAGCTGATTTTTGTATTTTTAGTAGAGACAGGGTTTCACCATGTTGGCCAGGCTGGTCTTGAATACCTAACCTCAGGTGATCCACCCACCTCAGCCTTCCAAACTGCTGAGATTACAGGCATGAGCCACACTGCCCAGCCTCATTTTGCTTTTAATTTAATTTATAATTTTTGAATATTTATGTCACACAAATATACAGTACTGTTAAATATAATTAATTCTGCAAAGCTTTCTTATGATGGTTGATGTCTTTGTCTTAAGCTTGAGAATATTTTCTCATCTAGAGATGTGAAAGAAGGAGGAGAAGAAGAAAAAGAAAGAAAATGATAGAAAAGAAACTCTTCCTTCAATCTGGATAGGTCTCTATGGTACATGTGGAGAGAAAGTTGCACTCTCCATGTATTTTTATACTTTCAGTAGACCTTGCTGGGTGCCTTACCATTACTGGTTGATTGGATCATCTTCCTTTATAGCAGAGCCCATGCAGCAGGCCTGTGGACGCATTTTGCAATGTCTTATGCAAGGACACATGACACAGATTTGGCAATGTAAAAATAGGGTAAAAACTTCCTTCTTACTGTAAGCACATTCTTGCTCCCTGACAGTCACACTTTCTTCCAGCTTAGAATATAAACTTGATGGCTGGTCCAGAAGCAACTTGAGCAGTAGGAAGCTAAGCGGAAGTCCAAAAAAACGGTAGAATTCTCAGCCCTAACATGAGCCATTGAAATAATTTTAATCTTCTAATTGTTTGAAGAAAAATAAGCCCATAATTGTTTAAGCCAGTGATGAACAAGTTTTTACTTTCTCACAGCTGAGTGTAATCACCAGCTGCTGCAGCCCTCCATGAAGTTTCAACCTGCCTGCTGGAAAAGCATTACTAGTGCAATGATTCTCTCGGTCAGGGAGGTAAACAGTCCAGGTGCCAAGAACAATTTACTTCTCCTGTGATGTGCCGTCTCCCACCGATATTTGGACGTTCAGTCATTACCACCTTCCCACGGATAACCCTAGGGCATTATGTGAAAAATTACTCCTGTAATATGTCCCTTCAGTTCCATCCACTCCAGGATGCTGCAACACTCTTGACATGGTTAACTCCAAAATAAGGCATGTACTTTAGATATTAAGAAAAATTTAGAGGAACACTTTATAATATGTACAGCAATGAGTATTACCATTTTTTGTTTTGTTTTGTTTTTGAGACATGTGTTTTGCTATAATATGAGGGTTACATAGTATAAGGCGTCGGCCCACACCTGTGTTACAGAATATCAAACATGCAATTTTCATATTGGAGTCTGTGCCTCCGAAAAGATGTAATCTTTGAAGTTCCTGATTTGAGACTCATGGGCAAGACACTTAAATGATCTAGCACAGGAGTGAGCAAACTGCAGCCTGCAGGCCAAACCTAGTTCTACACCTGTTTTGCAAATACAGTTTCATGGAACGAAAAGTCACACAAATTTTTACATAAGTAAATATTTATATTTACAATTTTACATAAGTAAATAAGTATACACACACACACACACACAATATTTAAATATTTAGCAATATTTGTATGACAGAGTTGAGCAGTAGCAACAGAAACCATATGGCCCTCAGAGCTGAAAGTATTTGCTATCTACTGCTTTACAGGAAAAGATATGCGGCCACATTATAGCATTTATTTGGCTTTTTATAATGAGGATATTACAAAACAAATACACCAAAAAGAGAACAATGTATCTGAAACTACCTCAAATATGTGATCAAAAAAAAAAAAGCTGTGTATTTGATTAACTGTTAACTAGAGGTAACAAAATAAAATTAATATAGAAATGATAAGCTTCAATCTTAAAAAGCTCAACTTCAAAATTATTAAAATATATTTAGGCAAAGAATATTAAATGCTGTAGAGACACCCTCTAAGATGGGTTTACTTACATACAGTTAGATTTGCTGGATTGCAGAAATGTGCAACTTGTCTATGTGAAATTTTTACAAATTCAGTTGTCTAGTCACACAATTAAGAATTTTGTATTAGAAATATTTTTTTTTTTTTTTTTGAGACGGAGTTTCGCTCTTGTTACCCAGGCTGGAGTGCAATGGCGCGATCTCGGCTCATCGCAGTCTCCGCCTCCTGGGTTCAGGCAATTCTCCTGCCTCAGCCTCCCGAACATAGAAATATTTTTGATCATTGTCAAGATGAACACAATTCATTTGGTAATAAATTCATTAAACAAATATAAATATATATAATATCTTTAACAATTTTGAACATACTGTTTTCTTCTTTAAAATGCATATATATTGTGACTTATTAATACATGATGAAATGTAAATCAAACATGAAGAAGCTTAATAAACATATATAGTATAAAAATTTGTTTTATGGATTCAAAAATTATGAGACATTCTTTTTCTCCTAAGATCAAAAACATATGAAAGATTAAAGACTATTATCTCTAATATTATAGATTAATATATTATTAATTCTATTGTTAGCATTTTAGCAGAAACTTCAGTTATTAAACATATTCATTAATTTTATATTTCAGGGTAACAGTAACACCTGTGATGCAACTGATGTAAGATTGCTTTGTAAACTGTGAATGTGTTTATTTTTACTCTAAGCTTTTATGTTAGATGTAAAAAAACAGTAAGCTTGTAAATTATAACTGAACTACATAACATTTGAACTAGTAGTAAGAGAAGAAGGTCAGAATTTTAGAATTCTGCACTTCTGAAAATAGCAAAAAGATATGGTATAAATATAAAAAAAGATAAGGTATAAATATGTTTGCATAATTTTGTATAAGCTTGACACTACACCTCATGTTTATGCACATTTTAAGGAAGATGACAAATATGATTACCCAAAGGAACACAGGTTTACTTAAGAATTATAGAGTCATGTAATACATGAGTTCTTCCAAGCCCTTCTCAGCCCATTGAGAAGCATGCATATGGGTGTGTGCTCTCAGAGAAACCTCCCACATTTTGGTGCAAAAGACTTGAGGGGTGTCTTGGCAGATTATCAAACCATGGTGGCCCCCTAATCACCAGAAGTACCTGTCTGGGTAAAACAGCCGCCAAGGCCAACTAGAAAGCAAGGATTCCAAGATGTTCAAATTGACAGAAACTGAGAAGAAGAATTTCACTATATGTCAGTTTCTTATTTTCGACTCAGAAGTTATAATAGAACAAGGAATCATCATAAAATGCTCTGCTTGAAGTAGTGCCAAACCCAATAATAACATTCCTTTACTTTCATTTTACTGTTATTATTTTTATTATTGTTACTTTGTTTAGTATTATCAATATTTAACAAGCTAAAATAACAAGAAAGAGACCCATATAAGTCTCTATTTTTTGAGAGAGAGAGAGAGAGACAGGATTTCTCTCTGTTCCCCAGGCTGTAGTGCAGTGGCACAAAAATGGCTCACTGTGGCCTCGACCTCCAGGCTCAAAAATCCTCCCACTTCAGCCTTCCCAGCATCTGGGACTACAGGCACTTGCCATGACACCTGGCTATTTTTGTTTTATTTTTTATTTTTTAGTAGACAAGGTCTTTCTATGTTTCCCAGGCTGATCTCGATCTCCTGGCTTCAAGTGATCCTTCCAAGTGATCCTTTGCCTGGGCTCCCCAAAATGATGGAATTGCAGGTGTGAGCCACCATGCCCAGATCCATAAAATAAACTTTGATGATAGATTTGACATTTTTGTTCAGTGAAGTTAATAGTCAAATGAACTGCCCTAAGAAACCAGTGAAGAAATGATTCCCGAAGGTAGTTAAACAAAGTTTTGTTCAAGTATTTTATTCTCAATTGATATTGCTTGACGCTATGTGTCATACAATAGAGTAAGCAAGCAACGTGACGCTGTGTTTCAGACAGTTTATGCATTGGAAAAACATACACCCTTTAGATTGTTAAATTATAATCAGTTCATAAAGTCTAGCTGCTATTTAGAAATTAACATAAAAGGAAGATACAATCGAACACTTTTCTTTGCTAATTTTCTAAACCGGCTCTAACTGCAAACATTTATATATGGGATATTTTATGTTTTTGTTTATCATCTTGATATAGAGATGAAGAGAATAGAAGAAACCTCAATGTATTTATGACCTGCAACACTTACGATACAAAAGCTCAAAGAAATAGGCCGGGCACGGTGGCTCAAGCCTGTAATCCCAGCACTTTGGGAGGCTGAGGCGGGTGGATCACGAGGTCAAGAGATCAAGACCATCCTGGTCAACATGGTGAAACCCCGTCTCTACTAAAAAAACAAAAAAATTATCTGGGTGTGGTGGCACATGCCTGTAATCCCAGCTACTCAGGAGGCTGAGACAGGAGAATTGCCTGAACCCAGGAGGTGGAGGTTGCGGTGAGCCGAGATCGCGCCATTGCACTCCAGCCTGGGTAACAAGAGCGAAACTCCATCTCAAAAAAAAAAAAAAAAAGAAAAAGAAAGAAAAAGAAATAACTATGATTACTCATAACAGAGGATCTGGGTTTCTAGAGGGTTAACAAGCATAATTTTACTCAGGTAGATATAACAAGAAAACCAGGAAATGAATGACTTCCACATCTATTTAATAGGCCTTAGTAATAGGGGGAAAAAAGCAACTATAGGGTTTTTTTTTTCCCCTAAAATCTTTTTGGGGAAATCTATTCCCGAATATCCAGACTGTAGTGGGAAACAAACTTAAGAAGGACTAGACCAGGCGCGGTGGCTCACGCTTATAATCCCAGCACTTTGGGAGGCCAAGGCAAGCGGATCATGAGGTCAGGAGTTTGAGACCAGATTGGCCAACAAAGTGAAAACCCATCTCTACTACAAATACAAAACATTAGCCAGCCAGTGTGGTGTGCACCTGTAATCCAAGATACTTGGGAGGCTGAGGCATAAGAATCGCGTGAACCTGAGGGGTGAGGGCTGCAGTGAGCAGGGATCACACCATTGCAGTCCTGCTTGGGGCTACAGTGCAAGACTCCATCTCAAAAATAAAAAATAAATAGAAGGCTAATCCCTCATTCTAAGATGAGATGTTAGTTTTAAGAAACTCGATTCCATTGCTTCATTTTCCCCTTTAGTAAATGACTGAAACGTGGATCCTCATATTAGAGAAGACATAATTCCAAGTATCTTGTCACCATTATATTTGGTTCCTTCTGGTTGCTGCCACAAAAATGTCAAAGCAGAAATCTTACATGGAATTAAGTTGAGAAGAAGAATGGTGCTATCGCTTGTTACTTGTTTCTGTACATACAGCTTTATTTTAATGGTCTAGTGTTGAAAGCACTTTGATTAGGACGTTGTTTCCCTTGACACTATCAGTTGATCTCTTATCTAGTAGAGGCAAAGAAGTTGGTTAAAATAAACTGTTTCTGAGGATGAATTTCCTCTCTCTGTCTCTCCCTCTGTCTCATTTTTCTCTTTATCTTTTATTGAGGTCTTTCTTCCTGTTTTAAACATGTGTGCGAATATGATGGCCTGTGCCGAAACAGCACAATTGCAACCAGGAGGTGAAAGAAAATTAAAGACTACATACATGTTGATATATCTATCCATAAGGATGTTAAGAGCTTCAAAGACCTGGCTTTGGTCAGCAGACAGTATCACTTTAAAACTGCCTAATTATGCTTTTATTTCATTCATTCTTTTTTTTTTTTTTTTTTAGAATTTTAATTCATTTTTCTCATTGGGGCACTAAGTTCATAGATCCCTTAATTCTCATTGCTTATCAGCGTTCTCCTCATTTTCTTTTAAATTCATCTTAATTTCTGTGGTTCACCCCTTCTTTCCTTTTCTTATTAATTCCCTTGTCCAGTTGCACTTCAACAATTAACGAATAATTGTGTTTGTGTGTGTGAGATTGTTGTTGTGCCTCCAAATGTTGCTGTGATATTATATAGATTGGTGTCAAAAAAAACCCATTTAAAGTCATTAACTTCAATTCTATCAATACCCTTTTCGATTTCTCATGAAGATAATTTAAAACAATTTCTACTTGATCAAACTCTTTGCCCAACCACACTCATTCATGTCTGAACTTATTCCAGTTATTCAGACCCTAATAAAATTTTCATCAGACAGGTGTGAATGCCTGCTGATACCCACACTGCCTATGACCATCCTCTTCCTTCACTGTTTTAATAAAGCAGATGTTCATGCTCTTATCCAGTTACTACTTCTGCTCCAATATTTTCGTATCTTCTCAGAATCTTAAAACATTTACTCATCTTTTTTATTCAGTATCTTCAGTGCATTTAGTTCTATCAGTTGCCTATATAAACATCTGCACGAGGCCAGATCTCTTATGTTAACACCCCCTCCCCAAACTAAAATAAGCAGCAGGAGGAGAAAGCATTTCTACCAACACAAATTGCCTTATAACGATTTGTCCATCTCGTCTTCCTACTTCAGAATCAAGTTTTATGAAAATGCCTATAGTGCTTTCTCCATCATTTTTCACCTCCAAATTACATGAACAGGTTCTAGCCTCACTAATTCATTTGAGTTATTTTTGCTAAGTTTACTCATGGCATTAAAAATAAATTGCATGGATATTTTATTTATATACTGATGACTCCCAAATATACACATCATAGATATTGCTTTCAACTTCAGGTCTATACATCAAGTCACATATCCCTGGCTCTTTGATGTACTTTATACTCAACAGGTATCCAAATGAATACAGTGTTAATTGCTCCACAAATTATAAAATGTTTCTCCTCTTTTTTATGTCAAAGTCACCTCATTCCCCATTTTTCTTTTCTATTAATTCAAAATACTGCTTCTCACGTTTACGCACTTCTCTTTATTCCCACTATATCTAGTCCAGAATCATCTCTCTTGCCTTGAAAAGTAAAACAGCCAACTAATGGATATGGTAGCTCCTCCTTTTCTGTGGGGTCAAGTTCCAAGACTCCCAGTGAATCTGTAGATAACTGAAACTGCAAATAGCACAAAATTCTTTATACCTTAATGACTTCCCCATACATACATACCTATGATAAAGTTAATTTATAAATTTTTCAGAGTAAGAGCTTCACAAAATAATAATAAAATGAACAACTATAACAATATACTTTAATACAAGTTGTGTGAATGTAGTTTCTCTCCCTCTCTCTCTCTTCTCTGGAAATATCTTATTGTATGTAGTAGTATTTGACTATAGTTGACCACAGGTAACTGAAACCACAGGTAAGGAGATGTTACTGTGTTCTTGCCTCTAGTCTTAGTTCCTTCTCAGACATTTCTTCGCTGTCTTGGCAGGCGCATTTCCACACGAAAATATTCTCTATGTCATTTAGTAAGCCAACTCACTGGATTTATTCTTAGAATAAAACCTCAAACTCTGATCGTGTTTAGCAAAGCTCATCAGGATCTAGTTCCTGAATTATTTGCCAAATTTACCTCCTGCCTTTCCCACTTGCCTATGTACAAAATGCTTCATTTTCTGGGAAAAAACAGCAACCCTCCTTTTCTTGTGCCCACCTAATGACTTCATTCTCATTGGTAGCCTCATTCGACATCACTACCTCAGGATTCTCACAGGTCGTGTTGCATTACACAGTGGCCAGACAGATGCAAAATGTAAGCGATGAAAAGGAAATGACACAGATATGATGATTTTATTGTAAGAAGTTGTTACTTAATCATTTGTAACATAGAATATTATTTTTGGTCTAATTTACATCATGAATCAAAATATTGTCTTTAAAAAGCAAATGCTAAATATATAAGATAATTAAAAGCATAGGAAAGAGGCACTAAGAAAAACTTAGAACAATTCTGAATTTCCCAGATTTGCTGTTTGATTTTGTGTTAATTTAAAAATGATTTATGGAGAAATAGACATGGCAGTCTTTTGGTGCTTGTGGCAACTATTCTGGCTGAGTTCACACTTCATTATCTCAAAGCTTTGCTTTTTGCTCTGCCCTCTAAGAGTATTCTAGGTTCTGCCCAATTTAGAACTTTGAATACATGTTTGCATTTTAACTCTCTCTTTATCTGCTAAAGAAAGTAACATCATGGTTCATGCTTAAGGTTCTGTGCTAGCTCCTGAATATGTATTTGTCACATTAATAAATGACTTTTTCAGTAGGGTTAGAGAATGCAAGATGATGCTATTATTATTGATCAAGAAAAATTAATTATTTCATAAATAATATATATGAAATAGATTGATCAGTCTTTCTTGATATCTATCATTAAGTGGGTTAGATTCAGAACATATTGAGCATAAATTTCCTTGTAACTGAGTAAAATATGAATAAAATTGTAGAACGTATTCTAAATATGTAATAAAAATGCTATTAAAAATGAATAAGAAGGTAAGACTTATTCAATGCTTTGTGGAGTCATCATGAAGGGAATCAGTCTTCTTATCAGAACAAGCTGAACAGCTTAGTTAGTTCTCTTTGAATCATGTAAAGATACAAAAAGAAGTCAACCATCCATAATCTGGAAGAAAGCATTTATCAAAATCTGATGGTTTTGGCATCCTGATTGCAGACATCCAGCCTCTAGAACTGTGAGAAATATATTTCTGTTATTTATGAATCTCCCAGTCTAAGATACTTTGATATAGCAGCCTGAACTAACATGCTGGCTATGGAAGAAGCAGCACCATATATTGGAGCTGGTTCAGAGTATATAGAGCATTTTGGAGAGCCTTGCCACAGCCTTGCAAAATATTGCCACCTACCTGACACTTGGATCTGTCTGTTCTCACAATGCTATAAAGAGCTACCTGAGAATAGGTAATTTATGAAAAGAAGAGGTTTAATTGACTCACGGATTCTTTTTTCTTTTTTCCTTTTTATTGCATTTTAAGTTTTGCGGTACATGTGCAGGACACACAAGATAGTTGCATAGGTACACACATGGCAGTGTGATTTGCTGTCTTCCTCTCCTTCACCCACATCTGGCATTTCTCCCCCTGCTATCCCTCCCCAGCTCCCCGCTCCTCTGTCCCTCTCCTATTCCCCCCAATAGACCCCAGTGTGTAGTGCTCCCCTCCCTGTGTCCATGTGATCTCATTGTTCATCACCCGGCTGTGAGTGAGAACATGCGGTATTTCATTTTCTGTTCTTGTGTCAGTTTGCTGAGAATGATGATTTCCAGATTCATCCATATCCCTACAAAGGACACGAACTCATCGTTTTTGATTGCTGCATAATATTCCATGGTGTATATGTGCCACATTTTCCCAATCCAGTCTATCAGCGATGGGCATTTGGGTTGGTTCCAGGTCTTTGCTATTGTAAACAGTGCTGCAATGAACATTCGTTTGCATGTGTCCTTATAGTAGAACAATTTATAGTCCTTTAGATATATACCCAGTAATGGGATTGCTGGGTCAAATGGAATTTCTATTTCTAGGTCCTTAAGGAATCGCCACACTGTCTTCCACAATGGTTGAACTAATTTACACTCCCACCAGCAGTGTAAAAGTGTTCCTATTTCTCCCCATCCTCTTCAGCATCTGTTGTCTCCAGATTTTTTAATGATTGCCATTCTAACTGGCGTGAGATGGTATCTCAATGTAGTTTTGATTTGCATTTCTCTAATGCCCAGTGATGATGAGCATTTTTTCATATGTTTGTTGGCCTCATGTATGTCTTCTTTTGTAAAGTGTCTGTTCATATCCTTTGCCCATTTTTGAATGGGCTTGTTTGTTTTTTTCCTGGAAATCTGTTTGAGCTCTTTGTAAATTCTGGATATCAGCCCTTTGTCAGATGGGTAAACTGCAAAAATTTTTTCCCATTCTGTTGGTTGCCGATTTATTCTAGTGACTGTTTCTTTTGCTGTGCAGAAGCTGTGGAGTTTGGTTAGGTCCCATTTGTTTATTTTGGCTTTTGTTGCTAATGCTTTTGGTGTTTTGGTCATGAAGTCCTTGCCTACTCCTATGTCCTGAATGGTTTTGCCTAGATTTTCTTCTAGGGTTTGTATGGTGTCAGGTCTTATGTTTAAGTCTTTAATCCATCTGGAGTTAAATTTAGTGTAAGGTGTCAGGAAGGGGTCTAGTTTCTGCTTTCTGCACATGGCTAGCCAGTTTTCCCAACACCATTTATTAAACAGGGAATCCTTTCCCCATTGCTTGATTTTTTCAGGTTTATCAAAGACTGTATGGTAGTAGGTATGTTGTATTGCCTCCGATGCCTCTGTTCTGTTCCATTGGTCAATATCTCTGTTTTGGTATCAGTACCATGCTGTTTTGATTACTGTAGCCTTGCAGTATAGTTTGAAGTCTGGTGATGCCTACTGCTGTGTTCTTTTTGCTTAGAATTGACTTGGCTATGCGGGCTCTCTTTTGGTTCCATATGAAGTTTAAGGTGGTTTTATCCAGTTCTGTGAAGAAGGTCACTGGTAGCTTGATGGGGATAGCGTTGAGTCTGTTAATAACATTGGGCAGTGTGGCCATTTTTACAATATTGATTCTTCCTAACCATGAACATGGACTGTTTCTCCATCTGTTTGTGTCCTCTCTTATTTTGTTGAGCAGTGGTTTGTAGTTCTCCTTGAATAGGTCCTTTACATTCCTTGTTAGTTGTATTCCTAGGTATTTTATTCTCTTTGTACCAATTATGAATGGCAGTTGATTCTTGATTTGGCTCTCTTTAAGTCTGTTATTGGTGTATAAGAATGCTTGTAATTTTTGCATGTCGATTTTGTATCCTGAGACTTTACTGAAGTTCCTTATCAGTTTCAGGAGTTTTTGGGCTGAGACGATAGGGTCTTCTAGATATACAATCATGTCATCTGCAAATAGAGACAATTTGACTTCCTTCTTTTCTATTTAAATACCCTTTATTTCTTTTTCTTGCCTGATTGCTCTGGCTAGAACTTCCAGTACTATATTGAATAGGAGTGGTGAGAGAGGGCATCCTTGTCTAGTGCTGGATTTCTGTTTTTGTGAATGCTTCCAGTTTTTGCCCATTCAGTATGATATTGGCTGTTTGTTTGTCATAAATAGCTTTTATTATTTTGAGATATGTTCCATCAATACCGAGTTTATTGAGGGTTTTTAGCATAAAGGGCTGTTGAATTTCGTCAAAGGCCTTCTCTGCATCAATTGAGATAATCATGTGGTTTTTATTTTCGGTTCTGTTTATGTGGTGAATTACGTTTATAGACTTGCTATGTTGAACCAGCCATGCATCCCTGGGATGAATCCTACTTGATTATCATGAATAAGCATTTTGATGTGCTGTTGCAATCAGCTTGCCAGTATTTTATTGAAGATTTTTGCATCTATATTCACCATGGATATTGGCCTGAAGTTTTCTTTTCGTGTTGAGTCTCTGCCGGGTTTTGGCATCAGGATGATGTTGGTCTCATAAAATGATTTGGGAAGGATTCCCTCTTTTTGAATTATTTGGAATAGTTTCAGAAGGAATAGTAACAGTTCCTCTTTGTGTGTCTGGTAGAATTCGGCTGTGAACCCATCTGGACCTGGGCTTTTTTTGTGTGGTAGGCTCTTGATTGCCGCCTCAACTTCAGACCTTGTTATTGGTCTATTCATAGTTTCAGCCTCCTCCTGGTTTAGGCTTGGGAGAACACAAGTGTCCAGGAATTTAATCATTTCTTCCAGGTTTACTAGTTTAAGTGCATATAGTTGTTTGTAATATTCTCTGATGATGGTTTGAATTTCTGTGGAATCTGTGGTAATTTCCCCTTTATCGTTTTTTATTGCATCTGTTTGGTTATTCTCTCTTTTCTTTTTTATCAATCTGGCTAGTGGTCTGTCTATTTTGTTGATCTTTTCAAAAAACCAGCTCTTGGATTTAGTGATTTTTTGAAGGGTTTTTCGTGTCTCTATCTCCTTCAGTTCTGCTCTGATGTTAGTTATTTATTGTCTTCTGCTAAGTTTTGAGTTTTTTTTTTGATCTTGCTCCTCTAGCTCTTTCAATGTTGATGATAGGGGGTCAATTTTGGATCTCTCCACACTTCTCATGTGGGCACTTATTGCTACATATTTTCCTCTAGAGACTGCTTTAAATGTGTCCCAGAGATTCTGGAATGTTGTGTCTTTGTTCTCATTGGTTTTGAAGAACTTCTTTATTTCTGCCTTTATTTCATTGTTTATCCAGTCAACATTCAAGAGCCAGTTGTTCAGTTTCCATGAAGCTGTGTGGTTCTGAGTTAGTTTCTGAATTCTGAGTTCTAACTTGATGGCACTATGGTCTGAGAGACTGTTTCTTATGATTTCAATTGTTTTGCATTTGCTGAGGAGTGCTTTACTTCCAATTATGAAGTCAATTTTAGAGTAGGTGTGATGTGGTGCTGAGAAGAATGCATATTCCGTGGATTTGGGGTGGAGAGTTCCGTAAATGTCTATCAGGTTTGCTTGTTCCAGGTCTGAGTTCAAATCCCGGATATCCTTGTTAATTTTCTATCTGGTTGATCTGTCTAATATTGACAGTGGAATGTTAAAGTCTCCCACTATTATTGTGTGGGAGTCTAGGTCTCTTTGTAAATCTCTAAGAACTTGCCTTATATATCTGGGTGCTCCTTTATTGGGTCCATATTTTTAGAATTGTTAGCTCTTCTTGTTGTATCGATTATTTTACCATTATGTAATGGCCTTCTTTGTCTCTTTTGATCGTTGTTGCTTTAAAGTCTATTTTATCAGAGATGAGAATTGCAACTCCTGCTTTTTTTTTGCTCTCCATTTGCTTGGTAAATCTTCCTCCATCCCTTTATTTTGAGCCTTTTTGTATCCTTGCATGAGAGATGGGTTTCCTGGATGCAGAACACCAATGGGTTTTGGTTTTTTATCCAATTTGCCAGTCTGTGTCTTTTGATTGGTGCATTTAGCCCATTTACATTTAGGGTTAATACTGTAACCCTAATTTGATACTGCCATTTTGATGCTAGCTGGCTGTTTTGCCCGTTAGTTGATGCAGATTCTTTGTTTTGTTGATGCTCTTTAGCATTTGGTATGTTTTTGGAATGGCTGATACTGGTTGTTCCTTTCTATGTGTAGTGCCTCTTTCAGGAGCTGTTGTAAAGCAGGCCTGGTGGTGACAAAATCTCTGAGTACTTGCTTGTTTGCAAAGGATTTTATTTTTCCTTCACTTATGAAGCTCAGTTTGGCTTGATATGAAATTCTGGGTTAAAAGTTCCTTTTCTTTAAGGATGTTGAATATTGGCCCCCACTCTCTTCTGGCTTGTAGAGTTTCTGCCAAGAGATCTGCTGTGAGTCTGATGGGCTTCCCTTTGTGGGTGACCTGACCTTTCTCTCTGGCTGCCCTTAGCATTTTCTCCTTCATTTCAACCCTGGTGAATCTGACGATTATGTGCCTTGGGGTTGCTCTTCTTGCAGAATATCTTTGTGGTATTCTCTGTATTTCCTGCATTCAAGTGTTGGCCTGTCTTGCTAGGTGGGGGAAATTTTCCTGGATAATATTCTGTAAAGTATATTCCAGCTTGGCTTCATTTTCTTCGTCACACTCAGGTACACCTATCAAATGCAGGTTAGGTCTCTTCACATAGTCCCACATTTCTTGGAGACTTTGTTCATTCTTTTTTGTGCTTTTTTTCTCTACTCTTGCCTTCTCATTTTATTTCATTGAGTTGATCTTCAACCTCTGATATCCTTTCTTCTGCTTGATCAATACTTGTGCATGCTTCACAAAGTTCTCATGTTGTGTTTTTTAGCTCCACCAATTCACTCATATTCCTCTCTAAGTTGTCCATTCTTGTTATTATTTTCTCAAATGTTTTTTCAAGGTTCTTAGTTTCTTTGCATTGAGTTAGAACATGTTCTTTTAGCTCATGGAAATTTCTCATTACCCACCTTCTGAAGTCTGATTCTGTCATTTTTATCACACTCATTCTTCATCCAGCTTTGTTCTCTTGCTGGTGAGGGATTGTGGTCCCTTTTAGGAGGCGAGGTGTTCCAGTTTCGGGTGTTTTCCTCCGTTTTGCACTGGTTTCTTCCCATCTTTGTGGATTTATCCACCTGTTGTCTGAGTAGTTGCTGACTTTTCAATTGGGTCTCTGAGTGGATGCCCAGATTATTGATGATGAAGTATTTCTGTTTCTTAGTTTTCGTTCTAACAGTCTAGCCCCTCTGCTATAGGACTGCTGAGGTTCACTCCAGGCCCTGCTTGCCTGAGGTACACCTGTAGCAGCTGTGGAACAGTGAGGGATGCTACCAGATTCTTCTGCTGCTATCTTTGTCCCAGAATGATGCCTGCCAAATGTCAGTCTGATCAGTCCTTTGTGAGGTGACTCTTTGGATATACGGGGGTCAGGGAGCTGCTTGAGGAGACAGTCTGTACTTTATAGGAGCTCAAGTGCTGAGCTGTGAGCCTCATTGTTCATTCAGGGCTGCTAGGCAGGTACATTTAAGTCTGCTGCAGCAGAAATCATAAA
The DNA here is from genome assembly GCF_049354715.1 of Callithrix jacchus. Classification (NCBI taxonomy): domain Eukaryota; kingdom Metazoa; phylum Chordata; class Mammalia; order Primates; family Cebidae; genus Callithrix; species Callithrix jacchus. The sequence continues at coordinate 180,413,321 of NC_133503.1, forward strand.
GCCCCTTTTTTTTTCCTCAGATGCTCTGTCTCGGGGAGTTAGGGCTTTATTTATGAGTATCTGTTGCACTGTCCTGCCCAACAAGGAGGCAGTCTAGTCACTACCTGCCTGCTGAGGCTCCCCACTGCTGCCGTGGGCCCCACCCTGCTGCCATGGGCTCTGCCCTGTTGCTGTGGGCTCCACCCTGCTGCCGAGTGTAACTCCCTGTAGTCCTGTTTATATGGGTGTGGTTAGAATTGCCATGGTGATGTTGGTCTGCCTCTGTATTGGCGGATTCTCTGTTATGGCGGGTTGCCTCGGCAACGGCAGGCTGTGTCAACAATGGGAGAGTACCTTTGTAGGGGTGGAATGCCTTGGTAATGGCAGACGCACCTCTGCCACCAAGCTGCACTATCCTGAGTTCAGCTGTGCTTGCCGTGAAACTCTCAACCCCGAGTGTTTCCAATTGCTGTTTTGTTTGTTTTCGTGAGGGTGGGACCTGCCAAGCCTGATCACCTGGCTCCCTGCCTCAGAGCCCTTTTGTTTTTTTTAAGTTGAACAGTTGACTCTCTCCCAGTCCAGGTGTTTCAATCGCCTGCTGAAAGGGCACCAGGATCTGTGTGATTTCCCGTGCAGCGACCCACTGCACCAGCTCAAAAGTCGCTGTCTGGGAATCTCCTGGCCTGGCTTACTGTTTAAGTCCCGTTTAATCAGATGAGTGTGCTAAACTGCCTTGCCAAATCTAAAATTGTCAGTTTAGTACGGCAACAAAACCAGTGTATTTTGTATGGAGTGCCACTGCACTGCGGTGCTGGCCGAAATGGCCACCCCAGCTGAAACAGCTGTGCTGACATCCCATGGGGCTCCTACACCTGGGAATTTCCTAGTCTGTGGGCAATAAAGATCCATGTGGAAATGCAGTGTCCACTCACCCTCTGCGCTTTCACTGAGAGCTGCAGTCCTGAGTTGCTCCTATAGCGCCATTCTCCAATGTTCTGTTCACTCACAGTTTCTTAGGGTGTACAGGAAGCATGACTGGGAGGCCTCGGGAAACTTACAATAATGAAAAAGGCAAAGGGGGAAGCAAGCATGTCTTACCATGGTGGAACAGGAGAGAGAGTGTGAAGGAGGAAGCGCTACCCACTTTTACACAGCCACATATCATGAGAACTCACTCACTGTCAGCAGAACAGCAAGGGGAAAGGCCAACCCAATGATCTAGTCACTCCCATCAAGCCCTGCCCTCAACACTGAAGATCATAGTTTAACATGAGATTTGGATGGGGACACAGTGCCAAACTATATCAGCACTGTAACTGAGTTGTTGAAGGGTTACTCTACTTTTCTATGGAGTCAGCTGCTTCAGTACATTGGAGAACATGGTAAGATCAGTGAATTCCATTGCAGATTACCACACTTTGTTGTGAAGGAAGTTTCTGGCCCAGAGGCAATGCTGCATGGAGTACTATGACAGTAGTTAAAGCATTCTGTTAATGCTTGGATGGTAGTTGTGGCAGAACTGCATTTAGGGAAGGCAAATCTGCATGCACAGGTAGCATCTATTCCAGTGAGAAAAGAATTCTGCCCCTTCCATAACAGAAGTGGTTCAACATAATCAACCTGCCACCAGGTTGCTGAATAATCACCCTCAGAAGTAGTGTTGGTCTCTGCTGCTGCTGGCAGATTGGGCATTTTGCAGTTGTCTAACCAGATTGGCCATGATGAGAGGGCCCATGTTGCTAAGCCCATGAATTATTTCCATCAGTACCAGAATGAACCCTTTGTTCATGAGCCCATATATTATCCTAAAATTTTCTCATCACACGTTTTTCAACTGTGTTCTTTTCTAAGCCCTAAACATCATTGCTTACAGCCCATGAATCAGTGTACAGGCACATGTGCTGATTTCTTTTTCCAAGCAAAGTGAACAATCAGGTATGTTTCTCTGAGTTCTGCCTGCTGGTATTTTTGTTTTTCATCAGTGTTCTCCAGGTATATCCTAAAAAGGGGCTGTAGTGCTACAGCTGTACACTTTTGAGTGATGCCTTCATTTTATGCATAACCATCTATAAACGGAGCCCAAGTATTCCCTTTCTGTTAAAAATTGTAGGGAACTTTTTCAAAGTCCATACGTGCAGACTGGGATAGAGAAAGCCATGTGGCAGGAGAGGGGACCATGGGCAATTGGACCACTTTTTCATGTAACTTTCTTGTGCCTTCAGGACCTACTGGGGGCCAATGACATGTAGACCATTCCATTTTGATGATAAATTGCTGCTGTGTGTGCCTATATGTAGTGGGTCCCATGACATCTCGCTTATGATGGGGAGCTCAGGTTGCCCAGTCACTTATCAAATCATTCAGGTTTTAATAGAGTCCAGTAGCAAGCCAAGACCTAGCTCTCAAAAAGAGAGCAGTTATCTACTTGCTCCAAAATCCTAAGATATTGTGCAGCCAGTCACTTATACTTGTAAGTTTCCTGAGGATATGCCATTGATTCCAAGGAGTATGCCTACTTGCCACTAACACTTCAAGCACTATTAAATCTGCAAAGTTATATGGCAGAGTGCCAGAACAACTAATTCAACATCCTGGACCTGTTGCAGAGCCTTCTGTTGACCTTGGCCCCACTCAAAGCAGCAGCTTTTCAGGTCACTGGCTGAATGAGTGACATTAACAGACGTAAATGAGGAATATGTTGCCTACAAAATTCAAGTAGACCCAGTAGGTATTGTTCCTCCTTCTTGATTGTAGGGCAAGATAGATGCAACAACTTGTTCTATACCTTAAAAGAAATGCTTTGACAAGCTCCACACCATGGAACCCCTTGAAATGTCAGCAGAGACAGAAGCCTCCTGAATTTTAGCTAGGAGTTGACAATTTTGTTTTTCATCCTCTGACACACAAATGTCTTATCACCAAGTGTAAGTAGTAATTACTTCTTGATTACTAGATAATGTACTAGGTACTTTATCCAGCATAATGTCATCAATGTAATGAACTGGTATGATATTTTGTAAAAGATAAAGGCAATCAAGTTTGCTGAAAACTAAGTGATGACGGGGCTGAAGTGTTGAAATACTGAAGTAGAGCAGTGAAGGCATATTCCTGGTCTTGCCAACTGAAAGTTTACTGGTTCTGGTGAGTTTTATTGACAGTTATGAAGAAAAAGGCATTGTCAGACCAATAGGTTCATATTAAGTACCAGGCAATATGTAATATTTTTTTCTAGCAATGAATCCACATCTGGTACAGCAGCTGCAATTGGCATCATCACCTGGTTGAGCTTATGACAATCTCTTGCCATTGTTCAAGATCCATCTGTGTTCAGCACAGACAAAACAGGTAAGTTAAATGGAGGTATAATGAGAATCACTACCCCTACATCTTTCAAGTCCTTGATGGTGAGTTTAATACTTATAATATCTCCAAGAAGAATGTGGCATTACTTTGATTGACTATTTTGTTACGTAGAGGAAGTTCTAGTGGCTTCTACTTGGCCTTTTCCATTGTAATATCGCTCACTCCACTGGCTGGTGAACTAATGTAGGGATTATGCCAGATGTTGAATATGTCTATTATTCCAATTTTGTTTTCTGGAATGGATGAACTGACCACAGAATGAGTTGAGGGACTTACTGGGCCCACTGTGAGATAGGCTTGAGATAAATCTCCATTGATTACTTGACTTCCATATTCCTTACTCTCACCGGTGGGCAATAGTGATTGATATGGTTTGGCTCTGTGTCCCCACCCAAATCACATGTCAAATTTTAATTCCCACATATTAAAGGTGGTGATTGGTTGGAGGTGATCAGATAATGGGGGTGGATTCTAATGTTTTGGCATCATCCTCCAGTGCTGTCTCATGATAGAGCTCTCATGAGATCTGGTTGTTTAAAAGTGTGTGGAACTTCACCCCTTAGGCTCTCTCTATCTCCTGCCACCATGTGAAGAAGATCCTTGCTTCCACTTCACCTTCCACCATGATTGTAAGTTTCCTGAGGCCTCCCAATTATGCTTTCTGTTAAATCTGATAAACTGTGAATCAATTAAATGTATTTTCTTAATAAATTACCCAGTCTCACGTAGTTCTTTATAGCAGTGTGAAAATGGACTAACACAGTAAATTTATATCAGGAGAGTAGAACGCTGCTATAAAGATACCTGAAAATGTAAAAGTGACTTTGGAGCTGGGCAATGGGCAGAAGTTGAAAGAGTTTGGAGGGCTCAGAAAAAGACAGGAAGATGTGGGAAAGTTTGGAACTTCCTAGAGCCTTTTTGAATGATTTTGACCAAAATGATGATAGTGATGTAGTCAATGAAGTCCAGGCTGAGGTGGTCTCAGATGGAGATGAGAAGCTTATTGGGAACTGGAATTAAGGTCACTCTTGCTTCAGTAAAGAGACTGGTGGCATTGTGCCCTTTGCCCTAAAGATCTGTGAAAATTTGAACTTGAAAAAAATGATTTAGGGTATCTGGCCTTAGAAATTTCTAAGCAAAAAAGTATTAAAGATATGGCCTATTTCTAAAATTGTATGCTTACATCTCTGAAGAAAGATATGGTTCGGAAATTGAAATTTATATTGAAAAAAGAAGCAGAGCATAAATGTTTGAATCACTCACCTAAGATCAGGAGTCTGAGACCAGCTTGGCCAACATAGTGAAACCCCGTCTCTACTAAAAATACAAAAACTAGCTGGGTGTGGTGCAGGTATCCATAATTGCAGGCACTTGGAAGGCTGAGGCAGGAGAATCGCTTGAACCTGGGAAATGGAGGTTGCAGTGATCTGAGATTGTGCCACTGCACTCCATCCTGGGTGACAGAGAGAGACTCCATCAAAAAAAAAAAGACAAGAAAACGAAGGAAGGAAGGAAGGAAGGAAGGAAGGAAGGAAGGAAGGAAGGAAGGAAGGAAGGAAGGAAGGAAGGGAAAGAAGAAAGAAAGAAAGAAAGAAAGAAAGAAAGAAAGAAAGAAAGAAAGAAAGAAAGAAAGAAAGAGAAAGAAAGAAAGAAAGAAAGAAAGAAAGAAAGAAAGAAAGAAAGAAAGAAAGAAAGAAAGAAAAACACATTTTCTGAGAAGGAATTCAAAGCTGCAGAAATTTGCATAAGAGAAGCAAAATGTTAATAGCCAAGACAATGAGAAAAATGCCTTCAGGACACTTTGACACCTTCATGGTAGCCCTTCCTATCACAGGCCTGGAGGTCTAAGAGGGAAAAATGATCCCTGAACCAGGACCAGGCCCCGTTTCTCTGTACAGCCTCAGGACATAACACCCTATATCCTAGCAGCTTCTGCTCTAGGCATGGCTAAAGGAGGCCAAGGTAGAGCTCAGGCTGTTATTTCAGAGGGTGCAATCCATAAGCATTGGTGGCTTCCACATGCAGTTGGGTCTGCAAGTATGCAGAAGGCAAGAGTTGAGACTTTGGAGCCTTCAGCTGAATTTCAAAGAATGTATGGAAAAGCCTGGATGTCCAGGCAGATATCTGCTGCAGGGCAGAGGCCTCATGGAGAACCTCTATTAGGGCAATGCAGAAGGAAAATGTGGGGTTAGAGCCCTTAAAAAGAACCCCCACTGGGGCATTCCCTTGTGAAGCTATGAGAAGATGGCCACCATCCTCCAAATCCCAGAATGATAATCTACTGACTGCTTTCACCATGCACCTGCAAAAGCTGATGACACTCACACCAGCCCATGAAAGCAGCTGTAGGGACTGTACTCTGCCAACTTACAAGGGTGAAGCTGCCCAATGGCTTGGGAGCCCACCCTTTGTGTCAGTGTGGCCTAATATGAGACATGGAGTCAAAGGAGATTTTGGAACTTTTAGATTTAATAATGGCCCCACTGGTGTTGGACTTGCATGGGGCCTGTAGCCCCTTTATTTTGGCCAATTACTCACATTTGGAACAGGAGCATTTATCCAATGCCTGTATCCCCATTGTATCTTGGAAATAACTAACTTTTTTTTTTATTTTACAGGCTCATAAGTGGAAGAGACTTGTCTAATCTCAGTTGAGACTTTGGACTTGTACTTTCTGGTTAGTGCTGGAATGAGTTAAGACTTTGGCAAGCTGTGGGGGTGGCATGATTGTGTTTTGAAACATGAGAAGGACATGATATTTGGGAGGGGTAGGGGCAGAATGATACAGTTTGTCTCTGTGTCTACATTCTCATGTTGAATTGTAATCCACACATATTCAAGGTGGGGCCTGGTGGAGGGTGATTGAATAATGGCAGATTGGTTTCTAATGGTTTGGCACCATCCCCCTAGTGCTGGCTCATGATAGAGTTCTCAAAAGATCTGGTTGTTTAAGAGTGTGTGGCTGAGTGCAGTGGCTTAGGTTAGTAATCCCAGCACTTTGGGAGGCTGAAGTGGGCAGATCGCCTGTGGTCAGGAGTTTGAGACCAGCCTAGTAAACAGGGTGAAACCCCATCTCTACTAAAAATACAAAATCAGCCAGGTATGATTGTGGGTGCCTGTAATCTCAGCTACTCAGGAGGCTGAGGCAGGAAAATCACTTGAACCTGGGAGGCAGAGATTGCAGTCAGCTGAGATCATGCCATTACACTCCAGCCTGGGCATCACAGCAAGACTCCATCTCTAAAAACAAAATAAATGTGTCACAATCCCTCGCTTTGCACACCCTCTCTCCTACCACCATTTAAAGAATGTCCTTGCTTCCCCTTCATCTCCTACCGTGATTGCAGTTTCCGGAGGGCTCCCAGGAAAGGCCTTCCCCTTAGGCCTACAGAAAGGAGAGTCTATTGAATCGCTTTGCTTCATAAATTACCCAGTCTCAGGTAGCTCTTTATAGCAGTATGGAAATGGATGTTTTGGGTCTCCTGGAATTAATGTCAGTTCAGGGCTAGTGTACAGTAGTTTCCAAAAGGCCTATTTATTTTCCTTTATTCAATGCATAGTTATTTAGATAAAAGGCCATAGGTTTCTTCATTCAAGGGGTTCTAGGCCTGTAGAGCCTAGTTCTCAGAATTAATTGTGGGGTCATGACTATTTTTATGATTGAAATTAGCCTTTTATTTACTTACCTAGAAATTTGGATATAGACAGATCAAATAAGAATTTACCAGACTTTTTGTCTACTTCACTTCTAGAAATTTCATGATCAACTAGCCAATACCATAGGTCTGTGCAAATGAGACTATTCAGATTGTTGCCTTGACAATGGTAACCATTACAGTAACCACACTCACCTTTCCTTTCATCATTGAGTGTTACCACTTGGTCACTGAGACCCCAGGATCCAATTACCACTACTGTATTTAGATTCCCCACTCAGTGACTACAGTTCCCACTGAGAGATCTGTCTTACAGACCAGCAGTCACAGAGCTTTTCAAAGATGATGGGGGTCCCCTCACAAATTGCTCTTACAATATTGTAAATGGTTTATCTTCTGGACCTTCCCAGTGGTCTTCAAAGGCAAATTCCCTCTCACATTTCAATCTAGCTAAGCCTTTTTAACCCTTCCTCTGCATTATGCCAAGGCATATTTGTCATTTCCTATCTGCTCACTGAGGGCAACCTTTTGGTTCATATTTTAACCTACCAACCAACCAAACGGCTAGAGCTCTTTCAAATTTCTCAAGCTGCAACAGTAAATACAGAATCTCTGCTTAGTGAACCCATATCAATCAACTTAAACTGATCTAACTTTACATTCCTTTCACAATTATCCCACATTCTCAATATCTATTCCCATACATTTACTCTAGATTTGTCTACAAATTACAAAACTCGTGGTTGTTTTGAAATCTGGCATACTTCTTTATGGGTCACATTTGATACCTCACCGTTAGGGAGCTGCTGGAACTTCAGTCGAATTATAGAAGTAAAAGCAACATGGAGTGGTAAGGGTGAGTCCTGAGAAAATCTGGCATTGTCTTGCATGACACTTGCTTTAGGGAAGCCACTACAGTTTTCTCAGGCATTGTAGGGTTAATCTCCTCAGTTATGGATGGAGTTGTCACTACCACTGGGGTTGGGGTGGTAGCTTGTATTAGGTTAGGGGAGGCCATTTCACTAGGGTGGGGAGACCATTTCTACTAAGAGTGAGGAGCTCTCATTTATTGATAAAGAAAACGTATTAGAAATTCAGGGCTCAATGCCCGAATTTAATCAGAGTGTTCACAAATGTTCACATGAAAAGTTATGGCATCTCATTCTTTCTCAATCAATGCCCTCACTTTAACTGTAGACACCCTATGAATCTGGAACTTCAACTTGCATTGTAATTCAGCCAGTTGGGAGATAATATTTTGTGTTTCATTTTCAACTGTTTCAGCTTTGAGGCTACAGGAAATAAGAATCTCCTTCAGGGCATATTTAGATGCCTTCAGGTCATTTAGACAGTGCTTGAGCTGAGAATGTAATTCCCTGAACTTATCCTTTCCTTTTAGAACTTCATCCAAAGATATGAGAAGCAAAAAACCAAGCCCATTGTATTTGAAATTATTGTATGTAGAGCCACTTAGCTACTTGCTTCTTATAAGCAGCTAACTAAAAGAATTTAATGAACATATTTTGTGTAATTGCAAAGCTAGATTACACTAAGGACTATCAGCACTCCTTTTACTCTGAAAAATAGTCATCAGTATCTTTTTTATTTACTTCTTTTTCTTCAACTTTTATTTTAGGCTCAGTAGGTGCACATGCAGGTATATTACATGGATAAATTGTGTGTCACTGGGGTTTTGTGTCAAAGGCTTTGTCATCCAAGTAGTAAGCATAATATCTGACAGGTAGTTTTTTGAACTTTACCCTTCTCCTAACCTCCCTCCTCAAGTAGCCCTCAACATCATTTCCCATCTTTGAGTCCATGTGTACTCAATGTTTAGCTTCCACTTATAAGTTTGAACATGCAGTGTTTGGTTATCTGTTTTCACATTAATATGCGTGGGATAGTAGTGTCCAACTACATCCATGTTACTGCAAGTGACATGATTTCATTCTTTTTTTGTGGCTGTGAAGTATTCCATGGCTCCTATGCATGACATTTTCATTATCCAGTATATTGTTGATGGGCATCTAGATATATTCCATGCCTTTGTTACTGTGAATAGAGTTGTAATGAACATACAAGTACATGTGTCTTTTTGGTGGAACAATTTATATTCTTTTGAGTATACATTGAGTGATGGCATTGCTAAGTAGAATGGTATTTCTGTTTTACGTTCTTAGAGAAATCTCCAAAATGCTTTCCACTGTGGCTGATCTACTCTACCTCCCCACCAATAGTGTATAAGCAATCCCTTTTCTCCACAATTTTGCTGTACGTGATTTTTGACTTTTTAGTAACAGCCATTCTGACTGACATGAGATGGTATCTCATCATGGTTTTCATTTGCATTTCTCTAATGATTTGTGAGTGACATTGAGCATTTTTTCATAGATTTGTTGACTGCTTGTATTAGTCCATTTTTGTGTTGCTATAAAAGTACTACCTGAGACTGGGTAATTTATAAAGAAAAAAGTTTAATTGACTCACAGATCCACTTGGAATCTTCATGAAAACTTACAATCATGGCAGAAGGTGAAGAGGAAGAAAGGACCTGCTTCGCATGGTGGCAGGAGAGAGCAAGGGAAATGCCAGATGCTTATGAAATGATCAAATCTTATGAGAACTCACTTGTTATCAGGAGAACGGCAGGGCAGAAACCAGCCCCCTGATCAAATCACCTCCTACCAGGTCCCTCCCTTGGCACATGGGGATTAGGGGATTACAGTTCAAGTGGAGATTTGGTTGAGGACACGGCCAAACCATATTACAGCTTATATGTCTTGTTTTGAGTAGTGACTGTTCATGTCCTTTGCCCATGTATTACCAGAGATATTTGTTTTTTGTTTGTTGATTTATGATCCTCATGGATTGTAGATTTAGATCTTTGTCAAATGCATCATTTGCAAATATTTTCTCCCTTTTTGTAGGTTATCTGTTTATTCTCTTGATAGTTTATTTTGCTGTGCAGAAGAAACTCTTTAGTTTAATTAGGTACCACTTACTTATTTTTGTTTTTGTTGTAATTGCTTTTGAAAACTTCCTCATGGAATATTTGCCACAAACTATGTCCAGAATGGTAGTTCCCTGTTTTCTTCTAGGAGTTTATAGTTTTAGATCTTGTACTAGAGTTTTGAATCCATTTGGAGTTGATTTTTTTAAATGGATAAAGAAAGGGATCTGGTTTCAATCTTCTGCACATGGCTAGATTGTTGTACAAATGTCATTTATTGATTAAGGATTCCTTTTCTCATTGCTTGTTACTTTCGACTTTGTTGAAAATCAGATGGTTGTAGGTATGCGGCTTTATCCCCATATTCTCAAATCTGTTCCATTGGTCTTTTTGTCTGGTTTTGTACCTGTACCATGATGTTTTGACTACTATAGTTTTCTAGTATAGTTTAAAGTTAAGTAGTATGATGTCTTCAGCTTTTTGTTCATTCATCTTGTTTTTTCCCTAGAATTACTTTGGCAATTCTGGCTTTTTGTTGTTGTCGTTGCTTCCATATGTACTGCAGAATAGATTTTTTTCTGATTTTGCAAAATGTAATTTTGGTAGTGTGGTAGAAATACCATTAAATCTGTAAATTGCTTTGGGCAGTATGGCCATTTTAACTCTATTAATTCTTTCTTTCCATGAGCTTTAAATATTTTTCTATTTGTTTGTGTTTTCTCTGATTTCTTTCAGCAGTGTTTTGTAATTCTTGTTATAGAGATCTTTCCTCTCCCTGGTTTGCTGTATTCCTAGGTATTTTATCCTTTTTTAGGCTATTCTAAATGAGATTATGTTAATTTGTCTCTCAGCTTGAATGCTATTGGCGTATAGAAATGATACTGATACACTGATTTTATATCCTGAAACTTTAATGATATTTTTTCACTTCCAGATGTCTTTTGGCAGAGACTATGAGGTTTTCTATCATATCATCTGTGAAAAGAAGTACTTTAAAATGCTGTTCCTTCAATGTGTGCACAGTATAATTAATTAATTGTAAGTAATTAATTAGGTAAAAAGTTAATTACTAAAAAGTTAGATATGAAGAAAATATGTGTGAAGTTGAATGTCAGAAAGGATGAATTTGAAACAACAGCAGAGTGTTGTCCTTAGATTGTTGAGCTGGGTATCTAGGGGGACAATTTTCATTCTGCTTGATCATTCTGCTCTTTTACTTTTTTTTCAACATGTTAGATGTCTAGATTGTCCAGAATAACCAGAGCTATTATGTACAGCAAAAATACCTATCAAGAGAATAAACAGATGACATGCAAAATGGAGAAAGTATTTGAGAATTATGCATTTGACACAATCTACTATCTAGAATCCATGAGGAGTATAAATCAACAAGCAAATAACAAGGAACCCCATTAATAAATGGGCAAAGGACACTTTTTAAATTCTGTTCAAAATGCACCATGTAGTCTCTTATTTTAACAGTATGAAAATTAAACTCCAAAGCAAAGCAACTTTTTTCTCTCTACCTTTATCTTTAGCACAGCTTGACTCATCATAATTTCATCTTTAAGTATCACCTGCTTTAACAGGCATACAACAAAGTATCAACAAATTTCTCTGGAAAATGAAATTATTACAAGATCACAATTGAAGAATCAGTCTAACTTCATCTAATATGAATATGATCAATATACATAAAGTTGTATGTGCATTTCTACTTTCACTATTGGTTTAGAGTAAATTGGTCAGTGAACATCTTGGCTCTTACATACTGTTTCTCATGAGAATTATTTCTTTCTCAGTATAAGCTTCGTTGATTACATGTTTATTTTTATATGTTTATAATTTATAACTTAATTTTAAAGTTATTATATGGGATGAATTCTAGCAAAATGTATCTATGTCTTCAAATTATCAGATATACCCTTTGATTTATTTCTGAGTTTCATAGTTCTAATAACATGAGCCATTGTCCACATAATCCAAACTTGCTTTTTCCTGTTATGAGTGATGTGTTAAATTTGTGTATCTTTTTTGCCTCTCTACAGTATTCGAATGGAAGACAGAATAACAATGCCAATATTCTGAAAGGTTTTTAGTTTTCTATATTTATTAACTTTTTTTTTTCCATGGGAACATACCATGTGAGATCAGTTGAGGAGTTTGATAAGACACTACCAGTTTATCATCACCAGACTCTCATAGGACAACTATACTAAAAGGTAAAAACTTCTCTCTCTCTCCCTCTCTCTTTCTTTCTCTCTCTCTCTCTCTCTCTCTCTCTCTCTCTCTCTCTCTCTCTCTCACACACACACACACACACACACACACTCCTTTTCTATATAATTGTGTGTGTGTGTGTGTGTGTGTGTATGATTTCAATAACTTGAAAGCTCCCTACAGTCATTTATTCTGAAGACAATGCCTAAAAATAAATGTTTCTATAAATATATAACTCTTAACACATAAATCAATTTGTAAATTGATTGCACACAGCCTGTGGGTACTAAAGAAATATAGGTGAGGCAATGATTCCTGTAGACTAGTTACTTAGCTAAAGAATAATAAATAAAATAATCAGGCTTTAAGAGAAGAAATAGAACTTAATAAACAAAGAAAGTAAGAATCAAGAAAGAGACATCCTGAGGAAATTGTAAAAGGTGAGGAGATATGCATTTTCACAGAATAAATTATTTTAGCATTAATGGAACCTTAACAAGAAGCAGCACCATTAGAAAAGAATAGAAATAGATGAGAAATCAGATTGTGCAGAACTAGAAACATTAAGCAACTTGAAGTTACATTTCATAATAACAAGAATATTTTAGGTGTCTCTTTCTCACAGTATTAATAATAAACAGTGATTCAATCGTGAAAAGCATGCATATAATGGAAACTTATAAGTTACAGAAAAAAGGCACTAATTACAAATCAAGACAAATCTAAATGCAATATTCTTGCCATGTTAAACATGGTGTGCAATTTATTGAAGTAAGGATAAACAAACTGTAAAACTTCTAAGAAAGTGCAAGATTTGACAGCCACCATAGAAGAGTTTGAATAATAAAAGGATAAAGAAAAGTTGGTGAAGACATAGTCTTTCTTCATCTAGGTAATAAGAATGCTCGAGATGGTATTAACATAATTACAATAGTTTGTACTCTATTTATTATTTAGTATTTTCCTGGACACATATCTTACTGTTTTTCTAGAAGAATCCAAAAATGGTCTTTAGAAATATATCAGTATTTTTGTAATTTGAAAAATCATTAATTTTACATGAGTATTTGGTTCTCATTCCTCGTTTTTAAGAGCAAGCAGTATAAGATATTTATGAATTATCCAAAGTAAGACATTCAAAAAAGTTTATATGCAGCTAGAAATTATGGAACACCAATGTATTAAACAAATGAAGACAAACTTTTACCTCACTATCATTTTTAATGAGAGTCTTTGAATTGATTTGTTCCTGGTTTATAATAGCATGAAATAATACTGCAGAGTGTAGAGAGTATTTTTGCTTTTCAAGGGTTCTGATATTGCAGCTTTTAAGTCTTTTCAATAAAGTAGATTTATAAAAACTGTTAAGGACAAATAGAAAACAAAGTAAAAAGTTGTTATGAAATAAAACAGAGAAACAGCAAATAACCAAGGCAGTTGAGCAAAACAGTATAATGGAAATTTAAAGTTCCCTAGTTTGTACTTCCAAATATCCAACAGTAAGGTACAGTATATTCAGTTCTGTTCTTGCTGATTTAATCAAACAGGAATGAGTTCACACCATATAAATTAATAATCAAATAACTTGGTCTTTGAGGCCAATCAAATAAGTTTGTGGAGTGCACAGATTTGGAAAATCAAACTTCCTCTGGAGTTCCAAGTCTTTGGCTGACCCAAGAGCATAAGAACAGAAGTTCTGGCAAATCCATACAATAAATAATCTTCCTCCAAATTTGTGGCTATGTCACCTCTATATTTATAGATATCTCTGTCCTCAGACATAAAGAACATTTTAGATGTTCAATTTTTATCTCTTAGAACCATGAAAACATTATAAGGGTTTTTTTTTTGAAATACAGAAAATTGTAACAGATAAATGTTTCTCATAGAGATTGACAATTGAAATTATAATGGACTTTTCCTCAGAAGTCATTGCCCAAGTAAAATTAGTATCAACACTGTTTTTCTGTACTTATCATTGGAACTTTGTAATTAACAACATCCAGTTAGTATATAAATCAAGGAAAACAACTCTACTCTGGGACTTTCCTTTGAGAGGAAAACTACTGCCTTCATTGGTTAGGGTCATTAAGAATGTAATGGCCTCTTAAGTCTGAAATCTAGAGGAGTGAATCAGAATGTCCTAATGTACTGGTTAATGATGCTTTTGTATTACCAATTACCAGCAAAACCCATTGCATTAAAATGAACAGTCTTGGATTAAATGTTAGTATGGATATAGAAGTCTGTTCATAGCTATATGCATTAATAATATATATGTATCATCACATTCTTCATAAAAACAGTATTTTATAGAATATAAATGAATGAGTGAATAAATGAGTGGCTTCAGCATAGTATGTGATTTTTGATAAATATCAAAAATGCTTATATTCTATAAATATATTTAATTCATATAGTGTATATATAGGTAGTAAATTTCATTCAAAATTTTAATATTGTCCCTCAGAAATGCACAACCCCATCTAACTGCAAGGAAACATAAAAAATCCCAATTGAGGGACATGCTACAAAATGTGCTACCAATGCTACTCAAAACGGTTAGGTCATCAAGAAAAGGAAAAAAGAAACTGTTGCAATCCAGAGAAGCCCAAGAAGACATGACAGCTAAATGTTATGTAGTAACCTGGATAGGATACTGGAATAGAAAAAGGACAGTAGGGAAAAACTAATTAAGTCCAAATCTCTGGAGTTTAATTAACACCGATGTACTTAAACCGGTTCTCTCATAGTGACAAATACACTGCAGAGGTTCTTAAAATTGACTTTATTGAACAAAGTATAATAAAATTGTAATCACCAGACCAATTCTTCATATTTCATTGGTATCCTTGAAATATTTAAGATACATTAAGTTTTTACTAAACATTGTCTATAGGTTTTTGGAAACTTCTACTTTAAGAAAACAGAAGATAACAAAGCTAGGCTGCAGCAGTGGCTCACACCTGGAATTCCAGTACTTCAGGGAGCCGAGGTGGACAAATGGCTTGCATTCAGGAGTTCAAGACCAGCCTGGACAACATGGCAAGACACTGTCTTTATAAAGAAACAAAAATCAAAAGTTAGCCAGCTTGGTGGTGCATGCCCTGCAGTCACAACTACTTGAGAGGCTGAGGTGGGAAGATCATTTGAACCAAGAAGATGGAAGCTACAGTAAGTCATATTCAGGCTTTGGTGACAAAGTGAGACCCTGTCTCCAAAATACATACATGCATACATACATACATACGTACATACATACATACATACAACAGAGCTGCTTTATTTTTCTTATCAACATTATATAACCAAACAACTTTGAAGGAAATGATGTTATTCAGGATCTGCTATATGTCTTTTCACTTAAAGTTACAATTGCCAAGAACCCACTGACAACTTTAAGTCAGGATACTGTACTTCACTTGTGGGGAATAATTTCCTATATAATCTATCATTTTATGGCAAGTTAAACCAAATAACAAATTAGTTAAACTAGTTGTTCAATTAGTTGTTAAATTAATTGAGAAATTTTAAGTCAAAGTAATACAGAATAATTTAGTCATCTTAAGTTTAAAAGAATAAACATTTGTACTATTGCTTCAGAGCATAGATGTCTTAATATTTTCTACAGAAGTATTAGCACTTACATCTTAATATTTTCTACATCTGATAGTATAGTCAGAAATAAGATGGTAAAAGCCTGAAACTAATGTTAATAAGTCAAAAGCAAGAAAAGAAATATAGAATATTTATTTTCTTTTTTCCATATTAATGTGTGCATTTTCCCCAAGTCCACAATCAACACTTGTGACTCAAGTAGATATGCATTGCTTCCACATAATTTAAAAACTTGTAAGATGAATGAGCATATACTTTTAACTCAAAATAATACTAAAACTACCAGAATAGTACTACTAAATAGGAATAATCTAATACTCCTGTGGCCTCTGCACTAAACCTTCAATATCCTCATCATTAACCATGAAGCAAACGAGGAAAGAAGGAGCACACATATTTTAGCAATAGCAGATCTTTAATTTTCAGAGCCTATGGTGTCAATAAACATTGTTGGTTAGAAAGACTCAAGGACAGGGAGAGAGATGGGGAAATGACTTGTTGGTGGAGCAGTCAGAATACACAAAACACCTAGATTTGGAATCTTATCTGGGAGTGGTTTGTGGTACCCCAAAACAACTGTAATAGTCACCTCTAAGATCACTGATCACAGAGCACCATAATGGATATTATAATAATGATAAAAGTTTTAAATTGTGCAAGAATTACCAAAATGTGACAGAGATACAAAGTGATCACCTCCTGTTGGAAGCATAGTGTCAATAGAATTCCTAATGTAGGATTGTCAGAAACCTTCAATTTGTTTTAAAAAAAGAAAAGAAAAGAAACCACACAGAATCTGCAAAGAAAGAACAATAAAATAAGCACAATAAAACAAGGCATGCCTGCATTTAAGATCCCTGACATTCTCAGAAGGGCAGGAATTTGAGAGCAGTTTACCGGGGTGGTGGGTTTCAGGGGCTCTCTCAAGGTTGCAGAGACGCCCATTGTGTGATGCTGCACTCATCTCAATGTTCAACTGTGGCTGCATGATGGACTTCCAAGTTCACTCCCATGATTGTGGCAGGAGGCTTTTCTTCTTTGCCATATTAGTGTCTCCTTAGGATTGTTCATGCTAGGGTTTCTCCCAAAGTGAGTGATATGAGAGAAAGAGAAAAGGTGAGCAAGAGGGCTCAAGATGGAATTCAGTCTTTTATTACCTAATCTCAAAAGTGGCATACCATTACTTTTAGTGTATTCTATGAGTAACACATATCAACAAACCATGGTACTGTGTAGAAGAAAGGTACACAGTTATAAATATATAGAAATGGGTATCATTGGAGGCCATCTTGAAGACTGGATACTCAATAACTCATGCTCTTTAAAGTGTGTACTCTTCTTTGGGAAAGGGTGTCATGACCACCCCCACACTGCCGGGGACTATTCTATTGTCAATGCAAACGAAGTAACAGACAACAGCAACAAGAATCATTCTATTCTTCTAAAGCTTAATGTTCTGAAAACATAAAGAGAAAAAATTATTTCTCTGACCCCCATTCTAAAGTCTTTAACAATCCATTTTCTCTATTCTCATGAAAATGTATGTAAAATAGTCTCTATTGAGAGTTAATCTAATATTACATTGAAGGGTAAACAGAGATATAAGGCAAGCATTTTTAGATTAACTATTTAAACTTTTTTGTTGTTTCATTGCATTAGACAAGCTAAAAAGTTATGAATTACAAGCTAAAAAGTTATGAATTATGCATTAGGCAAACATAAAAAGTTGTGTAACTGAATGGATCTAATTTCTGAATATAGTCAACCATATAATTTTTAGACTATTGAAAATCATATCATTTAATTATATTTTTTACAACCTAGTAGTAATTCATCAGAAAAATCATATTACTTGGGTAGAAAAAGATATGTTTGTTTTAAATATCAACTTTCACAAGCACCATTTAATGTGGTGTTTGAAAGTGATAAATTCTGAAGTGGAATTTCCCTTAACCAATTTTCAAAACATTTGCCTTTCAAAGCATTGTTCAGAAGTGTGTTCTATAGTGTAACCTTTATGAACTGATAAGGTCACTCTAAAACAAATCAAAGTAAATACATCCTGAAAATTTGTACCATTACAATAGCAATTTTTAAAGAAAGAAAGACCATAATATTTTTGCATTCTAATGTTTCCAAAATATATGCTTTCTTATATTGCTAAGTTGCACTGCTACACTGACTGCCACTATGGGAATTAAAAAAAAAAAAAAAACAGTTATAAGCTGTTTCGAGAATTCAATATCCTGGCAACCTGCAGTTTATGACAGTTGGAGCCATGCTAATCATTTTGGAAATCATCCGGATATCATTTTATAATACCAGTGAGAGTGGAAGTGGCAAATTATTTAGTTTTATATTGGTTTAATTCCATAATTAAGTAATTGGACTTAGAACAAACAGTTTACTACTTCCGTTTTAATTAACATTTCACTATATAACTACAGTACTCACTAAAAATAACATCTTCTGCATACAGAGCCAATTATAAAATGCATTATTATAAGTAGTAAAATGTTTTACTAATCAAACATTTATGTTGATCAGACATCTTTATGCAATGGCAATTATAAGAAAAGGAATCAGGTTACCAGTGACAAATGTTCTTAATTAGTGGTGAACATGTCCAGATTAGTCATATTTCGTGTTCCTACCTAAAATATCCTTTCTTTAGAGAAATTTAGATTACTTTAAAAATGAGTCATTTAAATATTTCAAGATTCTAGCTGGGAAATGTTATTCTTATTTGATACTCTATTATTATGACATGGTTTTATTACTAACACAGATTTAATTGGCGGACAGATTTATCTAGCTAACAACATTCTTATCTGCATAAAAAATTATAAACATTATGTCTTCTGATTTGCACTTTTAATTTAGACCATCCCTTGGCTCAGATTGCTTATACAGCCAATATATCACTAAACATCTCATAAAAATATAGAACACTAAAATAAATATTTCTTATTGAATTAATATTTGGCTCAATCTACACAAGTGAAAATTCTATGTTAGTAGAAGAACATCTCAGTTTTATAAGTAAATCTATTGATATCAAATATTTGGACTATTGAAATATTTCATAATGAAACGAGTTATTCCAATATTTAGTAGAATTTTTGCCATTTGATAATTTGTTATAGCTGCAAAATTATTGTATAATAGATTTAAAAATTAAAAAAGGAAGAAACAAAAATTATTTCACATCTGACAATGACAAATGAACTGTTACTCGACTTTGACTTCCTCCAGTGGGCATTAAAATATTGGATACATTAGAAGAAATTAGAAAAGAATAAAGCTTTAAAAATTGGTAACTAAAGTTTCCACTTCAAGAAATTAGGAAATGACATGAAAATTAAACCCAAGTAAGTAGAAGTAAGCAAGTAATATATATGAGTGGATACAAAAAATACATATGGTTAAAAATAAACAAAATTAACCAAGACAAAAATTTACTCTTTGAAAAGTTTAATAAAACTGATACTCCTAAGGCTCAATAAATGAAGTCAGAATGGAAATTTCCAATATTCAGAACTAAAAGAGAGATATCATAGATGTTAGAGTGTCATTGCAAAGTAAAAAATGAATATAATAATAAAATATGGCTGGGCACGGTAGCTCACACCTGTAATCCCAGCACTTTGGGAGGCCGAGGCAAGCGGATCACGACGTCAAGAGATCGAGACCATCCTGGCCAACATGGTGAAACCCCGTCTCTACTAAAAATACAAAAAAAAAAAAAAATCAGCTGGGGTTGGTGGCATGCGCCTGTAGTCCCAGCTACTCAGGAGGCTGAGGCAGGAGAATTGCTTGAACCCGGGAGGTGGAGGTTGCAGTGAGCCGAGGTCATGCCACTGCACTCCAGCCTGGCGCCTGGTGACAGAGTGAGACTCTGTCTCAAAAAATAAATAAATAAATAAATAAATAATAATAATAATAATATGACACAAATTTGACAAATTTTATAAAGGGGAAACTTTTTGAAAGATATAATCTAATAAAATTGATACAAGCATAATGCAGAAACCAGTGATCCCTTCATCTAATAATAATTTAAATTTGTGATGACAAAATACCACACACCTTCAGCCCAGATAGCTTCATTTGTGGATTTTATCACATATTTAGGGGGAAAAAAAAAAGTAGTAATCTCATAGAAACTCTTTAGAAAATAGCAAAGATAGACTATCTGTTGAGTTTTTCAAGGTCATTACAGCCCTAATACTAATTTTGAAAGTTATCTTAGAGAAGAAGGAAGGAAGGAGAGAGGGAGGGAGGGAGGGAGGGAGGGAGGGAGGGAGGGAGGGAGGGAGGGAGGGAGGAAGGAAGGAAGGAAGGAAGGAAGGAAGGAAGGAAGGAAGGAAGGAAAGGGAAAGAAAAAAATTAGGTATCTCATAAAAATAAAAAGATCCTTAAATATTAGCAAACATATATAGTAAAATAACAAGTTGATAAAGTATCATGACCAACTATATTCTAGGCAATTAAGTTTACTTTAAAAAATAATCAAGTAAATATCAACATTAACACATTTTATATTACCACAGTAGGTACAGAAAAGTTATTTAACAAAATTCAAAAATATTTTTAATAAAACTGAGCAAACTAAAAAAAAATTCTTAATCTGAAGGTTTATCTATATGACACCTATAATTATTATCATACTTATTGGTGAAACATTGGACTTTTTAGTACTAAAGTAAGAAATGAGGCAAGGATATCCACTATCTTGGTTCTATACATTATCACACTAGAGTTCTTAGCGACTTTCATAAGGCAATAATAAATTAGTTGAAACCGTCAGAAATATGAATATTTGCACTTTTGGCAGATCAGTGATTATTTACGCTGGAATCCCTGTGGAATCTGCAAAACTACCAGATTCCATAAGTGACATTAGCAAATTTGCAGGATACAAGGTCAATATATTTTTTTAATTATACTTTAAGTTCTGGGGTACATGTGCAGATCATGCACGTTTGTTACATAGGTATATACATGCCATGATGGTTTGCTGCATCCATACCCCAATAATCAACATAAGGTATTTCTTCTAGTGTTAGCCCTCCCTACCCCCTGCTATCCCTCCTTTAGTCCCCCACGCCCTCAACAGGCCCCAGTGTGTGATGTTCCCCTCCCTGTTTCCATGTGTTCTCATTGTTCAACACCCACTTATGAGTGAGAACATACAGTGTTTGGTTTTCTGTTCTTGTCAGTTTGCTGAGAATGATGATTTCTGGATTCATCCATATCCCTGCAAAGGACATAAATTCATCCTTTTTATGGCTGCATAGTATTCCATGTTGTATATGTGCCACATATTCTTTATCCAGTCTATTATTGATGGGCATGTGTGTTGGTTCCAAGTCTTTGCTATTGCAAACAGTGCTGCAATAAACATATGTGTACATGTGTCTTTATAATTGAATGCTTTATAATCTTTTGGGTATATATATACCCAGTAATGAGATTGCTGGATCAAATGGTATTTCTATTTCTAGATCCTTTAGGAATTGCCATACTGTCTTCCACAATGGTTGAATTAATTTATACTCTCACTAACAGTGTAAAAGCATTCCTATTTCTCTGCATTCTCTCCAGCATCTGTTTTCTCCTGATTTTTTAATGATCACCATTC
Organism: Callithrix jacchus; assembly: GCF_049354715.1. Classification (NCBI taxonomy): domain Eukaryota; kingdom Metazoa; phylum Chordata; class Mammalia; order Primates; family Cebidae; genus Callithrix; species Callithrix jacchus. The sequence continues at coordinate 180,434,751 of NC_133503.1, forward strand.
TAACTGGCATGAGATGATATCTCAATGTGGTTTTGATTTGCATTTCTCTAATGACCAGTGATTATGAGCTCTTTTCCCATATGTTTGTTGGCTGCATAAATGTCTTCTTTTGAGAAGTGTCTGTTCATATCCTTTGCCCACTTTTTGATGAGGTTTTTTTTTCTTGTAAATTTATTTCAGTTCTTTGTTGATTCTGGATATTAGTCTTTCGTCTGATGGGTAGATTGCAAGAATTTATTCCCATTCTGTTTGTTTCTAGTGCACTCTAAGAATAGTTTCTTTTGCTGTGCAGAAGCTCTTAAGTTTAATTAGATCCCATTTGTCTATTTTGGCTTTTGTTGCCATTGCTTTTGGTGTTCAGTCATGAAGTCCTTGCCTATGCCTGTGTCCTGAATTGTTTTACCTAGGTTTTCTTCTAGGATTTTTATGGTGTTAGGTTTTTTTTGTTGTTTTTTTTTTTTTTTTTTTTTTTTTGAGATGGAGTTTCGCTCTTGTTACCCAGGCTGGAGTGCAATGGCACAATCTCGGCTCATGGCAATCTCTGCCTCCTGGGTTCAGTCAATTCTCCTGTCTCAGCCTCCTAAGTAGCTGGGATTACAGGCACGCACAACCATGCCCAGCTAATTTTTTGTATTTTTAGTAGAGACGGGGTTTCACCATGTTGACCAGGATGGTCTTGCTCTCTTGACCTCATGATCCCCCCGCCTCGGCCTCCCAAAGTGCTGGAATTACAGGCTTGAGCCACCACACCTGGCTGGTGTTTGGTTTTATGTTTAAATTTGTAATCCATCTGGAGTTAATTTTTGTATAAGGTGTAAGTAAGGGATCCAGTTTCAGCTTTCTGCATATGGCTAGCCAGTTTTCCCAACACAATTTGTTAAACAGGGAATCCTTCCCTCATTGCTTGTTTTTGTCAGGTTTGTAAAAGATCAAATGATTGTAGATGTGTGGCATTACTTCTGAGACCTCTGTTCCATTCCGTTGGTCTATGTCTCTGTTTTGGTACCAGTATTATGCTGTTTTGATAACTGTATCTTTGTAGTATAGTTTGAAGTCAGGTAGCGTGTTGCCTCCAGCTTTGTGTTTTTTGTGTTTTGTTTGTTTGTTTGTTTGTTTGCTTAGGATTGTCTTGTGTATGTCAGCTCTCTTTTGGTTCCATATGAAGTTTCAAGTGTTTTTTTTCTATTTTTTAAAATTACATTTCAGATACTAGAAGTAAAATTTAAAAATTAATTTCAGACAACCACTATTTTTAAATAATGAAAAAGTATTAAATGCTTAAGAAAATATTAAGCAAAAGACATGCAGAAACACTACCAGGACACTTTAAGTTACTAAAAGGAGAAACTTAGGAAGACATAAATAAATGTAGAGACTGAATGAGCTAATAAATTAGAATATTTTATATTTATTGATTCAATTATCTCCAAAGCGATCTATATATTTAATGCATTCACAATAAATATGTAACATTCCTTTAGGAAAAATAAACTTTATTAAAGTATTTTAATGAAAATTTAAAGGATCTGGAATAGCAAATTAATCTTAAAAATGATGAATAAACCTTACTCCAATAATTACTAAAATGTTACAATAACCCAAAGAGTGTGGTATTTGTGTAAGGAAAATAAAATAAATCAATGAAACAGAAGAGAGAAACAAGATGTATTCTACATTTATTTTCTACAAAGGTTCCAAGGAAGTTCAGTCTTGGTTAGATGGTAGAGAAAATAAATCAAACTTAAATTGTATCAAATGCAGGACTCTAATACATTTAAAATTTAATCCTATACCTAAACCTATTTGGTGAAATATGTAAATTCATAAACTCCTCAAAAAATATCTTCATGGTAAGGAAGGATTTTTAATGAGATCATCTAAATCATTAACTATCAAGAAAATTTGCTAAATTGACTTAATTAATATTAAAATGCCTGGCATCAAAAGACACCATTAGCAAAAGGAAGGACCAGCCATGAAAGTAGAGCAAATATTTAGAATATATGTATCCAAACAAAAACTATAATATAAAATTTACAATCAAGTCTAAGAAATCAATAATTAAAAAATAAGACCCAAAATAAGGACAAGGACACTTCAAAAAGGAAGATTAAAAATGGTCAATAAGCAAATTAAATGGTACACAATATAATTAGCAAAGAAGGAAATACACTCACAATGAGATCTAAGCACAAACTTACCTACTAAGATGCTAAAATCAAAAATAGTGAGACAATACTCTGGCAATGGTGAAGAACAACATTATATGATTTTGTTAGGAATATAACATAAAAAGACAGTGAAAAATAATTTGTCAGGTTTTTAAAAATATATTATATTAAAGATAAATCTATTCCATATTCCAGTAATTCCATTTTAAGTTACTTTGCTCGGAATTAAAAATGAGTCAACAAAACAACTTATACAAGCATGATTCTTGCAGTTATTTCTGCAACCAAGAATGGAAGACAAATTACACACCTGGCAAAAGAAAAATGAAAATACAAATTATACTGAGTGAAAACACCAGAAGCACAATTATTTATGTTAGTTTTGCTCATAATAGACAAAACTCTAAACGATATCAAATATTTATTAAAACTAAATTGGTAAAAATAAATTGTGATTTCAGTGTACAACAGAATACTATTCAGCAACAAAATAAAACACATTATGGTGCATGTAATTACATTAGTTGAAAAAAGTAAAAAACAAAATAATGTATACTCTGTGATTGCAGTTTTCTGAAGATGAAGAAGATAAAAAGTTACATCATGGTTTAAAAAAAAATCAGAACAGAGACTGCTTATGGTGGTAAGAATCTAGCAGAAAGTCATTTAAGGGAAATACCTGAGTTGAAGAAAGTTCTCTAAATTTGCAATAGGTTTTATTGTATTTACCCAAACTCATTGAATTGTACACTTAACATGTGTTCATTTCAGTGTATGGACATTGTAATTAAAATAAAACATTTACAAAGTTATCTGACTCTGTTTAGAAAAACACTAGAAAAGAAAATTAGTAACTTAATTTTTGTCTGAAATATATTACTTTCATCCACAAAAAAGTCAATTGAAATGTAATACTGTTTGCTGCATATAACAGCATATTCAAAATGTTATAACTTACAGACCTCTGCTAGAGTTCATAAGAATTCAAGTAATGAACCAAATTTTTAAAAACTGTACTTAATACTTTAATTTTAAAGATATATTCACAGATGATCTCTGAGGATTTTATATTATAAACACCTAAATTTATATAGAATTAGATTTATGATTTGAGTAGTTTCGAGAAGTTGAATATGGTTTTTATTTCAATATTGCTTTTTAAAAATAATTTCAGCTATTTTCATAACTTTGATAACACATTATTTAACAAGGAAAAACAAATGATTCATTTAAAAGGAGCAAAACTGGCAATATTCAACTCTTTTTAGAGATGATTTGATTACTTCATTTATTCTATAAATCTGATATCCTTGGACCTATTAAACTGATCACTTTGTATAAGAAACCAAAGCTGTGCAGTGGCCTGTGCAAGCTTGAAAGTTAATTGCAGCATTAAATATACATTAAAGTAAAAAAATTAAAGAAAACTCTATTTTGCTTTGAAATACTGCTATTGTTTGTCTCAAATTTTGAAATACTGCATTTTTAGTGCATACAGCATTTTTTTTTTTTTTTTTTTTTGAGACAGAGTTTCCCTCTTGTTACCCAGTCTGGAGTGCAATGACGTGATCTCAGCTCACTGCAACCTCTGCCTCCTGGGTTCAAGCAATTCTCCCGCCTCGGCCTCCTGAATAGCTGAGATTACAGGCACATGCCACCATGCCCAGCTGATTTTTTGTATTTTTAGTAGAGATGGGGTTTCACCATGTTGACCAGGATGGTCTTGATCTCCTGACCTCGTTATCCACCTGCCTCAGCCTCCCAAAGTGCTGGGATTACAGGCTTGAGCCACCGTGCCCGGCCTTTTTTTTTATACTTAATAAATTTTAACTCAATTCTTATTTTATAACATGGCTTATTTTACAGTCATATTCATTTTTACATCTTCTCTTGTTGATTTTTTTTTTTTTTTTTTTGAGACAGAGTCTCTCTCTGTTGCCAGGCGCCAGGCTGGAGTGCAGTGGGGGGATCTCAGCTAACTGCAACCTCCACCTCCTGGGTTTAAGCAATTCTCCTGCCCCAGCCTCCCAAGTAGCGAGAACTACAGGTTCATGCCACCATGCCCAGCTGTTTCATTACATTTCCAGAAAATAATAAAAATGGTACTATAATATTGAGATTTACTGAGGCCTGATTTGTGGTCTTTTTCACGTGTCACATTTTAGAAAATTACATTAGGTCTCAGGAAATTGTCTTCTGTGTAAAAGTTTTCTTTGTAAAAATCAAATTCAATCACTGGTGCATTAAAAAGCTTATTTTATTGGATTTTGAAATAGATGTGATAAATATCCAACTACATTTATCCTTTTACCTATATCGCTTGTTCTGTAAGTTACATGATTTATCAGTTGTTATAAATATCTGTCAGTTGTTATAAATAAGTTCTATTGCTTAGTTTTGTACATGCTATTATACTATTACCACAGCTTTTAGTGTCATTGAAGCATTGATGTTAGCTCTCTGTGGCTTATGCTGTTTTTCACCTTACATTTGAGATTGACTAACAGAAAATGCTACCACTGCAATACTTTGGTTACATAGTTATCCTTTGTGGGTTTGCTTTCTTTTATGTTCAGCATTTCTTTATCTTAGTTTTTAGTTATGTTTCTTACACAGAACATAGTACTTAATATTAATATTCTGTCTTTGGATCTGTCCTTTATTCATAAATTTAATTAATTTATGCTAATTATTTTTACTGTTCTATTGAGACATATTTCTTCAAAATCAGTTATTTTCTTTTATGTAAGCTTGTTCTCCTTTTTTTCTTTCAATTTTTTTAAAATCCGTTTTTCCACTTGTTTCAAATTACATATGATAAATGGCTGTATACATTCATCTTTCTCATTATTCTCTACAGTACTTGTTCATACTGTAAAATTTCTGGAAACTATGTTGCAAATCAATTAGATGTATCAGTGGTTTTAACATTTTTATTATAAAATTGTTTGTCATTGAATATTTCCTTATTAACAGTCATGCTATCCAATAATCTTAGCCTAATATTCTAGCACAGAATCCAAACAAAGTTGTTTTTAACTAAAATTTTATTAAACATAAATGTACTTTGATTTATTTCCTAGAACAATAAATACTAAATTTCAAAATAATTTTTTTCAAAATCAAGTAATAGGAAGGAAATCACATTAATTATTACCAGAAAGTGTTATCATATATATTATTCAGGGTTCTCCAGAGAGACAGAACAAATGAGATAGATAGATGGATGGATGGATAGATAGATAGATAGATAGATAGATAGATAGATAGATAGATAGATAGATAGATGATAGATAGATAGATAGATAGATGATAGATAGATAGTAAAAGGTAGATGAAAGAGAATTTATTAGGGTAAGCGGCTCATGCAATAGTGAAGGTTGAAAAGTGGCATGGTAGGCCATTTCCAAGCTAAAAAACCAGAGAAGCCTTATTCCAAGCTCAGTACAATTTTAAAGGCCTCAGAACCAGCAAAACTGATAGTGTAACTCTCAGTCTGAGGTCAAAGGCCCAAAAACTTATTGTAAGGGGGTGTGTGTGTGTGTGTGTGTGTTTGTGTGTGTGTGGTGGGTGGTGGGTGGGGGTTGAGGGGAAGAAGTTGTTGAGAGGAAAGGTGGTTGAGATCCCAGAGTTCTAAGTAATAAAATCTTGACAGAAAATGAAGGGTGGCCCAGCTCCAAGAGAAAGAGAACAAATTCTCCTTTTCTCTCCCTTTTTTTTCTGTCAGACCCACAGCAAATTGAATGGTGCCTGCCCACATTGAAGGGAGTGCTTTCTCACTCATTCTACCAACTTGTACACCAATTGCCTCCAAAAACACCCTCACAGACACACTCAGAAATAATGCCTTACCAGCTTCTTAGGTATCCCATAATTCAGTAAAACTGACACCTAAAATCAACTCTCAGATTCTATGTTGGTGAAATAAATGGCTAGTTCTGCACTGGATAACTACCAGGTTTAAGGGCAAGATTTTCACAATTTTTGTTTTTTCTTAAAAATGGTTACCCAAAATTTTGAAAAACAAAATGTTACGCAAGACTTTGAGACATTGTTGAATCTTATAGATATCCTTGCATAATTTATATGGAAGGTTTTTCCACATTATACTAGGACAGGGTAGCATTAATCAAATGATCTATTAATATGCTAACCCTGAGACTTTGAAACTATGTCTAGTGCTATGCTTTGGCCTCCCATTAAAAATGAAAGCAGCCATCTATGTTATCTCATAAGAATAAAAGTACCTGTGAATACCTAACAAAAACTGAAGTAGAAAAAGTAGTACTTAACGATGAATTGCACTAAAAATTGACTGATTAATTTTGTACAGCAAAGTGAGTTTCTTCTTGTATATCAAATTTTCACATCATATAATTTGTAGCTAAGAAGTCCTCAAATCTTCATTGGTGCATCATAAACATGTTCTTTCTATGGTGGTGTTATATTAATAGGTTTGGGACAGATTCCTTAAACATCAAATTGGATAAGGTAAAATTTTGTTTTTCTTTTTAATGGGTACAGAGATCTTCAAATGGGTCAGTGAGAAGTAATGTATCTAAACAACTGTCATGAATTGTTATCTTATTTTCTCAGAAACTTGATACCATACTCCTAACCATGAATCCACATAATCATATTTCAACTTTTGAAAGTTGGGATATTTTTTCCTAGATTTGCTTTGTAAACATCAGCAATATGTTAACAAACTGTATTTACTATTTCACTGATTCATGTCTCATTTTAATAATTTATAACCTTTTTTCTCAATTGTACATTCATGTTGATTTCATGAATCAACCTAGTAAGGTTTTTTTTTGTAGTGTGGTGGGAGTGTTGCTTATAAATTTTTGTTTTTTAGTAGTGTCGTGGGAGTGTTGCTTATAAATTTTTGTTACATTCAAATTAAATTCCTACACACAATTTCTAGGAGTGAATTGATTTTGGCATTAAGAGTGAATAAAAACCTTATGAATTTGAACAATGTTCTAAAATGATTGGCCATTACTTAAATTCAAATTTTGTTTTTTATATTCTTGTTCTTTTTTTCTGCATGAAAGGGATACAAACCCCAAAATTAGTTTTTGAATTAATTTACTTCTCATTTGTTTTTTTAATCTTAATCCAATTGAATCCATACACTTTTTCTTTGCATCCTTAAAAGCTCTGAAATTGTTTTGCTTGTGTACATTTTTAAAACTTTTAATCAGACATATGCAGACTGAATGTTTGAATCTCATGGAAACGGCTTTATGCTTTTCCTAAAGAGCTCATTAACATTGAGGAGTTTACAAGTTATTCAATAGTTTTCATTTGTTTATTCATTTGACTCTAAAGCCATTTGTTTTCTTACTCATTCGTTTAATTCTCTAGGCCCTTGTTTCTTCATTGTGCCTTTTCATTTGTTCATCATTGGCTTTTTTTTTTGATTTAGCAACTCAGAACATGCATAAAAAATTATAGTTGTTCACAGAACATCTAATGTCGGAGCGATTCATTATGTTGACGTTTTATAGTGTTTCCAATTATACTTTCTTCACTGGTTGTCCTCAAGTATCCTATTTATCTTTGTAAGTACTTTCCTTAACTTTATAGAAGCTTTTCAATGGGAATCCATTTTTAGGCTTTATTAAAATCAGGCATGTATAATCCTTCCCATTTTCAAAGTGTTAACTATTTTTTTTCTTGCTTATTGCTCATAGCATTTAGCAAAACTGAGAAATGGAAAATGGTGTTGTTTAATATCTCATTGCAAATAAGTTTCTGTATCTTAGGCAAAGATACTTCTTTCTTGAGGTAAATTTATAAAATATCATACATATTTTCTCTCACTGTCATGGCTTCCTCCCTCCCCCATGTAATTTTTTCCATAAAGATGGCAGTAATATTTATGTTACGGGTTAGAGCAGACTGATTTTTGTTCAGCTCTACAAAGGGCTCAATGAATAATGCTGTCTTCCTTGTTGAGAAAACAGAACAAAGGAATAAGAAATAAAGTGTGTAATTTCACATTAATCACTAATTATTTCTAAAATAATGTTTGTGACTATCATATTTGGGCAAGTTCATTTTATAATATTCACCTCCAGAATGGAGCACCCTACACACCGAAGAAAGTGCTTAGTGAATGAGCAATAGGAAAATGCTTTCTCTCAAGTTGGAATTATCCCAATTTCTTTCTCCCTATATCAAAAGGAGTGGGAAAAGGAGCTGAATGTGGTATTCTCAAAGATGTCCGTCACTATCCTTTCAACTCCCTCCATTTGTAGTGAAATAAATTGTCTGAGAAAGGAGGGTATGTTTTTCGAAAACAGCACTCCATTTTATGAAACTGGGAGCAGAGAAAAGATGTCCATCAATGAGCATTCCCTGACTTCTAATTCACTTAGACCACTGAGCTTCTGAACTAATCTTATCATCGAATAGACATGTGGTTAACCTGCTTAGGAATGGAGTTTGCCAGTAGCAGGGTAGATCTGGATCAATATTTGTAAGAACATCTCTCCTATACTCAGTCACTGTACTTCTATAACCTCCCTGGGATAATGTGGAAAAGCATAGAGATCTGTACCTCAAAGTTTGTGAAATCTGCAAGAACAGTACAGTGATCAAAGTAATTCCAAACCACTGTCTTTCCAAAGCTGAAAATTCACTTGCTATTTACTTTTCTTTCCAGACCACCTCCAGCCCTGTTTTCTAAGAAGGCACAGCAGAGGTTCTACAGTAACAAAAATAGCATGATACTCTAAAAACCATATGATCCAATGATTAAGAAACAGCTAATCCAAATGATAATAATGCCAGTAAGTAGATATGCTTTATTTGAGTATATATCCTGCCCTAACATCACATGCCATGAAGAAATTAAATTCCAAATGTTAAATCCTCCTTAAAGTTAAATCCCAGAACAGATAAAAGTTCAAAATTAATTTCTTTTGCACATGTGAGTCACCATTCCAAAGAAGTAAAAATCCACAGTCCTTCCTAGCCACCTTCATGTTTTGCTGGATTTCGGGTCTAGGAGTTCTCCAATGACTGGAAAGAATTTGGCTTATCTAACATCAGTGCGTGGGGCTTTCACAGAATTATGAGTATTTACTTCAGGGCCTCAGAAAGTATTTTATTACTATGTCAGTCTCTGTTGTACCTCACTTTTAGTACACCAAAAAAATCAGTAGGACACAAAAGGAGCATACTACCTTTCTCATCTAGCAAACCACTGAATATATGGTACCTATTCTAATTATCAGTCATAAATATGTTGCCAAAAGGTAGCATTTTATACTGCCTTAAGCTTCAGAATAAAAATAACCTGAATCTGAGGGGATAAGGGAAAAACAAGGAAATCTTGGTTTTGGTTCATCAAGTTAGCAGTCTGTGGAAACACACTGTCCTATATCCACATTCTGTGGGTTTTCAATTCAGTTGGAAGAAATTCCTAGGACAAAATTAACATCTGTATGATGCATACATATATACTACCTCTGGGAATAATTTCACTTTTCCTTAATAATTTCCGTTTCTCTTTCAGTCTTATTTTTAACATGTCAGTGCTAAACTGGTTGTGAATTCTATAAAGTGACATATCATCCCTTCTATTTTTGAGTAGGATTTAGTCCTGTGCAGCAACTGAATTCTGTAGGACTAAGAAAACTGTCTTCTAAGAAAAGTCCCTCTGCCATTTACAGCTAACCATTCAAGAGTTACCTACAGACCATGGGAGATGACATTTCAGCACATGTCAAAACCACCAGAGGACTCAAGGTTAGTTAGTGCCTTTATTTTCCCACATGGAGAGTCCCTGAATGGGGAATACAGCTCATGACTAGAACTTTTTAGCTAGCCTCACAGTTGTGGAGATTATTTAGGCTGTTTAAGTACTCACTGTATGGCTGGTGCCTTTGTCTCTGATTCTGCCCCATGACGTTGACCAAGACGGTTTTAATGTCTTCCTCAGCTTGACTAATCTTTAGACAGGCTTCTTATTGACTCTAGATCCCAAATCTTTTTTTCTTCTCCTTTATTGAGGTATAATTGACAAATACAAATAAAGTATATTTAAGGAGTACTAAATGTTTGGGTATTGGAAACATTGTGAAATAATCATCATAATCAATTAACATTTTCCAGTTACCATTTTTCTTTTTTATTCAAAGAATACTCTGTCCCCTTTTATTTGAACATTTACTTTAGAAAAATTATAGCCATGAATATTTTCTCTGTCCCTTAAAGTGTAAATTTGTTTATTATTTATTTATTTATTTATTTGAGACAGAGTCTAATTATGTCACCCAGGCTGGATTGCAATGGCTCTATGTCATATCACTGCAACCTCTGCCTCCTGGGTTCAAGCAATTCTACTATCTCAGCCTCCCATATAGCTGGGATTACAGGCACCCACCACCAACCCAACTAATTTTTGTATTTTTAGTAGAGACAGGGTTTTGTTATGTTGGCCAGGCTAGTCTCGAACTTGTGACCTCAGGTGATTCGCCCACCTCTGCCTCCCAAATTGCTGGGATTAAAGGCATGAACCACCATGCCCAGCCCAAGTGTAAATTTTTCTAAAGCCTCTTTCTAGGCTTACAAAACAGTGATGTCTTTTATAGGAATCTGTGAACCATCTCTTTGAAAGTTAATTACCAATGATGGTAGTGCTCCTGTCACCCTGTCTCCGTGGAAGGGTAGGAACCTACCTTTGTTCCGTGCCTTGCACCACATTGTAAAATTATCCCCTATAATGAAAAGAGAAGAAAGTTTACTTTCCATTTGATAAAGCCTGTTAACAAGCACAGAGGGCCTGCTATCTCCTCTTTCCTCTAGCTGTTGCCTTGAATAAAGTTTTCCTTGCCTGTTTAAGGATCCAGGGTAGTTTTTGTTTTGATACAGTCCACAAGACAGCCTGTTAGGAGGCAGCGATAAGATGTAAAGTGGGGGACACTTTGCAGCACCAAGCATTTGTTGACAACAATGGGAAGTGGGGGTTGGACATGTCTAATTGTACTGTCCTTCCTTTGGAATTCAGGCAAATATGACGGGCATTAACATGAAAACAGAGATCCTAAGACTGATCAAACTGACTTTTAGGCCAACAGGTTGGTGCAAAAGTCATTTTGGTTTATGCCATAGAAAGTGATTGCAAAAACCACAATTACTTTTGCACTAACCTAATAGCAATAAAATGACAGATAGGATCTGAAAGAAATTGAAGTATTTTATCCTGAAACTAACTTCTTTGATGTATTTTTAAATGCTCCTGCAAAGTTGTATCTTGTGGTGAAAATCTAAATTCTGTAGAGAATTCCATTCTCTTTCCAAGTCTTTTTCTGATTCAAGAGAGGCTAAGAGTCTTGCACATTTTTAAGTCTGATAAGAAACATTTACCATTTATTTTCTCTGAAGCTTGCTTCATCTGCATAAAAAGAACCTTGGTCTCCACAACTCCTTATCTTAAACCAGACATTTATTTCTATTGATTCCAGATCTTTAGATAATAACTTAACTCTTTCAACAATTGTGAATCAGAAAATCTTTTAGTCCATCTATTACACGGAAACCCCTCCCACCGCTCCCCACTTCCTGGACCAACTCATTGTACAGCAACAACTCTTTTATCAGTTCTTCTCTGGCCTCCAACAGCAATTTTTAATTGCTCTGCAAGATTATTTAATAGAATACTAGAATATAATTGATTATACCTTTCCTTTGTGCTCCCTTAATACTTTCTTCACACATTTAACAGATTGCTTATCAAAATATATTAAAGACAATTTTATATACAAATGTATTTGTCAACTATACAGATAATTTTCTGCTGAATTTTGTATATTTATTGCAAAAATTCTGCATAAAAGATTCAACATCTTATCTAAATTTTGTTGGATAATGTAAATAAAAACATAAATGCATAAAGTGAATTAACAGCAAGGTTATTATTAATTACTCTTTTATTTCAACTTATTTCAACTTTGACTATTCTTTAATAAGTGTCTTTTATATAAATTTGGAACAGAAATTTAAACCCAAAACTAATCTGTTCCCTGTGTCTTAGGTCAGTACCTCTCCTGCCTCCATCAAGGTGATAAAATAACAATTATATATTTTGAAGTCGGAATTGCTTATTTCTACATTAACTCCCCACTCTGGACTGCTTCAAGTTCCTTTCATCTTAAAGTTTCAGTGATATTCGATGAAGATGTTCTAGAGATCTTCTTCCCAACAGTATTTGTAGCAATCAGTACAGAATTGTGCATTCCAAAATGTATTAAGAAAATAAATCTCACTTTAATTGCCCTTACCACACATTAAAAACAAACAAAGAAACAAAAACAAAACAATGAGACATGAAGAAACTTTTGGAGGTGTTGGATATGTCTATTACCTTGATTGTGGTAATCGTATAATCAGTATTTGCTTATGTCTAAATTGATCAAATTGTGCACATTAAATATGTGTGGCAATTCATTGTTCCAGAGAAGGTACATAAGTGGTAAACTTTTTAGACTGCAATATCTAGAAACATTTTTATTTTGTGATTGATTTACTCCTTATAGTTTTATTGAGTATGAGATTTCAGGTGAATAATTTTTCACCTTCATGAAGATGCAATCCCATTACCTACTGATGTCATTTGTTTATAATGATGACTCTGCTACCAGTATAACATTCATACATTGTTAGATGATTTTTCACGTCTCTGGAAAAATCTTAAGATGTCTGACATTTTGCAGCCTGACACTAAATTTTTTAAGTATGCAAGATGTTAAGTTTTACTATGTCAAACCTGGTAAGCTGGAACTATATTCCCCAGGACCCCTTACCTTTGTTGTACCAGGTTAGAATTAATTACAAGATAAATTTCCATGAGATTTGGAAGGTAGTAAGGAAAAAATATTTTCTTTTTCCTTTAATGTTTTTTTGTTTTAAAGTCATGTTGGGGCACCAGGCTCTGTGTAGTTCCTTATCTGCCAGTTCACTGTTTGGCCCAAGCAGCACCCAGGCCATGAGTAGCTACTGAATCTCCCCATGGTTTGGGTCAAATGCACATGTATGTGAAGTTCCATGGGAAAAAATGTCAGCATTTCCAAAGGTCAACTGCATCATTATGGTTGGAGATGGTAAAAGGCAGGTATAGAGTATGAGTTATCTTCATAGGATATAGTTTATCCAGATTTTTCTTGCTTTTTCACAATTGAGTTCCAGATCCTTTTCTTGACCCCTGTTCTAGCTGGTCTATAGTAATAAGTCCAAACTATATGCAAAAGCATAAATTGTGTAGGTTACTTAACTAGCTCACATATGATGTATATTCTAATGCCTACAATAGATTTCTTAGTCTGTAACACTCAATGGGGGTCTCATTGTCTTATAGACTTCTTGTTTTTTATATATGCATTCATTAATTCATTCATTTATAATATATTAAGTTTGGTACATTCTTCAGTTGTCATGTGTCAAATATTTATTCAGTTCAGGGGTATTTTTCAGTCATCATTTCATAAAATGTTGCTTTCAAATATTTCATCTATTTATAGATTCACCTCAGTTTCCTATAATATGATTTTGTCATTTCTTCTCCATGTCTGTTACTACTAGTTTCTTCAAATATTTATCTCTGTTGCTTTGGACAGCATTGTGATATAATTTCTCAAAAGCATCTTTCAATAAATGAATTCACCTCCCTATTGTTTTCAAATTAGATTTCATCTCATACGTCGAACTTATTTTTCTATACCTTTATTTTTCATTCCAGATTATTTACTTGTTTTCCTTCTTTTAAAATTGATTTTATTATATCATTTATTCCTTTTGGTTCATAATCCTTAATTGTTCTCAGTATTCACAGTGTATCCTTAATGAATTTGAAGATCTTCAATGGACTTATTTAAAAGTCTTTTAGAATGATTTATTTTTATTTCATTAAGAATTAATCATTTTTATTCTTTTAAGTGCTCTTTAGCATGCATTGTTTTAAAACGTGTTGAAATTTTTTATTCTATTTATCTTCATTGGAATTTCTGTTTCTTTATTTTTAATCTCTGCCTTTGTATTCATTCTGACTATGTAGTGATTTTTTTCTGTCCAAGACTATGAAATAACACGTTGACATTATATTTTTGACTTTGTCTTTTTATCCCAGAAAATTATTAAGATATTTCCTATTTAATGTTTAGGCACTGAATAAGATAGCACTTTAGCTCATTTCTTTGCAATGAATTTCAGCCCATTTTCTCTCATCTAATTAGCTATGAACATTTATCCATCCATAGTTGTAGGTAATAATCAGAGGATATATATTTCTTTTTTTGAACTGCATTCTAGGGTACATTGTGCTATTTCTTTCTTTTTTTTTTTTTTTTTTCTCCTCTTGTTGCACAGGCTGGAGTGCAATGTCATGATCTCAGCTCACTGCAACCTCCTTCTCCCACGTTCAAGATTGTCTCCAGCCTCAGCCTCCTAAAAGCTGGGATTACAGGCACCCACCACCATGCCAGGCTAATTTTTGTATTTTTAGTAGAGATGGAATTTTACCATCTTGGCAACTGGTCTTAAACTCCTGACTTCAGGTGATTCACCTGCCTCAACCTCCCAAAATGCTGGGATTACAGGCATGAGCCACCATATCCGGCCACATTGTGCTATTCTTTGATATCAAACCATTAGTCTACTTGTATTCCCATGGCTCACTTATGGTAGTTTCCTTCTGACCTGCAGAAGCTAAGATTTTGACTGCCTTTGCTTAGACAATCTCTCTTAAAAATATGTTTTGTTATTGTTGTTTCATGACTATATTATTATTTGATTTTAATTTAAGGAAGTCTATTCAAATGTCTTAGCTAACACAGGTTCTTAGCTAACACAGCTATTACAGGTTCGTATTTGCTGCAGAGATGGAGGAACTTGAATCATGAAGTTACAATACCATTAGGGATAGATTAAAATCCACACAGAACCTCTATGCCAGGGTTAAAAAGCTTTTTCCATAAAAGGTCAGATTAGTAAAGGTTTTTTGACTTTATAGGTCATATACATTCTATGTCACATATTCTTCTTTTTCCCCCAAAAGGGCTTAAAACATAAAAAGTTTTCTTAGCTATTAGACTATACAATTGCTAAGAAGAAAATTTTTATGCTACTAAATGGATAAATTTAGGACTGGTTGTGTTAAGATGGTGTGTTGAAGTAGAAAACCAGTGTATGTTTTAAATTTTAACTGAAAAGATAGGAGTTATATTATGTGTAATCCTAGTTGTTCTAATTTACATGTCTTCATTTTATTTTTTAATGATAATTTATAAACTCGCCAATAATTTAATTTTTTTCAGGAAATATTACAGAGCAAACTGGGTATCAGTCAAAGTACTGGGGCAACCCTCAGTGTACCTAGAACTGTAAGAGTAGAAGATAACTGTTTTAACTCAAGTAAACTAAGGTTGCTACAGAAAATCAAACAAACAACAAAGGATTGAGCAAATTCATGCCGAGAGGAAGCCAGTTTGAGGGGAATCTTCTAAAAAGGATAAATATTCATCACTTAACATAAAAGCGCCTCCAAAGAAAAAGGTGCCTTGTTTGGAGTCTGTTCAAGACTAAGAAAATTTATTGTAAGTACTTAAGGTTAAGGCTTTCTTTGCTGTTTCTTTCAAGAAGTAGCAGCAAAATCAACATCATCAGCAACTCTCTGAGTATAGAAGTACTTCTGGAAAAAGGCATTAAGCTATATGATATGTAATTTGCAAACTATAAAGCACAGATAAGAGCTTGCTTTTGCTACCTTGTTTCATTATCTCTTTCATAGCATGCAGTATGCAAGAGGCTACATTGGGGAGGTGACAGAAAGTTATTTTAGTCAAAATATTGGAATTCCATTGTAGCAAAAATAATTTTAATTATTTAAACCAGTATATTTTCCATATCTCCTGAAGGGAAATGAAATAAAATAATTGAGAAACTCAGGAAAACTGAAAAATATAAACACCTAATTTATATTGTAGATATACAAAAGTTCTGTAAATACAGAAAATGTCATGATTTCATTTAGAATTTTTAATTTTCCAGATATATTATGAGACAAATTTTTATCAAATCTACAATAATAATTGATAATTACTAATGATCAAAAATGATTATTTCTAGAGAACTTCAATACTTCTACAGCTATTAGAAGTCTGAATCAATGCAACTTTTCCGGAAAGATATTTTGAAAAAGTCATCAAGAATATTTAAAAAAACTTCAAGTTGTAAAAGTATAATTTCACTTCTAGGTATATATTGTTTAGATATAATCTGCAATACAATATGTCAACAACAATTTACAAGAAGAATATTCATTACAAAGTTACATGTACCAGCCAAATGGAACTAAAAGAAATATCTCCCTAACATAAATGTTAATGAGATGTAATAATCTTACATATTAGAAAGGCTTTACTTTGCAAAAAAATGTCTAGTTATCTCTTGAAGCCATAAATGTAGTAATCTCTTCTACATGGATATTTCAAATGTGACTTGACATTTGAAGAGATATCAATGGGTAAAGACAGACATTGATCCTGTTTCAGAGTTCATTTATAAAACATTGTGTTTTTAGGTGTGTGTCACAAAACTACAGAATTTCTTGAAATAAATTGTAGCATGTAAGTGCTTTTGTTAAATATTTATTGGTGCATGTAGTTGATAGTTAACTATAGATATGGTTATCTTTACTTAAAACTGAAAAAGGAAGTAATATGCAAATTGTAATCCCAAAATAAAGTTTAGAAAATACCAAAAAATTACTGTAATAATGTTACTTCAAATCTGCCCTTATAATTTGTCTATTTATCATTTCATTAAGAGTAATTATTTTTAATTATGTAAGCAAACTATTTTTTATTGCCCAAGGTATTGACTAAAAACAAGTGGTGTTATTTTTTATTTTACAAATACATTTTCAGTAGATGTAACATATTTACGTACACCCAAAAAAGACAAGTAAATAGTCTGAATCCATCAAGCTTCAAAATTAATAAAAACCTGTATGCTTGTGTTAAAAAAACTAATTTTCAGATAATATTCTTAATGTTATATATAACTTTGGATAGAATAAATATGATGAATGGCTTTAAAAATGTTTAAGTTATAGCACCAGAAATGCTAATTTTGATCTTCTGCTATATATAGAATATTTGTTATAATTCACATTCTGAACACATACAAATAATCATTCATTCTCAATGGAAATTTAATAAAAAGTGGACAGAAAACAAATATACATATATGCATATTCATATGTATACGCACGTATATGTGGCAAACAGATATTAAATAAGTGGTAGATAGTGGAATGTACACAACAGATCAATAAAAAGTTTATCCATGTATACTTTCTTTCATGATATTCAGAATTATTTTACCAATGCAATATACAAGATAGAGTTGAAGACAGAAAAATAGGCATGATGGCCATCATCACGGAAAAATAGAAATTATTACAGGCTCACACCTGTAATTTCAGCACTTTGTGAGACTGAGGTGGGCAGATCACCTGAGGTCAGGAGTTCTCAACCAGTCTGGCCAACTTTCCTACTAAAAATATAAAAATTAGCCAGGCGTGGTGGCAGGTGCCTGTAATCCCAGCTACTTAGGAGGCTGAGGCAGAAGAATCACTTGAAACTGGGAGGTGGAGGTTGCAGAGAGCTAAGATCATGCCACTACACTCCAGCCTAGACAACAAGAGACTCCATCTCAAAAAAAAAAAAAAAAAAAGGAAAGAGAAAGAAAATAGAAATGATAAGGTTTCCTAGTAATAAATATAAAACCTAGTAAGAAAAAGCTGATAAACATAAATGTAATACTGTTTGAAAACCAAGTTATGTATATGTACATTTATATACATATAAACATATATACAAGTAATATTTTTATAGATGTGCATTTATATATAGTTATATAAAATATGTTATGTGTAAGTATATGTAAATGTATAAACATATTTTGCTTCCAGAACCTACACACACACACACACACACACACACACACACACACGTATAGGTTATATATAAATTGGTTCTTGAATGATAGATTTTAAGCATGACTATTAATATAAAGAGCATTTTAGACAATGGCATAAATGCTTTTATAGAACATAAAAAATGTAGTGTGAATAGAAAATGCTTGAAAAATAGTGTGTAAGAGAAATGGCATATGACCATAAAGGGCAAAAACCCAAGGCTGTGGTGAATACATTTCCTCACAGGGCGGTAGAGAATCAAGTTGGTTACCATGCAAAGAAATGCCAGTATCTTTGTAAGGCTGTGCTGAACATTCAGGATGGGACTTTGTCAAACACATCTAAGTTTGACAAATGACTACAAATCCATTTACTAGTTTTGGAAAAGCAAATAAGAAAAAATAAGCAGGATTTCCTTTTCTATGTAAGTTATAGACAATATAAGAGATTGTTGCTCTAATTCTAATCACCAATACCAGTGTAGTACATTATTAAATGATTTTTTAATATATCAAAGAAATAAAGATGTGAAAAAAACTCAAATAAACTAAATTCTAGCCAGTGACAAATTCTTCATAAGAAAAAGGAAGCTTCTTTCCTGAGAGCTGCAGGAGGAGGAGTTATCAACTACATTTGATGATACAAAGAAACTAGTCGGCCGGGCGCGGTGGCTCAAGCCTGTAATCCCAGCACTTTAGGAGGCCGAGGCGGGTGGATCACAAGGTCAAGAGATCGAGACCATCCTGGTCAACATGGTGAAACCCCGTCTCTACTAAAAATACAAAAAATTAGCTGGGCATGGTGGCGCGTGCCTGTAATCCCAGCTACTCGGGAGGCTGAGGCAGGAGAATTGCCTGAACCCAGGAGGCGGAGGTTGTGGTGAGCCGAGATGGCGCCATTGCACTCCAGCCTGGGTAACAAGAGCGAAACTCCATCTCAAAAAAAAAAAAAAAAAAAAAACAAAGAAACTAGTCACACCTTTCATGAACGTGTAATGATGACATGGTCTGGCTGCATATGAACGGTGGGATAGACTACATTTCTGCAATGCTTCATCTATATAGGGACTATTCACTTATCCATCTATCCTTTCCCAAGGAACTTCACTGACTTCATACATATAAAAATGTGTTACACATAAGTATATATAAATGTACACACACACAGGTTATGTATTACCTGGTTCTTGAATGATCTCCACTAACCACACAGGGTGTAGGCCAGTGAGTGTGGGCACGTCAGGACACTTGAGAGGTAACTATCCAAAGTACTTCAGGTTTTTAGTTGCCAAAAGCAGAAGAATGAAGAGCTGAGAGAAATGCCTTCTAAGCATTCCAGGCTTTCTGCTCTCTAAGACAGGAGAGAGGGTAGGAAACCTTAGAGAAATTCCTCTGAGACATTCTGGGTACTCTCAGAGATACTGGGTACTCACACATAATCTTGCAAAATTAGGGGCAGGGCAATAGGGTACAGACGCATTTCCTAAGATTCAGATATCTGGTGACAAGACTAGAGTAAAAAGAGAACTCACCTGAGTTCCACAAACATATCAGGTGGGTTGCACTGAGAAAGTTACAATATCACACATATATGTTCTCAGAATAAAGAAATAATTTGGGTCTTGTATTTTCTCCTGTTTAGTTTCTTCTCTTCTCTTCCCTTCCTAAACAACTCCATTCTAAAGCTAGTAGATGGGACTAAGTCAAGTGTGAAGAAAGGCATAGCAGCCCAGAGCTAGGTGTTGAGAACCAAGGATGTTGATAAGAATGCCCACCTAGAAGTGATTCCGTGGAAGAGGTGGAAGAGATTCCAGAGGCTAAGGCAGGCTGTGGAGGTCAGTCCAGAGAAGTAAATCAGAGACTGGTGTAGAAAAGGGAGACATCTGGGTAGGAATCCTTCAAATACTTTGAAATGAGAAACCCAGTTGCCCAATACAGGCCAGAACATCATATTGTATAAGCCGTGAGGATAAAACTTAGAGAATCACATTACTTTTCTCTTAAGGTGATGTATGTGTATATATAGCCTGTTCTCCCATGCCTTTTTCACTGATGCAAGTACAGCAAGAATCATTAGCGACTGCATAGATGCCACCATGACTAGCCAACAAATATCTAGAGGAACGCATTGTCCATCACTCTTTGTGCCCATGACTTGAGACTGATTTGTATTCCTTCTAAGGCAGAAGTAGTGTCATTAATAATTTCCTGCCAGAGTTAGTGATAAGTTTCTTACAGTCTTCTGTCCTTGGGACATGTCTCTGATTATTAGTATGTATAAACAGTGAATCAATAATTCCTCCGGGTAGAATATCTGATTAATCAAGAGTAGGCTTGTTTTTGAGCTCATATCTGAGTCAGAATTTCCAGCCTTGCCAACTTATAGAATATGTGTCTCTGTGTGTACAGAAAATTCTAAAACTTCTAAAGTGCATAAGGTGTTATTCCTAAAGTGTCCGAGATGCATGAGGTCCTGTTGCAAGCAGGATGCTGCATCCTGCTTGCCAAGAAAGCAGTATCTGGTATGAGTCCATGGATATCCAGGAACAAATGAAGTTGTTCTTTACACAAGGTTGTCTCCAAGGCCTTGCATTAGAAGGGTTACATATTTTGTTAATTTTTTCCATGTGGTAAGTAATTTGTCCATCATCCTAGGAAGACTGCTGAGTTCAAGTGGAGAATTTATTGATGCCTGATCAATAGATTTGCAACGATTTATGTTTTTTCTGGAAGAGGAGACACTAGAAATGTCAGAGGTTAATTTGTTGTAGGTCATTTATTCATGACGGTGAAAGTGGAAACACCATTAGCTGTAATTCCCTATAGTTTTGTTTGAGGGAATTGGAATTGCCCAGAAATTTCTAATATTAAGGTATATCTATGCACGCATGTCCGGAAGTCAGTAATATTAAGGGCAATGACGGGTCTTTGCTATAACCTAAGAAGGGCTTTAGAATGAGTACTTCCTGACTTAATGATAATAAAGAGAAAAGAAAAGAGAAAAGTGGCCTTTTTGAATGGACAAATGGACCAGGGTATACAGAACTTTTTTAAAAACAAAGATTTTTAAGCAAGCAAATGAAAAACAAAACAGGAATTGGACAGGAATTTTGGTCTTATGTCTTGATTAGAACCTGCTTACTACTGAAGGTTTTCAGCTTTATCCAATTTTCTCAAGTATCTACCTCCAAAGATTGGTGGTTTCTACAGGATCCCTATGAATTCTCAATTTGAGGTCAACTTTTGCATTGACATCCTGTGTGGAATTCTCAATTCTACTTTATTTGTGAAATATGAAAGGCTCCTCAAAGGTTCACTGTGGTATCCATCAATAATATCTGATAAAGTCTCTTACACTAAGATTCAAGAATAGTTTTCCTCTAATGCCTCTTCCAACAGACAAAATCTTCTTATTGAAGACCATAACTAGGTTATTTAATGCATTAGCCCATTCTTGTAATGCTACAAAGAAATGCCTGAGGCTCTGTAATTTGTAAAGAAAAGAGGTTTAATTGGCTTTTGGTTCTGCAGACTGTACAGAAAACATAGATAGTGGCTTCTGCTTCTGGGGATGCCTCAGGAAATTTACAACCATGGTAGAAGGCAAAAGAGAAGTAGGCATGTCTATATGACCAGAGTAGGAGGAAGAGAAAGAGATGGGAGAGATGCCACACACTTTTAAATGTCCAGATCTTGTGAGAACTCTCTCAAGAGAACAGCACCAAAGGGATGGTTTTGAACCATTCATAAAAGACCCATTTCTATAATCGAATCATCCCCTACCAGGCCCCACCTTCAACCCTGGGGATTGCAACTGAACATGAGATTTAGGTGGGGACACAGATCCAAACCACATCATTTAGGAAGATGTTACGGGAAGGCAACTTGTCGGTGATATGACTGGGAAGAGAAGATAACTCATCTGCATTATTTTGCCAACTCACAAAGAAGTATCAAAATCCAAGAAAAAAAAATGGCATCTATTTTCTGAAATATTCAATTTTGTGAGTGGTCTCTGATAAGTTTAGATAGTATCTAGTTTTAACAGGAGAGTAATTTTCCTCCTCAGAAAAGTTGCATTTTAAATAATAAACTGCATTTTAGCAAAACTGTGATTAATCCTTTGAGATTTTCTCTTAAGGCTCAGAGAAATAAAATGAAATTATTCTGGACCGTTTGCCTTGTCTCTAGACAAACTAAGAGATTATCCTTACATTGTATCAGAACTCAGCTTGAATCCAAGGTTTCAGTTCAACAGTTACTTGCACATCTGATCTTGGGACAGATGGATCTCTGGGACAACTGACATTATGGAAGTCTTAGGAGAGTTGTTGGGAATAAGTAGGCGTATTTGGAAGAGGAGAAGAGGTGGGAGGAGTCAAGAGAGGTGGCATGGGGAGAAGCATAATGGGTAAAGGAGAGCTGAACATAGGGTGTCAACTGAAAGATAAAAAAGGGGAGGACTTTACTAGAAACATAAGTCTATTTTTTGTTGTTTTTATTGTAGATGTCTGTCAGTTCCCCATTAATTTTTGGCCAATAAATATTTTTTGGTGAGGGTGTTTCAATCAGAATTTTATTTGGCGGCCATAGCCTACCAACAAAATAAATGCTCACCAATGAGCCCTAAAAATTCGGTTTCTTTCTTTCCAGTCCAATGGTCCTAGGAGTGGCTACTGAAGGCTCAAAATCAACCTTGGTGAAGTTACTTAGAGAGATTGACTATGAGAATTAGCATTGCAAAAAGAGTGTGCTCAAGGAGTTTTTTCCTGGAGGAGGTGATGTAGAATTAGATATAAATTTAGAAGTATATGATTCTGTAAAAATTAACAACAGTCAACCAAAGTGATGCTTGTACACTTTTCATCTTGAACCTCCAGCCTGATGGCCACTTCTCAATGTAGATCTGTTAGTCTGAACCCCTCCCCCACCCTTTATCTCCCCATCAAGGAAAAAAAAAAAAAGAAAGAAAAAACTCAGCATCAAAGTCAAGTTCTCAGGACAAAAAAGAAAAAAAAAAAGAAATCAAAAGGGAAATAAAAACTCATTTGGTTGTATTGGTGACTATGCCAGTCAGAATAATGGCTTACCAAAGACGTCCTCATCCCAGTATCTGGAACCTGTATGTTACCTTACATGGCAACAGGGACTTTACAGATGTGCTTATGTTAATGATATTGAGATGAGGAGATTGTTTGATATTATCCAGGATGCCTAAATGCAATCAGAGGAGCCTGTAAAAACTTAAAGAGAGTCAGAAGCATCATAATTAGAGTGAGATTTGAAGTGGTATACTACCACCTTTGAAAACAGCGAAATAGGCCACAAGCCAGGGAATGGAGGTTGCTTTTAGAAGCTGGAAAAGACAAGGAAATGTACCTTCCTTTACAGCTTCCAGAAAGAACACAGTCCTACTGGAATCTTAATTTTGGCATAGTGAAACTCATTTTGGATTTCTGGCCACCAGAACTGTAGGAGAATTTGAGCCACCAAATGTTTTATGATTTATTACAGCAGCAAGAGGAATTTATACAGTGACCTATGGGGAAGTTGTGTTCAAATTGACCCTAGTCTGGGGAGAAAAACAAACTCTGTGTTTTAAAATGAAACAGTGGGCAGCCACAGGTGCAGACTTCTATCTATAATATGCATCATGCAATCTGACTTTTTCTTGTAATGTCAAGATTTTTATTGGCTTCTTGAGAGCACCACCAGCATCAATAACGGCATTTCACATGAGTCTCATAGTGTTACTCAGGGTTTATGAAATTGCACAAAACGTGATAAAAAGTATGGAAGAACCATGATAAATCTTTTTTTTTTTTCTGTGAAGCACAGTTTACTGAAGAAATGAACTGCTTGTGCAGAGATAATTAACATCTCCTGGAATTTTAAGCAGATATTTGCATGACTTGCGCTTACCCAATAGCAATAGGAGGTGGAAGGCAAGCTTGAAGCTTGCACAACAGGCTTTTAGGGCCCATGCCTGTGTTCTATGCTGTGATTCTCCTATTCTGACACACATACATTTTAGACAGTGCAACACTAACAGAAGCACAAGAAAGGACAATAAAAGGATGAAAAGTAATGCCAAAAAAATGGAAGGGCCAATAAGAACACCAGAGCACCAAAGTGAGCCAAGAACCATAACGCAAAGCATGGACTTCAAACCTGGTGCTATCGTAACGTGTCGGTGCAGATTCAACAAACCATGATGCACGATGGGTCTCCATGGCTACCCACCCTGGGCAAAGGCTGAAGTTCTATCACAGTGGAACTTTCAGGGAAGCTGGCAAAATGAACAAAGCCAATGCAAACCAGAACAAACAGAGGCTATTTATTTGAAGCTTGTTAGAGAAAGGCAGTTGGCTATCATCACCTGCATTTGATAGAAACGCAAAGAAAGGGACTGGGAAAGTTTTACGGTGAAAAGTTAGAAAGCTCCAGGTATGTTTTGATTGGAAGTTGTTGGCACGGGGAAGTCGGAGATGGGCTAACTCATGGGATTGGTTTGTGGAGAAGATTTGGTTTGTCCCGGTTGATCCTGAGATGGAAGCAGCGGAAAAATGTAAGAAAACTGGAGGTCACTGATCAAGTACTAACCATTCTGAACTGGTTGCTGCAGAAACTGTGGCTTGACTTCCTGGGTTGGTTGCTACAGAGAGTATAGGTGAGAGTTGTATTATCATATAGTCTGGTGCCTGTCCATTTATATATTCAGCCTCTCTAGTGGTACTCCACATTGGTGAATCTGGGCAACATGGAGAGGTAATCTTGTGCATGACAATGGAAACGTAACAGGGTTAGGAAGATGTTAGCATTGCAGGGCAGTCAGTCCCTGAGCAGTGTAAGGAGTCTTTCTGTGCAAGACGGAAACCCTGCTAGGGGTGTCAGAAGCCAGGTAGGGTGACAAAGGCATTTGCAGGCGGAGGGGGAGTGGCAGCAACGGCAGATTAAAACACACAAGAGGGAAGTTATCAAAGAAATGATTATATGAAAGAAAATGCAGCCAGGTTTCTCACTGTTGCAAAAGAAACAAAGAAAATGTGATCCTTTTTTTACCAACTTAAGTAGGTAATGATGACTATTAGAAAAAAAACATTAATTTGAATGTTATTGTGAAGGCATTTTGTAGATGTGGTTAACTTTTAAAATAAGTTTAATTTCAGTAAACAGATGATCCTTGATGATGCAGGTGGGGCTTATCCAATCACTTGAAAGCTTTAAGAGCAAAAACTGAGGTTTTCCAAAGAAGGAGTTCTGCCTCAAGATTATAGCATAACATTCCTACCTGAGTTCCCAGACCACAGGCTTGCCCTACTAATTTCAGACTTGCCAACCCGTAGAATAGCACAAGCTAATATATGCTGTCGAAACTTGAACAACACAGGTTTAAATTACATGGTTCCATATATATACACACACACACACATATATATATATATATATATATAAATATACACACACACACATATATATACACACACACACACATATATATATATATGCACATATGTATATATTTTATGGTAGTAAATAATAAAATAGACCATTATCTACATATATTTTATGGATTCTTGAAAGAATCGAAGTAGTCTACTTGCCCCTAAACACAATGTCTCCAATTTAACAACTTGATCAGGTCATAAGGACCTTTAAGACTCATTACACACAGAATTCTGAAAAAGATTGTCAGTACTAAGGAAGAGAACCCTGATAGAGAGAACATCATATAATTCTGGAAAAGTCACATAACTGAAGGTATCACTGGGTTTTATAGAGAAAGCTGTGAAAGCCATCAGGGCTGAAACAATAAATTTCTGCTGAAGAAAACTATGTCCAGATATTTTGCATAACTTCACAGGATTTATGACACAGTCAATCAAAAAAATCATGGAATAAACTGTGGGTAAGGTAAAAAAGGTTGGTAATCAAGGGTTTCAAGGTATGAATCTTAGAAAAATTAAAGAGTTAATAGACACTACAGCAAAATAATTGACAGAAAGCAATTTGATGGAGGTGAGTGCTTCTAAGCCAGTGCTAGAGAATTAGAAAGAGGACACAGGAGAAGGAGTGCCAGAAAACATGTTCACATCAGACAATCCAACATAAGATTTCCAACTATTCAAGACTGCTTTTGACTCATTTTATGACGTGGATCCTTTCTATGTGACAGTCACTGAAACTAAAGAAAATGATGGAAGATTGATTGGTGCCGTATAGAACTGTACAGAAACATTTGAGAGAAATGAAAATCCAAAATCTCAGACAGAAATTATGAAATATTTTCAAAAATGCGCCTGTTCTCCTGCTTCCCTTTGATTCCTCCTCTTCTACCACTGGGGCTTCTGAGACAGTAAGGCCCAGCCTTCCTCACCCTCCTATTCTGCATAAGCCTACTGAACTTCACAACCAAGATGAAGACTGTTATGATGATCCACTTCCACTTTAAAAAGTAAATATATATTCTCTTCTATATAATTTTTAATGTATTGTAATAATACAGTGTATAATAAATACAACATACAAACCATATGTTAATTAACTAGTTATGTTATCAGTAAGACTTCTGGTCAACAGGAGGCTATCAGTAGTTAAGTTTTGGGAGAATCAAAAGTTATGGGCAAATTTTTCTGTGTTAATTAACCTCCACAGTGTTCAAGAGTCACCTGAACATATATACAGGTGACCTTTGAAAAAGACAGGCTTGAACTGTAAGCCTCCGCTTATAAGCAGATTTTTTTTTAATTGAATGTAGACTGTATTCTTAGGATGCAAAACCCATCTATATGGAAAAACAGATTTTCACATATGTGGGATCTACAGGGCCAGCTGCAGGACTTGAGTATGCATGGATTTCAGTAGACATGAGAGTGGGGTATCTGTAATCAATCCCCTTCATATACAGCGGGGTAACTATGGATAATTTGTCTTCTGTTTTCTATTTACTATCATGTGACAACTGTGTTTCGGTCAATAACAAATTGCATATAAGATGGTGATTCCATAAGATTATAATACCATATGTTATTGCATCTTTTCTGTGTTTAGATATACACATTTCACTCTGCTCCGACTGCCTACAGTATTCAGTGCAGTAGCACACTGTACTGGTTTGTAGCCTAAGAGTAATAGACTATGCCATATATCCTAGTGAGTAGTAAACTATATTATTTAGGTTTGTGTAAGTACATTCTGTGATGTTTGCACAACAAATTTGCCTAACAATGTATTTCTCAGACAGTATCCTTGTCATTAAGCTATGCCTGACTGTTTCTCTGAAGAACCCTGACAGATACAGAAAGTATCAGATGAGAACAGAACATCATCTTGAGCCATAAGGCAATTAAGTGCTCAAAGAATGATGGGAGTATATCAAATTTACTTTCAAGAACATATTTGAAAGACAAAATGGGGCAATGAGGCAACTCAGAAATTAGCAGAAGTTTGAAGCTGATATTCCCACACATGTTTAAAGGACAAAATAAGAGAAAGCTAAATTATCAGTGAAGAATTAGGGCTGGCTTCTGGGTGGAAGCTGTGGTCACAGCCTGGGCAAATGATGATTTGACCTACAGAGATTTTCGGCCAGAGATAGAGGTAGAAAAACTCACTACTTTCTTTGTATGCCTGAAATCTCTCATCGTGTTTCTCCTTGGCTCAATCTATTCTGAGTCAAGTGGGGTAATCACAGAGAAATAGATCTACAAGAAAACAGGTGAGTGACTTCACACCACTCCAAAGGGTGTGGACTATTGGGAGGATTTTGGTACTGCTATAGAGTTGTTTACAAGAGAGATTATACTAAATAAAATTCCTTAAGTAGGGCATATGAAATCTCATTTCTCCACATACCTACAATACTTGTATTGTAAATATTACTTTTCAATTTAGTTTTCAAATTGGTGGGCAGAACAATCTCATAACTATTTTCATATTTTTTGGTGATTACTATTATGGTTTAATGCTTTCTCTACTTTTTTCAGACTGTTATATCTCCCAGAAAAGTCTTTTTAGCTCTCTTTATATAAGTCCTAAAAATTTCTTATTAAATCTATTATTAGATTGCTATTGTGAGTAGGAAATTACCTTTCATTTCTATTTTCTAGAGGGTTATTATTTTTTAATTATACTTTTATTTTGAAACAAAATCAGAGCTTTATAAAAATTATAAAATATTTAAAATAGCTTTTATAATTTTTGTATCTGAATTCACATATTTTCTGTACTTTGCCAATACTGTTTATTAATTTTTTTCTGAAAAAGATGGCGAGTAGATTGTAGATATCATGCACTGTCATCTTAAATACCCATGCATATATTTCTTTAAAAAAAGGACATTATCTTATATAACCACAAAGCAATGCCTGAGTTTAGAAAACTCATTGTTTAAATTTATTATCCATTTTGAAATTATGCTCATTTTTCACAGTACTTTCCTTTATGGCACCCCCTGCTTTGCTTTTCTAGTCAGGCTCATGCATTTTTATTTAGTTATCAAGTCCTTCAGGACATTAATGTTTATGAAGTAAAGAGGCCCCATTGTTTTGTAGAATGTTTCTCAATTTGGAATTCTTTCATTGTTTCTCATGATTAGAATTTTGTTTTATGTTATTTTGTTTTAATTTTGAAACATTCACACACTTACATAAATATTCAAGTATTGTATAAATAACATTTTTCCTTAACTAATAAAGGAAAAGTTGTCAACCTGATGTCCCATCACCACTGAAATACTTAAGGTATAATTTCTATAAGTTCTGCTTTACTGATGGGACTTTGATTGACATAAGTGTAAATCCTCCTGTGTATCCCAAAGACGTACTATACTAAACATCTGAGTTCAAGATTGCTCATCCCAGTTCTGTGAAACAGCAAAATGTAGGAATCATTTAAATATCTAAAGATAGCTTACTGATTAAACATATAGTTCATTCTTATTAGGTTACCATTATTTAGTTGCCAAAAACTCTGTCTTTAACTTCGTTTGTTTCAGAAAGTTGTTCAGCCCATAAAATTTAGTGAAAAAAAAAGTATCCAAATTTGTAATATCCTGAAATGAGCAAGTAGAATAAACTTTTTATCATTGATTTTTAACTGCTGAGATTGCAGGTTGTCAGGATTTTTTTTATTTCTCATCTTTTCAAAATATATTTAATTCTGTATAAGTAAACAATAAGTATTAGAGAAAAATGTGTCTAGGTGAGCATGCATGAAGCCATATGTACTTCTGCTGCAAATGTCTCTTTGCACTTTTTAAGGAGCTGAATAACATTGCCTTAAGCTGTAATTAATATTGAAGATACATCAACATCAAACATGCTGTCTTTCACTCCTGACACAATTAAAGTGATTACAGTCTATTCCCATTATTCATAGACTGCTTGTTTGCAAATTTGTCTACACACTCAAATTTATTTAGAACCCAAAATCAATACTCATGATGCCTTCTCCATCATCTGAGGACATGTGCAAATGAGTGAAAATTTTGAGTCGTCTGATGCACATGCTTTTAGCTGAGATCCACTAAGGCCACGCTCTGCCTTCTTATCTCAATTCACATGCTGTAAACAAGTGTCCTAGTCTCCTTACTGCTATGTTGCTTTTTTTTTTTTCATGTTTGTTGGCAATTTCACTATTTAAAATGGCCCCTCAGCAGTGCTGAAGTGCTGTCTAGAGTTCCTGAGTGCAAGAAGGCTGTGATGTGTCTTGCAAAGAAAATATATGTGTTAGATAAGCTTCATTCAGTCATGAGTTATAGTGTTGTTGGTTGTGAGTTCAGCGTTAATGAGTCACCAACATAGATTAAATAAGGCATCCTAAACAGAAACACACATAAAACAACATTACATATTGACTGGTTGATGAAAAAAAAAAAATGTGACCAGATGCTCTCAGGAACCTAGCTCTGTGTTTCCCCCAAGAGCAATGGTTCAGTATTTGCTAATTCAGTGTTTGTGGGTAATTTATAGGACATGACTACTACAAATAACGAGAATCAACTGTTTTTGACCTAGTTTTCTAAGTAGTTTCTCTATGGTGTCTCAGCACTTTGTGGCTTACTCACAAGTCTTTCAGCAAAATGTCATTTATTTACAACAATATTCTCTGAAGCACACTCTGCAGTGCCCTAATGTTTTAGGTGAGCTCTCAGGAGGCACCTTCATGTAGATCCAAGATGATTCATAGTCTCTGCATCTTCTGCCTCAATCTACCCATGCTTCTTTGGCTTCATCTGTATTACAAGTTGAGATTCCATGTTGGTTCTTACTAATATAATTTCTGCCAGCAAAATAGAAAAGGGAAAAAAATCACAGATATTAAAGCAGTTTACAGTCAATGATGATCAGGATTATTACTATAGTTACTGTTATTATTTTAAACAGAGAGAACTTAAAAATAGTATCTTACAATAAAATCTTAGATGCTAAGTAATTATAACTATATAATAGAAAAGGAAAGCCTGTTGCTGCATTGAATTTTTAAGTAAATTGCCTAATTTCTTCAGAATTAATATCTATTAATTCAATATTTTAAGAAAATAATCAGGTTGTGTAGGTGTGAGCAAGAACATTGTCAGGGGTAGTGAAGTAAAAAGTGATTATAACAATTTTCATTCATAAAGGAGATGCTTGGCAACTATTTTGAAAGGAGAGGGATGACCAAGGATAGGGAGATGTAAAGGTCACTCAGATATGGCTTCAAGCCAGAAAAATTGATGTGTGGGGGCGGAGAGAGGAGTTTGGTGTGAGGGGGTCAAGATTGACAATAAGAGACATCAGAGACATTATTAAGAGAGAAGAAACACACCTGATCTGGGTGGAAATATGTTGGTATTTTTTTCCTTTTTATACAATTAATTGGTGAAATATATAAACTCACTGAGATGTTCAGCAAGAAATCTGAAGCAGAGAAATTCGAGGTAGAAAAGGAAGACAATGATGGACATATTTTGGGAGATTTTCATGGCTTAGTAATGCTACTAATCTATGTTGAGAAGTGTCAGTTAAAGTTTGATACTTGGACTAAAATTTTTAAGGAAGGTTTATTCTGAAGATGTGAAGAAAGCATAACTGGTGATTAAATGTCCACAAAGGCAGCATGCCATAGTTGAGGTCCCACCTGAGTAAGAAAAGAAAATAACACAGATTCAGTGTAATGTCCCCCATGCCTGACTCCTGATGGCTCTACTTAATGTTGTACAGGGTAAATGCACCTCACAATTTCTGTCCTTTTAACAACAAGAAGAATAAAATTTGATAATACTTTGAATAAAAGATAAATATTAAGATCTTTATACATTAAAATTTGATTCCAAAATAAATCTCTGTGTTACTCTCCCTCTCTCTCTTCATACCATAATTAGCAAACTAGTATCTAAACAAACATAGAGCAAACTAAATATTTCCCTAAAACATTGGGTAACATATGTATGTCAGATTAAATTATAGTTGCAAGACTATAGAAATAAATAATATAGGCTCTGATCACAAAAATCTCTGTCTAGTGAGAAGGTGGACAATAAACCAAGGATTACAGTATGGCAGGACACTGCAAATACTATGGAAAATTTTTGCTCAAAATGTGTGATAATAAAGTGAAGGATTGTCTAAGTGTTGAACCTGAGAGATGTGGGGGTAATGAATAGTTACTATCAGACCTATGACAGCAATTTGTGATTATTTGGAAATTATTGAAACTTTAGACACATGATTTTTGTGGACCCTAGACCCATTAAATGTCAGTTTATCCAGGGAGGAGTATAAGTGTACATACATACACACATACCCTGCACACACTCACATGCTTTAGTCAAAGCTTGAATCTGAAGATCATGCAGACAAAAAATTCAAACTGCTTGACACCTATGCCATAGTTGTTGGAAGTCACCACTGACATATTTCAAATCTGTCTTCCATGTAAAGCTATGTGAGCAGGCACAGAATCTTTTGACTCCTAACGAACCTGACTAGGAAACACCAAAAAGGAGGGCATAATAGCGGGGTTGGATTTAAGTAGTGAAATTAGAGAACTCACAGAACACATTTAACATCCTTTGAGTTAAATGTGATGTCACCAATGACAACATGTTGGGAAGAGTTGAAAATCTAATTTTCATCACATTCTTCAGCTCAGATTGAATTTTATAAAAACGTGATCATCAAGCCTCTAATTCATGCTGAGATGGAGAGAGGCCTGGCCTTCCTATCATTACTCTAGTTATTCAGAGTTTATTTAAAGTAGCCCTATAAGAGTTGCAACAAATAAATTCTCCTGGAGTTCTCATGGCAAAAAAGACATTTTTTTTCTGCAAGCTGAGGATGGCTTCATAGAAGAGCAGATTTGAATTAAGACATACAAGCTGATAGACACCTAAAAACAGTCTAGGGGAAAAAATGCAATAAATACAACATGTGTCTAACATTGACATTTATACTATCTAATATTTAAATGTTTCAATCCAATTTACAAGCTTATTATTTTCAACTTTAGCAGCCACATGAATAAGAAATAAAGCACCAGAAACCAAAGACTTGCTGATCTTCTGCCCTGAAATACCATCTTTAAGAAACTGCTTTTGAGAGACTTTGGCATTTCAAGTTAAGGTCTTAGTTGGCAGCACTGCTCTCTTCTTTACATTGTTCCAGGAAAGTGTGGAGTTTAAGGAAATGGAATTTTTATACCCTTTTTATCCCCTTGGCTACCGATGCACTGATATTTTGGCACTCTCTGTAAGATCGCAGAGCTTTTCTGCAGTGCATTTTATTTTTAGAAAATTCTTTTAGCTCTATCTGCTTCTGTCATCTTTCACACAGGTGACAGACACACACACACACGTGCACATGTGAGGAAAGTGGAGAAAATCCCTTTTTTAGATGTACTTTTAAGGAGTTACAGAGTTTTCTCTCCTATACGAAGCAAATTGAGGTTGAAAATCTTGTTCAAAGTTTCTGTAGAGCGAGTAGTTTGTAGTCTAATAAACTTCATTACTGATGTATTCAGAAAGACTCATTACATGTTTGCTGTATTATTTAAGGAATAATTCCTCAAAGAATTGTATTAATAATAACAATAATTACTATTCTTATACAATTTCAGCTGTCATAATTTATTTAATCATTTTTTATTTAATACTGCCTCTTATGAATACAATTTTATAGATGTAGTAACAATCTCATCAGAGCAAAAAACCATCAGTGAATTGTATGTAAGGTTTACACCTACTCTTTTTAATGCCAAACTATTTCTTAGCCCCAGAAAACATCTTATTATAACAAAGATTCTCTTACCAAAACTTGAAACTAGTTCAAAATTATACTTCAAAGTGTCCTCCAAATTTTCCTAAAAATGAAACATAGAAGGGAAGGGGGAAAGGTTTCGCATTGGATGGAATCTGCTATTTCCACAGCTTTCAGGATAACAGGAATTCTGATTCTAGATGCAGAGTGCTCTAAGATGATTTTTAGATAAGAAAAATGAATTAACAAATATGTTATGCAGGAGGAAAATTTCAAAGAATAAGCTTCTACTCCATCAAAACTGTGGGCTCACACCTTTGAATTATAATTTCTGACTATTGAAGCAATTCTTTCTTTGGGAAACAGTTGTAAGTCTCTGTCCAATAAATAAGCTGCATGCACAGCAAGCCAATGTGTGGCACAAAATATAGTATTATTACTTAATTATATATTTGCATCTATTGACAACTGCTGAAACAGCAAACAAATAAACCACAAGTGTTCTTGTAGCTTTCATGGAGTTTCTGTCAGTCTTTTACTTTAGGCAAATCTCCTCTGATGAAGGTTAACCAAGCCTAAACTGTTAAATACATTTTATTTAACGAACATTTAGCTCCTATACTAATGCATGGAAGATTTTCTTGACAGACAAAAGTTTCAAATTAAGCAGTATGCTATATTAAGCAACACTGTAAAAATATACATACATAGCTTGAAAATAATTTTGCTTTTAAATAACCTGGACTTATGAAACTTTGCCATAGAAAATAGTAAGATCAGAACATATCTTTATTTTGTTTGTAAATGTGATAGTTAATTTTATTGTGTTAACTTGACTGGAATAGGGGATGCTCAGGTATCTGGATCAGGATTATTTCTGAGTGTGTCTGTGAGGGTGTTTCCTGATGAGATTAACAATACATCAGTGGAGTCGGTAATGTAGATTTCCCTCCCCATTGTGGGGACGCCACCAGGATCCATGAGCATCAACCAGTTGGTTGAGAGCCTGAATAGAACGAAAGGCAGCAGGAAAAAGTCATCCCTTTTTACTTCCCCTTGCCCTCTTGAGGTGGGACATTTCATCTCATTTTCTCCAGTTACTAGATTGGTATTATACCATCTCTGGTTCTCAGGCCTTAAGAATAAGACTCAATTACACCACCAGCTTTCCTGGATCTCCAGCCTACAGATGGGAGGCTGTGAAACTTCTTAGCCTCTATAAATACATGAGCCAATTCCTCATCATAAATCACCTTTTATACATACACATGCACGTGCATGTGCACACACACACACACACACACACACACCCTAATGGTTCTGTTTATCTGAAGCACTAAATTTTTATTATCACCAGTAAGACACGTATGTGAACTGTGTCTCAGAGTATACGAAATGTTAAAAAAAAAAATGGCCCAACATAAAGCATTATCTGCTTTAGACAGGATACTTTATTGCAAAGGGGATTTGATTTTAGATGATTAAGCATAAAAGTAGTTTAAAAAATATTGGGGAGCTCAAGATACCTTTGGGATAACAGCCAGGTGGCTCAAATATAATCATTCAGAAACAGTGCTGAGAACAACAGGCAGATCTGCTTAAAAAGGAAAGCCCCACGACTGCTGTAGCCACCACAGATCCCCATGTGCACCGCTACCAGGCTGCTGACTTGCCCAGCAATCCATAATGCTAGCAGCAGCCACATCACTAAGAACCCATTGGTGCAGCCTATTTTTCTTAGTAATCCACAACATTCTATAGTCACTTTTGTGAGAAAAGTTGATTCATATGGAGGTACCTTCCAAGGTACTCAAGTTTGAACAGAATTTTCACTAAGGTGAATCTGATTGGCAAAACCTAGGCAATATGGCTGTGGCCAGGATATAAAGGTGCCTGTGAAGAACATTTGGCACTGGTTGCATGGGGTCTACTTTAGGAATAAAGTACTCATCTACTTGTGTAACTCCCAAACATAATGGAGGAGTTCCAAATTCACTGGAATAAAAGAAAAGTGTAATGGAAGACTGGCATATTTGCCCCACTAATTAATTTTAATGCCAAGTTTTATGTGCCAGGTCAATATAATCATCCAAAATAACTAATTAATACTACTACTATTGCTACCACTGCTACTGCTACTCTTGCTAATAATAATTGCATTTAGCAGGGCATGGTGACTCACACCTGTAATCCCAGCACTTTGGGAGGTAGAGGTAGGCAGATCACAAGGTCAGGAGATCAAGACCAGGCTGGCCAAAATGGTGAAACCCTGTCTCTACAAGAAACACAAAAAAATTAGCTGGGTGTTGTGGCACATGCCTGTAGTCCCAGCTACTCGGGACGCTAAGGCAGGAGAATTGCTCGAACACAGGAGGAGGAGGTTGCAGTGAGCCAAGATTGCACCACTGCACTCCAGCCTGGGCAACACAGAGAGACTCCATCTCAAAATAATAACAATAATAATCGCCTTTATATTCTTTGCAATTAATATTATTAATGTTAGTTATCTCTTATTCCTTTCTCTTCTTTATTTCTTTCCCCACACCCTGGGAGATAAAACTTGGACTCAAGGATAGAGCTCAGATTTAATTTCTTCAACTACAGCAGTTTTCCAGAGCTGAGCCATATACCACGAGGTACTCAAGATGTTTTCAGTTTCAAGGAGCCCTTGAGATCAAAACGATTTCCACAATGATAGTAAACTTCTATTTGCCTTTTTTACTATGGTAAAATTTAAACTCATGGTACAAAACTGATGGTGGATAAAACCACTGATGCTTTCACACAAATCAAGAGAGTGAAAGTAGACCGTGCTACCAAACCTTGTATAACTTCCCTCCACACCCCCAAAGGGAGAAATAACACAGCAGCGACATACTGCCAAAGTGGTAAAATATGATTAACTTTTGTAAATAGTGACCTTTGAGTATATGTATTTTTGATATTTGTTGTGATAAGATGTAAATTCTCATAAAGCACTTATGCAGTCTACTAAAGCATGGTGGTTGATGGTTGCCTTGAAGAAAAGCACACTTGTGATTGAGCTGCAACCTGAGCCAGTGGATTTCTTTTCCATTCAACAGAAGTTTTCTTTCAAAGACTGGCTTACAATCTTACTCTTGTCATTCAGGCTTGAGCATTTAGCAGATATTTCCTAGAAAAATCCACAAAGTAAGTGTGTCACTCCAAAGAACATGACTTATAGTATTTGTTGGGATTGATAAAAATTGAGCTTTTTGTGCAAACTGAAATTGTAGAAAACGTGTATCAATGACTGAATTTGACAGCCTTCCCATTCTTAAAGTCTTTTCTGACAAGGTCAGTGATTACATAAATGGATGCTATTTTAAAAAGATTTTATAATTAAATATGCCAACATTTGGGAGATTTGCATAAATCAATAAAACAATATTTTCGAATTGAAAAACATACAGGGTTATAAAATCATATGCTGGTAAAAGATCCAGTCAAATTCAAAATAGGCCAATGGATTTTAATGTACCAGATGATAAAAAGTTTACTACCAGCTGATAAAATTTTGCTGACAGTGTTTCAGTTATTACATGGCAACTAACTTTTAATAGACTACCTCTTGTGAAGTTTTGGTATAGCATAAAAGAAGAATGTGCAATATTACCTGAAGATATTATTGAGAGATTGCCTGCCATGAAAACATCATGAGTTTGACTGAGAAAATTTATTCCATCAACCTCCACTTGTTCCACAAAATGGCTGGCCACAGAGAGCTTGTCATTCTGAAGATTAAACAAGATTTTCTCTTTTGATATCACTTACCTACCCACTTGCAGGCAACCAAGTCAGAAAGCTGAGTATAAAGAGGTCACCAGACAACCGTCAACCGTCCTGCCCCTGGGAGGAGTGTACACTGGGGCAGAGCCTCAAGAAGTTTGCATTTGCTGTGGGGAGGAGCTTGACCCCTCCTCTTCCTGGGGGGAACCTGGAATCCAATCTGCGAGGCAGGAAGCACACTTGCAGGATCCTGGCTTTGCAGAGGATTCTATTTCCCTTTTTGCCCCCAAATTCCATTATTTCTCACCCTTCGGAGGGTCTGCAAGTCTAATCTCTCATGGCCTTGTGACAATAAACCTGCTTTCAACTGAACCAAGGAAGAAGTCCTACAACACAAGGACACAAAAATATACCTGAAGACCAATTAGAAAGTCTCCACAACTTTAGAAAATCCCATTCGAATGTCAGAACACTTGCTAATCAGATCCTATCTCAGGACTTACTCCTTTTCCTCTATAAAATCAAAACTTCCTTCAAATAACCTTTGAATCCTGCTGAAAAGAGCATGGTTATGCACAGTTTCCTTTAAGGATCCAACCCCAGGAATAAGCAGCTTTACTAATTTTGTCTCAAACTTAGTTTTATCTTTGACATTAGTAAAATAATTATTTCTTTTCCTACTATATTTTTGTGTAAGCCTGATTTTTTTAATATACTTTAACCAAAACAAGATATTATAATAGGTTGAATGCAGAAGAGTTTTTAGAATATAACTATTTTCTAATAAGCCATATATTTTTAAAATCTGCCATAATGTAGGAAAATGCTACTCTTCTCACCAATTATTTTTTGGCTTAGAATGTATTTTAGAAACATATGCTATTCACGTTAACATTTAATGGGTTAATCTTGCTATTTTTAAATTATTCAATAAACATTCTTAAATATCTGTTTTAATTTCAAATATAGTCAATATTAAAAGATATAAGCCATAGGCAGGGCGCGGTGGCTCAAGCCTGTAATCCCAGCACTTTGGGAGGCCGAGGCGGGTGGATCACGAGGTCAACAGATCGAGACTATTCTGGTCAACATGGTGAAACCCCGTCTCTACTAAAAATACAAAAAATTAGCTGGGCGTGGTGGCGCGTGCCTGTAATCCCAGCTGCTCAGGAGGCTGAGGCAGGAGAATTGCCTGAACCCAGGAGGCGGAGGTTGCGGTGAGCCGAGATGGCGCCATTGCACTCCAGCCTGGGCAACAAGAGCGAAACTCCGTCTCAAAAAAAATAAAAATAAAAATAATAAAAAAAAGATATAAGCCATAAAATTATTTGGGGTCTTCAGTATTTTAAGGATGTAGAGGTGTCCTGAAACAAAAATTTGAGAATTTCTTTTTTAGCCTTTCATTATGTGTTCTAATTCCCATAAATACATGCAATTTCTTTCATATAGTAACTATGATCAAAATATTCAATATATATTAAAAATCCTTGAATTCAGACTTTTGTCACCATCATGCAATTGTCAATACAATGTCTTCTGTTCACATTTTGTCAAATAGGAACAACACAGGATAGCTACATGTCAAAAAGTAAAATTGGTAACACTGGAAATATGTAATGGGATGGATTTAAAAATTGTGTGCATTAGTAAATGCTCTCCAGATAAACAGAACCAATAAGAGATATGATTAGATAGATAGATGATAGATGATAGATAGATACATAGATAGATAGATAGATACTTAGTAGGTAGGTAGGTAAGTAGATAGTTACATAGATAGATAGACAGATAGATAGATGGAAATTTATTTTGGGAAATGGTTCATGCAATTATGAAAACTGAGACGTTTCACAGTCTGCCATCTGCAGGCTACAGAACTGGGAAAATCTGTGGTATAATTGAGTTTGAGCCTGAAGGTCTGAGAACCAGGAGCACCAATGTTCCAGGACAGGAGAAGATGGTTGTTCACACTCCGGAAGAAAGAGTGAATTTGTCCTTCCCCTGCCTTTTTGGTCTATATCGTGTCATGACAAATCTGGGGATGCCCACCCACATTGAGGAGCAAGACTTTTACTCAGTCTATTGATTCAAATGATAATCTTTTCTGGAAACTCATTCTAGGACATATCAAAAATACAACTTTTCCAGCTATCTGGGCATTCCTTAACACAGAGTCAAGTAGATGCCTACAATGACACATCATGTAGTGTATTCCATTCATTAATATTTTGTGCATAAAATATGGTGGTGGCGATTTTAATTTCAAATAATTAAAAGAAAAAAGAATGGGGAAAACAGCAATATTGTTTTTTAAAAAATGTAACACTGTGCCTTTTCCGGCACGTTTTAGCAATTACTGAAATTTTGTTCACATTTTGGTTTACTTTACAATTATATCTTCAGCTGTATGCCATGGAAATGTATTTCTTATTTACTTCACAAGAGTACTTTTATAATGGAACAATTAACAACACACAAATTGTTAATTCCTTGTTAGTTTGAAACCATCTGGTGTCAAATTCTATACACGAGGGTTGGATTGAAACAGACATGCTTCTCACAACATGTTCAGTGTTAATCACAAGTGAAACCTGATGAAAATAGTCTCTCTCTTTTTAGAAATGCAGCTATTGTTTTAGACTTAAAAAAAATTGGTATGACATTCATTTCACAAGAATTTATATTGAAATTTAACTAAGTTGTTTTTATCCAGGGCAATAATAATATCTCTGTCAGAAGTTTTATAAGGTGTCATATATGAGATGCATCATATTTATATATAATCACATGTATCATAACCTGATATGTAGAATCAGCAGTGTTTTACACAGTGTTTTTGAATATTATTTAACATTTAGGGAATATTTTATAAAATATATTATGTTGTATGCTCAATGTGGCTAAAAATAAAATGGTAGAAAGCATAAAAATACCCAAAATTCCAAATTCCATTACTTTCTATGAAATTAAGTATACATATAAAATATATCTGAATCTTTATCAACCATAGACACATCATAAAAGAAGACGTGGCATTTTTATCATGTCATCCTTCTTCAAATTTCATTCTTCCATCTACATTTTTGTTCACCTAAGGTATCATGAAGACCCACTTACTTATTTCTTAATGATTTGTGAATATTCATTGGTCCAGATATTTCAGCCTTTCCCCATGAAAATGGTGGGAGGCTTGAATAATTTGGAAAATCACGACTGTCAGTACAGAAGTAGCTGCTTTCTTCTGTCATAGGCACAATTTGACAAGCTTGCTTGGATTTCTGGAAAAGATAGTGGTTTTAAAATTCACTTTAAAAGCAGTTCTCTTACCTGCAACTCACTTAAAAACAGGAACTAAAAACATGAAAATATTATTTACAGGGAAATCCAGAAATGTATTTTATTATAGACCCTTATGCTATTTGCAGTATCTGCTATTTGCAGTATAATAAAAGATAAATTAAATAAAATGCACATTAAGATCAACATAGAAGTTTTTCTATCACAAATCAAAGGGCAGTGTTGGGTGGCCATGACAGCTCACTCCTGTAATCCCAGCACTTTGAACGGCTGAGGTTGGCGGATCCAATGACGTTAAGAGTTCGAGACCAGCCAGGCCAACATGGGAATAGCCCATCTCTACTAAAAAGACAAAAATTAGCTGGGCATGGTGGTGTGCCCCTGAACTCCCAGCTACTCAGGAGGGTGAGGCAGGAGAATTGCTTGAGCCTGGGAGGCAGAGGCTACAGTGAGCCGAGATCATGCCACTGTACTCTAGCCTGGGCAAAAAAGTGAGACTCTGTCTAAAAAAAAAAAAAGAAAAGAAAAGAAAAGATAAACAAAACAAACAAACAAACAAAAGGGCAATATCGTCAAATATGGCCCAGAATATGAAGTATACTACTGACTTTCATCTTGTGGTTGGGTGGGGTAAAGGCTGAAGCAGGGCCAACCTGTGGGCTAGAAACTCTACTGATATTAGCAGTGATAAAATAGCCAGAAAAAAAGCATCTTTCCAAAATAAAGCCTGAGAACATATCTCACATCTAGCTTACTACTTTGGAGGAATGAGACCTGGAAATGAGCTATCTGCAACTGCATAACAAATCTTGCTAAAGGGAAGAGTTGTGCTGATACACATTGCCGAATGTTCGCAACAAGGTCACTGCATGGGTGTGTCTCTTCTAACATATACCTGCTCCTGTTGGCACATCCAAGAATAGCCCTACTCCTGAAATATCTGTGCCATCTGATTCTCCCGAGTTAGATGCCCCTTTTCCCCAAAGTCATCTGCATGGAGTCTGGGCCTGCCATTTTCCTCTCCTCAAGTATGGATATTGAATTTCTTCTTTTCCCTCTCCCCAGTGTTGAATTGCTGACCCCAAGTCCTCCTGAAGAAAGTAGCTGAGAACACAGACAGAGCCAGGAATGAACAGAGATCTGCAACTCCTATAGGAAAATGTTCTATTTTTTTGTTTTAGTTCTGTCTGTGTTTGAACATCTGTTCCTTCCTTTGAAAGCTTTGCCCAGTGTATTAGATTTCTATCACAACTGCAAAAAAAATTCAACACATTTACTAACTCATAATATCATAAACTTTTATCTTACAGTTTCTAGGTCACAAGTCGGTCACAGGTCTCATGGGAGTCCAATCAAGGTGTCTGCACAGCACATTCTTTTCTTGAGGTTGTAGGGAGAATCAATTTCCTTGCCTTTTCAACCTTCTACAGGCCACCCACATTCATTGACTCTTCGCTGTTTTCCTCCATCTTCAAAGCCAACATGGTTGCATATCCGATGATTCTGTTTTTCACGGTCACATCTCCCTCTTGCCATATCCAGGGAAGTTCTTTTAAATTTCAAGGACCCACAAGTTTAGACTGTTCTTACTTGGGTAATCCAACATGATGTCCTCATCTCAAAGTCCTTAACTTAATCAAATATACAAAGTCCTTTTTGCTATGTGGGGTAACATATTCATAGGTTCTGGGGAGCAGAACTTGAACACCTTTGAAAAATCATTATTCGGCTCACCATTCCAGAGACAAAACCTATTGTTATTGTCCATGAAAACAAACTTTGTCTTACTTTATTTTCACAAAATGTCTGTGTTTGTGGATTTTCTTATAATGGCCATTAGCAAAAATAAACAATTACATTGTGATTGGTTGATTTTAAATATCTCCTTTTATAGTTCAGTTTAGCACTCAAGTTTCATTTTCCTTTGTAAGGCATAATGCAAATGGCTATGAAACTTAAGACTATTAAGTTTGATGTGCACATTTTTAATTCTCTCAACTGTGATAATTTAATGATCTGCAGTCTGCATAATAAAGACTCCATTGCACATACACTGATGTACCAAAGATGCAAACCCAAACATTTACTAACAAAAATTTAAAGAAAATGCGGTCTCCTCCGAGATTTTCTTTCTCCACTAACTTTTTAACCTGTACAGTGCTACTTTTCACAGCACACTTCTTTATAAAAAATTATAGTGGGCTAATTTTTCATTGCTTGCTCCATTCCTATTAAAAATATATTTCTTCCAGTCATATGTAAAATCCAAAAATCCTCTTATACTCCACACTGTCAATACTTATTTCTTTTCTTTCTCAGGAATTAAAAATAAACAAATGTGATTGTTAAAGATCTTTTCTTTTTGAGAAAGATAAATTCCATTTTAAATAGAAATTTATTATGATTA
The DNA here is from genome assembly GCF_049354715.1 of Callithrix jacchus. Taxonomy (NCBI): domain Eukaryota; kingdom Metazoa; phylum Chordata; class Mammalia; order Primates; family Cebidae; genus Callithrix; species Callithrix jacchus. Next base: position 180,477,605 of record NC_133503.1, read on the forward strand.
CGTGATTTCCAATTTCTTTAAATAACCTTTTTTAAAAATAGTATTTAAATTTCTCTTTTATTAATATTATATAACAAAAAGGCACCTGATTGCTGTGATTACTTTAGATAACATAAAAGATCTATGTTTGACTAAGTCTCCATGCTCAATTATTTTAAAATCAGATCATATTATGAAAGGGTAAGAACACTTCTCCTGTTTGGAAGGATGTGTCTAGTTAGAAAAAACAGCTTTTCTACTCTGTTTTTATTTAACATTATTGGTTCCTATCATAATGTATCTATGTAGGAAGAAAGTATACCTCTTAAACAGAAGGATAAAAACATTTTGACAATGCTCATCTGAACATTGTGTGGTATTTTATTAAATATAGAATAAATGGGTAAATGAAGAGGTCATTACAGATATTGAGTTGTCTCAGTGTCTGGAAATTTATTCCACATTTTTTTATTTGCTTGCTTTTTAAATGATAGTGGTATTAAAAATTTTTTTGAATTTTCTTAAATACTGACAAATTATAGTCACCTATATTTATGGGGTAAAAAGTGATGTTATATGTATACAATGTGGAATGACAGAATAAGGAGGCTAAGGGCTGGGGCAAGTGAGATCTTCTCAAAGATTACAATGTTTCAGTTAAACAGGAAGAATAAATTATAATATTTGAGGTGCTAGATACCTTAACTAGCTTTTTTGTTTTCATTTAAGGAACAAAAAGGAAAGGTTAGAATCCCATTGATGTGCATATTATCTGTAAAATGCTATTTATAAGACAGCATCAAGGAAAGAACTTTTTACCAAGGACACAGGCCTTGTGAGAGAATAAATATCATGAAAAAAGTGCTGAAAAAGGTTAAATCTTTGCCCATGACTATGTCCTGAAAGGTATTGCCTACATTTTCTTCTAGCATTTTTATGGTTTTAGGTCTATGTTTAAGTCTTTCATCCATCTTGGGTTAATCTTCATATAAGGTGTAAAGAAGGGGTCCAGTTTCAGTTTTCTGCATGTGACTAGCCAGTTTTCTCAACCCCATTTATTAAGCAGGGAATCCTTTTACCATTCCTTGTTTTTGTCGGTGTTATCAAAGATCATATTGTTGTAGATGTGTAGCATTATTTCTGAGGCCTCTGTCCTGTTCCTTTGGTCCATACATCTGTTTTGATACCAGTAGCATGCTGTTTTGGTTGCTGTAGCATTGTAATATAGTTTGAAGACAAGTAGCATGATGCTTCCAGCTTTGTTCTTTTTGCTTAGGATTGCCTTAGCTATTTGGGCTCTTTTTTGGTTCCATATAAAATTTAAAGTAGTTTTGTTCTAATTCTGTGAAGAAAATCAATGATAGCTTGATGAAGATAGCACTGAATCCATATATTACTTTGGGCGGTATGAGCATTTTCATGATATTGATTCTTTCTATCCATGAACATAGAATGTTTTTCCATTTGTTTGGGTCCTTTCATATTTCCTTGAGCAGTGGTTTGTAGTTCTCCTTGAAGAGGTCCTTCTCATACCTTGTAAGTTGTATTCCTAGATATTTTATTCTTTTTGTAGCAATTGTGGATAAGAGTTTACTCATGATTTTTCTGTCTATTATTGGTGTATAAGAATGCTTATGATTTTTCACATTGATTTGTATCCGGAGACTTTGCTAAAGTTTCTTATCAGTTTAAGGAGATTTTGAGCTGAGATGATAAGGTTTTCTAAATACACAATCATGTCGTCTGCAAACAGAGACAATTTGACTTCCTCTCTACCTATTTGAATGTGCTTTATTTCTTTCTCTTGCCTGATTACCCTGGTCAGAACTTCCAATACTATGTTGAATTCGAGTGGTGAAAGACGGCATCTTTTCCTTGTGCCGATTTTCAAAGGAATGCTTCTAGCTTTTGCCCTTTTAGTATGATATTGACTGTGGGTTTGTCATAACTAGCTCTTATTATTTTGAGATATGTTCCATCAATACTTAGTTTTTTGAGAGTTTTTAGCATGAAGGCCTATTGAATTTTTCGAAGGCCTTTTTCTGCATCTATTGAGGTAATCACGTGGTTTTTGTCATTGATTCTGTTTACGTGATGGATTATTTTTATTGATTTGCATATGTTGAACCAGCCTTGCATCCCAGGGATAAAGCCTTCTTGATTGTGGTGGATAAGCTTTTTGATGTGCGGCTGGATTCAGCTTGCCAGTATTTTATTGAGAATTTTCACATCGATATTCATCAGGGATATTGGTCTGAAATTGTTTTGTTGTTGTGTCTCTGCCAGGTTTTGGTATCAGGATGATGCTGGCCTCATAAATTGAGTTAAAGGGGAGTCCCCCTTTTTCTATTGTTTGCAATAGTTTCAGAAGGAATGGTATGAGCTCCTCCTTATACATCTGCTAGAATTCAGCTGTGGATCTGTCTGGTCCTGGGCTTTCGTTTGGTTGGGAGGCTACTAATTACTGCCTCAATTTCAGAACCTGTTATTGGTTTATTCAGGGATTTGACTTGTTCCTGGTTTAGACTTGGAATGGTGCATGTGTCCAGGAATTTATTCATTTCTCTAAAATACCACAAGCAATGGTAACAAAAGCCAAATTTGACACATGGGATCTAATTAAACTAAAGAGCTTCTTCACAGCACAAGGAACTATCACCAGAGTGAACAGGCAACCTACAGAATGAGAGAAAATTTTTGCGGTCTATTCATCTGACAAAGGAGTAATATTCAGAATCTACAAAGAATTTAAACAGATTTACAAGAAAAACAAACAAACAACCCCACCAAATAGTGGGCAAAGGATATGAAAAGACACTTCTCAAAAAAACACATTTATGCAGCCAACAAGCATATGAAAATAAGCTCATCATCACTGGTCATTAGAAAAATGAGAATCAATACCACAATGAGATACCATTTCATGCCAGTTAGAACGGCGATTAATAAAACATCAGAAAACTACCAATGCTGGAGAGAATGTGGAAAAATAGGATCACTTTTACACTGTTGGTGGGAGTGTAAATTAGTTTAACCATTGTGGAAGACAGTGGCAATTCCTCAAGGATCTAGAACCAGAAATACCATTTGACCCAGCAATCCCATTACTGGGTATATACCCAAAGGATTATAAATCATCCTACTATCAAGACACAAGCACGCTTATGTTTATTGCAGTACTGTTCACAGTAGCAAAGACTAGGAACCAACCCAAATGCCTATCAATGATAGACTGGATAAAGAAAATGTGGTATATATACCCCATGGAATACTATGCAGCCATAAGAAAGGATGAGTTTATGTACTTTGCAAGGACATGGATAAAGCTCAAAATTATCATTCTCAGCAAACTGATACAAGAACAGAAACCAAACACTGCATGTTCTCACTCATAAGTGGGTGTTGAACAATGAGAACATATGGACATAAGGAAGGAAACATCACACACCAGAGCCTCTCAAGGGGTGTTGGGCTAGGAAAGGGATAGCATTAGGAGAAATACCTAATGAAGATGACTGGTTGATGGGTGCAATAAACCACCATGGCATGTATATACCTACATAACAAACCTGCACATTCTGCAGGTTTAAGTTTCCAGAGCTTAAAATATAATAATGATAAAAAGGTTAAGTCTGCAAAAGGCTCTCACAATTTGCTAGCATAACCAGTAAGAGATTTTCATAAAATTGAGATAAAGTTAGAGATGGTTATTTTAGAATGAAGTTGTTAAATGTGTTAGCTTTCTTTTCACCCCAATTTCCTTTTCTTTCCCCAAACTCAAAACGATCCAACTATTTAACACAAAATGTAAAATATCAACCCTGAGATTACCCATTTATACTTTCTAGGAGAAATATCAAAAATTGTTCACATAAACAGGGAGAAGAATAAAGGCAATTCCAGTCACTTTTTTTTTTTTGTAAAAGGTTAGACACAGATAGAACTGCATCTCTTCAAAGATGAACAAACTGATAGAAAAACAGAAACAACATAAATCTTACATAGTTCCTTTGCAAGTGCACCAGAGAAAGAGAGGAAAAGGGAAATGTCAGACAGCATAGGGATGAATAGCGTGTTGGATGCATTACAGCAGGCACAAAATAAGATTGCTGGCTAAAACAAAACGTTCTCTCAGGAATTCTATAAAAGAAAAGTACCCTTTAAAATGTGATGAAAAGAAAATTTATTAAAAAAAATTAAGAATGCTAGTGTACAGTTTGCAAATATGATTGGAAACAACGAGGGCAGAAATAAAACACCAAAAAAATCACAGACATTGAGAATCTATTTAAGAAAAAAACTCACAAAATATTGAGAAAAATACATATTAATTAATGACATAAAAACAATGTTATAATTTTGCAATATAACCAATGGAAATCCAACATAGAGATTATTGGTATTCTTCACCAAGAGAAATAACAATAATAAATCCAAATTTTAAGTAACCTTTTCTAAATTACATAAACAGAATCTGCAGATTTTTGAAGAAGTAGATTGTGAACAGTTAAATCCATACTAATGCAAGGCATTATTCATGACTGCAGAAAATAGAAGCAAAAATTTGAAATGCTGTGATTATGGAATACTTTTGATTTCTAAAAAGCTAATTTGAAAAGTCAAGCCAGTCAATATATAGGTATATCTAAAAAATAAAAACATAAATGCTGAAAGAATACATAGAAAATAAACTTAGGGATAAACCAACTTTAAATAATTTATGTTTTATTTTCAAGCAGAATAATTTTTATAAGAATAAAATTGAATTAACATTCATAGCCTAAAAGGAAAGAACAATACTGTGCCAAAAATAAAAATAAAATGTAAAACAAAAGATTTTGGGTGGGGTTGGAGAAGAAACAGAGGTAAGAAGAGTATGGAATACGCTTTGCTGTTTTATTTAAGAATGTCAATTGATAATGATTATTTTTGGACATGTAAAATTTAAAAATAATTATAATTGTTGTTCTTTTATGTCCACCCTATTACTAGGAAACAGGCTTTATACTTCTTAAGTTACAACGGAAAAAATGAACTCTAGTAACAGGAAGAGTATGTGTGTGTGTGTGTGTGTGTGTGTGTGTGTGTGTGTGTGAGAGAGAGAGAGAGAGAGAGAGAGAGAAATATTCAGGAAACAAGAAATGTAGAGAATCAAATGTCATTTTTCCCCAAGATGGCAAATTAGAGTATTTTAGTCTGCATCAGCCATTTGGAAATAGCAAGATAGTGCAGAAAGATCCGCTCTTTCAGCATTAATTCAAGAAGGAAAAAGAGAATCCACTGAAACGAATGAAGGACACCCCAGATCCAAGGGTGAAGAACGCCAGCAAACAGCCCCATGATGCTATCCAGTCAGTAAAACGGAGTGAAGCCCCAGTCTGTGAGAGAGGCAGAGAGCCTCCCTCTATGACTTACCTTTCCACTGGAGATCTGAACAACCCAGGCCACGGGAGAGCACTTTGTTTCTCCAAAGTCCCAGACCTATCTTGGGGAGAGTCTAGAATATGATGAGAATGAAAGACACCTGAAAAAGCTGAAGTCATTTTCCCATCCCTGAGACAAAGATCAGGATGCCATTTTTTATCCAGGCACATGCAAAATCAACTGTTCTTTGGCACCTGGCAGGGTGGCCGCACAGGGCCAGATATTGGAGTGCTGGCTCTGAAGCAGGGTAGCAACTTCCATAGCTCCAACTGTGGAAAGTCCTTCAGCAGTAGGTGCTGTAATTGTGCTCTGTCCCATCATAAGCCTGGGGCAGGAAGAGAGCTGCTACAGCTACATTTCTCCTGGATGATGAGATTTGCACCCAGGGCCAGTGTGGCAATCTGGAACTGGTCAGTTTGTGCTATTACTGGGTGTCCTACCTTACTTCCCTGAAGTCAAGGTACAGCAGGCCCCTCTCTGTTCTACTCCCAGGCAGTAATCCAGGCAGCTGGAGAATCTGCTTGCATGTAGCAGAAGCCCAACCTGCCCCAGATTTCATGTACATAGATTATGGTATAGCCAGGCTTTCTCTGTTCTGTGCCTATGGAGATCTCCAGGCATTCAGAGCATCCCCTTACTTGATTCAGCAGCCTGAGAAGGCCCATCCTCCTGTGCAGAGAACTTGGTGCAGTGAAGCTCTTTCTTTGCTTTTGCTCCATAGCCAGGCAGATCTCCCTCATCTGGAGCATCCACTCTCCTGGATTAGCAGTTTAGGCTGCCCCTCATTCCCATGCAGAGAACTTGGGACCAGTGATGTCTCCTAGCTCCTTAGCTAGGCAAACCTCTGTGTGCTTGATGGCTACCCACTGTATGCTATCTTGGTGCTGTTTCTTGTGCCTGCCATCAAGCTACTTATAGGCAGACTTGCCCAGTCCAGCCCTGAGCTTTGTGACCCCTGCCTCCCTGGTGTCAAGCAGAGAGATCAGAACACTGTACACTCCATGAATCATAATCCCATTGCCTGAGGCAACAAAGAGCTTCTTCCAGTAAACAAAAATCAAGTATATACTGAGATGCATTGGCCAAAGCTGGCTGTTACCCATAAGAGACATCTACTGGCTTGTAACTTGAATGCACACCCCCATATAAAACCTGCTGACAGAAGTGCATAGTGCTACAGAAGTATAGAAGCAAAGCCACAAGATCCTACCCAGTATTTTGTACAGTCAAACACACATCCCCAGTGAATGGGGAAGAGAAAGAAAAAATGCAATAATATTATTGGGAAAGAAAGAAAAAGAAAAATTTTACTTCAAAAGATAATGAGAACAATTACAAATGCTAGTGTTTCCAAATTAGAAAGGAACCAGTGCAGGAATTCTGGCACCATGAAAAAGTCCAATATAGTGACATCAATGAAGGATCACAGTCGCTCTCCAGCAATAGTTCCTAACCAAAATGGAAACTCGGAAATGGCAGATAAAAAATCCAAAGCATGGATTGTAGGGAAGCTCAAAGAGATATAAGACAAGATTGAAAATCACCACAAATAAACTTCTATGGTAATCTAGGAAATAAAGAAAGAGATAAACCTCATACAATAAATTAATCAGAGCTTCTGGAATTGATAAACACACAAGAAGTTTCAAAGTACAAATAAAGCATTATCGGTAGACTGAACCAAGCAGAAGAAAGAATTTCAGAGCCTGAAATATGGTGTTTTGAACCAATCTAGCCAGACAAAAATAAAAAAAACAGAATTTTAAGAAGTGAACAAACTCTTCAAGAATTATGGCATATGTAAAGTGGCCAACCCTATGAATTACTGGTATTTCTGAGAAAGAAGGGGAAAAAGTAAACAACCTAGAAAACATTCTTCAGGAAACAATTTGAGAAAATTCCCCTAATCTCGCTAGACAGGTAGACACCTAAACATAAGGCGTCCAGAGAACACCTATGAGGTATAATATAAAATTACTATCACCAAGGCATGTAGTCACCAGCCTGTCCAAGGTCAATGATTAAAATATATATATATATAACGGGAGCTAGAGAAAAAGGTTAGATCATACAAAAGGAACCCCATCAGGATAAAAGCAGATTTCTTAGCAAAAACAAAACCTTGAAAGCCAGGAGAGATTGGAGGTTTATTGTCAGCATTCTTAACAAAAAGAAATTTCAACCAAGAATTTCATATCTCATCAAACTAAGCTGCAGAAGCAAAGGAGAAATAAAATCTTTTCCAGCCAGTCAAGTACTGCAAGAATTCCTTAACACTATTTGAGCACTACAAGAAATCCTTAAGGGAATTCTAAATCTGGAATCGAAAAACAATACCCCATCACATAAATGCACTTAAGTACATAGCGCACAGACCCTATAAAGCAACCACACAATAGAAAGTATAAAACAAGGAGACAACTTTATGATGAGATCAAAACCTCACATAAGAATTAAATAGCCACACAATAACAGTGGGAAACTTCAACACTCCACTGATTGCATGAGACAGTTCATCAAGGCAGAAAACTAATGAAAAAATTTTAGACTTAGATTCAACACTTGACCAATTGGACATAAGAGACATCTATAGAATACTGCACCTATCAACCACAAAATATACATTCTTCTTATCTGTACATAGAACATACTCCAAGATCAACCACATGCCAAAACATTTTCTAAAAGCTCAATAAATATTTAAAAAATCAAAATCATACCAACCTTACTTTTGGACCACAGAAGAATAAAAATAAATACCAGAAAGATCTCTCAAAACCACACCATTTCATGAAAATTAAACAACTTGCCCCTGGATGACTTTTGATAAACAATGGCATTCAGAAGGAAATTTTTCAAATCTTTAAATGAATGAAAACAGAGACACAGCATACCAGATTCTCTGGGATACAGCAAAGGCAGTGTTAACAGGAAAGGTTACAGGGCTAAAAATGCCCACCTCAAAAAGTTAGAGAGATCTCAAATTAACAATGTAATATCACACCTAGAGGAACTAGAAAAACAGGAAGAAACTAACCCCACAGTTAGCAGAATAAAATAAATAACTATAGTCAGAGTGGATCTGAACGGAATTGAGACCCCAACATCCATACAAAGAATAGATGAAACCAAAAGTTAGTTCACTGAAAAGATAAGCAAGATCAACGGACCACCAGCTAAATTAACAGATTAAAAAAGAATCCAAATAAACATGATCAGATATGACAGTGATGACATTGTAATCAATCACACAAAATGCAAAAGATCCTCTAAGACTACTATGAACACCTTGATGCACACAAACTATAAAATCTAGAGGAAATGAATAAATTTTTAGAAACACACAATCTCCCAAGATTGAATCAATAGAAAATTGAAACCCTGAATAGGCCAATATTGAGTACTGAAATTGAATCCATCATATAAATACCCACCAACGAAAAAATGCCCCAGACCAGATGGAGTCACAGCCAAATTCTACCAGATATACAAAGAAGAGCTGGTACCAATTCTACCGAAATTTTTCTAAAACATCAAGGAGGAGGGATTTCTCCCTAACTCATTCTGCATCAGTCTGAAACCAAAGTTTGACAGAAACACACCAAAAAAGAACACTAGAGGCTGTTATCCTTAAAGTACACACTTGCAAAAATGCTTGACAAATTACTTGCAAACTGAATCCAGCAGCATATCAAAAAGTTAATTCACCACAATCAAGTAGGCTTTATTCCTGAGATGCAGGGTTGGTTCAATGTACACAAATCAATAAATAGCCAAAGCAACCTTAAACAAAAGTATGAAACTGGAGACATCAACATTACTCAACTTCAAACTGTACTCTAAGGCTACTGTAACCAAAACAGAATGGTACTGGTTAATACAAATGAACAAAAGGAAAACGGAAACACAGACCAATGAAACAGGCTGGAGAACACAGAAACAAAGCCATGCAACTATAGCCACCTGATCTTTGACAAAGTTGACAAACATACATAATGGGGAACGACCCCCTATTTACCACATGGCACTGGGTAAGTGGCTAGCTATATACAAAAGAATGAAACTGGACTCTCCCTTTCATCACATACAAAAATTACCTCAATATAAAAATGTAAATATTCTATCTCAAAATGTAAGAATTCAAGAAGAAAATATAGGAATAGCCATTCTGGAAATAACTTATAATTAAGTTCTCAAAAGCAATTATTGCAACAACAACAAAAGACAGGACAGGTGAGAACTAATTAAATTAAAGAGCTTCTGTACAGCAGAATAAATACTAAACAGAGTAAACAAATATCTAATACCAGAATGTATAAGGAATTTACCAACTTAACAACTAAGAAGCAATCCCCTTTTAAAAAGAGCAAAATTTCATTCAGTCTTCTCTGATTTTAGTTACCTCTTTTGTTCTGCTAGCTTTGGGAATGTATTCTTTCTTCCTCGTTTCTCTAGTTGTGATGTTAGATTATTAATTTGAGATCTTTCTCATCTCTTGATGAAGGCATTAAGGACTACAAACTTTCCTCTTAACATTGCTTTATCTGCAACCCAATAATTTTTGTAAGTTTTGTCTTTATTTTCATTAATTTATTATTTTTTGTAATTTCTGTCTTAATTTTTTTTTTTGTTTGCCTAAGAGTTATTCAGGAGCAGTTTGTTTTATTTCTGTTTTTGTGTAGTTTTAAGAGATTTTTCTTAGTATCAATCTTTATTTTTATTGCAGTGTGGTCCAAAAGTGTGATTGGTATGATTTACTTTTTTTTTTTTTTTTGAGACGGAGTTTCGCTCTTGTTACCCAGGCTGGAGTGCAATTGCGGGATCTCGGCTCACCGCAACCTCCAGCTCCTGGGTTCAGGCAATTCTCCTGCCTCAGCATCCCGAGTAGCTGGGATTACAGACATGCGCCACCATGTCCAGCTAATTTTTTTTGTATTTTTAGTAGAGACGGGGTTTCACCATGTTGACCAGGATGGTCTCAATCTCTTGACCTAGTAATCCACCCACCTTGGCCTCCCAAAGTGCTGGGATTACAGGCTTGAGCCACTGCACCCGGCCTGAGTTATTTTTTAAAAAATTTTGTTGAGACTTTCTTTACGATAAAGTATGTGGTGGATCATAGTATATAGTATGTATGTGGATGATAATAATAAATATGCTGTAATTTTTACTGGGTGGAATATTCTTTAGATATCTATTGGGTTCGATTGGTCAAGCGTTTAATTTAATTCCAGAATTACTTTGTTAGTTTCCTGCCTCAGTGGTTTGTCTAATGCTGTCAGCAGGACAATAAAGTTCTCTACTATTATTGTGTAGCTGTCTAAGTATTTTTATATGTCAAGAAGTGCTTATTTTACGAATGTGGGTGCTTTATAGTGTTGGGTGCATATATATTTAGGATTACTAAGTGTCCCTGTTGAATTGAACCCTTTATCATTATGTAATGCCCATCTTTGTTGTTCCTGATTGTTGTTGGTTTAAACCTGTTTTATATTATATGTAAAGAATGACTTCTGCTCTTTTTGTTGTTTGTTTTCTGTTTGCATGGTAGACCATTTTCCATCCCCTTACTTTGAGCCTATGGTATTGATGCAAATCAGAATTACTATGAGATATCATTTCTCAAAATGGCAATTATTAAAAATTCAAAAAAAGAAAAAAAACAACAAATGCTAGCAAGACTGCAGAGAAGTGGGAAAGCTTATACACTGTTGGTTTGAATCCAAATAGTGCAGCCACTATAGAAAGCTGTTTGGAGATTTCTCAAAGAACATGAAGCAAACTACAATTCAATGCAGCAATCCCATTACTGGTCATCTATCCAAAAGAAAAGAAATCATTCTATCAAAAATAAGCATGTACTCTATTGTTCATTGTATCACTATTTACAATAGCAAAGACATAAAATCAACTTTGGTGCCCATCAGTGGTGAACTGGATAAAAATGTGGTACATATACACCATGGAATACTACACAGCCATAAGCAGGAATGATATTACATCTATTACAGCAGCATGAATTCAATTAAAGGTCATTATTCTAAGTGAATTAATGGAGGAACAGAAAACCAAATAATGCATGTTCCCACTTACAAGTGGGAGTTAAACATTGAGTACTCGTGGACACAAAAATGGCAGCAATAGAAACTGGGGACTACTCAATCAGAGTGGGGGGAGTGGTTGAAAAACTATTGGATACTATGCTTAGTATCTGGATGATAGTATAATTCATACCACAAATCTCAACATCACACAATATACCTAGGAAACAAACCTGCACATGTACCACCAAATCTAAAATAAAAGTTGAGGGGGAAAAAAAAGAAAATACAATACCAAACAAGTACATCTTACATTGTGTATGACAAATATATTTATTAAGAGAAAAAAGACTCACTTTAGGAGCATACATAAGTCTTACTACAGATATCACATCAAAAACTAAGGGACTCTGACATTTAAAATAAAGAAAAATCATCAACATAATTTAGACAAAGGCAAATCTTAACAATTAGGCAGCACAATATTTGTGTAAAATTTAAATAAAAATTGACATTGAAAAGAACATTTGAGCTTTCATTAAAATGATTAAAGGAACAAACTGCAAGGAAATTAAAATTGTATGGATGGTACAGTAGATATGTAGACACATGTATCTGAAATTTGTGGAGCTATTGATAGGAATACAATATGAAGTTAGACACACTAATCTCAGTCATTTAGATTTCAAAGGGATTTCTGAAAGGATAAGAAAACTATGAAAATATAATCATTATAATTCTTATGAACATATTTATTTTATTTATCCCACAAGTATAATAGTAATGCTTCTTGCCTTACAATGGGGATACATTCTGATAAAAGTTAAAAATGTATTGAATACACCTAACCTACCAAACATCATAGCTTAGGCTCACCTACCTTAAAGATACTCAGAACACTTACATTAGCCTACAGTTGGGCAAAATTATCTAACCACATAAAATAGACATATATTAAGTCTATTTTATATAAAAGTGTTGGACAGTGTAAGTAATTCATTGAAGACTGTGCAGAAAGTGAAAAAAATGGTTGTATGGGTACTCAAAGTACTGTCTCTACAGAATGTGTATTGCTTTCATACCATCATAAAGTCAATATATTTTTAATTGGAACCATCATTTTAATTTGGGGATTTTCTACATATATATCTTCATTTTGCATGCTATGACGTAGTTTCAATACCTCTTCCTGATACATTTCTATTCATAGATCGTAATGTCAAATGAGATCTTTGTTTAGTACCATTAGAATTTTTAAGTTTAATTCTTTCCATTTTATTGTACATCTTTCCTTAAGTTTCATTTCTCTTACTACAAAACTTATCTTCATAGTTACTGTCAGGAAATGTGATTGCAGAACTGACAACCCTGGAGACAGTAAGGTTCACAATATGAGAAGTAAAAAGACTTTCTTCTTCATCTGTGCCAACAGCACTTTTTAATTATAATGACACCCAAGAGATGTGCCTCCACCTTTAAATTGTTATGTGACCTTAAACATAGTAAATGCTCAAAAAGCATCTGTTGAGTGAATGAACAAACCAGTGTGTGTGTGTGTGTGTGTGTGTGTGCGCGCGCGCGCGCACGCGTGCGCACACACGCACGCATGCCCATGTGTACATGTGTGCATGGGCATGTGTGAGTTTGCCTTTCTGTGAAACATCTCGTAGTTTCCTTATGAAGTTTTGTTCTGTAAGCGTCGTAGTGTCCAGATTTATGACTACTGAACTTGGTGGTGGGGGAAGGGGAAAAAAATCCGTGTGCTATATTGCTGGAAGCAATGCTAGCTGTGTGGTTATTTCATGTGAGACACCCTCTGCTAGGCACTACCTGTGGTTTATTGAGAAACAAGTTAGTTTCAAAATATCCAACAGACATTCATAGGAGGAGGCAGATTAGAAAGTGTGTATTCAGGCTTCTGGCAACAATTCTTAATCAGCCATCCTCTAACGCTTATTTCTAATTTGGTTTACCTACATTTTCTGCAGGAGAGAGAATAAATCCTAGTGGGTTGTTTCCTCAGTTTTCTTTCAGGGTTATGAAGAAGAGCAGGAAGCCAGCTAGATTTAGAAATAACCAATTTTTTTTTAAAGTATGTCATATGAAAGGTTTTGATAATCTGAAAGGTTTCTTACCAGGAACCATTCAAAATGTTTGAACCATGAAAACTAACCATTTGCAACTTTCATCATGAGGCTTTCTCCTGGGGAAGGGCAATTTTGTGCCATTGTTGCTTCAGTTTCTATTATCTGACACTTTGGCCAGACACACTCAGAGTATCTAAGGCTCACATCATGATTATTATTATTTCATGAGATCATTCCTCAGCAAAATTCCTGTTTGCATAGTTTGAGTCCCCAGCTGAATAGTTACTTGTTCCATTTGGAAGAAACTAATAAAAACTAGTTGTACAATGACCAGTTGCAGAAGATATTCATTCCAATAAAGTGGTAGTTTTTATAAACTTACTTCTCTAGTCTTCCTCCTCTTCTCCTAAGTAAATTTTCTGCAATCTACACAAGCACTTCCAGCTTGCCAGTTCACAATAACCCTGGATCCCGGGCAGCTAAGTTGATCAAAAAGAATGAAGCTTTCATGATCTCCAAAATCTAATTAGATATCTGGTTTGGAGCAGGCTTTGTCTGCACATACTGATTAGACTTACCAAATGACACCAAACAGCTTAAACTGACTAAGATTTAATGCTTGTTGTAACTAACTTCTGCATCCTGTTCAGTTCTTTTCCTGTTCATCACAATGACTGGATTCCTCTCTTCGAATATGTATGGAAGAGATCAAAACATTAAATATTTCAATGGCTTATGTTTTCCTATACTGCAGGGGCCTCAGAACGTGTGTGTGTGTGTATGTGTGTAGGGCCATATAGTCAATCATTTAGACTTCATGAGCCTTACAGTTTGTTTGGCAACTGCTCCATTGTACTATTAAGCACAAAAAGAGCCAAAGACAGTATGTAAATCACTAGACGTGTTTGTGTTCCAATAAAACTTTATCTGTGGATACTGAAGGTTGAATTTCATATAATTATCATGTATTATAAACTATTCTTCTTCTGATTTTTTTCAACCACTTGAGAATATGAATAGTCATACATAAATAGGCTGTAAGCCAGATTTGGCTAATAGGCTATAGTTTGCTGACCTACAACATATCGAGTATATTAACTTCAAATTATGTCGAAAAGGGCAACTATGTGAGATGACGATTATGTTAATTTGCTTGACTGTTATAACTGTTTCTCTATGTATATGTATATTAAAACATCATTTTGTACACTTTATGTACAATTTATCTATCTACCTACCTACCTACCTACCTACCTATAAAAGAAAATATTCATACTCAGATATTCCTTTTTTCTGCTCTGACCATAAGCATAAAACACTAATGGAACTCAGTGGGAACTGGCCACTCTGATCTGTCTACTGCGGGCTAGAAAACCACAAAGCTCCTTGGCTCATACTTTAAAAATCTGTTCCAGTTCTAATTCAGGTCTCTGAAAACTTGGAAGTGATTTGCCTTCATTCTTTTTCCCTCCTGTCAAGTCAATGGCTCTCTGCATGGTTTCTTAACCACATTTGGAGAATCCGCTAATGTTCACTTATTTTCATAGAGGGAAGAGTTAACTAAAATCTGAAATCGGAAGCGAGTTTTACAATGTCCTGTTTGCACCCACTGAGTAACGGGAGGTTGGTTTTCTTTGAAGCTAATTATAAGGGAGAAAATACATGACTTTTAAAAATGCTAAAGTATTTTTTCAGCTAAAACATCACCAAGTTTTAAAAGTTAAAAATATTCTAATACAAATATAGTGAAATCTCCAATGAAACACAACTCCTATTTATTATACTATTTATTTGATGTGGTATTTACTTCCATTTTTTAATGGTAGTAATTTCTTTCCATTTTATTTAACATTGGTAAGCGTAATCTCCTGACTTAATATTATGTTTGAATCAGCTCACATACACTTCACATAGACTACCACTACCAGATTCCCCCTTTTCTCTTTCCCTGCTTCTGTATAACTTAGTTACATTACAATTTTTGGTCAGATCAATATTTAGCTATTACAATGTTATGACCATACAAGTATTATTTTCTGAGTCAAGTAGTGCATTATGTTTACGTTTACATTTATTCAGTTCTGCAACTTTTTCATTTCCCCTAGAATCAATTGGGTCTTATTTATATGCTCATTTCTCTGCGTACCTATTGTCAATTCTTCACACTGTCCAATAGCCTGAAGCAACCTCTCAATACAGTATTCTAAACAAGAAAATACCATCCATTCGTCTTCCTGCTGCATATGTTTGTTTTCCTCCTAGCAAACCTTCCCTTTACTTGGTTAACTCCAGACTGAGTATGCATCCAAGAAGGCTTAAGCTTTCCTGCTATTTCCTTTACTCTTGCTCTGTAAATTCTCATTATTATTTTTCTTGGCCAATTGCTCTGTTTTCAAGATCCCATATTTTTCTTTTTTCCAGGTTTAAGCACTAAGTTTTGTGAATCTCACCATCCTAAGATAGAGGTCACAGGAGTGAAATTTTGGGGAACTTATTTATTTTTTAAATTATCAGGATTATTCTCTGAAATACTCCCAAAATTAATGGATTATTTATTTCATCCAGGTATATAACTTGAGATTGAAATTAATTGATACTCAAAGGTTTTGAGATTTCTATTCACTTTCTTTTAGCTTCCTATTGTTGTAATTCTTTTTTTTTCTGCATTTCAAGCTATTATCCTCAATTCAGACAAAATTGTACTCATCAGCATTGTATTACATATTTTATTCTAAGTGATTCTGAGGAAAAGCAGCATACCAGAGGCATTATACTAACTTGAAATATGATAGACTACACCTGGATAAATTACAAAGAGCTTTGTTAAATCTTTCACATATCATCACAATATGACATTAGCAGGTTTAAACCATAAAAACTATAGAAATAGTAAGGAAAGATATTATAAATATAGGGTTGAAAATTATTTCTTAATGAGATGGAATATCTGCTTATTGTGGAAAGGATAGCCAACATGAAAGTAAAAATAAACAATCATCTACAATTTGCGTATAATTTGCTAAAAACCAAGAAAACAACTAAATTCTGAAGTAGATGAGATGTGTTTCAATTAGAATTATATATAGAAGAAATGCAGAAGATAAGCTTTAAATAATACAATTGGCAAGGAAGTATTGCTGATAAAGATTTATAAGAAAAAATAGCATTAATGAAACAAAGAAGGTCGGAAAGAATGCTATTATGTTGGCAGTCTATTGTGTGGTAACCCTCTTTCTCATCCAAGGTCAGAAACAATTGAGAGGTAGACAAATGTGTTAAGTAGACTGCAGTAGACTCTTTATGATAATCTCCCATGAACAATGGGTCAAGTAACTGGCTTTTAACTAGCTTTTAATACAGCTTACATGAGTGACCTTAGCTAAACCCCATGGCGCAGAAGAATACTGAGGCCCCTTAACCCACGGAATTATGAGAAAAAAATGAATTTGTTTTGTTTTAAGCCACTAAATATTGGATGGGTTTGTTATTCAGCAACAAGCAACTGAAATGCTCATGTAGGTCAAATGACTAAGCTATAGGAAAACATGACTTAGGTATATGGCCTAATGGGCTTTCTAAACCTAAGCCCCAGAATTAGTCTTACTCACTCATTCTTAGAAAATGCCTAATAACCACCAAGCCTCTGTGCTGTAATGATCTGCCCTTCTCACAGACGTTCCTCTGTCCCATGTAAAGTTTACAGCATGGAATAGCAGCACTGAATACTGTGTTGAGTAGAAACATTATGCAGCCTCAATTTTAGGTCTTGAACTTAATTAGATAATTCATTCATTTTTCCCAGGAGATTCAGGGAACAGAGTAACTAAGAAAATGCAGGCAAAAATGTCGTTTACTTGTCTCTTCTCATGAAAACATAGAATATATGTAAATCCCCAGTCCCCATCCCCACCATTACCACCCAACAGAGTCTACATTTTATCCAGTATACAGATCCCCTAACTTTCATGGCATTTGATTTTACAATCTGAATTTCAGATGAAGTTTTATGATTTTTAAGGTGCAGGATATGTCTTATGTAAGTTGTTTCTCTCTCAGCATTCAACTCAATACCTAACATAGGATAGGTATATTGGATTTAATGAATGAATAAAAGCTTACAATAACAATTTTAGCGCTCAAACTTCATCGGACAAGTCATTCACTCCTTTCTACCATGTGATACAGGGAATTAACAATTTTAAAATGCATACTAAGTATTTGATTTCTGCTTAAGTCCTAGTAAATGCACTTTAAAATCACCTTCAGCTTCTATGCTCTATGATGGACTGAATGAAATTTTCATCTTGCAAATATTCTTATGTGCAAAATGTATATGTGACTGATCCCTCTACTTTTTTTCTCATTTATTCAAGCTTTTTAGATCTCTCTCTCTCATTTTAATAATGATATATCATGATGAGGTTTATTTTCTATATTCACTATGCTGAGCATCTGTAAGTTTAGAATTTGTGCAATTTTGTGCCGACAATAATCATCTTTTTCTATCATAACTTTTTCATCATTTACCTGTCTTTTTAATAATATTATAGTAAGTTGGATGTTTAAATATATATATTGATTTTGTCATTTCTTTATATTTTCTCTCCTATTATTCTTTTATTGTTGTTGTTTGGCTTTCACTTGAAGAATTTTTTTTAAACCTGCTACTTTTCCACCTTACACTGAAGTTTTGTCTTTTAAATTTACCCTTTATTCAATACCTAAGAATTTTTTAATTTTCTGATTTTTATTTTTGTAGCATGCTACATTGAGTTTCATTCTCAAAAGTTCTTTTTATTAAACAAGTTGCTTTTTTTGTTTGTTTGTTTTTCACTTTGTCTATTTCATCAGAGTCTCTTTGCTTCTGTTCATTTTGTTTACTGGCTTTTATGGTAAATGCTGTCCTCAGAGATCTAATGATTCTAAGGATGCTGGATTCTCATACACATCCAGCAGTGAAACAAGAAAAACTTCATAGAAATGTCTGCTTAAGTAAAGGAAAACCATGTATAAATGGAAGTTTCTTTCATAAAAAGTACTTATAACCACAATCTATTGGTGCTGAGTGTTAGAGTTTAGAAGATACAAGACTTCTATTTTTATAGAAAATGTTGAAGCCTTGGTCAAAAGCTACATTATATCTGCTCAATTATTATTATCTATAAAATTTATAATTTAGATTTTATATCAAAAGAACTTTTTCATCAACTTTATCTGGCTTAATTGCCCCAAATTTTACATACATCTATAATTGTAACACTTTTCTAACACCATGAAAGTGAAAAATGATGGATTTCTATATTTTCGCCAGAATGTTTTTGTTGAAAGGATGCATTAAAGTTGATATCCAGTCATTTGATGGACCATTTTTATGACTAAATAGGATTAATATATTTTTTAAGGCAGCATCATTAAAATGACTAAAATGGTCATACAGTAACTTGAACAGCAAGACTTTTCTTTTTGCAGACTTTTAAATTCAGTCTGGAGCTGAGCAGAAACATGGCTTGTAGTTTCCTCAAATCATTCTTGAGCTCCAGGCAAAGTGCTGCACCTTGGCACCAAGAAGAAGGTAACACCACTCAGGTAAAAACAAAGCTGTGGGTGAGAGGTTCCTTATCCATAGTGTATGTCCACTCCTGTCTCCTCTCAGGTGTTCACATGTTTTCATTGTGTCAGTAATAGTGAGTTATTTGATTTCATTGTATAAAATGCATATGTTTTTATAAATGTTCACTGGTTGTATATGCTGTGACACTTCTGCAAGTGTGGCACTTCTGTACACAGTTCATAGCTTTAACAAAGTAGTTATTTTAGTCAAAGAAACAAAGACTGATACTCTATAAAGTTTAGTATGTTCCTGGCATAGTTCTGAGTCCCTTATATGTATTAACATATTTCATCTACATTTAATTCAGGAGTCTTGTGGTATTACCATTATACCTGAATTTTGCAAATGAGCAAAGTGGGAAAAAAGAGCAGTAATTTTTACAAGATCGTGTAGCCAGTAAGCGACAGAATTTGGGTTATGATGACACTTTACACCACTAAGTTCTGCTGTACTTCACTAAAGGAATAACAGCCATAGACTATTTGGGTTTATATAGAAGGATAAAATATCATAAGCAAAAAACTAAATTTAGCAGGGCAAGGCGGCTCACACCTGTAATCCCAGCACATTGGGAGGCTGAGGTGGGCAGATCACAAGGTCAGGAGATAAAGACCATCCCAGCCAGCATGGTGAACCCTGTCTCTATTAAAAATACAAAACAATTAGCTGGGTGTGGTGGTGTGCACCTGTAGTCCCAGCTACTTAGGAGGCTGAGGCAGGAGAAAGGCTTGAACCCAGGAGACGGAGGTTGCAGTGAGCCGAGACACGACACTGCACTCCAGCCTGGGCCATAGTGCGAGACTGTCTCAAAAAAAAAAAACAAAACTAAATTTAAATTTTAATCAATGTTTTAGATATTGCAATAGTATTAACAATTAATTCAAAATAGGACTTTATGATTTATATGTTTCCCATTTATTCCTAAAAATAACCTTATTCTTTAAACTATTTGGAAGATGCTAGCAGACAATACTGATCCAAAAAAAAATTACAGTAAAAATGAATGTCTTAATGAAGTTTCAGGTTTATTTTAAGTGTGTGCAAGTATATAGACATAGGCCAATAAAAGCATCATAAATTATTAAACAATTTGCTCTTTTCATCCAACACTGTGTAATGATCACCTCCCAAGTACCACAAGATAAAGGCAAGAGAAAACTCTACCACAAGAACCTAAAGTATATACTGGGATGCCTTCCAGAAAGTGTAAGTGGAGTCCTTTCCACATATACATAGTCTATGGCAGGGATGTATTAAGAAGTACTGTGCTCTGAGCCTGGTCCTTGAACACAAATTCTGGGAAATAGAACCGTGGATGTAATCTACAGGACATTCAATAAATATCTGTGATGCGCTCATCAATAGAATACTGTGCCTGCAGATTGATAAATCTCTCTGACCATTGCCCTGAGGAAAGGGGCTGAACTGAAATTTGAGGAGACTGACATTTTAAGTAGGAAAAAGTCCAATAAAATACAGTAATAAAATAGTAAAAGGAAAAGACAACCAAAATCTATAGCTTTCTAGAAGACTAGGACCAGCAGAAACATCTTTGGTGTCAAGGACTGGCTTGTGTGGCTAAGCAGATGGCTTGGTAAAAGTCCTTAAGAGTTTTGTCTGAGAAAAATTAAGGTCCAGAGACAAAATGAACCCTCTCTTCTCTCATTTTAGCTCATGCAATAAAGATGTTTATTTTTTTTAAACAATCTACTGTGAATTTACTGAGTATTTCTGCTGGCAGGCAAAGATTAGAAGAGTAGGGCAGGTGGGCATCAGCAAACATTTCTAATTTTAAAACCACTTTAGTTGGTCATACACTGTTGCAGCCATGTCAAACCAAATTTTTCATAAACTTTGTATAGGTAATATGCATGAATTCCTAAGGTATATTCCTTCTTGCTGGAAATTCCTGGAATATTCAGAAAGCAGAACAGCACTCAGAGTACACACTAATATTAAAGGATTTCCTAAATACGCAATCAAATGATTTAAAGTTATTTTATTATAACATCACTGAGAATGTCAGATTAATCTTAAACTCTAAGACCCCTTCCCCTTACTCATGGAAATTTATTCTTCATTTTGTTCTAGGTTTAGACGGATTACTGAGTAACAATGGCTTCTTCAGTTTAGCTCCCTGAGCTCGACTTGCTGACTTTGTATTTTATTCCAGTTACTGATGTTAGTATAAGTTGCTTAGCTTTAGTGATCATCAAACATAACTACTTGGCCAGAAAAATAAGCCAGAAACCAAAACGGGACACAAGAAACAATAAACAGACTAAACTCTTATATCCATAGCAATTGAATAGAAACATTTTTCTGTTGCAGACAAAAAGCTATCTACCAAAATCCTTTCTCCCTCTTCATAATATAGCATTGTAGCTTGAAGTTGAACAGTTAGGCAAGGACTAAATTCCTCTGTTTCATTGCAGATATGGGTGATTGTGTCATTAGTTCTTCCCAATAAAAGGTAAAGCAGTGGTGTACGCTGCTTCTGGATCAGAGCTTTTAAGAAGTCTTGTCCATGTTTTCTTTTTCCCCAAATACTGACTGGGTCTAACTGAAAATGATATCCTAAGGGATAATTGAGCTATGCAATAGAAGAAGCCTGGATGCTTGCAATACCATGCAGAAGAGAATGCTTCCAGTAGTCTGATCGTTCACTAAGCACTGTTTTAGGAAAAAGAAATAAATGTTTATTCTCCTGAGCCATTACATTTTGTATTTAATTATTACTTCGGTCTTGCCTGTCTTTACTAATATTATTTGCTACTGCTTATAAAACCTCTTTAAGTTTTTCAAAGATCTCGAAGTCTAGAGAACCACTCAGGGGCTTTTGTTACTTTGCTTGCTTTCTAAGTGACGCAAACACACTTTGCAAACACTTCAGTGTGTAATACGCTCTTGGGGAGGAGAAAGGGTGGTGAATTTTTGTCACTGTTGGCACGTAATGGCAATCGTTTTACTGAAGTGATAAATATGATATTAATAATGCATGTAGATGTATAGTGATTCTATCATTTCTTCAAAGTAGAAATATATTTCCTTGAATTTAGCAAATACTACTTGCTGTACCCATGCATATCCATTGATAGGTTTGATGAGACCGCACATCCTGTTTTCCTCTTGCAGACAGCAAAAGCTGTTTCATGGAACAAGTGTTTTAGATTAAAATGAATAGGTAGGAAATAAAACTATAATGTAAATCTAGACCCATAGTTGAATAGTTGACAGCTGCATGTCTAAGAAAAAAAAATAGTCAATATTTTTTATGATGATAGATTGAAATGGGATTAGAATACAGCTGGATTTCATCTGGTACATCTCAACTAAAGTATACATTTCCCTCAGACTGAAAAGAGAACTCTGGATGAGCTTAAAGTGCTAAGCCATTTATCAATCATGAATTCTGTTGTTTGTCCTTAAATACAGATATTGGCGATTTTCATGTGTTTATACTGGGATTTCAAAATAAAAGCTATATTGCCAAGTACTCTTTATAATAAGTTCAAGTTTGCCAATGTATAACTAACTATATGATTACTGCTCCTCTGAAACCCTACCAAAGGACAAGCATAATTTACAATATTTCTTACAAGATAAAGACATGACCCTGTCTCAGGGAATTCATAAACTGTGATTTTGAGAAACATTCCAGTCACTAAGCACTTCTGGATATACCATTATTGTGTTCAGATACATACTTAATCAATTTCATTTTAAATATTATCCAAATGAAATACCTCATTTTTTAACACAATTAGCCACACTTCCACCAACATTCAATATATACACGTTGTGAAATAAGACAAAAGCCCAACTATTTTGTTGTTTTGTGCGTTCCATGCAGAATTTTAGGTACATTTTTCTATTTTGTTATGAATAATACTAAAGTTTCTGTTAGTTAGAATACAAACATGACTTATATAAGGAAAGTGTGTATTCTTAATTATATAAAAGCACATAAAACTCATGTTGTCAACCTGTGAATGTCGTGGAAGCCAATTGTGAGAATATGTATCAAAGACTTTGTTGTTGCCCATTTATCAAAGGACAAAGACTGACATTCTTAGCCTGACCCTCAAGGCCCTGAATTATCTGGCCTCTATCTTCCTCGCAAGTCTCATTTCACCTTATGTTTGCACCTCCTGCTCTGTGCTCCGGCTGTTCTGCCCTCTTTTCAGATCCATCTTGAACATCCCAGGCTATTTATCTCGTCTGAAATTTTCTCCTACTGTTCAACCATTGTATCTAATCCTCGTCTAGTTCAATCTTACTTTCTGTTGGGTCTTATTTCAATAGTTATTTCCTCAGGAAAGCCTACACTAGCCTTCATTCCTAAATAATTTTTATCTAATAGATACATTTACCAGCATGCCCCTCTCCTTCATGTCTTTTATCATATTTGCAGTTTTCTGTTTGTGTTATATTGTGTTGAACATTTTCTATGCTGTTAAACTCTAAGGACCGTGCCGTTTTTAGTAGTCTTTGTATTATTAACAGTTAGAAATATTGCACATAGGTAGAGAAAAATAAATATTTGTTAAATGAATAAATTAATGAATGAAGCACTTTTTTTATACCTGGCTTCAAAGTCCAATAATAAAATCAGACATGAATTAAGCCACATCAATGTTTCTGTTTAACAATGTCTTTAAAATATTTCATGCTTTCATAAAACAAAAATTGATTTTCAGTTAGGCTTTTAGCAGACAACGATGTTTTCTACCCAAATTTTTGTGATTCAATGAGAATAAATCTGTAAAAAAAAAGGAAAACCCTGAGCATAAAATTTATCAGCGTTCCTTTCACATTCTTATTGTGAAAAGTATGTTCCTATTATACCAACCTTCGTGCAGACAAGAACTATTTATCCTGTACATGGTAATAATGAAATAAGGCAAAAAAAAAAGACAGTAAAAAAATAAAATATTTGATTGGGAGTTAACACTTGGTAGAAGGGAGCAGCCCTTTGAAGAAGGGAGTGACTCTGGATGAGTTACCTATATATTATGTCTTCATGACTGAAAGTCAAATAAAATTCTGATAGAATTCTGCATTGTTTTTGCCTTGGAGAAACAGATAACAAAATTTGAGACCAAAAAAAAAGAAAGAAAGAAACTCTGCTTTAAAGTGATGGGTGAATCCCTAAAAGGACAGATAAAAGGAAAGTAATTAAAAGTTATGTGTGTAATATATTTTCAAATCTCAGCCTGGCCCATGACCCACATGCACAGGCATACTATAAGCAGCATGACAAAGGCTAGTCTCACTGTATTAAGTTTTCAACTTCTGTCTAAGAGACAAAGATCAAACTTTAATTTCAACCAAATTAGTTGCCTGCTTAAAAAAAAAAAAAAAACAACATGCAAAAATCAAGACTGGAAAAATATGACAGAATCCAGATTCTTCAAAACATAGCATTTAGAATGTCCAAGAAACAACCTGTATTAATCAGGATTCTCCAGAGAAATAGAACCAATAGGAGATTAGATAGGTAAAAATAGATGAGAAAGGATATATTAGGGAAACTGGCAAATGCAATTACAGTTGCTGACCAGTCCCACAATAGATCATCTGTTAGATGAAGAAACAGAGAGCATGGATCATATCAAGTCCAAAAGCCTCAAAACCAGGGAGCCCAATGGTATAATCCTCAGTCTTAGGCTAAAGGCTTGAGAACATGGGGTCCTGCTGTGGCAAATCTTTGAGCCCAAAAGCTTGGCAACTGGAGTTCTAATGTCCAAAAAAAGAATAAGAAGAATTACTTAAGTCTAGAAGAGAGTACACAATTCACCTTCTGCCTTTTAGTTTAGCTGATTGGATGGTGCCTGCCCACATTGAGTGAATGTATATTTCTTAATCAGTCCACTGATTCAAATACTAATCTTCTCTAAAAACACCCTTAGATTATCCAGAAATAATGCTGTACCAGCTATCTGGGTATTACTTAATTCAGTCAGGTTGACATCTAAAATTAATGATAAGAAGCCCTCCTTTTGTCAACTAGGCACCCATATCTATCTGCTTAGATCATAATCTCTAAATAGAGTAACAAAGTCATAGTTCCGCCTATAATGATGCAACTATTCTGTGTAAATCCAAAAATGCACTAATCCCCTCCCTAGAAAAGGAGGTAAAGTCCTTGAGTCATGTTTATTCTTTTCCTGATATTCCATAACTTAGATACTATAATGTGAAACTAACATTATTTAAATATTGATGCAAATGTCATACATCTTATGTTACATAATAAAGGAATAAGAGAGGAAAGAAAACAAAGATATCTCTTTACTAAATGTGTACCTATACACATAAATGTATTCTTGACAAAAAGGGAGAAAATACTCAGCAATTACAGTCCTTGTGTCTATAACTGGTCACGTGGTTGTAGCTTGTATTTATAGCTGCCTTCTTCTAATACCCATTCTGTATTCCCTTTGCCTTCAAAAAGCACCTCAGCTGGTCATGCTTCTTTATATGACAGAGTGACCCAAATTTTCATTCCTTAAAGGTCTGGGCCAAATTAATTTGTTGTGTTTTCCAACTGAACTTAATCATTGGGCATGATAATACTAAGAGACACCTTAAATGGTTTGCTCTATTTCAGATATTCTCTTCCTTACCTCCATTTTGCAGTAATAGAGTAATTTTCCTTGAAAGTCTAAATTAATAACCCCCTCCACTACTGTGACTCCCTTCTTAACCCAATGTAGCTGAGTGGTGGTCTTATAACTGAGTGTTTTGGCATATTTTCGTGTCTCCTTATAAAAGCATTTCTCCCTCTGGAACTAAGACCTCTAGGCTAGCAGAGTGTAAGTTCTAGGAACAGCAAGTAAGAATTTTGCTAGTGAGTCACTAGATATAATGGTAAGTACTATCACTCTTATTTTCACAGCTTGTTTTCTAAACCAGTGAACTCTAGCTATAGAAAAAAACAATACCATAAATTGGACACTGATTCAGAGCATATATGGCCTTCTGAGAACATTGCCCCACCTCTGCAAGGGGTTGAAATCTAGCTGGCACTGTGACTCCTAAAGAGGCCATTCCACTTCTCTCTCAAGTCGGCTGCTCTATAATGAACAAGAACGCAGTTAAGACCAGGGAATTGCATGAGTATGAGTTCATTGTTCTACTTCTTTGCGGAGTGAGTTCCTTGGTTAGAAGCAATTCTGTGTGGAATACTATGACAGTAGATAAGGGATCCTGTGAGTCTATGAATGCTAATTTTGACAAAAGCACTGCATATATGAAAGCCAAATCCATATCCACAGTAAGTGCCTGTTTCGGTGATGAGAAAATAATGCCCATTCCATGAAGGAAAGAGGTTAAATGTATTGATCTGTTTTTAATTAGGTGGCGATCATTCCAAGAAATGGTTTCTTATCAGAGGCTCAATGTCGGTTTCTGCTGCTGGCAGGTTGGGCACCCAAAATTGCCATAGGCAGGTCAGCCTTGTTAAAAACTTTATGTTTCTGAGCCCATGCATAACCTCCAATTCTGCCACTATGGCAACTTTTTAAAATAAGATTTTTAGGCAATGACAAAGATGGCAGGAATAAGTTGCTAAGTGGGCTCCACAGAATGAGTCAGCCTATCCACTTGCTTATTAAAATCTCCTCATGAGACCTCCCTTTGGTGAACATTTACATGGGAAACAAATATCTGTATTCCTTTGATTATTCATGGAAGTTTATCCACATATTTCTTTCCCAAATTTCTTTGTCACCAATTTTCTAATCATGGTCCTTCCAAGTTCCTTACCCTCAAGCCAAGCCATTGACTGCAGTGAATGAATCAGTATATAATTGCAAATATGCCCAATTCTTCACTCAAGCGACGTGCACAACCAGGTGCACTTCTGGAAGTTCCACCCACTGAAAATATTTTCCTTCACCACTGCCTTTCAGAGATGTCTTAGAAATGTGTGTTGCAGCTGTGCACTCCCAGGTGGTACCTCCACGTCATGCAGAATTATCTGCAAACCAGATTCAAATCTTCTTTTCCTCTCTATCAACTGATCATAGGTAATTTTAGGACCACTGTTATAAATCCCGGAGTCCCCAGGCTGGGGAACCTGGAGTTATAATGGTCAAGGCTCAGAAAAGGAAACACATTTCAAGAAACAAGAGCAACAATTTGCATTATTCTGTCTTTTTGTTCTATCCAGACATGAATAATGAAGAGTGATAAATAGAATAATATGTTACAAATAATCTGAAAGAAAGTAGAAAGAAGAATGTAGGAAAAAAATAGAAAATATGAAACAAAATAATAAGCATAAATTTAAAATATAAACATTTACTTTAAACATTAATGAACAAAAAGACCAATAGAAATCCTAGAATGCACAGGTAAGTGAAGAGTCAACCTCATCTATGCATTTTTAGAATGATGCACTTTAAATATAAGAAACAGATTGAGTGAAAAAATTGATGAAAAGTATTTAACATGTAAATCATATTCACACGTCTATGACCATACTAATACTAGACATAGATTAGCAAAGAGAATGCCCAGTGACAAAAAGGAACATTGTAGAATAGTAAAATATTTCATGCATCATGAAGACAAGAGATTGTAAATGTATCTACCTATTACAAGAGCTTCAATTCACAAAGCAAAAATTGATAGAAAGTGATACGTACATAATTTTGCATTTGTTGGAGAATTTAACA
Source organism: Callithrix jacchus (assembly GCF_049354715.1). Taxonomy (NCBI): domain Eukaryota; kingdom Metazoa; phylum Chordata; class Mammalia; order Primates; family Cebidae; genus Callithrix; species Callithrix jacchus. The sequence goes on from NC_133503.1 coordinate 180,505,431, forward strand.
TCCCTTTCAAATGAACTGTGGAAAAGAAATCTAGGAGCAAATCACAAGAGATGCTGCAAAGCAAAATAACACAAATATCACGACTTGATATCGATAGAACTCTACAATGGTGATAGCAGAATACCTATTATTTTCAAGTGCTCATTGTACACTTATCAAGACAGAACGTACACTAGGAAATAAAGTGTAAACAAATTTAGAAAGATTGAAATTATAAGAGTATATTATCTGTTGATGATAAGAGTAATTTATAAAGCAGTAACAATAAAATATCTATAAAAAGACAAACTATTTGAAAATTAAGCAACACAATTTTAAGTAATTTCTAGGCCAAAGAAGAAATTAAGATAACATTAAAATGTATTTTGTATTTAGCAAAAATGAAATACAACATAAAATGTGTGGCCTGCAGGTAAATGAGCACTTAGAAATTTATAGCATTATTTTATCACATTACCAAAGAAAAAAGATGATCTAACTTTCCCTTTAAGAAGACAAAGAACCAAACTAAAGGTTATTCCTAAGTATAAGAAGAAAACAATAATAACATAAAAAACACTAATTAAACACAACAACAAACATAGAGAAAATTAAGAAAACTAACTGACGGAGGACTCAAGATGGTGCTGTGAGAACAACCCAGGATTGAAGCTCTCAGTGAATGTGCAGAGAGGTGAGTCAGAGCTGCATTTCCAGACTGATCTTTGTTGCCCACAGCACAGGGAAATTCCCAGGTATAAAGGAGACGCGGGACGCCAGGCAGGGTGGCGGTGGCTGGCCCTACACAGCGCTCCGCACAGGGCACGCTTGTCTGGGTGCCCTGTTGAACCAGCAACCTGAGACTTGAGAGGGCTGAACTTGAGACTGAACGGGACTTGGACAGTGGGACAGCCCAGGGGATTGCAGAAACACAGCTTTTGGGGTAGCACAGTGGGACAGACAAAACGGCGATTCCAAACGCTTCCAGTGGAGACGGTCCCTGAGACGCTCCGTGGGGGAGGGGCGTCCACCATTACCGAGGCAATCCGCCCCTACTGAGATACACGCCCACTGCTGATGCAGCCTGCCGTTGCTGAGGCAACCCGATACAACAGAGAGACTCCGCCGCAGGGTGTAGCCCATGGCAGCAGGGCGGAGACCGCAGCAGAAGGGGAGAGCCTGCAGCAACAGGGTGAACCTCACACCAGCAGAGCAGAGCCTCAGCAGGCAAATAGTGACTAGACTTCCTCCTAGCTGGGCAGGACACCTCAACAGACATCCAAAAATAAAGCCCCAACCCCCTAAGACAGAGCATCTGAGAAAAAAAGGGGTTTTTAATGAGTTCTGTTGCAGCAGAATTAAACATAGCAGCCTAACAGCCCTGAATGAACAACAGAGCTCACAGCTCAGCAATCGAGCTCCTATAAAGTACAGACTGTCTCCTCAAGCAGCTCCCTGACCTTCTATATCCAAAAGACTGACATTTGGCAGGCATCATCCTGGGACAAAGATAGCAGAAAAAGAAACTGGTAGCATCCCTCACTATTCCACAGCTGCTATAGGTGCACCCGAGACAAGCAGGGCCTGGAGTGGACCTCAGCAGTCATACAGCGAAGGGGCTAGACTGGTAAAAGAAAAACCAAGTAACAGAAATACTTCATGATCAACAATCTGGGTGTCCACTGAGAGACCCAATCGAAAAATCAGCAACTACACAGATGATAGGTGGATAAATCCACAAAGATGGAAAGAAACCAGAGCAAAAAGGAGGAAAACACCCAAAACCAGAACACCTCACCTCCTAGAAAGGACCAAAACTCCTCACCAGCAAGGGAACAAAGCTGGATTGAGAATGACTGTGACGAAATGATGGAATTAGACTTCAAAAGGTGGATAATGAGAAATTTTTGTGAGCTAAAAGAACATATATTAAATCAATGCAAAGAAACTAAGAACCTTGAAAAAAGATATGAAAAAAGATTCAAGGAAATGATAACAAGAATGGATAACTTAGAGAGTAATATGAATGAATTAAAGGAGCTGAAAAACACAATACGAGAACTTCACAAAGCATGCACAAGTTTCAATAGCCGAATTGACCAAGCAGAAGAAAGAATATCTGAAGTCGAAGATCAACTCAATGAAATAAAATGAGAAACCAAGATCAGAGAAAAAAGCGCAAAAAGGAATGAACAAAGTCTCCAAGAAATGTGGGACTATGTGAAGAGACCTAACCTACGTTTGATAGGTATACCAGAATGTGACGAAGAGAATGAATCCTAGCTGGAAAATACTCTTCAGGACATTATCCAGGAAAATTTCCCCCACCTAGCAAGACAGGCCAACACTTAAATGCAGGAAATACAGAGAACACCACAAAGATATTCCACAAGAAGAGCAACCCCAAGGCACATAATCGCCAGATTCAACAAGGTTGAAATAAAGGAGAAAATACTAAGGGCAGCCAGAGAGAAAGGTTGGGTCACCCACAAAGTGAAGCCCATCAGACTCACAGCAGATCTCTTGGCAGAAACACTACAAGCCAGAAGAGAGTGGGGGCCAATATTCAACATTCTTAAAGAAAAGAACTTTCAACCCAGAATTTCATATCCAGCCAAACTGAGCTTCAGAAGTGAAGAAAAAATAAAATCCTTTGCGAACAAGCAAGTACTCAGAGATCTTGTCACCACCAGGCCTGCTTTACAAGAGCTCCTGAAAGAGGCATTACACATAGAAAGGAACAACCAGTACCAGCCATTCCAAAATCACACTAAATGCTAAAGAGCATCAACATAATGAAGAATCTACAACAACTAACGGGCAAAACAGCCACTTAGCATCAAAATGGCAGTATCAAATTCACACATAACAATATTAACCCTAAATATAAATGGACTAAATGCACCAATCAAAAGACACAGACTGGCAAATTGGATAAAAATCCAAAACCCATCAGTGCGCTGTATCCAGGAAACCCATCTCACATGCAAGGATACACAAAGGCTCAAAATAAAGGGATGGAGGAAGATTTACCAAGAAAATGGAAAGCAAAAAAAAGCAGGAGTTGCAATTCTCATCTCTGATAAAATAGACTTTAAAGCAACAAAGATCAAAAGAGACAAAGAAGGCCATTACATAATGGTAAAAGGATTGATACAACAAGAAGAGCTAACGATCCTAAACATATATGGACCCAATACAGGAGCACCCAGATACATAAGGCAAGTTCTTAATGACTTACAAAGAGACTTAGATTCCCACACCATAATAGTGGGAGACTTTAACACTCCACTATCAATATTAGACAGATCAACCAGACAGAAAATCAACAAGGATATCCAGGGCTTGAACTAAGACCTGGAGCAAGCAAACGTGATAGACATTTACAGAACTCTCCACCCCAAATCCACAGAATACACATTCTTCTCAGCACCACATCACACCTACTCTAAAATTGACCACATAATTGGAAGTAAAGCACTGCTCAACAAATGCAAAACAACTGAAATCATAACAAACAGCCTCTCAGACCAAAGTGCAATCAAGTTAGAACTCAGAATTCAGAAACCAACCCAGAACCGCACAGCTTCATGGAAACTGAACAACTGGCCCTTGAATGTTGACTGGATAAACAATGAAATGAAGGCAGAAATAAAGAAGTTCTTCGAAACCAATGAGAATGAAAACACAACATGCCAGAATCTCTGGGACACATTTAAAGCAGTCTCTAGAGGAAAGTATATAGCAATAAGTGATCATATGAGGAGAATGGAGAGATCCAAAATTGACACCCTATCATCAAAATTGAAAGAGCTAGAGGAGCAAGATCAAAAAAACTCAAAATCCAGCAGAAGACAAGAAATAACTAAGATCAGAGCTGAACTGAAGGAGATTGAGACACGAAAACCCCTTTAAAAAATCAATAAATCCAAGAGCTGGTTTTTTGAAAAGATCAACAAAATAGACAAACCACTAGCCAGATTGATTAAAAAGAAAAGAGGGAACAACCAAATAGATCCAATAGAAAATGATAAAGGGGAAATCACCACAGATTCCACAGAAATTCAAACCATTATCAGAGAATACAACAAAAAACTCTATGCACATAAACTAGTAAACCTGGAAGAAATGGATAAATTCCTGGACTCCTGTGTCCTCCCAAGCCTAAACCAGGAGGAAGCTGAAACTATGAATAGACCAATAACAAGGTCAGAAGTCGAGGCAGCAATTAAGAGCCTACCGCACAAAAAAAGGCCAGATCCAGATGGGTTCACAGCTGAATTCTACCAGACACACAAAGAGGAGCTGGTACCATTCCTTCTAAAACTATTCCAAATAATCCAAAAAGAGGGAATCCTTCCCAAATCATTTTATGAGACCAACATCATCCTGATACCAAAACCCGGCAGAGACCCAACAGGAAAAGAAAACTTCAGGCCAATATCCATGATGAACATAGGTGCAAAAATCTTCAATAAAATATTGGCAAGCCGATTACAACAGCAAATCAAAAAACTTATCCATCATGATCAAGTAGGATTCATCCCGGGGATGCAAGGCTGGTTCAACATACTCAAGTCTATAAACGTAATTCACTACATAAACAGAACCAAAACAAAAACCACATGATTATCTCAATTGACGCAGAGAAGGCATTTGGCAAAATTCAACAGCCCTTTATGCTAAAAACCCTCAATAAACTCGGTATCGATGGAACGTATCTCAAAGTAATAAAAGCTATTTATGACAAATCAACAGCCAATATCACACTGAATGGGCAAAAACTGGAAACATTCCTTTTGAAATACGGCACTAGACAAGGATGCCCTCTTTCACCACTCCTATTCAATATAGTACTGGAAGTTCTAGCCAGAGCAATCAGGCAAGAAAAAGAAATAAAGGGTATTCAAATAGGAAAGGTGAAAGCCAAATTGTCTCTATTTGCAGACCACATAATAGTATACCTAGAAGACCCCATCGCCTCAGCCCAAAAACTCCTGAAACTGATAACTAACTTCAGCAAAGTCTCAGGATATAAAATCAATGTGCAAAAATTACAAGCATTCGTCTACACCAATAACAGACTTAAAGAAAGCCAAATCAAGAACGAACTGCCATTCACAATTGCTACAAAAAGAATAAAATACCTTGGAATACAACTCACAAGGAACGTAAGGGACCTCTTCAAGGAGAACTACAAACCACTGCTCAACGAAATCAGAGAGGACACAAACAGATGGAGAAACATTCCATGTTTATAGTTAGGCAAAATTAATATCGTGAAAATGGCTATACTGCCCAAAGTAATTTACAGAATCAACGCTATTCCCATCAAGCTACCATTGACTTTCTTCACAGAACTGGAAAAATCTACCATGAACTTCATATGGAACAAAAAGAGAGCCCGCATAGCCAAGTCAATTCTAAGCAAAAAGAACACAGCGGGGGGCATCACACTACCGGATTTCAAACTATACTACAAGGCTACAGTAATCAAAACAGCATGGTACTGGTACCAAAACAGAGATATAGACCAATGGAACAAAACAGAGGCACCGGAGGCAACACAACATATCTACAACCATACAATCTTTGATAAACCTGACAAAAACACGCAATGGGAAAAGGACTCCCTGTTTAACAAATGGTGTTGGGAAAACTGGCTAGCCATGTGCAGAAAGCAGAAACTAGACCCCTTCCTGACACCTTACACTAAATTTAACTCCAGATGGATTAAAGACTTAAACATAAGACCTGGCACCATAAAAACCCTAGAAGGAAATCTAGGCAAAACTATCCAGGACATAGGAGTAGACAAGGACTTCATGAACAAAACACCAAAAGCATTGGCAACAAAAGCCAAAATAGACAAATGGGACCTAATGAAACTCCACAGCTTCTGCATGGCAAAAGAAACAGTCACTAGAGTGAATCGGCAACCAACAGAATGGGAAAAAATTTTTGCAGTTTACCCATCTGACAAAGGGCTGATACCCAGAATTTACAAAAAACTCAAACAGATTTACAGCAAAAAAAAAAGACAAGCCCATTCAAAATTGGGCAAAGGATATGAACAGACACTTTACGAAAGAAGACATATATGAGGCCAACAATCACATGAAAAAATGCTCATCGTCACTGGTCATCAGAGAGATGCAAATCAAAACCACATTGAGGTACCATCTCACGCCAGTTAGAATGGCGATCATTAAAAAATCTGGAGACGACAGATGCTGGAGAGGATGTGGAGAAAAAGGAACACTTTTACACTGTTGGTGGGAGTGTAAATTAGTTCAACCATTGTGGAAGACAGTGTGGCGATTCCTCAAGGATCTAGAAATAGAAATTCCATTTGACCCAGCAATCCCATTACTGGGTATATATCCAAAGGACTATAAATCGTTCTACTATAAGGACACATGCACTCAAATGTTCATTGCAGCACTGTTTACAATAGCAAAGACCTGGAGTCAACCCAAATGCCCATTGATGATAGACTGGATTGGGAAAATGTGGCACATATACACCGTGGAATATTATGCAGCGATCAGAAATGATGAGTTTGTGTCGTTTGTAGGGACATGGATGAATCTGGAGAACATCCTTCTCAGCAAACTGACACAAGAACAGAAAATGAAACACCGCATATTCTCACTCATAGGTGGGTGATGAAAAATGAGAACACATGGATACAGGGAGGGGAGTACTAAACACTGGGGTCTATAGTGGGGAAAAGGGGAGGGCCAGTGGAAGGGGGAGTAGGGGAGGGATAGTCTGGGGAGAAATGCCAAATGTGGGTGAAGGGGAGAAAGGAAGCAAAACACACTGCCATGTGTGTACCTACGCAACTGTCTTGCATGTTCTGCTCATGAACCCCAAAACCTAAAATGCAATATAAAATTTTAAAAAAAGCTAACTATGTAAAAAATTGACAAAGTAAACAAACCCCTAGGTAGACTGGTTTAGAGAAGAGAGAGAGAGACAAGAGAAGAGAGGGGAGGGAGATAACATGAACTAACTAGCATCAGGAATTAAAGAGGTTAATCATTCAAAATCCTAATATAAAGAAAACGGATTTTAAAATAACAGTATCAACACTTTGCAATAAAAATTCAAAATTTTATATAAAATGAACACATTTCTTTTAAAAGTGTTTTTAGCAAATATGACACATGATAAAATAGAAAATTTCAGGAGTTCAATATGTATTTAAGAGTTGAACTTATTATCAACATTATTGCCAAAAAGAAAACTTCAGCCCAGAAGTTTTAATGGTGAATTAAAAATATTGATCAAGAATAAAAGAGAAAAATCACATGAGAATTTCAATATATAAATTAAAAGTCGTTGAGAACCTCAACACTCAATCTTGATTAGGTGTCTTAAAAAATAGAAATAAAAAAGAAACTTTTTACAATATATTTACAATCAGCATTGCACTTAATTTGAGATATTGAACACTGTCCCTTAAGATCTGAAATATATATTTTTTTATTTTACTAAAATGCTTTAATATACTTTGGGGCTTTTCTCTGAGTCTGTGTGATTTATTTACATATAATATTTGATCTTTATAATATAACTGATTTTTACAAATACCTTGAGATATTTACCATCATCTCCATTTTACAAATAATGAAACTATGACTAAACACATTAATGATTTATACCATAGTATAATAAATACAAATTTGGGAAACAGTCTTAAAATCTGCTTTTTTATATAGAAAAAAATGTTAGACATTCTATGGAAAGTATGTGCAATTTAGATAAAGGTTATATATTTTCTTTTTTTCTGTTGTATACTTTTAAAAAATTACTTATTATACTTGAAGTTCTGGACCACATATGCAGATTGTGCAGGTTTGTTACGTAGGTATATACATTCCATGGTGGTGGTTTGCTGTATCCATTGTCCCATCATCTACATTAGGTACTTCTCCTAATGCTATTTCTCCCTAATCCCCCCACCCCTGCTACTTCTCCCCTAGCCCCCCAACCCCCAGGCCCCAGTGTGTTATGTTCCCCTCCCTGTGTCAATGTGTTCCCATTGTTCAACACCCACTCATGAATGAGAACACGTGGTGTTTGGTTTTCTGTTCTTGTGTCAGTTTGCTGAGAATAATGGCTTCCAGTTTCATCCATGTCCCTGCAAAGGATATGAATTTCTCCTTTTTTTATGGCTGCATAGTAGTCATGGTGTATATGTGGCACATTTTCTTTATCAAGTCTATCATTGAAGATCCCACATAGCCAAGAGAATCCTAAGCAAAAATTAAAGCTGGAGGCACCACACTGCTTGACTTCAAACTATATTACAAGTCTACTGCAATCAAAACACCATGGTACTGGTACCAAAACAGAGATGCAGACCAATGGAACAGGACAGAGACATTCAGAAAGAATGCCACACAACTACAACCATCTGATCTTTGGCAGACCTGACAAAAACAAGCAATGAGGAAAGGATTCCCTATTTGATAAATGGTGTTGGGAAAACTGGCTAGTCATATGCAGAAAGCTGAAATTGGATCCCTTCCTTATACCTTATACAAAAATTAACACTAGATGGATTAAAGATTTAAACATGAGGCCCAACAACACAAAAACTCTAGAAGAAAACCTAGGCAACACTATTCAGGACATAGGCATTGACAAGAACTTCATAACTAAACCACCATAAGCAATGGCAACAAAAGCCAAAATAGACAAATGGGATCTAATTAAACTTAAGAACTTCTGCACAGCAAAGGAACTATTAATAGAATGAACTAGCAACCAACAGAATGAGAAAGATTTTTGCATCCACCCATCTGACAAAGGGCTAGTATCCAGAATCTACAAAGAAGTAAAACAGATTTAGGAGTAAATAAGTAAACAAAAAGTAGGCAAAGGATATGAAAAGACATTTTTCAAAGGAAGACATTTATGCAGCTAACAAACATATGAAAAAAGCTCATCATCACCGGTCATTAGAGAAATGTGAACCACATTGAGATACCACCTCATACCAGTTAGAATAGCGATCATTAAAAAAATCTGGAGACATTAGATGCTGGAGAGGATTTGGAGAAATAGGAATGCTTTTACACTGTTAGTGGGAGTGTAAATTCAACCATTGTGGAAGACACTGTTGATTCCTCAAGGATCTAGAAATAGTAATACCATTTGACCCCGCAATCCCATTACTGGATATATAAATCATTCTATTATAAAGACACATGCACATGTATGTTCATTGTGTCACTGTTCACAATAGCAAAGACTAATATCTGGAATATTTTTATTCCACAATGCATTGTAAATGTCATCCATTGTAATAAAATAAGGAATATTAGTAAAGTCATTAATACTAGAGAGAGGGAGAAAGGGGGAGAAAAGACAGAGAGAGAGAAGAGAGACGAAAGGCTGAAGAAAGAAGGGAGGGAAGGATGGAGGAAGAAAGGAGAATGTCTCTATTTGCAGATAACAGAACTTTTAATAGAAATCCTAACGATAAGATAAATCAACTACTAGAATTATTAAGGAAATTTAGCAATCCAGGATATAAAGTTAGTATACACAAATAAATGTTATTTTTATACTTTGGCATATGCAAATAAAATATAATTTTAAAATAACAACAAAATACCAAAGAATAAACTTAGCAACAGATGTACTGCAAACCTGTTCTGTAATATTTTTTAATATTGAGAAAAAATTAGAGTAGCAAATGAATTGAGATCTGAAAAACACCCATGTATTGAAAGACTCAGTGTTATTCAGAAGACTGCTCTTTCCAAAGGGACCCATATACTTGATGCAAACTCACTGAAAAATTTCCCATGTTTTTTGGTAGAAATTAAAAAGCTATTTCTAAAATGCACATGAAAATGCAAATAATCTAGACTGCCTAAAACAATCGTTTATAAAAAGAACAATATTAAAGGACTTACACTTTCTATACTTCAAGAAATATTATAAGGACACAATAAGCAATACAACATAGTACAAGCCTAAGAATTTACAAATATACCAATTCAATGTAATACAAAACCCAGAAAGAGATCAAACTGATGTGGTCATTTGATTTTCAACAGAGGTGTAAGAGCAATCTCAACAAAGAAAAGTCTTCTCAACAAGTGACATTGTAACAACTGGAAATTCATATAGGAAAAAAATTAATCATACCCCCATTGAGGTAATAAACTTAAAAAAAACTACATATGTTTTAGAACACAATGGCTAATATCTTTCTGACACAAGCACATGCAAAAGTTTGCATTCTATATGGTTTCATTATTATGAAATTATATATCATAATACAAAAAAATCAAACCAATGTTTTTCTCCAGGGGCAGGATTGGTGGCCAGAACAGACTGAGAATGGACACAAGAACACTTTTTGAAGTGGCAGTGGCATTTTACATCTTGAGACGGGTCGAGTTACACAGATGTGTGCATTTACAAAATGTCATCAAGTGGTACACTTAAGATCTGTGTAATTTGTTGTATATAAATTATACCACAACAAAAATAAAGAAAGAAATAGTGAGACCTAGTTAATGAAATGCACAATAAAGTGTTTCTGGAAAGTGTACTAATATCTGCAATTTACTTTGGAATAAATAAAAATGTGAGATAAATTAATGAATGAATATAGACCTACTTAGATGGATGGTGAACTGTTAAGAGTAGAAATGAGGATGCCAGTACTTAGATGTTCATTGGGAACATCTTTCATATTTACAGTGTTCAAAATATCTTATAAAATTTGGGGGAACAACAGGGAGAAAAGTAATTACTCAAAAAGCAAAACCTGTAATCGGAAGGAAGGAAGGAAGGAAGGAAGGAAGGAAGGAAGGAAGGAAGGAAGGAAGGAAGGAAGGAAGGAAGGAAGGAAGGAAAGAAGGAAGGAAGATTTTTAAACTTTCAAATCTTTATACTGAGTTTCCTACAATAACTAACTAATTTTAGGAAAGATGATATGAGGGAGCAAAGATGCCAGATTAAAGGTAAATAAATTAATGAGGCCAGGCGCGGTGGCTCAAGCCTGTAATCCCAGCACTTTGGGAGGCTGAGGATCTGAGCAGATCACCTGAGTCGGGAGTTTGAGACTAGCCTGGTCCACATGGAAAAACTCCATCTCTATTCAAAACATAAAAACTAGCTGGGTGTGGTGGGCATCTGTAATTCCAGCTACTCTTGAGGCTGAGGCAGAAGAATTATTTGAACCCAGGAGGTGGCGGTTGCATTGAGCCAAGACTGAGCCATTGCATCCAGCCTGGGGAGATAGAGCAAGGTTTTGTGTCAAAAATAAAATAAAATAAAAAGCAAAAAAAAGAGTTAATTGTCATTAAAGTGAGAGGATATTTTCCTTATTTTTAACAAAGGTAGAGAACTCACACAGAGAAAAAGAGTGAGCAATCAGGAGAGACTTAAAGACTTAAAAAGTGTTTCAAGATACCCAGTGGTAGAAATATGTCATTATCCAGTGTTACAGATTTTACATTAAAAACTGCAATAGCAAAAATACACTTCTACAAGTTGATGATTATTTGTGCCATGAAATAAATACTATTACCTAATTTCATAGCTAAAATACAAAAGAAACAATGTAATTATTTTTGGCCAAGTTAGCCTTTTGAGAATGATCATATAAATAAGAGAATAGAAATATGTATGTTAAATGTAATTCCTCTCTAGTAGCCACTAGTTTCCATTACCATTATTACGGAGTTCAGCAGTTTGATCCACGGTAAAAAGCATATGGTCAGTCTTGTTGCAGGTCTAATTAATTATTTATTCCTGATAAAATACATTGAAGAATGCTTAGAAAACTTTCAAGTGAGGAAATTTCAAAAACATTAAGTTCCTTAGAATATTGCTTACCTAATTTCCTTAGAATATTGCTATATCTAATCCTTATTTTAATAGAAAAAATTTACAATTCTCATATTTGTGCTTTTCCCATAAATCTACAAATATTCAAATGGGTTCTAAATCCATCTTGCATATTATGAAATAGATTTATATTCTTTATTCTAGGATTACTTAATTTCTCTTCTATTAAATATCAAGAAAAAGTCCAACTTAGTCTTCATTTTGTCCTTAAGAAATAGAGTAAAAATAGTTTCCTTATACTAGATTTATGCAATGATCTTAAATTTTGAATGGTTTCAGCTATTTCCCCAATACAAAAATAATACTTTTTTTATAACTATTTATTAAATGTCTATACTTTCGTAGGTACTGGAACTGCAGTGTTAAAAAAAAATTCTATTTTATAGGGCTTTTAATCTAGTACAGAAACTAAACATAGTCATGTATGGAGAAAAAAACACCATTAATTCAGAGAGTGGCAAATGTGAGGAAAATAATGAAACACACTTGTGATGTCTACTGACTTGTGGGCATCACTTTAGATTTAGGGTTCACAGTATAGCTCTCAGAGAGGTTGACTTTCTTATTGAGATCAACCAGGTAACCACATCCAGGAGACTCCATTTTAGACAGAAGACAATGTGAAGGCTCTAAAATATACATGAACTTGAACATGGCATTATTTTGGAACTGGCTGAAAGCCAGTATTGCTAAAAACATGGGGTGAAGAAAAGAGAGTGAGATGTGATAAAATTGGAGGAAGACACAAATTCATATAGAGACTAAAAAGGCGTAGCAAATAATCTATATATTTTCCCTAGTACTTTAGATACAATTTGCAAGATAAATGACGTTTTCTAAATGTTTTACATCATATAGATTAAAATGTAGACAAACATAGAAGTTAAAAGCATAAAAACAGTAGGATTCAGTGTAGTGTCGACAAGAAATAACACTATATTTAAAAAGGATTGGAACAGAAAAGGGAGTAGTAAATAGAGTTTCATTTTATTTTTTAAATATAATTAGAGATTCTGTTTGGGACTTGATAATATACCTTATCAAAATTCTTAAAGTTGAGCTAGCTAAGTGGCAATCAACTATATCACTTTATTCCATGAACTAAATAGGATGAACCTAATTCCACACACCTGAGGCACAAAAGACCAAGAAAAAGCAAAAGAAAAGAAAAATGTAATTAAATAGATTCAACAGAGCTAAAATCTTTAGCATGAACATATGCACAAGAAAATATAAATATGTTTTTGTTTTTCCCTACTATAATCTCTGTAAACAACTAACATTAAGAGAATTAGCTGAAAGCAATAAAAATGTGGATTAGAACAGTTTCTTCAATTCCAAAACAAAACAAATGAAAAATGAAAAGCACCACAAGTTAATTTATATTTGAGACACATTAGTAGGATTAGTAGCACTGAGTAAAAGTTACTAGAATCTTTTTCTAGTATCAATTTGTTATGCATGAAAAAGTATTGTGTTTGTTTTTAACAACTACCTTTAAAAATAATCAAAGTAGGAAAGATTTTAAAATTATTTAAATGAGATACATTGAAAGAAATTTCGATGTTGAGTTAAAGAAATAGAATGATACTGGTCACAATTTCTTCTTTCTAATAGTTGAAGTCTTGGATTATTTCAGAATGATTTATTTCACTTTAAACAGACTTTTGGGATAGATTTTTAAGGGGAGCATATCAGATACAGGGAGACATTTTTCACTGAACAACTACAGAAGAATTATTCTAATTTGAAATATGTGAGTCCCTATTCCTGGCACTATTTAATTATCTTCTTACTCCTCCTTACCACTGTTTATTGACTCACTGATGCACTTTTAAAAATTTTTAAGAAATGTGGCATTTACCTCAAAAAATGACACATCCTATATATAGGTTTAACAAATTATCCTTCAACCTGGGACATATTTGTTAAAAAGGAAGCTTTATTTCTCTTTAATCTGGAGAAACAGCCACAGAGCAGAACTTTCCTGGAGAGATCAGGATGTACGGTCACCCTACCTTCTTGTAAATAGTAGGTAACACCATTTTTTATTGCTTATTGCTTTCTTAATCTCCTTAACTTTTTAATCCTCTTCATTTCCAAAACCACTCTAGCTTCTTACATAGATGGCCATAACCCAGACATCATCTTTCCTCTTAACTAATCCACACTAGTTATTTTAAACTGTAATATCCCTGGGTCCAAATGCAATATCCTGGTTTTTTAGTTTTTAATTTCTTTTGGAGATGGAGTCTCGCTCTGTCACCCAGGCTGGAGTGCAGTGGTGCCATCTTGGCTCACTGCAACCTCCACCTTCCAGGTACAAGCGATTCTCTTTCCTCAGCCTCCGAAGGAGCTGGGACTACAGGTGCATGCCACCACACACATCTAATTTTTTTTTATTTTATTTTAGTGGAAACCATGTTTCACTGTGTTGCCCAGGCTGGTCTTGAACTCTTGAGCTCAGGCAATCCACCCGCCTCGACTTCCCAAAGTTCTGGGATTACAGGCATGAGCCACATGCCTGGCCTTTAATTTCAATACTGGAGATAGTTGATAAACTTAACATTGGTTTTAGAAACTCCCCACCTAATAGAGACTTAATATTTTATCTGCACCATTTTTGTTCTTCAGTTCAGCAAAGCTCCAACTCAACATCGTTCCAGTGACGCAGATCTCCACATACTGTTAAGTGATCATCCCATAACTGTACAGGAGTGATAGTTTAAGCTCTCACCATTTCTAAACTTGTATCTTCAGGCTAGTTAGCAACCCTGTGACATATTCAGTTGTTTTTCCCTTTCACTTTTCTTCTCATAATCCCCATCATAAATCTTCATTAATTAATAATGTTGAGATAAACGGAAGTGGATTTTTTCCAAGTGCGGACTTTTAATCTATAAATATTCCTTTATTCCTACCCATCCTATTCCCAAAGAAAAACCTGTATTTTGCTTCTCTTTGAGGACAAGCTCCTGACTGAAGCTTGTGATTTTCTCAAATATCTTCTGAAACATTGGCTTCAACAATTGCCATTTTCATATCTCATGGTTGTTTCCCTCAATTCATAAATATGTTCACATATCATTCTTTTTTAACAAAAAATGAAAATATTTTACTCTGATTTCTATATATTATTTCTCTTCCATGCATACTGTTTCTAATTATAGACTATCTCAATTTCTTACCTCTCATTTCTCTTACAACTTACTATTTAACATCTCCTCAAGGAGATTTCTCCTACCCAGGTTCTCAGTTCATCTTTTAATCATCTTATTTTTTGTTTATTTTGTGAGTATCTGCAATATGCCAGGCACTGTTGAATTGTTTGGATTAAATCAGCTAGGGCAACGATAAAGAAAACAGACAAAACCTCTTCCATCAAGAAGTTTACGTTTTACTGGGGCTAGACAGAATTTTAAAAAATTAACAAACATGCTCAATAGGTGAATTATGTAGTGTGTTAGAAGTTGGGAAGTGACACACTTAATACTATGTAAAACAAGATGAGCAGAAGAGGGAATCAGAACTTGGCCCAGAAGATGAGTTACAATTTTAAATTGAGCGGTCATAATTGACCTTATTTAGAAAATGATACCTGAACAAAGATTTAAGGAGAGGGAAGAATATAGCTATGTGAATAAGAAGAAGTGCACGTCAGGTTTGTTTGAGAAGGCCCCAAAGAGGTCGGTGTGGCTAGAGAAAGTAAGAGCATGGTGAGAAATTAATTTACAGAGGTACAGAAACCATATGTCCGACCTTGTAGAACACTGTAAAGCAAATGACCTTCATTCTAAGCAAAATGGTCTCTGTGATGGTTTTGAACAAGAGAGTGACATGATCTGACTTAGGTTTTAAAAGTATCACCTAAGATCCCATATTAACAATAGAAAGAACTTGCGGGGGCAAAACAATGGTCATGAAAGTAATAAGGAAGCTTTTATAATAAACTGGGAACAAATGAATAGGACTTAGACAAATATGGTACCAGTGGTGGAAGTACTGTTTGCAGAAAGGTAAAAATTGTCACATTCCAAAAATTTGTCAAGGTAGTTCTAACAGGATTGGACATGGGATGTAAGAGATGGGATGGCTCCAGGCTTTTGGCCCCAAGCAAAAGGACCACATGGATCTTGATTATTGTTTCAGAAGACTTGACTGGCAGAAAACACTAAGAAGGCTACAGAGCCCACCGAGAGAATAGGATTTAATGAGGGAAATCTTGAGAAGACTTTCAGCACCTTGCTACCTGGCATGTGGTCCCCAGGAAGCCATAACGGCATCCCCTAAAAGCTTGTTAAGAAATATAAAATCTCGGCCGGGCGCGGTGGCTCACGCCTATAATCCCAGCACTTTGGGAGGACAAGGTGGGTGGATCAAAAGGTCAAAAGATCGAGACTATCTTGGTCAACATGGTGAAACCCCCACCATCTCTACTAAAAATACAAAAATTAGCTGGGCATGGTGGCGCATACCTGTAGCCCCAGCTACTCCGGAGGCTGAGGCAGGAGAATTGCTTGAACACAGGAGGCGGAGGTTTCGGTGAACCGAGATCGCGCCATTGCACTTCAGCCTGGGTAACAAGAAAGAAACTCTGTCTCAAAAAAAAAAAAAAAAAAGAAATTTAAGATCTCAGCCCCTGCCCTGCCTACTAAATCAGAATATCCATACTTGCATGTTCCTAGATAATTTCTGTGTGTGCTAAAGTTTGGGAAAATTTGCTGTGATAATATATTACATGAGAGAACAAGAAGGAAGTACATAGTTGGCAAAAAATGTCAAACTCTTCTTTAAAAAATTTTCTCATAAACAGTGGAAGCATTTGTGGGTTGTAGATTGTTTTTAAACCAGAAAAAAGTTATTGTGATTAGCTGTCTGATGCAGAAAAATTAAGACTACAGCCTGATGGACATATTCCATGAAGTTGAAATGTAGATTCATCAATTTTAAAAAAATAATTTTAAATTTCTGTGTATTGTCTCTCCCTCAATTTCCCTGAATTGTGTAAAATAGTTTCTGAGATTCTTTCCAGTTTTTTTTTTTTTTTTTTTTTTTTTTTTTATGTAACTGCAAACTTGTAAGGATTTTACCACAAACAACCATGGATATTCAGTAAGTCTAGCATTTGTTAAGAAGTATTGAAACAAAACCTCCTGGAGCCTGTGCAACAAGTGCCAGCTCATGTAGCTAGTAAGAGTAGTAAAAGGGATAGTTGAGCTAGAATTAAGAACCATTGAATTATTGAAGGTCATATTGTGAATTTTTAAGAGTGTTCCATATTACAGGTTTTTTTGGCTCCATAATTTTACCAAAAATGTGAATGACTTAAAAAAAAATGCCTTTTACATGATGCTTGTCTACAGCATCCATGGGCACAAGATAATTTGTGTTAATAGACACATAATATGTGGCATATGTCTAGTACAGTATTGTTAATTAAGGGGTGCTGTTTTGCATGTTAATATTAGCTACAGTCATATATTTGGCAACAAACAAGCATTATGAAATCACAAAATATAAATCTCAAAGCAATCAACTTTGGAAAGGAGTCTTCATGCCAAATTGTATTTCATCTCTCCTGTAATAGTAATGATAATATCTCTAGTCTGCCACAGCCTAGATGGGCAGATAGGTTTCTCTTAGACTTCCCCAATTAATAACTCCAAGCTACTCTTTCACTAATTATTTTACAAATACCAGGGCAATTTTTTTTTGAGATGGAGTTTCGCTCTTGTTACCCAGGCTGGAGTGCAATGGCGCGATTTCGGCTCACCGCAACCTCCGCCCCTGGGTTCAGGCAATTCTCCTGCCTCAGCCTCCTGAGTAGCTGGGATTACAGGCACGCGCCACAATGCCCAGCTAATTTTTTTTGTATTTTTAGTAGAGACGGGGTTTCACCATATTGACCAGGATGGTCTCAATCTCTTGACCTCATGATCCACCCGCCTCGGCCTCCCAAAGTGCTGGGATTGCAGGCTTGAACCACCGCGCCCGGCACCAGGGCAATTTTTATACATTCCACTCAAAACACATTTCTCTAACATTTTTAGAAATGTTATTTAAATACCGTAATTTTCCTCTGCATCTAGAGTTCTCCATCACATTCTCATTATGACCTGCTGATTTTTTTTTTTTTTTTTCTATCTTGGAATGTTCTACCCAAAGCCGTTTCTTTCTTATAGAGTTTTCTGACCCATGGTCAGATTAGAACTGATCTTTCTCTTTCCTGGTCTCTGTAGAGTCTCTTCTCCAATCTTTAGGATTCATCTTCATTTTTATCATTGCATTGTATCTTTCCTTATATGTAGTTATTAGAAAATTTATTTAGAACCTAAATTGTGAGATTTCTGAAGACATGAATGGTGTCTTCCTTGAAAGAACAGTAACACTATGGAGAATGAGAATGTCATAATGATAACAAAAATAGCTAAATTTAACTTTATATTTATGCCCCCAAGTTATTTAATTTATTCTTACGTATACTGCCCAATAAAAGCATGATAAAGCAGATCATATCAGCCAAAAGTGGATAAATATCTTGTCCAAGCTCAATCAGGCTGCCAGTTACATTATTAGAATTGCAATTCTGCTGCCCAGACCATAATTGTATTATTTTATAACACAATCTTGACAAAACAGAGGTCCAGAATTCCACAAATGCTGATTTATATTTCTAGCTTTTTCTCTCATTCCATGAAGCAAATTTTGGAAACAGATGTAAATTTTCAGAGATTTCCTTGTTATACTTGACAACATGATAACAAGTGATAGAGATTCCATAATTATTCAATGATTATGAGTTTAATACAAAGTTTAAGCTAATACACTTAAACTTTGTGAGTTACAGTATCAAAGTACTAAATTGCAGTCCCATCCTTATTTCTAATTGTTTTCTCCATAGAGATGTTTACAATATTATTTTCAAAGTGAATATTCAGTAAATTTTAAAAGTAATTATATAATGAAAACTAAACACCTCTATTTGACTTCCTTTTTGGAAAGATTTCTCTTAGATCTATAGAAATATGTCACAACGTCTCCTTTACTCACAATGAACATTCCTTGACCAAACTTGAACATGTTTATGGATCCCATCCGGGAGCTACTCCGGGAAACCAGGTTGCAAGTTTTGCATGCTTCCAGTTTTGCATCAGTCACTGTGAATCGACCTTTTTTATTTGCATCAATAGAAAAAATCCTGTTCTGCATCTCTTAAAAAAAAATAGAAAAAGGATTGTTAAGACAGGTTTCCATCACTTTAAGAAAACAGTTTTAACAACAGTAATGAGTGACTTTTCTCTGAGAAGTCACAAGCAATTGTGTTGTCAGTGCAAGAACTAAAAGCATTTGGTTTATACATGTGGTGTGGCTGTCTTAATCTTTTAGTTCATCCAATTCCAAAGAGTGAGCAAAAGGCAAAGATTGTAACTTTAGCTGCCAAGGAGAGTGTGAATCATTTCTCTCAAGATTTTAAATATCCTTTTTTTAGCTTGGAGGCATAAAGCAACCAACCTGAATGAAAACAGATTTGGGCTGTAACAAGAAGACAGAATTTAACCAGCATATGCTAAAGTGTCTTACTGAAACAGAACAAAAGTTTTATGCATAAATGTTACTTTAAAAGAATATGCAGCAAATTGTTCACACTGTGTTCACTGGACTTTATTATACTTTTAAAGGTCAGGAGAAGTCTACTAAGGAACTAGAAATTACAAAAACAATAATCTGTCATGTCTTTCAATATTCATAGATTAATGCAACTTTTTAGTGCCTTGCTCTGATTAAAGGCTTGCATAGACATATATCGTATTCTTTCACACTTATATCATTTTATATTTTCACTGTATTGATAATATTTTACAAAAATAATATATCATACTAAACGTTATTAAAATCGACAAATAGTAATAATAAGCCTATGACAATTAGTAATAATAAACCTATGATATGATAGCACAAATCAGGAAGGCCAGAATAGCCTCATATATAGAGATTTGGTTTACATAAGATGATATCTCACGTTAGTATGGAAAAGTTTGATTGTGCAAAGAATTCTATAGAAACAATTGGAGGTTTATCTACTATCTATCATCTATCTATCTATCATATACATTTGTGTCAGTATATCATTCATTATGACAAAATAAATCCCAGTGGATACAAGCTCTGAGCATAAAAGCACACAGGAAAAGTACTAAATAAAATATTAATGTTTTGCATTTTTGATTGGAAAATTATATTTTAACCATTACCCAAATCTTAGAAGCATAAGAGAAAGTTTGACAATTAGACTATATAGTTGGAAGATTAACATATGACCAACATATTGTAAGTCAAGTTAAAAGGAAGAGATGTGAACCTGGGCAGAACATTTGTAACACAACATGAGTAATAGATGTGTGTTTTAAATATATTAAAAGTTGATACAAACCAACTTAAAAGAACAGCTGCAGAAAGACAGTTTTCCTTCAGGTATCCACATAAATGATTTCTTATCAAAGAGGTCTTCTCTGACAACCTCACCAAAAATACCCAGGATCCTGACAATCTCTCTAATCAGGCTTTTCATTATTTTGTATCGCCTGTAAGTTCTAGAAAAACTGCTACCAGAGACTTTTTATTCATTTAATTATTATATTATAGTCTGTGACTCATTGCCTGGCTTATAGTGTTTATAGAAATTTAGAATAAATGGTCCAGGCACGGTGGCTCACGCCTATAAGCCCAGCACTTTGGGAGGCTGAGGCCAGTGGATCACGAGGTCAAGAGATCCAGACCATCCTGGTCAACATGGTGAAACCCCAACTCTACTAAAAATACAAAAATTATCTGGGCATGGTGGTGCGCACCTGTAGTCCCAGCTACTCAGGAGGCTGACGCAGGAGAATTCCTTGAACCCAGAAGGCAGAGGTTGCGGTGAGCCGAGATCATGCCACTGCACTCCAGTCTGGGTAACAATAGCGAAACTCCGTCTCAAAAAAATTTAGAATAAAATGTAAAGAAATATGATAAATAACAGAAGTATTGCCTTGAATAGAATGAACGGATAATTCTTAGAGGTAAAGAATAAAGTTGTGTGTGTGTGTGTGTGTGTGCGTGTGTGTACATGTGTTTGTATAATCGAAAATAATCTGTGTTATAATCCTAGCACAAGGGTTATCAAGAACTACTCAGTGGACATATGACATTAGGTAGTATGAATGTGTAGAGAACTGGAGGAGTTTGATTTTATGTTTCCACATTATTCCTATGCTTTCTAAAATCAGGAAAAGAGAAATACAATATCTGTTAGTATTTAATGAGAAAGGATTGTAAGCAATAAATAAGGGAATAATTGCACAATTTTAGAGTATGTTCATTTGAAGTGGTTTACCATTGAACCCCCATAGGAAAAAAAGCTAGAAATGGGGTGACACTGTCAGAGATCATGAAAATTGGAAAACACACAAGGACGATCAACAGGAAATTTATTACAGCAGAAAGGGAAATGTTTCAAAGATTTGAAATCTTCTATAAGACTTGATATTGTACTTCCTCATTTACTCCCAGCTTCTCTGGCTGTCTTCTCTTCTTGTGCCTTCTTATGGAATTGAAAAAACATTACTCCTTCAATGTTTTTATTCAGGCAACACTTCCTGTATGTCTTGTCTATCCTGTATGTTAATGATTCCCACATACTTATATTCAGTCCTAAAGTCAGCAAATCGAATGGTATTTATCAGATTGAATACTTGAAACAGCCCTTACAATCTTGGTTTCAAATTTCCCACAAAAAAGACGGTGGCAGATGGCCATGTCAGCCCACTGGAAAACATCATGTCTCATAGAAGCACCCTCAGTATTACAGGTCTGCTATTCACCAGGTGGAGAAATACCACTGGGTCGACACAAACCAATGACACAATAAATGGGCATGTGATGAGAGAGAGCTCAGAGGAAAAGCTTTATTCTCTCTAAAATGGAAGAGTCCAGGTTAAGAGGTCCATGGAATAGAAAAAAAGAAAAAAAAACACACATTAGGGACTAAGGTGCATAATGTTGATTCTTCTAATTCATGTCAGGACTCTGTTCCTATCTTTACTTTTAATTATTTAATTTTATATGAAGTTATATGTAACAGTGAATATACCAAGTAAAGTAAGAATGAAGATATTGATCTGAAATCCAGACTTAACAAGCAGACTGCCATCCAAACTTTATCAGTTAGGGATCAGTTTTAAGAAATAGAAACCATTATAACTACTTTTAGCAGAAAGAGATTCAATACAGTGGTCAGATTATTTAAAATTTTCAGAAGGACTGGAGGGGCAACTCAATTGTTAAGAACACCCAGCTGCACCTGTGATTCACATATCTGGATGCTGCTCCCACACACACCCCAAGCTCATAACAGGAGAAAGCTAGGGACTGGATTGCTGAAGAAAAAAACTTTTTTTTTTACCATGTCTTGGTTCCAATATTTATTATTCTGACAGGGTAGGAATACTAGGATAAATAAGTAATATTTTCTCTTACAGAAAATTGTAATGATACTATTGAGTACAATCAAACACTCTGAGAATTTCACAGAAACATCAGAATTTTAACAGACAGTAGCTGCATCCCTGTGGCCAGTGTGAGTGACTTCTCACAGCTGCAAATGCCCTGGGCCAGATTTCTTAAAACAGTTACATGACAAAAACAATCCTAGTGACATCCAATAATGCTAACGCCTGGGCACCACCTAGGCTCCACTAACTGTGGTTTTCAAACATGTCTCCACCGACTGGTTTTCAACCACATCTCCACCATTTCATCTCATTCATTTTACAACTATGCTTGATGGACGAGGGGGAAGGGGCGGGAGTGGGGAGTGGATCCCAATCATTCAGGAGACACTCTTTCCTTCCAACCCACTTCCAAATTTCAAATGTTGTACAAGTCCATCTAGTTCGAGGTGTCCACTTTGTATCAGAATGGTAGAAATGAAGAATTTTTAAAAAGCTGTTTTAGGTTTTTCATCCTCTGAAGGAAGGTTGATAGCTCTAAGGAGGAAAGGCAGGATGCTGAATGGAAATCACTCATGATTACTACAGAAAGGTACCAGCCTGGAGGGTCAACAGGAAATTCAACCAACATCAACCCAGAAAACAGAAATTTTTGTCTGGTAAACTGCTTCTCACCTCAAATGCCTCATCCTGGTTAATCACACTATCCTGAAATTTTCTTTGTTCCTATTTTCCCTATTGCAAATTCTTATAGATAAACACATTTTATTTATTCTAACATTTAGAATGTCCTAGTAGTCCTGTAGATGAATCAGTTTTATTGATTCTAACATTTAAATATCTCCTGAGTCACTTTTTATATCTCTACATGAAGTCTTATCCGGGTAGGTTTTCAGCTAATTTATGACTACTACTTTTGTTCATGATTGAAAAGATAATAAAGTTTTTCTGATTAAAGTGACCTGAACCAAATTACTTTTTCAACATTTTTTGCATTTGGTGAACAATTTCAATGTTATTATATTCTTATTTCTTCCAAAGATTTATTTTTAAAAGAATTATTTTATCTTTACAACAGCAGAACTTCATAAGTTTGTAATATTGATTGCTTCAGTTATTGTGATTTATCCTATAAATATTTTTTGATCTATGTCAAAGGCAGAGAATAATTCAGAATGCTGGAAATGTAAAAAGTTTTGTTTATGTTGTTTTAGGTTGAGGCTGTGAATTTTTTTGTTTGAGTTTCATTCATTTTACGTAATTAAATTGTATTTTAAAAGGCCTAATGATAAAATTTGCATATTCCACATTGTGGTAAGATAAACAAATACCCTCAAAGAGTTCCGTATCTCAACCAGTGAAATCTGTGAGTATGTGACTTTATATCCAAAATGGATTTTGTAGATGTGATTAAGAATTAAGCATTTTGAGGTAAGAAAATTATTCTGCATTATCCAGATGAGGCCAATGCAATTACAAGGTCCTAGTAAGAGAGAGGTAGAGCATCAGACTCAGAGATTACGCAGAGATTTGATGATGAAGGCAGAAGCTGAAGTAATACACTTTGCAGGTGGAGAAAGTGACCACGAGCCAAGAAATGCAGATGGCCTTTAGAAGCTGGAACACACAGGGAAGTGGATTCTCCCCGGAAATTTTCAGAAGGAGCAAAGCCCTGCTAACACCTTATTTTAGACCTCTGATTTTCACAAGGGTAAGAGAATAGTTTTTGTTTTAGACCACTACAGTTGTAGCAATTTATCATAGCAGCAATAGGAAACAAATGCGCCTTATTTTTAATTACAGAAATTAACTTCAGTCTGCCCTGATGCAGTATGATGGTTTCTATGATGGTCAACTTTTAACTTGCATTGCAATGGAATCTCAGATGCACCAGGATGCCTTGGGATTCAAGGCAGCAAAGAGGTCACGTCTAGTAAATTACCAGAAGTAGACCTACTTGATATTTTTCTTATGTACATTGCTTCATTTTGGGAAAGACAACGTTTGACTTTTGACATATTTAATGACGTCATAATATTATCCAAAACCATTAACTCATCAGAGAAATAAAAGTTTTATCTGTAGGGACACATCTACAATAAAAATGTAACGTGGTTTGTAGCATGTAAAATGTAGTCAATAAAATTCATATGTTACACATTAATATTTAAAGAGGTTCTATTTGTTCAATAATCTATTTCTTCAATAATCTATAAAATAAATTATCCCAAAAAGAAGAAAGCATAATTAATAGAAGACTGACATGTTCTTCCAGCAACATTCTTTTTGAAGAAAAAGTTACATTCTTGTCAAAACAGACAAATATAAAGAACCCTATAGAGTGATGTATTAGTCCATTTTTAAGCTGCTGATAAAGACATACCTAAGACTGGGAAATTTACAAAAGAAAGATCTTTAATGGACTCACAGTTCCACGTGGCTAGGGAGGCCTCACAATCATGGCAGAAGGTGAAAGGCATATCTCACATGGTGGCAGACAGTAGAAGAGAACTTGTGCAGGGAAACTCTCATTTATGAAACCATCAGATCTCATGAGACTTATTCACTATGATGAGAATAGCATGGGAGAGACCTGTCCCCATGATTCAATTACCTTCCACTGGGTTCCTCCTACAATACATGGATATTGTGGGAGCTACTATTCAAGATGAGATTTGGGTGGGGAAACAGACAAACCATATCAAGTGGCAATGTTATGTTGGTGAGGAATAAGCAGAGAGCAAGAGAGGATGTGAGTAAATATATCATTAAGGGGAGATGATTTATGTTAATTTTATTTCTAGAAATAGCTTTTACTTGAAAATGAAAGAACACATATAAGTTTCTGTGTTAAGTTTTGTAAATTAGTTATATACTACTTTCGTGATTAGAAAATGAAATCATGAAAACAAAAAGACTATGAATATTTGTAATAGGCTAGGTAGGATAGAGAGAAAAAATATCCCCTAAGACCTAGAATGCATCCAGGAATCATTACAGGTGTCATTACAAGTGTAATGACTTAGAACAAATATTCTCATTTCTTGAATAGTTCTCCAAGTAGCAAATAAAACACTCTAAGTTTTTCACTCCCAGCTCTTATCACAATTTGAGTAATGTTTCTCTTAAAACACAGACTCTTGACTTGTAACTCACCTGTCCCCTCTCTCTAATAGACAGAGCCTTGGTAACTTTGCCACTCCCACTGCGAACACCTTTCTATGCACTTGAGAGACTATATGCCTGGATATTCTGAGAGTTGGTCTAGGCTTCTTGACAATAAGCTCTGTTCATTTTTTGGACATACTTTTTATTCTTGTAGCTATGATGACAATTTTTTAGACATGTATGAAGACTGACTACCTAGGCACTCTTTGCTGACTAAACATCTCCTATCAGTATGAATCTCATCCTAACAAATGGATAGAGTGTGACCTCCCATCCCTCTCCTTATTTTTTGCATAAGTGATAATTATTTCACCTTTCAATATATTACAATATCTACTTGATTATATATGTTTCATCATTTGTTCTGATGCCATTTAGAAATTATCTGTAAATTTCTATGTATTTAACATTTCTTGAGGTTTAACAAGTAGTGCAAGCATATTCTTCCAAAATAAATAATTTTAAATGTACTATTGAGAAACCATTAAAAGTTATTTAGCAGGAATTCTCATTAAAGTACTAATATTCATTCTGCACAATCATGGGTTTTCTATATATTCATAGAAATATGCATGTTTACATTATATTTGAGTTACAAATATTCCCATTCAAGTATGACTGGTTATCCAAAAATTCAGCTCTAAGAGATAAGATACAGCTGAAAAAAATTACATTAATGTAATTCATTCACAAATGTTAGATATTTTATTACAATCTGGTTAGCTTTGCTAAATTAACTTCATGAGAGAACGTAAAAACCACTTCCAAATACAAATTGTTTAAAAAATTTTTTTTTTAAAAAAAGCTGTACACTTACATTGTAACAATTCTAACCTAAAAAGAATGTGTTGGGCTTTCACAACGTGTTTCTTAGTGGGACCTGAGTCCATAGCCCCCATACAGTAGGGAACAGGGTAAGTAATGTCACCAGTAGAACAAGTATTAAATAAGAACTTAAAATTGAGTAAGTTGATCTCCTAAAATGTTCAAGAGAGAAATTACATGGCGAAGCACAGGGATAATTTAGCGATCGCATTGATTTTGGATTAAGAAATAAGATACTGATGATATATTCCGGTAGAGGAAACCCCAGACTTTTTAAATGAACCAGTTGGAGATAATGGAACAAACTGATGCCAGGTCAACACGAAACTAATTTTCCATTTTCACAAGGAACAGATGGTGTGGATGGACATGAAAATTGGCTTCATAGAGGGAAAAATGGTTTAGTTTGGCAAGTTAATTTCAGAAAATATACTTCAGGAGCTAGTTTTTTTCAGCCATATTGAGAACATTCTCCCACTGATATGGTTGATTAAGAGTAATCATGGCTATGTGTGCAATCTGTGAAGAACAACTAGATGTCTCCCTTTGGTAAGATCCCCTCACTGGCCAGCTGGTTTTGTGGAACAAGTTTCTGGGAATTTTCATTTTATGCAGTTTAACGGAAGCTTAATAAACTAGGAAAAAATTCACATAATGAATTGAATTAGAGATGCTTTCTACTGGCTAATGCTTATACCATATTCCTATGAAGAACAATGACAGAAAAATAATAGAAGAGGTCATAGCCAATGGCATTTTGAATAAAATTTTTTTAGAAGTATTTGTTTAAGAGGAACCAAATGCAATTTTATCTAAGAGGTTGTATTTTTGACTTGGAAATACAATTATTTTATTTAATGTAGAAATGAAACTGAAAAACCAGAAGACTGAGGTTGAGTTTTCATCTTTTCTTTCATTTAATGGTCTGATTTGGAAAACATGACAGAAGTAAGGAGAGGAATAGCTGGCTGCACATATTATGCCAAATAACAGTTTTGCAAACTTGGTCCTACAGCAAGTTCACCAACATGGGCCTACAGCAATTACTTTAATTCTGTGAAATAAAGATAATCTTACCTTTATGAAATGGCAATCTATATTCTAATCATGCAAGCTTTAAAAGGAAGACGAGAGGGAAAAAAAATACCCAGTAAAATTGCAAAACTGGCCTGAACTGAAGACAACAGATGTGGTATTGAAAAATACTTTCTTAAAATAAAATGAAGACTTGTTAATAACCTACAAGGAAAATAATAACAGGGTATGTGTCTTTAGTTGTTAATAATGACTGAAAGATTAGGAGTGATGAAGTTAGCATGAGATTTTAACACAAGAGATAAATGTCGCATGGATAATGCCAAAATTGTGTAGGGTGGAAATCATTATTTCACTGTGTATTAAAATGAATCTTATTCAAAAAAACTATATCTAATAACAATAATAAGAAAACATGTAATTGTATACATCAAGAAAACATCTATTTGGATGGAAAAATAATTTATTAACTGAAGAATGGATACATGGATAGTTAAAAAAAGAACTGGGAAAAGGTGAAGCAAACTGGTAAAAGATTGTAGCTCTACAAGCCAGACAGTGTGGAGGGAACCATGGTTTAATACTGCCTTGGTGTGAATTTATAAATGAGAGAAGCTCTGAGAGGAGCTGCTGTTCTGAATTAGTCTCATGAGAAAGGAAGAAACAACTATTTGATTTAAAAATACAGAAAATTTTGAAAGAATGAGGAAATGTAATCTTGGAGTTTATTTTAACAAAGGAAGAAACACTCTATATAGTTAATATAACCATGACTTCAGTAGAGCATATGTTCTCTACAGAAAATAAATACCATATTTGAATTAAAAATAAAATACATTTATTTAAAAGATATGACATATTCTTAGGTTAAACAATAGACAATTTTCATTTTTTATGTCACTAATATTCAAATATCAATAATTTAAAATGGTTCAAAAATTTGAATGTGGGTCAAATAGATCCAAATTTAAAATGGCTCAAATAAAAATGAGTGTTCAAATGGAAGTTCTCAAAACAAGAGTTCAAACTGGGCGTTCCTAATGTCCAGGTGTCTATTCTCCAGGTGGTGTCCCCACCCAGGAACACAAGTGCTTGTGTTCCTCTGTTCTGCTCAAATACTTCATCGTGTTGTTCATCCAGGTCCAGAGAAGAAAAGAGAGTACGAGGAGCACCTCTGCCCAACATAAGTTTTGGCCCAGCAGTGGCACATGTCAATTGTTTCATTTTATTGCTGAAAATTTAGACTCCCATTGTGTGCTCAGGACGAAGAGTGAATATACTTTTGACCACAGTTAGCAGCCTCTGAGATACACACACACACACACACACACACACACTACATTGGCAAAATTTTCTTAGGAATGAATACAACAGCTTAGCTAAGGGGACTTGAGTCAGAAATCTAGGGTCCAAATTGTACTTCTTCTTACTTTGGGCAGAAATAGTGGTGCTCATCTAACCTTTCAGCAATTCCTAGAAGATTCATGATATAAATATCAGCATGTTCCCTAGTACTGTGGAGTCTAAGGTGGCCATATGTTCCAGAACCGGAAGCTGCCAGACAGTGGAGCTTCTATCGGCCAGGGTCCTTCAGTAACCACATGGAGCAGAGTCTCATTGTACATGTAGGTGATGAGGGACAGGTGGTTTGAAGGATAAAGAATATGTTTGAGTATTAGGATACATATAATCAAGGAGTTATCTGGTAACACAGCAAAACCTAGACTATTATAACACATCATTAGTATGTTTCTAGTTTCCTCCTCTATAAACTATAGATATTACAAATATCAGATCACAGAGTCCTTGTGAAGATAAAATTATCTAATGCATATAAAGCACAAAGGACACTGCCTGCTTGGAATATGATAATTACAAAATACATTGTTAGTTATTTATATTATTTTAGAAATTAGAAAAATGTTAATAGGGCATCTTTAAGTCATACATTTAATTATTATATATATAAATATAAATATAGTATATATATATAAATATATATAATATACTATCTATATAAATATATATATAATATACTATCTATATAAATATATATATAATATACTATATATATAAATATATATATAATATACTATATATATAAATATATATATAATATACTATATATAAATATATATATAAAGAATTATCACAATTTGAAAAAGCATTTAGTGATTCAATTTTTTACCACAATTTTATGATAAAGTTTTTATTTCCATTTTACCAGTAAATTAGATGTGCAACAAAATATTTAAGTGAATTTTAAAATCTTAAAGCTAGTAATAGATAAATAGAAGCTGAAGTTAACCCTAAGCAGTATCACATCAGTGACTGTTATACCATGTCTTTGAATATATGTCCAACTTTTAGAGCATTTTAAAAATTAAATCTTTCTGATTTGCATACAATGCATTAAATGACCATTTATTTTATTATAACTATGATTTGCAGACAAATTTCAAAATCTTTTCTATTAGTAAATGCAAAGGATCTTCACAATAAATTGATTTCTTTTTTTTTGAGACAGAGTTTCACTCTTGTTACCCAGGCTGGAGTGCAATGGTGCAATCTCAGCTCACCACAACCTCCTCCTCCTGGGTTCAAGTAATTCTCCTGCCTCAGCCTCCTGAGTAGCTGGGACTACAGGCACGTGCCACCGTGCCCAGCTAATTTTCTGTATATTTCGTAGAGACAGGGTTTCACCATGTTGACCAGGATGGTCTCGATCTCTTGTCCTTGTGATCCACCCACCTCAGCCTCCCAAAGTGCTGTGATTGCCAAGTGTGAACTAAAGTTAAGAGAGTAAGAAAAAGAAGAGAGAGACAGATTTGAAAGAAGTAGAGTGAAAAAAATCCAAGGGCAATCAATAATTGTGGTTTGTTTTGTCCTAGGAATATTTGTTGGTTTTAGTATGTAGTCAAAGAAAAAGACCAAAAGAATAATACTAATGTTTGGGGTCAAATGCACAAGGATGAAAAAGGAAAAGATAAGTAACATTTTCATTTTTATTTCTTCTAAACTTCAGAGGATAAGCAGCAGCAAATTGAAAACTAAAGAATAAAATACAAGAAAACACCTAATGACAGTCAGTAACTTTGTAAGTCTCTACATAATTCCACAAGATCTTAATATATACTGTTAGTCAACATTAATTATAAATTTTTTAAAAACTTAGGAATTTTACAAGATGTGACAAATGAAATGTTTTCTTGTTCAAATACAGGATAAGGAAAGTACAGATTCTAAAATTACGGAATAGTAAATTTGATGCAGAATATTAAGTTAATGTCACTACTACCTAATAAAGAGACATTAATCATAGTAAGACAGCGCTTACAGAAACAACTGTAGTCTACATTTAAATTTGCATCTTCTTTTAAAAGACTATCTGGAGAATGACAAGAACATAATGTAACTTGATGTGAGCATAAAAATCTGAAAGCATATTTTATATTAATTTTATAAAGTAGACTACATCATGGTCCACATTTTCACAATTGTTTGAGTAACTGAGAGTAAACTCAGTTGCAGTGGAAAACATGCTAAATCTAGAAGCAGAAGACATGAATCTGAATATTTTTCTCTAGCTCATTTGATTTTAGAAATCAATTACAAAAATAAATTTAAAATGGAAAAAAACTCAATGTTAAAAAATAAGCAAACAAGTTATTTCATAAAATCAGTTTTATAATAATTAAATGAGAAAATACATATGATTGCTTTGTAAACTGTAGTACAATAAAAAAATGTTATTTATAATTTATCAGTAATTCCACACAAATACTGCCTTCTATTTTTCTACAGCATCACATAGAATATATTGCTTTACCACTGCAATTTTCTTTTTTTTTTTTTTGTTTCCTCTATCCTTTCAAAAAAATTACTTTTCCCTAAAATCTGGTGTTTGGAAGTTAAATACCTGTCTTTATTCTTGTATCAAATGTTTTAAGTATACTCACCCGAGTTACCCAATCACCAACTCAACCTGGAGACAAGACACACCTTGAGAGAATTGTTCCTCAGATTACTCCCTCCCATTCTACATGTAAATATTGTTTAGTATTTTAGAACCATTTTCTTTTATCTTACCTCCTCCCCGAATGCCTCATGACTATTTTTTATATGACAGCAATTTTTATTTCCAAACATGTTTACTTATTTTCATTGTACCTTCTCTCCTTCTTGGAGCAAATTTCCTTCCTCATGGTTTAATTTTATTCTTTGTAAAATTCAGTATTAGAAATTCATTTCTCTTAGAGTTGTGGGTTGAAAGTATACATTCTTTTTAAAAGTCTAAAAACTTTTTTTTATTATAAATTATAGTTTGGTGGATTTTTGAATTCTAGGTTGACAGCATTTCTCTCAGCACTTTGAAGAAATTATTTAGTTTTTTTGTTTGCTTCTATTATTGCTGTAGAGCATCTGTATCAGTAAAATTGTTTCATTCTTTTATAAGTTTTCTCCTTAATTTTTGTTTTGTTTTGTTTTCAAAACTTCTATCCTTTTAAAAAAATTACTTTTCCCTAAAATCTGGTGTTTGGAAGTTAAATACCTGTCTTTATTCTTGTATCAAATGTTTTAAGTATACTCACCTGAGCTACCCAATCATCAACTCAACCTGGAGACAACCTGGAGAAAATGCCTTTGTTCAGCATTTTCTGATACTCTCCTTCAATAGAAGTACGATGAGATACATGTTAGATATTCTAGAAATATTCATATCTACTAATTGTTCTCATACGGTCCATTTCTTTATCTTTTTTATCTTAATTTGAGATAATTTAAGTAATGCCAATAATCAGGCTACACATGCTCTTTTAGGCTGAATAAACACTTTCATTTCACCCATACCTGGAGTTTTTTATTATAATAAATACTTTTCTGAATTTCTAAAATCTACATTTTAAAAAATTCTCATTTTAAATAGTAACTTGTAATTTTCTCATGTTCTTGAAATGCTGTTTTATAGTCTGTCTACTATCTGACCATTTTGCCAGTCCAATTCAGCTATTTGTTATTTCCATTGATGCATATATTTTTTTTAAAATGTTTTTTTGTTATTTTGAAATGTAAGCTCCTGTTCAGTGTAATGTTATTAATCAAAATAGAATAAACTTTTTTAGCATATTAATTTTTCTCAAGGAAGAGACATTTTGAATTTTATTTTTTCAGGCACACAAGTTTTGTAAACAGTTTAGAGCTGTTTCATGGTGATTCATGTGTCTTGGTTTACAAAAAAGGATGCAAGTAATGTTAATTCAAACACAGGTAGGTATCAAAGAAAACTTGTTAATTGTCAGGTAAAAGCATTTTCTTCTTCCTTTGTTTTTTTTTTTTTTTTTGAGTTTGGCTCCTGTTTCCCAAGCTAAAGTGCAAGGGCATGATTTCGGCTCACTCCATACTCTGCCTCCCGGGTTCAAGCGACTCTCCTGCCTCAGCCTCCCGAGTAGTTGGGATTAGAAGCATGCACCAAAACACCCAGCTAATTTTATATTTTTAGTAGAGACAGGGTTTCTCCATTTTGGTCAGGCTGGTCTCAAACTCCTGACCTCAGGCAATCTGTCCTCCTCAGCTTCCCAAAGTGCTGGGATTACAGGCGTGATCCACTGCGCCTGGCCTGTAGGGCTCCTTTTTTAAAGATCCAAACTCCTCACCTTATACAAGACTCAGTTTTTGACTCTGTTGGTACATTAACTTTAAAAAAAGAAAACACTTTACTGATAAGATAACTGAACATTTGGTCACCCTTCAAAGTAGCAAAATAGTTGTTAGCTTCTGCTTTTGATTCTACTTTTCAGCTATACCTTCCTTTTCTATATTTTCCTCAAAAATCTCAACTGTGCATATATTTATCAAATATTATTCAACATGTTTAAGTTTTTTAAAGGAATAGTTTCAGATAATATTACATGACAAAGTCACGAATATGGCAGAGGTATCTATCGATCAGCAATTCATAAAACTCTTGTCTTTATCTTAGTTGGTTTATCCTTTCTTAATATTGTTCTATAAATGGAGAGAATTTACCTAGAATATTTGTAGAATACATAAAGCTGTGAGAGATAGCCAATGTAGTTAAAAAAAGGTAAGATGATAAAAATGGGAAAAATATATAATTACTCGACATAAAATTATCAAATGCAAAGTAAAACGGGCATGGCAAGACTGCTGTTGGTAAACACAACCTGAAAACAGTGATTTCAATGGGGCAAGGATATTTACCACTAAGAGGAATCAGAGGTCTTTAAACATTTGAGGGATCATGAAAGAAAGGTTACAAATTTGTTAGGCTGATTGGAAGGTGATTTGGAATAAAAAACTATGAATTACAAAGAGAGAAATGCTGGATCAATATAAAGAAGACCTTTTAGACAATTAGAGATTTTACCAAAGAATTGGTTTCTGTCCAACACATTAAGGATTATTACAGAAGACAACACATGAATATCTACCTAAGATGCTGTAGATGGGTTTCTGGCTTTTGAGTTTAACTGACGGCATAGTTTCCATGAAAATGTATTAGTCTATTGTTCTATAATTATACATTTTCTCTTTGCATCAGGAAAATGTACAAATATGTAATTCATTGGTTCTTTATAAAACATACAGCCACCATATTGAGTAAACTATTTTTACTATATAATTCTCAGTGCTACAACTTATGTTAGATGACTCAAAAGCTCTTAAAAACAAATTATTAAGCATCTTAGGTGGTATGTCATATTAACTTCTGTGATTGTTTCTTTCAGCTTTCCTCCTAAACAAAGCTTCAATAGCCCTAAAATGTTTTAGAAAAACTCGTAAGGCCAAAAAGCTTTTGTGTGTTTTCATTCCCCAAATAAAAATTAATTCTAAATTT
This sequence comes from Callithrix jacchus, assembly GCF_049354715.1. Classification (NCBI taxonomy): domain Eukaryota; kingdom Metazoa; phylum Chordata; class Mammalia; order Primates; family Cebidae; genus Callithrix; species Callithrix jacchus. The sequence goes on from NC_133503.1 coordinate 180,539,667, forward strand.
AATTTGATATAATGACAAATAAAGATATAATAAGAGTTTATGTCTCATTGTAGAAAAACAATCTTCCTCTTTCAAATGCAGTATTGATTGTTACTACATGTCAAGTCTGTTATGGATTATGTTAGTTTGCTTATCATATATATTTCAAAATTTTACCTTAACATATCCAGCTCAGTTTTATATATTTCTTAATTTCACAGGTACTAACTGAGCATCTGGGTTTTGTTTGTTTGTTTGCTCATTTTTGTGAGGGGCTTGTGGGTGCTGTAAGACAACTAGGAAAGGAGAAAAAAACAACCTTGACTAATAAATGTATGTTCTAATAAATGTATGTTCCAGTGCGCTGAGTAGTCTTTAATTAAAGAACCACTAAGTAAATATTTTCAAAAATACTAATAATCTACAAGAGAAAAGGGAGTTAGTGAGGTGATAGTGTCTATTAGAGGAAGTTGGGCAAGGAGGTCAGAAAAATCTTCTTGAAGTAAATGATGATTGATCTGGGATCTGAGAAGTGGTAGGCAATAAGTAGATGAAAGAGAGCGAATAATGGAGACATGACGGAGTTCTTGAAACTATTTCAGAAAGAAGAAACATCTTGGTAAACTTTCCTATAGCATGAAGGAGTTGTTGGGCTATAGAAACTTAATGAAGGTCATGTGGTTGCAGTACAGAACACCAGCAATGACATGACAGAGGATGAGACGTGACAGATTTATGACTTCTTTTTCTCCTTCTGGAGTAAACTTTACATTCTGTGTTTGAAACCTAGCAATGAAAAATTCCAATATATAAAATTGGGTAAGCAATTTATGCACACTAACTTTCTTGGAGCATTTATATTTTTATATACCTCCACTCGACTTGGTTTCATTTTCAGTGCAGGTAAATGGTATCTGAGTATCTTTGAAAAGTTCAGGGTAGTCAAAACCAGCATCCCTTTCCTTGAATGCTGCATCTCACTCTCCCTGTTGTCCCATGGCCCTCCGAACATGAAGCCTATTTTCTCATTCTTACTTCGCTGCTGAACTTTACGAACACTTGTTCATAGCCTCTCTGTTTTGTTGTTGTTGATTGTTTTTCATTTATTTATCAAATTGTATTCACAGTTCCACATACGTCGATCTAGCTTCTAGCTCCATCACTCCACCAATATTCTTCTTAATAAGATCTCCAATGACTCCGTGTTGTTAACACATAGAATATATTTGAGTCCTTATTTTGCTGACCATCACCGTCATTGGATACCATTAACCATTGTACCCTTTAAACAATCTCACTTGACATTATACAACTGATGCTTGCCTTGATTTACTCCTCTGTGTCAACCATTGTTATGATTTCTCCTTCTCTTTTCAACAGTCTGAAAACTTTGTCAGTATTCAAAGTTCTTAGATCTCTGTCATGAATTTAGTTATAGCTCACTCTGTATTTTTTTTTTTTTAAGATGGAGTTTCCCTCTTCTTGCCCAGGCTGGAGTGTAATGGCGAGATCCGGGCTTTCCACAAACTCCGCCTCCCAGGTTCAAGCAATTCTCCTGCCTCAGCCTCCCAAGTAGCTGGAATTACAGGCATGTGCCACCATGCCCAGCTCATTTTGTATTTTAATAGAGAGGGGGTTTCTCCATGTTGGTCAGGCTGGCCTCAAACTCCTGACCTCAGGTGATCTGACCACCTCAACCTCCCAAAATTCTGGCATTACAGGTGTGAGCCACTGCACCTGGCCAGTGTTCCTTATAAATGCTTTTGTCTACCTCATCTCAATGATTTTAATAGCACATGTCCACTTTCACCAATTTTACAGCTAATGACAACTTAGTCCAAACCATTGTTATCATTTGCTTAGTATGATGGTTAATTTTATGTATGAACTTGCCTGAGCCACAGGGTGTCTAGACATTTGGTTAAATTTTATTTTGGGTGTGTCTATGAAAGTATTTCTGAATGAGATTAACATTTGAATCAATAGACTAAAGAAAGCAGATTGCCTGTTCTAATGTGGGTGTGCCTCATCCAATCAGTTAATAACTTAAGGGAACAAAAAAGCTGAGTAAGAGGGAACTCCTCCTGCTTGACTGTTTCAGCTCAGACTCAGACCAAAACATTGGCTTTACTTTAGTCTTGAGAATGCTGACTTTTAGAGTGAAACTTACACCACCAGCTCTCCTGATTCTCAGGCCTACGGATTCAGATTGGAATCACACATTGTCTCTCTTTGGCCACTGCTGCAGCACTGACCGCAGATCTCGGGACTCCTCAACCTCCATATTCAGCGTGGGTTTCAGTCCACATCTGTGGATTCAACTGTGTATCAAAAATATTTTTAAATATGGTTTTAAAAAATTAAATTTGTAATTGAACATGTACTGACATTTTTTCCTTGTCATAATTCTCTAAACAACACATTGTAACAACTATTTGCATACCATTTAAATTGCATTACATAGCATTTAAATTATATTAGGTATTATAAGGAGTCTAAAGATAATTTAAAGTATCCAAGAGGATGCGCATAGGTGATATGCAAATACTAATACACTTTATTTCAGGGGCTTGAGCATCTTCAAATTTTCGTATTCGTGGGAGTCCTGGAAGCATTGCTTCATTGACACCAAGGAATAAATATTTAAATATACACACATTCTATTAGTTCTGTTTCTCCAGAGAACCCTGACTAGTACAACTGCACTTCTGAAATATCCTAATCTTTTTTTTTACCCTCAATCATTTTTTCTTTTTTAAATATATTCTTTGCTCTGTAAGCTTAATGTGGTCAGAATCTTAATGTACTCCTATTGTATCTGTTCGACAATTACGTGCTGAAGGATTCAAAGCCTTTGATTATCTGACTTTTCTATCTCTTTTACTTCACTGGTTACTATTCTCTATTATTTATTTTCTTTTTTCCACCCAGCCCCACTTCTGACATTGTACATTCCAATATTTGATTTGCTCATGATTCCTCTAAACTCTCAAGCTTTAGGATGTTGTTTTATCTGTCTGAAATTCTTTATATACTCCTGTTCCCTAAAGTTTCTTCCATGTAACTAAAACATTAGGTGTACTCATTCCTAAGTTTCCTTTGTTAATTTCATTTCTTTTTTTTTTTTTTTTTTTGAGACAGAGCTCTGTCTCCCAGGCTGGAGTGCTGTGGCACCATCCTGGCTCATTGCAACCTCCACCTCCTGGGTTCAAGCGATTCTCCTGCCTCGGCCTCCTGAGTGGCTGAGATTACCCATGTGCACCACAACACCTGGCTAATATTTTAGAGTTTTTTTTTTTTTTTTTTTGAGATAGAGTCCCACTCTGTCACCCAGGCTGGAGTGCAATGGTGCAATCTCAGCTCACTGCAACCTCTGCCTCCCAGGTTCAAGCAATTCTCCTTCTTCAACCTCCTAAGTAGCTAGGATTACAGGCACATGCCACTGTGCCCAACTAATTTTTGTGTTTTTAGTAGAGACAGGATTTCAACATCTTGGCCAGGCTGGTCTCGAACTCCTGACCTTGTGAAACACCCACCTCGACCTCTCAATGTGCTGGGATTACAGGCATGAGTCACTGTGCCCAGCCTCTTAAGTTTCCTTTGTAATGTTCTGTCATAATTTCTTATTTTAACTTTTTAAATGTCATCAAATTTATAAATTACTTTTTGTCTTTCCTTCATATTAAACTTGCAAGTAAATGACTTTGTCTCTCTCAGTACCTTTTATGCCTTTGAATGCTAGAACAGAGAAATTAATCAATACATAAGTTGAATTAACATTTATTTTATATAATATTAATTTTTACAAGTAAATTTGATTGACAATGTTCTCCTGGAAAACAAAGATGTTTAAGAGATCCTCTAGTTACCAGTGGCTGGAGTATTGTGGAGATGTTGTTATAGAAAATAAAATTTCAATTAAATAAAAGGATTAAGTTCAAGTGATCTATTGTACAACACTACAGTTAAGAACAATGTATTGTATTTTTGAAAATCTCATACAGAGCAAACTGTGTGTTCTCACCGTAAAAAGACACATATGTGAGGTAGTGAATATTTTAATTAGCTCAATTGAATCATTTCACTATATATACATATATACATAACATGTTACACATGACAATATAAACATTTTTTCATTAAAAATAAATGAATTCATTTAAGAAATTAAAATAAAATACATAAATTTTTAAAGAAAATTTTAATTATTCTGTGTTCCAGGAAACAGCTTACCACAAGTGACCATGCTTCCCATCTGACTTAAAAAATACTCAATCATGTTCTTCTTTCTTACCTTTGTTGGGACCAGATTAAGACATTCCAAATCCCCATTCTTAGTACTGTAAATGGTGAGATGAACTCTTCATATCCACTCATCAATATGTACAAAATAGCTGCTTTCTGGATATGATCAAACTATGGTTAAGATTCTTTCCTTTCCCCTGGCTCCTGAATTTTGATCCTGAAGTGCTTAGTCAGAGCTAGCATTTAGCCCTTCCTTAATGACCCCGCTCTAGAATGATCTGGCCTCAGAGTAAAACATTTTCTGATTGACTGTACAATCACACCACTCTCCCACAAGAACCTCCTCTTATCTGGTTCTTTCTAGCCTTATTTGCTCTTCCTTATAAATGAAAAGCTGCTTTCTGCTTAACCTTTGTGATGCATATAGATCTTAGGTTCAGAGCATTCCCTCTGCTGCAATTGTCCCTTCTTCCTCTTGCAATAATATTTTCTTATTTATTTATTTTATTATATTTTAAGTTCTGGGGTACATGTGCAGATCGTGCAGGATTGTTACATATGTATACACATGCCACAGTGGTTTCCTGCACCCTTACCCCTGCATCTACATTAGGTATTTCTGCTAATATTTTCCTCCCCAATCCCCCCACCCCCGCCAACCCTCCTCTAGCCCCCCAACTCCCCAACAGACCCCAGTGTGTGATGTTCCCCTTCCTGCGTCCATGTGTTCTCATTGTTCAACACTCAGTAATGAGTGAGAACATGTGGTGTTTGGTTTTCTGTTTTTGTGTCAGTTTGCTGAGAATGATGTTTTTCCAGGTTCATCCATATCCCTGCAAAGGACATGAACTCATCATTTTTTATGGCTGCATAGCATTACATGGTGTATGTTGGCACATTTTCTTTATCCAGTCTATCATTGATTGGCATTTGGGTTGGTTCCAAGTCTTTGCTATTGTAAACAGTGCCACAATGAACATACGTGTGCATGTGTCTTTAAAATAGAATGACTTATAATACTTTGGGTATATATCCAGTAATGGGATTGCTGGGTCAAATGGTATTTCTGTTTCTAGATCCTTGAGAAATCACCAAACTGTCTTCCACAATTGTTGAACAAATTTACACTCCCACCAACAGTGTAAAAGTGTTCCTGTTTCTCCACGTCCTCTCCAGCATCTGTTGTCTCCAGATTTTTTAATGATCACCATTCTAACTGGAGTGAGATGGTATCTCAATGTGGTTTTGATTTGCATTTCTCTAGATTAAAGATTTAAACCTAAGACCTAACACCATAAAAACCCTAGAAGAAAACCTAGGCAATACCATTCAGGGCATAGGCATAGGCAAGGACTTCATGACTAAAACACCAAAAGCATTGGCAACAAAAGCCAAAATAGACAAATAGGATTTAATTAAACTAAAGAGCTTCTGCCCAGCAAAAGAAACTATCATTAGAGTGAAGTGGCAACCAGCAGAATGGGAAAAAATTTTGTAAGCTACCCATCTCACAAAGAGCTAATATCCAGAATCTATAAAGAACTTAAACAAATTTACAAGAAAAAAAACAAAGAATCCCATCAAAAAGTGGGCAAAGGATATGAACAGACACTTTTCAGAAGAAGACATTTATGCAGCCAACAAGCATATGAAAAAAAGCTCATCATCACTGGTCATTAGAGAAACACAGTAATATTTTCAAATTAAATATTATTTAAAATACATATTATTTGAAATATATATTATTACAAAATATTCAAAAATATTTGAGGTCTGGACTTTTTATTTGGCACTATGAAATTTGTGTTTCAACTAAGTGACTCTATCTAATATCTCACGATTTAAGTAACAGGTCAACCTCTAAATGCCTGACAAATGGAACCAGAGTTTTAATTTTCTTAAATAATACAAATATTCTGATCTATTAATGAATATTTATTAATATTAATAATGTATTAATGAATTGAATGACTAAAATAGAAATGTTTGCCTTTCATTTATACTCACACTGTTCTGTTCTTCTGTTGCTACTTAGGTACCTGTAAAATGTGCTTTTCATCTTATGTACAAGCTTGCTTGTAAAATATCTCAGTGGATAAATAATAGCCTTCAACCTCAACCTAAGGGATTTATTTTTAAAAATAAGTCGAATTTTCAATTTATAATCTTTTGATGTTTAATCTTTATCTTGATCTAGACCTTAAAAAAATATAAGCCACACATTGGTATATACCAGATTTCCAATGTTGAGTAGTTGTGGCAGCTGCTTAGTATCTCTGCCTAGTTAAAATTTCTTGTTACTTTGGTTTATAAAAGTGAATTGGAATGATACCTACAAGATGATTTATCATTTTGACACTGTGAAATTACTTGCTTGATATTATTAATAAATGTATCCTACCTAACACAGTAGAATAGCAGATATATTTTTAATACTTGCCAAACACCAACATAGAGAAAAAAAAAAAAAAAAAGAAGAAGAAGAAGAATGGGTGTGTTTTTGTTAAAAACTAGGAAACATGAATTCTATTTCTAACTCCTTCAGTAATTGTAGAAAAATTTTTTCTTTTCCTCTTTTGTTACTTTACTCACCTATGAAATTTTATGCTTTGGATTAAATTATCTGAAAGACTCCAATTAATTCAGATTTTCTTATTTCAGATTTTAAAAATCTGTAACCTGTTTACTTGTCACGAGCTAAATGAAGACCTTGAGGGGAGAGAAATCTTAAGAATAACAAAATGCAACCTGAGGTATCTATGTGCAATGCAGTTATCGTAATAACTGTTACAGGGGGTTAAACACGAGTGGGGCAGGAGAGGGCTTCACCCACCCAGTAGAAACGACTGGTGATGGTCCAGCATTTATAGCATTTTCTCTCTAAAAGTGATAAATTGGCAAGTGCCATGGTGAGGCCATTTCGTGATGGTCCGCACCTGTTAATATTAAAGTGTTAATTAGAGGCAGAACCTAGGGAGAAGCAACTTCCTGGGCATGCAAATAAAGAGACGGAAATGGCCAAGTATGATCTTCTGGGTACACTCCAACAGAAAAAAAGAAGACAGCCTCAGATGGACTTGCATATAACTCCCTACACACACAGAGTGTGCTCAGTTCCCAAGGGTAAGGAGGGCGCCACACATATGGAAAGCCCACCCTAAGGGAAGAATCATGAGAAAGAGACAAGCCTATGAAGTCCCAGGATCAAGATTAAAAGTGCTTGTTTTTTCTCATTGATGTTCAGGTGCCCACATGGATCTCTTCCAAGGGTTTGTTCCTCTTTCCTTTTTCCTGTCCTAAAGGCTTTTAAATAATCTTCCACTCCAGCTCTGAAATGTGTCTAGGTCTCTTTTTCCACTTTATGTCCCTCAGTTGAATTCTTTCTTTCCGGGAGGCAAGGGCTGAAGTTGCTGCAGATGCGTATGGATTTGCTGCCAGTAACTCAGATCTCTTCTACGGTTAAAAATAACCTGTTTGATTATTGAAAGGAAGATATACAATGTTAGTATACTGTATTAGTTAGGACCAGATTAAGACATTCTAATGATATACTAATTTACAATTAGTATAACTGTATTAGTTAGGACCAGATTAAGACATTCCAAATCCCTGTTCTGTCCCATAAATGATTAGATGAACATTTTGTATCCACTGGTCAATTTGTAAAAAATACCTGCTTTCCACTTTGGGAGGCCGAGGCGGGTGGATCACGAGGTCAACAGATCGAGACCATCCTGGTCAACATGGTGAAACCCCGTCTCTACTAAAAATTACAAAAAATTAGCTGGGCATGGTGGCGCATGCCTGTAATCCCAGCTACTCAGGAGGCTGAGGCAGGAGAATTGCCTGAACAGAGGGGGCGGAGGTTGCAGTGAGCCGAGATCGCACCATTGCACTCCAGCCTGGGTAACAAGAGCGAAACTCTGTCTCAAAAAAAAAAAAAAAAAAAAATACCTTCTTTCTGGACATGATCAAACTATGGTTAAGATTTTCTGCTTTCCACCTGACTCCAGATATTTGATCCCAAAATACTTAGTCAGAGCCAGCATATAGGGCTTCCTTAACCGTCCCTCTCCAGAATAGGCTGGCCTCAGTGTAAAACATTTTCTGATTTACCTGTTATCAGAGTATCAGTCCAAATATAAAAACAATATTTATATACATACAGTCACAGTTTTATAGCTATAAACATCAGTCCATTTTTATAAATGAGAAAATTATGTATGTATATATATACACACACACACATCATATAACTATATGATATATAACTATATCAGTTCATTTGTATAAATTTTTATACACGGACTAATATTCATAAACATATAGTTATATGATTGTCTTCTCTTCAATTATATAACATATAATTCTCAAATATGTTGAGATTCCAAAAGGTCAGAACTAGGATTATATGCACCGCTTTTTCTATCCAAGATAGTTAGATTTTTCTTATTTATATATTTCTCAAAACAGAATTAATATCGCTATTAAGGTCATCAGTTTCATATTATTAAAGCACATTGTTTTTTTATTATACTTTAAATTCTGGGGTACACGTGCAGATCTTGCAGGACTGTTATATAGATATACACATGCCATGGTGGTTTGCTGCCTCCATCCCCCTTCACCTACATTTGGCACACTCTTTTATCACAACAGTGTGAAGCTATAGCTATCATGAACAAATATATAGCAACTGTCCAGCATTTTAAAATTTTATTAGGCTGATGTTACTTTATTAAAAAGCAACTTCAGGGCCAGGTGTGGTGGCTCACATCTCTAATCCCAGCACTTTGGGAGGCCAAGGTGGGTGGATCACGAGGTCAGGAGTTCAAGACCATCCTGGCCAGCATGGTGAAACTCAGTCTCTAATAAAAATACAAAAAATTAGCCAGGCATGTACTACACATACCACTAGTCTCTGCTACTCAGGAGGCTGAAGCAGGAGAATCACTGGAAGCCAAAAGGCGGAGGTTGAAATGAACGGAGATCATGCCACTGCACTCACTCCAGTTTGGGAGAGAAATCGAGATTCCATCTCACACACACAGATACAAACACACTCACAAAGCAACTTCGCTTGGCTGCAGACTTGACCTCTAAATGCAAATGGTGTTCATTCTACTCCTTATTTTCTGTTTTAATAAAAATGGTATGGAAATGAAATTCCATTTCTAATTTTAAGCCATGTTTTAGATGGAATATCCAGTAACTTTCCTTTACATTTAATCACATAGTTCTAGGTCTCTGCTGGTAACTGCTTCATTCCTACACTATTGAGTGGCATTTGTTAATCTTAATTAATTAATGAAAATAATGTTTGTTTTATAGAGAAAATATCTTTTTATGCTTCTCACATTGGTTTCCAGCTCATGGCCTCAAGCAATTCTCCTACCTCAGCCTCCCAAAGTGCTAGAATTACAGGTGTGGCCTATCTTCAATTTAAAAGCAAATATTGAGCACACTATTTTTGAAGCTTGATGATTTATCTTTTAGAAATGACATATACACTAGAAAGAAGAATCTCATCTGTCATTGGTCATAACACATAGCCACCTTTTAAAACGATATGGAAACAGAAGCAGAAGAGTAAAAAGGGATATATATGTAAAATTCAAACATTTATATGCTTATCAAGAAAGTTATGTTCAATCTAAGAGTTTAGTTCTATAAAGAGGAGATGTTTTAAGAACCATAGAGATAATACCAATAATTTGAATTATTTTGCTCTTTCAGTAATTTTGTATTTTAGAGAAAATAAAGGCCATATTAGAGTTAATACAAATAAAAAGCATGCTTTAAGTAATACGTCACACTCATACCTTCATTCATTGAAAACATTGTCTAGTAATATATTTAACAGTGAATTAAAAGAAGATAAGCTAAGTTAAAATATTTCTATGGAATATAAAAACAACTAAACAGCTGCTGTCAATGGGAACATAATGAATACTATCAAGAGGAACATATTTAATAAGATTTCACCATATTGTCCTGCAGTGTATTGGTTGTTACTGGAGAATCAAATCACAAGTGAAGTAGATTATTTCCATTGTTTATTAAATGTTTATTGTTCAAGATATAATTTCCTTTATCTAATGAACATGTCTTACTTGTATTGTCTGATTAATTTCTTTAGCACAGTGGATAGCTAAAAAAGCAAGGAAATACTTACGGTAGACTAAACCTTCCAGAGCAATCAGGTCTGTTTACCTTGAGTAAACCCTAAAGAACACCAGAGCTTTCTGCAAAACCTGGAAAGTCAAAAAGCATTTATTTAACAATTACATGGTTATATTTCTGTATAACCTATTAGTGTTGCCGTGGCAAAACTTTTTAAAACTATTATGCATTACTATGCCCAATACTTTTTTCTATGCAAATTATTTATCAGTGATTATAATAGAAAAGAATGTTGCTGCCAACATGAGCCAAAAATAATAGCATAATTTTATATTACAAAAAGCACACATAGTCAGTACATTTAACCATATCAATTTGTGTTTTGAGCAATTTTTATTCCCCATGATGTCAAAGTGCTTTAAAATTCAGCACATTTTTATACAAAACATATTTAAAATTACTTCACACTTCAGTGAAATTGACTCAGCTTTAGGCTAAATATAGAAATGTAAGAGTCTACCACACTCATGTCAAAGCTGGTTAAGGGGGGGAAATAGAAAAGGTAATCTATCCAGTCCGAATCTCTGGGGAAATGTAACATGCGTGTAACAGTATGTCCCTTTGGGCACAATACTGTTACTGTTTCATTTATTTTTTTACTAAAACTGTTATATAAACTATCCTGGAAAAAATAACCCACTTTTAAATGACTTGCACCTTATGTGTACATTTATTAAATTTAGGACAGAGCTATAGAGAGGTTCAGTTTTTGTAACTAGTCCTATAATATAAAAAAATAAATATGTAAGCATACTTTTTATGCAGTGGCTTAATATAAATAATAATTCAAGATATTTATCTATAAAGCCAGTGTTCATAAAATGAATGATAGAACCAGTTGAGGGTCATTTAAACTATAAAAATCTCTAGTTTAAAAAGCAAAAACACCCAGGGCTAGGTAGGGAAGATTTTATTCTCTTTAAAGAGCTGGAAAGTAATCCCTTGGAATATATCACTTCATATATTCTGAACACAATAATTCTGGACCTTCTTACTCTCTAATTTCGATTCCACAAATTTCATCTAAGTATCTCATCCTAACTCTCATTTTTAAAATGTGAATACCTCTGAAGTCTGAAGTGTGACAAGCTGGATTCCAATCTGTGCTTCCCACCAACAAATAGTGCAGCATTTATAAATTGTTTTAGCTTCCTCTGCCTCATTTATCCTCATCTGTTAAATGTGTACAATAGCAGATGCAGTTCAGAAAATTAAGAATTAAAAAGGCCGTTAGCATTACCTCGCCAACTGCGCAGTAAGTCTGATGATTTAGCTATTATTATTACTGTTTCTTTTTAATACTACATTGGGCATTTCTAGCCACCTTTAAGACAGCTTTATCTAGTTGTATCATCACAAATGAACACTTAATAAGGCCAAAATTAATTGAAAAATAAAACAAAATGTACTCTCATCACCAACTGTCTCTGTAATATCAAAACTACAGTTCTAGCCACCCGAATTTGAAAAACGGAGTTGTCTCTTTTTTTCTGTTTTTACAATATGTAATTATGAATTATATCATTTAATTTCCCTCTGCCCCCTCCTCCCAGGATCCCTTTCAAAGCTTCGTCTCAAATACTAGATGAAGTCTTCAGATATCTTTCCTAGACTATAGGCTCCAAACTATTAATGCTGCTTCTAGTTTTTTCTGCTCCATAAGATGTAAGTCTCTACAGTTAGATGGATCTACCTGAAACACACTTCTTGTCACATTATACCTTTAGCCAAAAACTTTCAATGACACTCCAAGGCAAAATAAAGTCCACATTTTCTATTCTGTTATTCAATACCAACCTATTTCAAATATCAGTAGTGTGCATGCTTGTCTTCTCATGCTCATAGTTCAGGCTGCTTATCAGACTTCCTTGGACAGGGAGGTTTAAGCAACAAGTTTTCATTTCTCATAGTTCTGAAGGTTAGGAAGTCTAATGTCGAAGTACTGGCAGATCAATGTCTGGTGAGGGCATTCTTTCTGATTTGCAGGTCATCTTTTCCCCATATTCTCATACAGCAGACAGAGCAAGCTCTGCTTTTTTTTTTTTCTCCACATGACTTCGTTTAAACCTTATTACCTCCTAAATATCTCATCTCCTAATATAACGTTATTAGGGAGTAGAGCTTTAATATATGAATGTTGGTGTCGAAGAGACACAAACATGTAGTTCATAAAATTAGCACCCTCATAAAATACTTGATATTTCCTATCAATACTCTGTCTTTTACAACCTTATCCTATTTGTTTCAATTTTCCAGCAGTTTCCCTTTGGTATAGTATACACTTAGCTATTTACATTGAATGAAGATAAGGATTAAGATATAATTTAAAATAAGAACAACAAAATTTCTAAAAAGAGAATATTTAAAAAGAGCACTTATGTCCTCAGGCTGCTGTAACATACACCACAAACTGGGAGGCTTAGAGCAAATTTATTCTCGACACTATATGTCCAAAATCAGGCTGCCAATAGAGTTTAGTCCCTTCTGGAGGACTCTGGGAAGTGGCCGTGCCATCCTTCTATCCTGGTTGCTGATGGTTATCAAACCTCATTGGCTTTCCTTAGCTTGTAGATGCATGACTCCAATCTTTGCATTCATTGTTGTCACATGACAATCTCCTCCCTCTGAGTCTCTGTGTCCTCATGTGACATTCTCCTTTATCTCTCTTTTCTCTTTTTTACAAGGACATCAGTCATACTAGATTAAGGGCCCACTGTACTCCAACATGATCCCATCTTAAGTTTATTAATTATATCTGCAACAACCCTATTTCCAAACAGCGTCACATTTTGAGGTCCTGGAGGTTAGGACGTCAACATATCTTTTTTAAGGAACACAATCCAACTCATACAAAAAATAAAAAAATAAATAGAGTAAATAAATCAAAGGTGCCAGACCACCTGAGTAGCTTTTTCATGGTCTGGGTTGGTCTCTTCCTAGGTGGGTTGATTTCTTACTCTCAAAACGTACATAGCTCAGTGGTGTTGAGCAATTACTCAATCTCTCTGCATTGCAATTTCCTCATCTGTAATGCAAAAATAATGGTAGTTCCCACTTCAAGGCATTTTTGTGAGGATTAAAGAGTTTTGACATAAATAAATCATTTAAAACAGTAGCTGTCACATAGACCACATATGTGAACTTCCATTACTGCAGGCAGCTCTCAAGTATTAGCTTCATGCTCCCAGTGTGAGTGTTGAGGGATGGACTTACCCAATTACCATGTACTTCACCTGATGTGATCTTACTTCTCTGACTTTGTTTCTTGATCTTTTTCCATTTTCAATCTTTCTTTATTAAGATAGCTGTAAGAATGTCCATGGGATGTCTTTCCTAAAGGTATGATTAAGGCATCACATTTTATCTGTCTGAAGCAAAGACAGTCATCAAGGAGAAAATGATTTGCTGCCTTATTTCTAAAGATGAGAGTACTCAGGAATGAGCGCTGGTGCCTCGGCTCTTCTCCATCAATACACCTCACCTTCAGAAGCATTTCTAGTTTTGCACCTTTATATACCGTCATGATGATATGTAACAATGAACCCCATTTATATGACCAAAAAAAAAAAGGTAGAGGGTTTGAGGCAGCTCGCCTAGCCAGGAACTGAGTGAGAGACAGGAAAGGCTCCAGGATATGAGGAAACAAAAAGAAACCCCCAGAGCTTGGTTTTTATGATCTTGACTACAAGAGAAACCCTTGATTAACTAGGGCCTTGGGTCTGACATATGAAGCTGCCCAAAAAGTGTACAGAGAAGTTGTTCCAAAAAAGAAACCCACACAGAATCTTACAGGCATCTGAGCCTGGAGCAGCAGGACACCATTTTGATAGCCTAGTTACCAAGGATCTACAAACACAGCCACTGCCACCGCAGTTCCAAGGAGGAAGAGGAACAAGCGGTGCTCCCGTGCACCCCTGGGAGAGTCCCTACGGCCTTGCTGTGGGCTGCTGTTGAGACTGAGAGGTGAGTGGACCATACTGCCCTCAGCTTCCTGCTCATGCTGCTTGCCTTGGAGGGAACCCACCATCCCTGGTCATAGGCCAAGGTGCCACTTTTTGGAGTTGAATGCTGGGTTGTGCCCCACAAGTTGAATTTGAGTTGACATGGCTGCAGCCACCATCCAGGTGAGGAAAGGAAACCAAGTTCTCTGCACATACTAAACCAGTATCCACTGTTCTGCTATGGGCTTCTGTGAGATCGAGACAAGGGGATCAGATTCTACAGCCACCATCCAGTGGATATGGGACAAGAAACCGCACTCTTCTATACATACCTTGGACAATACCCACTGCCCTGCTATGGGCTCATGTGAGATTGAGATTTGAGTGGCTCACACTCCTTGCAGCTTCTACCCATGCTGTTTGCATAAGGGGCATACATAAGCAGCCCATGATGCTTTCTCTGGCCACAGGCTCACAGCTGGCATCATTTTGATAATTTAACACTGGGTTGTACCCCACTCTCAAACCAAGTTTAAGATGATACAGCTGCAGCCACCACCCAGCTGTAAGAGGAATAAGGGAAGTCAAGCTCCCCTAAGCACATTTTGGACAATACCCACCTTCCTTCTATAGGAGGCTGAAACCTTGGAGCAGCCTTTCCAATTCATTGAAGCTACCTGGACCACCATCTAGGATGGCTTGGGTCCCAGTGGGTTGGTTGCTCCACCACTGTTAGTGCAATCACCCACACAACCCATGCTGCTCACAAGTTTGGCTCACTGCCTTCACTACTAGCTTCTAAGCAAGCCACCTGAAGGTCCAAGAATCAGTTCTCCAGGACCCACGAACACCAGAACCAGTGCATGCTGCTCTGGAGCCCAAAAATACACACATTCACCCCACTGCTATCACCACTGTGGCATGAAGACGGGCTTATTCAAGTTACTCAAGTTAGAATAAATTATTCAAGTTATTCTAACTTATTCAAGAATAACTTGAATAACACCCCAAAAAACATCACCACAACCTCAACTAATAACTGTACCCTAAACCTAAAAACACTTGAATAACACCTCCAAAAACTTCACCACAACCTCAACTAATAACTGTACCCTGAACCATCAAAAAAATCACAGATGTCACTGACCCTGTGTATTGCTGAAAAAGTCATACAAAATCACACTACTGCAGCACCCAAAATCAAAGCTGAAGCACCCTACTCAATCAACAGCATACATATATCTCCTGGAAGCAATTCTCCCCTACAAAGGCAATTTCAAAAAATCAAAACAAATGACTATTACCCCAGGTGCACATATTTCAATATAAAGACACACAAAATATAAAAAAGCCAAAAAAAAAAAAAAGAAGTGCCACAATTGTGCAGCTAGAAATTCCAAACAAAGAAAATTTATCAAGATGCCAGATAATAAATTGAAAATATTGAGTTTAAGGAAGTTCAATGAGATCCAAGAGAAATCGGAAAACCTACACAAGAAAATCAAAATATCAATTCAGGCTATAATAAGAAATTTGTTTACTTATATGAGATAGATATCTTAAAATTAAAACCAACTATAAATTCCAGAAGTAAAAAAAAATTATTGAAGGAAATGCAAAATGCATTTGGAAATTTCAATAACAGTCTAGAGCAAGCAGAAGAAGGAATCTCAGAACTTGAAGACAGGTCTTTCAAAATAATCCAGTGAGACAAAAATAAGAAAAAAAGAATGAACAAAGCATTTCAGATACCTGGGATGACATGAAATGACCCAACTTGTGAATTATTGGTATTCCTGAAGGGGAAAAGAAATAAAAGAGCTTAAAAAGCCCAATTAAGGAATTAATTGGTGAAAACATTCCAAAATAGCAAGAGAATCACATATCTACATCCAATATTTCCCAGTAAAATACATTGCAAAAAGAACTTCATCCAGTATATTACATTGAGAATGTCTAAACTCAGAGTGAATGGAAGAATTTTTAAATTAGCAAGAGAAAAGCAAATAGTCGCCTGCAACAGAAACCCCCTATGACAAATAGTAGACATTTCAGCAAAAAGTTTACAGGCCAGAGGAGAATGAGATAGCATTTTAAAAATTCTAAGAGAACAATAACAGTGAGAGAACTGCCAGTCAATAATTTATTGTTTTTTTCTTTTTTCATTATACTTTAAGTTCTAAGGTACATGCGCAGATTGTGAGGGATTGTTACATAGGTATATGCATGCCATGGTGTTTTCTGTGTCCATCCCCCTGTCACCAATATTAGGTATTTTTCAATGTTATCCCTCCCCAATTCCCCCACCCCCGGCCATCCCTCCCCAAGCTCCCCCCACCCCAACAGGCCCTGGTGTGTGTTGTTCCCCCCCTCCCCGTGTCCATGTGTTCTCATTGTTCAACACCCACTTATGAGTGAGAACATGCAGTGTTCGGTTTTCTGTGCTTGAGTCATTTTGCTGAGAATGATGGTTTTCAGCTTCATTCATGTTCCTGCATAGGACATGAACTCATCATTTTTTAAGGCTTCACAGTACTCTATGGTGTATATAGGCCACCTTTTTCTTATCCAGTCTATCATTAATGGGCATTTGGGTTGGTTCCAATTCTTTGGTATTGTAAATAGTGCCACAATGAAGATACATGTGCATGTGTCTTTATAGTAGACCAATTTATAATCCTTTGGGTATAAACCCAATAATGGGATTGCCAATGTTGTTTTTTAGACAATTATCAAAAAATCCTAAAATTCATATGGAATAAAAAAATAGCCTGTATAGCCAAAGCAATTCTAAGCAAAATGAACAAAGCTGGTGACATCACATTACCTGACTTTGACTTATGCTACTAGACTACAGACAGTAACCAAAACAGCATGGTGATGGTATAAAAATAGACACATAGATCAATGGAACAGAATAGAGATTCAAGAAATAGAGTCACATAGCTAAAACCATCTGATCTTTGACAAAGTCAACAAAAATATACACTAGAGAAAAAAAATAAAACTAATTCAGTAAAAAATGCTTGACAAATTGCACAACCCTATGCAGAAGAATTAAACTAGTGCCATACCTCTTAACATATACAAAAATTAACTCAATATGGATTAAAGACCTAAATATGAGACCTGTCGTTATATAAGTTCTAGAAGAAAATCTAATAAAAACTCTTCTGGATATTGGCTTAAGCAAATAATTTATAACCAACTCCTCAATAGCAAATGAAACAAAAAAAAATAGGCAAATGGGACATAATTCAACTAAAAAGCTTCAGCACAGCAAAAGAAACAATCAACAAAGTAAATAGACATATAGAATAGAAAAATTATTTTAAAACTATGCCTCTGACAAAAGGCAAATATCCAGAATTTATAAGAAACTCAAACAGCATAATGAGGAAAAAACAAATACTCCTAATAAAAAGTGGCCAAAGGACATGAGCAGACATTTCTCAAGAAAAGATATACAAGTGGCCACAAACATGAAAATTGCTAAACATCACTGGTCATCCAATTAAAAACAAAATGAGATAATATTTTACACCAGGCGGAATGTCTACCACTAAAAAGTTAAAAAAAAAAAAAAAGGAGATCTCTGGGACTGCTTATATACTTAGTATACCTTTATGAAAAATAGTATGGAAGTTTCTCCAGGAATTAAAAATAGAACTACCATTTGATCTAGCAATATGAATATTGATTATGTACCCAAAATGGAAGAAATCATTGCATTAAAAAAAAATATCTACATTCATATGTTTATTGCAACACTATTTACAGTAACAAAGATCTGGAATAAACTTAAGTGTCCATCACTGGAGGCATACAAAATATATACATATTCCAGGGTGTGTGTGCATACATATATATGTATGAAAGTACACACATGTACACATATATTCCATGGCATGTGTGTGTATATATAGACAAAAGAATGAAGTCATATCTTTTGCAACCGGAGGCTATTATTGTAAGTAAAATAATTCAGAAACAGAAAAATTCAAATACTGAATTTATAAGTGGGAGCTAAATAGTGGGTACACATGAACATAAAGAGTAGAATAATATACATTGAAGACATCAAAAGGTGGTAGGGAAGGAAGGGAGTGAGGGTTAAAAAATTAACTAACTGTTGGGTACAATGTTCACTATTCACGTAATCAATACACTAAAATCCTAGATGTCACTACTATAAAATATACGCATGTAAGAAATATGCATATGCATTCCCTATGTGTGTGTGTGTCTATATATATGTTTATTTTATTTTATTTTTATTATATTTCAAGTTCTGTGGTACATGTGAAGAATGTGCAGGTTTGTTGCATAGGTATACATGTGCCACGGTGGTTTGCTGAACCATTAACCCATCATCAACATTAAATATTTCTCCTAGAGAGACTAGAGTAGACCTCAGCAGTCATACAGCAGAGGGGCTAGACTCATAAAAGGAAAGCTAAGGGACAGAAATATTTCAGCATCAACAATCTGGGCGTCCACTCAGAGACCCAATGAAAAAGCCAGCAACTACTCAGACGACAGGTGGATAAATCCACAAAGATGGGAAGAAACCAGCACAAAAAGGAGGAAAACACCCGAAACCAAAACACCTCACCTCCTACAAAGGACCAAAACTCCTCACCAGCAAGGGAACAAAGCTGGACGGAGAATGAGTGTGACGAAATGACGGAATCAGACTTCAGAAGGTGGATAATAAGAAACTTCTGTGAGCTAAAAGAACATGTTCTAAATCAATGCAAAGAAACTAAGACCCTTGAAAAAAGATTTGAAAAAAAATTCGAGGAAATGATAACAAGAATGGACAACTTAGAGAGGAATACGAATGAATTGAAGGAGCTGAAAAACACAACATGAGAACATCACGAAGCATGCACAAGTTTCAACAGCTGAATTGACCAAGCAGAAGAAAGAATATCAGAAGTCGAAGATCAACTCAATGAAATTAAATGAGAAACCAAGATTAGAGAAAACAATGCAAAAAGGAATGAATAAAGTCTCCAAGAAATGTGGGACTATGTGAAGAGACCTAACCTACATTTGATAGGTGTACCAGAATGTGACAAAGAGAATGAATCCAAGATGGAAAATACTCTTCAGGATATTATCCAGAAAAATTTCCCCAACCTAGCAAGGAAGGCCAATATTAAAGTCCAGGAAATACAGAGAATACCACAAAGATATTCCACAAGAAAAGCAACCCCAAGGCACATAATCGCCAGATTCACCAGGGTTGAAATGAAGGAGAAAATACTAAGGGCAGCCAGAGAGAAAGGTCGGGTCAACCACAAAGGGAGGCCCATCAGACTCACAGCAGATCTCTCCGAAAAAACTCTACAAGCCAGAAGAGAGTGGGGGCCAATATTCAATATCCTTAAAGAAAAGAACTTTCAACCCAGAATTTCATATCCAGCCAAACTGAGCTTTATAACTGAAGAAAAAAATAAAATCCTTTGCAAACAAGCAAGTACTCAGAGAATTTGTCACCACCAGGCCTGCTTTACAAGAGCTCCTGAAAGAGGCACTATACATAGAAAGGAACAACCAGGACGAGCCATTCCAAAAACATACCAAATGCTAAAGAGCATCAACAAAAAAAAGAATCTGCATCAACTAACAGGCAAAACAGCCAGCTAGCATCAAAATGGCAGTATCAAATTGACACATAACAATATTAATCCTAAATGTAAATGGGCTAAATACACCAATCAAAAGACACAGACTGGCAAATTGGATAAAAAGCCAAAACCCATCGGTGTGCTGTATCCAGGAAACTCATCTCGCATGCAAGGATACACAAAGGCACAAAATAAAGGGATGGAGGAAGATTTACCAAGCAAATGGAGAGCAAAATAAAAGCAGGAGTTGCAATTCTCGTCTCTGATAAAATAGACTTTAAAGCAACAAAGATCAAAAGGGACAAAGAAGGGCATTACATAATGGTAAAAGAATCGATACAACAAGAAGAGCTAACGATCCTAAATATATATGGACCCAATACAGGAGCACCCAGATATATAAGGCAAGTTCTTAATGACTTACAAAGAGATTTAGACTCTCACACAATAATAGTGGGAGACTTTAACACTCCACTGTCAATATTAGACAGATCAACCAGACAGAAAATTAATAAGGATATCCAGGGCTTGAACTCAGACCTGGAACAAGCAAACCTGATAGACATCTACAGAACTCTCCACCCCAAATCCACAGAATATACATTCTTCTCAGCACCACATCACACCTACTCTAAAATTGACCACATTATAGGAGATAAAGCACTCCTCAGCAAATGCAAAACAACTGAAATCATAACAGTCTCTCAGACCATAGTGCAATCAAGTTAGAACTCAGAATTCAGAAACTAACTCAAAACCGCACAGCGTCATGGAAACTGAACAACTGGCTCTTGAATGTTGACTGGATAAACAATGAAATGAAGGCAGAAATAAAGAAGTTATTCAAAACCAATGAGAACGAAGACACAACATACCAGAATCTCTGGGACACATTTAAAGCAGTCTCTAAAGGAAAATATATAGCAATAAGTGCCCACATGAGAAGAGTGGAGAGATCCAAAATTGACACCCTATCATCAAAATTGAAAGAGCTAGAGGAGTAAGATCAAAAAAACTCAAAACCTAGCAGAAGACAAGAAATAACTAAGATCAGAGCAGAACTGAAGGAGATAAAGACATGAAAAACCCGTCAAAAAATCAATAAATCCAAGAGCTGGTTTTTTGAAAAGATCAATAAGATAGAGTGCTAGCCAGAATGATAAAAAGGAAAAGAGAACAACCAAATAGATGCAATAAAAAATGATAAAGGGGAAATCACCACAGATTCCACAGAAATTCAAACCATCATCAGAGAATACTACAAACAACTCTATGCACATAAACTAGTAAACCTGGAAGAAATGGATAAATTCCTGGACATCTGTGTCCTCCCAAGTCTAAACCAGGAGGAAGCTGAAACTATGAATAGACCAATAACAAGGGCAGAAGTCGAGGCAGCAATTAAGAGCCTACCACACAAAAAAAGCCCAGGTCCAGATGGGTTCACAGCCGAATTCTACCAGACACACACAAAAAAGCTGGTACCACTCCTTCTAAAACTATTCCAAATAATCCAAAAAGAGGGAATCCTTCCCAAATCATTTTATGAGACCAACATCATCCTGATACCAAAACCCGGCAGAGACTCAACAAGAAACGAAAACTTCAGGCCAATATCCATAATGAACATAGATGCAAAAATCTTCAATAAAATACTAGCAAACCGACTAAAACAGCACATCAAAAAACTTATCCATCATGATCAAGTAGGATTCATCCCAGGGATGGAAGGCTGGTTCAACATACACAAGTCTGTAAACGTAATTCACCACATAAACAGAACCAAAAACAAAAACCACATGATTATCTCAATTGATGCAGAGAAGGCATTTGACAAAATTCAACAGGCTTTTATGCTAAAAACCCTCAATAAACTCCGTATCGATGGAATGTATCTCAAAGTAATAAAAGCTATTTACGACAAACCAACATGCAATATCATACTGACTGGGCAAAAACCGGAAGCATTCCCTTTGAAATCTGGCACTAGACAAGGGTGCCCTCTCTTACCACTCCTATTCAATATAGTTCTGGAAGTTCTAGCCAGAGCAATCAGGCAAGAAAAAGAAATAAAGGGTATGCAAATAGGAAAGGAGGAAGCCAAATTGTCTCTATTTGCAGACGACATGATAGTATATCTAGAAGACCCCATCGTCTCAGCCCAAAAACTCCTGAAACTGATAACTAACTTCAGCAAAGTCTCAGGATATAAAATCAATGTGTAAAAATCACAAGCATTCCTATACACCAATAACAGACTTAAAGAGAGCCAAATTAAGAACGAACTGCCATTTACAATTGCTACAAAGAGAATAAAATACCTAGGAATACAACTTACAAAGAACGTAAGGGACCTCTTCAAGGAAAACTACAAACCACTGCTCAACGAAATAAGAGAGGACCCAAACAGATGGAGAAACATTTCATGTTCATGGTTAACAAGAATCAATATCATGAAAATGGCTATACTGCCCAAAGTAATTTACAGAATCAACGCTATCCCCATCAAGCTACCATTGACTTTCTTCACAGAACTGGAAACATCCACCATGAACTTCATATGGAACCAAAAAAGAGCCCACATAGCCAAGTCAATTCTAAGCAAAAAGAACACAGCAGGAGGCATCACACTACCAGACTTCAAACTATACTACAAGGCTACAGTAACCAAAACAGCATGGTACTGGTACCAAAACAGAGATATTGACCAATGGAACAGAACAGAGGCATCGGAGGCAACACAACATATCTACAACCAAACAATCTTTGATAAACCTGACAAAAACAAGCAATGGGGAAAGGATTCCCTGTTTAATAAATGGTGTTGGGAAAACTGGCTAGCCATGTGCAGAATGCAGAAACTGGACCCCTACCTGACACCTTACACTAAAATTAACTCCAGATGGATTAAAGACTTAAACGTAAGACCTAGCACCATAAAAACCCTAAAAGAAAATATAGGCAAAACCATTCAGGACATAGGAGTAGGCAAGGACTTCATGACCAAAACACCAAAAGCCTTAGCAACAAAAGCCGAAATAGACAAATTGGACTTAATCAAACTCCACAGCTTCTGCACAGCAAAAGAAACAGTCACTAGAGTGAATTGGCAACCAACAGAATGGGAAAAAAATTTTGCAGTTTACCCATCTGACAAAGGGCTGATATCCAGAATTTACAAAGAACTCAAACAGATTTACAAAAAAAAAAAAAAAAAAAAAAAAAAAACAAGCCCATTCAAAAATGGGCAAAGGATATGAACAGACACTTTACAAAAGAAGATATACATGAGGCCAACAAACATAGGAAAAAATGCTCATCATCACGAGATGCAGATCAAAACCACATTGATATACCATCTCACGCCAGTTAGAATGGTGATCATTAAAAAATCTGGAGACAACAGATGCTGGAGAGGATGTGGAGAAATAGGAACACTTTTACACTGTTGGTGGGAGTGTAAATTAGTTCAACCATTGTGGAAGACAGTGTGGCGATTCCTCAAGGCCTTAGAAATAGAAATTCCATTTGACCCAGCAATCCCATTACTGGGTACATATCCAAAAGACTATAAATCGTTCTACTATAAGGACATATGCACACGAATGTTCATTGCAGCACTGTTTACAATAGCAAAGACCTGGAACCAACCCAAATGCCCATCGATGATAGACTGGACTGGGAAAATGTGGCACATATACACCATGGAATACTATGCAGCAATGAAAAATGATGAGTTTGTGTCCTTTGTAAGGACATGGATGAAACTGGAGAACATCATTCTCAGCAAACTGACACAAGAACAGAAAATGAAATACCACATATTCTCACTCACAGGTGGGTGAGGAAAAATGAGAACACTTGGACACAGGGAAGGGAGTACTACACATTGGGGTATATTGGGGGGAATGGGAAGGGACAGGGGGGTGGGGGAGCTGGGGAGGGATAGCCGGGGGAGAAATGCCAAATGTTGGTGAAGGGCAGGAAGGCAGCAAAACACACTGCCTTGTGTGTACCTATGCAACTATTTTGCACATTCTGCACATGTACCCTAAAACCTAAAATACAATAAAAAAGAAAAAATAAATTTCTCCTAATGCTATCCCTCCCCTATCCCTGCAGGCCCTGACAGGCCCCGGTATGTGATGGTCCTCTCCCTGTGTCCATGTGTTCTCATTGTTCAGCTCCCAGTTCTGAAAGAGAGAACATGCAGGGTTTGGTTTTCTGTTCCTGTGTTAGTTTGCTGAGAATGATGGTTTCCAGCTTCATCCATGTCCCTGCAAAGGACATGAACTCATTTTTTTATGGCTGCTTAGTATTCCATGGTATACATATGACAGTCTATCCAGTCTATCACTGATGGGCATTTGTGTTGGTTCTAGGTCTTGCTATTTTGAATGCTGCTGCAATAAACATAAGTGTTCATGTGTCTTTATAGTTGAATGATTTATAATCCTTTGGGTATATGCCCAGTAATGGGATTGCTGGGTCAAATGGTATTTCTGTGTCTAGATCCTTGAGGAATTGCCACACTGTCTTCCACAATGGTTGAATTAATTTACATTCCCACCAATACTGTAAAAGCCTTCCTATTTCTTCACAACCTCTTCAGCTTCTGTTGTTTCTTGAATTTTTAATGATTGCCATTCTAATTGGCATGAAATGGTATGGCATTTTGATTTTGATTTGCATTTCTCAGATCACAAGGGATGAGCTTTTTTTCATGTTTGTTGGCTGCATAAATGTCTTCTTTTGAGAAGTGTCTGTTAATATACTGCCCACTTTTTGACGTTTTTTTTTTCTTGTAAATTTGTTAAATTCCTTGTAGATTCTGGATATTAGCCCTTTGTCAAGTGGATAGATTGCAAAAATTTTCTCCCATTCTGCAGGTTGCCTGTTCACTCTGATAATAGTTTCTTTAGAGTTTCTTTAGTTTCTTTTGCTGTGAAGAAGCTCTTTAGTTTAATTAGATCCCATTTGTCAATTTTGGCTTTTGTGGCTGTTGCTTTTGGTGTTTTAGTCATGAATTCTTTGACCATACATATGTCCTGAATGGTATTGCCTAGGTTTTATTCTAGGGTTTTTATGGTTTTAGGTCTTACTTTTAAGTCTTTAGTCCATCTTGAGTTAAATTTTTTATAAGGCATGGGAAAGGGGTTCAGTTTCAGTTTTCTGCATATGTCTAGACAGTTTTCTCAACACCATTTATTAAACAGGTAATCCTTTCCCCATTGCCTGTTTTTGTAAGGATTGTCAAAGATCAGATGGTTGTAGATGTGTGGCATTATCTCTGAGGCCTCTGTTCTGTTTCAGTGTTCTATATATCTGTTTTGGTACCAGCACAATGCTCTTTTGGTTACTGTAGCCTTGTAGTATAGTTTGAAGTCAGGTACTGTGATTCCTCCAGTGTTGTTTTTTTTTTCTTTTGGCTTAGAATTGTCTTGGCTTTATGGCTCTTTTTTGGTCCCATATAACGTTTCAAAAAGTATATTCTGATTCTGTGAAGAAGGCAGCATGGGAACTTCATGAAGCATACACAGATATCAATAGCCAGATTGATCAAGTGGAAGAAAGGATATCAGAGGTTGAAGATCAACTTAATGAAATGAAGCATGAAGATAAGACTAGAGGAAAAAAAAAAACAAAAAGGAACAAGCAAAGCCTCCAAGAAATATGGGACTACATGAAAATACCAAACTTATGTTTGATTTGCGTACCTGAAAGTGATGGGAGATTGGAATCAAGTTGGAAAACATTCTGCAGGATATTGTCCAGGAGAACTTCCCCAGCCTAGCAAGACAGATCAACATTCGAATTTTAAAAATACAGAGAAAAACCACAAAGATACTTCTCAATAACAGAAATCTTAAGACACATAATCATCAGATTCACCAAGGTTAAAATAAAGGAAAAAACAATAAAAGCAACCAGTAAGAAAGTTTGGGTTACCACCAAGGGAAACCCATCATACTAACAGTGGATCTTTCAGCAGAAACCCTACAAGCCAGAAGAGAATGGGGCCAATATTCAACATTCTTAAAGAAATGAATTTTCAACCCAGAATTTCATAGCCAGCCAAACAAATCTTCATAAGTGAAGGAGAAATAAAATTCTTTACTGACAATAAAGATTTTGCAAATGCTGAGATTTTGTCATCTGCAAGCCTGCCCTGCAAGAACTCCTGAAGGAAGCACTAAATATGGAAAGGAAAAAAACAGTACCAGCCACTGCAAAAAAATACCAAATTGTAAAGGTCATCGACACTATCAAGAAACTGCATCAACTAATGGACAAAATAACCAGATATCATCATAATGACAGGTTCAAATTCACACATAACAATATTAACCTCAAATGTAAACAGGTTAAATGCCCCAATTAAAAGACAGACTGGCAGATTGGACAAAGAGTCAAGACCCATCGGTGTGCTGTATTCAGGAGACCCAATTCACATGCAAAGACACACATAGGCTCAAACAAAGAGATGGAGACACATTTACTAAGCAAATAGAATGCAAAAAATAAAGGGCAAGGGTTGCAATCCTAGTCTCTGATAAAACAGACTTTAAACAACAAAGATCAAAAAAGACAAAGAAAGGCATTATATAATATGAAGAGATCAATGTATCAAGAAGAGCTAACTACCCTAAATATATATGCACCCAATACCAAGAGCATCCAGATTTATAAAGCAAGTTCTTAGGGACCTACAAAGAGACTTGGCTTCCCGCACAATAACAGCGGGAGACTTTAACACCCCACTGTCAATATTAGACAGATCAACAAGACAGAAAATTAACAAGGATATCCAGGACTTGAACTCAGCTCTGGAACAAGTATACCTAATAGACATCTACAGATGTCTCCACCCCAAATGAACAGAATTTACATTCTTCTCAGCACCACATCACACTTATTCTAAAATTGACCACATAATTGGAAGTAAGACACTCCTCTGAAAATGCAAAAGAATGGAAATCATAGTCTCTCAGACCCCAATGCAATCAAATTAGAACTCAGGATTAAGAAACTTACTTAAAACCACACAACTACATGGAAGGTGACACCCTGCTCCTGAATGACTACTGGGTAAACAACAAAATTAAGGCAGAAATAAATAAGTTATTTGAAACCAATGAGAACAAAGACACAATGTACCAGAATGTCTGGGATACAGCTACAGAATTGTTTAGAGGAAAATTTATAGCCCTAAATGCCGACAGGACAAAGCAGGAAAGATCTAAAATTGACACTCTAACATCACAGTTAAAATAACTAGAGAAGCAAGAGCAAACAAATTCAAAAGCTAGCAGAAGACAGTAAATAACTAAGATCACAGCAGAACTGAAGGAGACAGAAACACAAAAAACTCTTCAAAAAATTAATTCAGGAGATGTTTTTTTGAAAAGATTAACAAAATAGATAAACTGCTAGCCAGACTAATAAAAAAGAAAAGTGAGAATCAAATAGACTGAATAAAAAATGATAAAGGGGATATCACCACCAATCTCAAGGAATATAAACTATCCTCAAATGATACTATAAATACCGTTACCCAAATAAACTTTAAAATCTAGAAGCAACTGATAAATTCCTGGACACATAACCCTCCAAAGACTAAACCAGGAAGAAGTTGAATCCCTGAATAGACCAATAATCAGTCCTGAAATTGAGACAGTTGTTAATAACCTACCAACCATAAAAAGCCCAGGACCAGACTGATTCACAGCCAAATTCTACCAGAGGTACAAAAAGGAGCTGGTATAATCTTTTTCTGAAACTATGCCAAACAATAGAAAAAGAGGGACTCCTTCCTAACTCATTTTATGATACCAACATCATCCTGATACCAAAACCTGACACAGACAGAAGAAAAAAGTAAATTTCAGGCAAATGTCCCTGATGAACATTGATGCAAAAGTCTTCAATCAAATACTGGCAAACCGAATCCAGCAGCACACCAAAAACTTATCCACCACTATCAAGTCAGCTTCATCCCTGGTATGCAAGGCTGGTTCAACATACACAAATCAATAAATGTAATCCATCACCCTATCGAGAACCAATGACAAAAACCAAATGATTATCCCAATAGATGCAGAAGAGGACTTTAATACAATTCAACACCCCTTCATGCTAAAAACACTCAATAAAATAGGTGTTGATGAAACATATCTCAAAATCATAAGAGCTACTTATGACAGACCCACAGCCAATATCATACTTAATGGGCAAAAGCTGAAAGCATTCCCTTTGAAAGCTGGCACAAGACAAGGATGCCCTCTCTCTTCACTCTGATTCAACATAATATTGGAAGTTCTGGCCAGAGCAATCAGGCAAAAGAAAGAAATAAAGGATATTCAAACAGGAAGTGAGGAAGTCAAATTGTCTCTCTGGATGACATTATTACATATTTAGAAAACCCCATAGTCTCAGCCCAAACTCTTTGTACGCTGATAAGCAACTTCTGCAAAGTCTCAGGATGCAAAACCAATGTGCAAAAATCACAAGCATTCCTATAAACCAATAATAGACAAACAGAAAATCATATCATGAGTGAACTCCCTTTCACAATTGCTAGAAATGGAATAAAATACCTAGGAATACAACTCACAAGGGATGTGAAGGATCTCTTCAAGGAGAACTACAAACCACTGCTCAAGGAAATAAGAGGATACAAACAAATGGAAAAATATTCCATGTTCATGGATAGGAAGAATCAATATCATGAAATGGCCATACCGCCCAAAGTAATGTATAGATTCAATATATGTATATATTTTTACTAGGCCATTGAAAAATTTTTTAAAAAGGGAATTCCCAAACTAGTTCATAATGTCAATTCCCCAAATGAAATCTATACGTGTTAAGTAGCTTAATAGAACATAATGAAGTCAAATTTATGCTAAGTGAAGAAAATTTTTTAAAACAAATTTTGTAAGATAAAATAATTCCAAAAGACAAATTATTTTAGTATGTTACATATTTCCTTATTGCTTCCCCTGCTCCATCCAATCCAAGTTTTTAGCCATCTATGTTTCCTTATAGCTGATTCTTGGAATATTTGGTTTGAAATTTGTAGCTGTAAACTTCTTTTCTTTTATAATTTGTATCTATGCGAATTCTGTGTAAACAGCAAAAACATTTTTAAAAAGAAAGAGTATTCGTAGAACAAATAGAAAGATAAGTAACAGTGATGATCCTCCATAGATAAAGCAGCCTAATTTTAGTTCAAACTGGGAATCTATTTGCAAATCAAATGTCATAAATGGTCATGATTTGTAGATACTCCCATAACATATTAGTGCTTATACTAAAGGGGATTTCTAAATGAAAAAGTTATATTCATAGTGATTTTGAATTAGTTAGCAGTACACACAATAGTATACAATTATCCCTTATCAAAGAGCTACTTGAAGGGCATATATAAATCCCAGTAGTTCATCTCTAAACTCGTCTATAATATATTCACTTTTAATTGTAAATTATTAGTTTAAATGTTACTTTTTACAGTAGATTGAAATTCCTATTTGTTACCTATAATTGGTATCATAGAAGATTTCTGTTTTAAGCATGAGGCTCATTTTACCATTATGGTATTTTCTATATTGCATTAATATAGTAAATATTGCTTTTAATAAAGCATATTGTGACATGTAGTCATCTTATATTTAAAATATTGTTATGAAAATTTTAAAATGACATGGATAAGCGGATGTATTCAGTTTGATCATCAAATTGATTCAAACGGATTTTATTATCACACATACCTCAATTTATGGACACAATCTAAGTTGTTTCTAGAATGTTTCTTGGTCAATAATTATACCTAATAATTGTACTTATATCATTAACATGTCTATACTACCTTAAAAGATTTTCATATAATCAATGAAAACTAGTGGCAATATTTACAGGTTATGCTGAATTATATAAACTATGTATTTTTTAAATCAAAGCTTCAAATAGGTAAAATAAATTGGTAATATAATTTGTTTTGTGTTTTCTTGTTTCAACTATATATATTTATAAAAATAACATTAAGAATTCCCCATGGAATATATGCAATATCTTTAATGATTCAAAGTATGTCTAGCAAAAGTAAGTTCTATACAAGTGTCTATTAAATATTAAAGTCAATGAATGCATTTCTGTACTTTCTATTGCTGCAAAATAATATGTGATAGCTGTGGGCTCCAATTCAAAAGAAGTAAAAGCTGAAATAGGAAAACAAGGTTTTTTGTTGATAAATCTTAGTGGCTAATCTGTAGAGCTTTGAATAGGTTCTGATGGTGCATAAGGTTGAAATACACTCCACATTCTTAGAATGTAAACTCTAGAAATGAAAATTATATTCATATGTAAGTCATTATGTAACACAATACTAAATATGAGGTTAATAGGAAAAGAATAGAAGTTATTATGTGGTTTTAGAAGATTTGCTTCCAGCTGTGTAAATTACAAAATGATTTGATCTCAGGCTTCCATAGACATAAAATAGACAAGCGGAGTAACTCAAGTAGTGTACAGTGAACAATTTAATTGGCTTGTAGTTGGAAGCAAAATAAAGCAGACATTATGTAGCAAAAAAAAAAAATTATACAAGATGAGAAAGTCATCTTAGGAACACATAATTCTGGGCCTTACATTAAAATTAAGGTAACTTCATTTGGTATATAATGAAGCCATTTAAAAATATTTTATGTAAAATATAATTTTTATGTCTTTGGAAATATAAATGTTGCAATGTTTTGTCATCCGAAATGGAACAGGAGGCGAGAAGTCTATTGAAGTTTAATGCAACAGTTCAGGGAAGAGACAGTGAGTTTCATTACACTTGAAGTAAAGTAATGCCAGTAGGGTTGGAGAAAAAGAAAAGGGGTAAGTATAAAAGTGTTAATAAAAGACATAACAATTAGAGGCAAAGAAGAAAGTTTAAAGGAGCCATGACTCCATTCTAAAAGTGTTGTATGCATGTGCCACAAAAATATCCAGATCCAGTGCTTAGCAGAAATGTGGACATACTGAACAATAATCAGGCAAATGGTCTCACATTTATACCCATTGTTAAAATTTTATTTTTGTGAATTACCAGATCCAAACTTGAAAAAGTGAAGATTTTGACCGTCTACATTGGAATTCCCTGAGATGCTTACTAAAATGTGGATTTCAAAATCATTCCCTAAACTACTAAATCAAAATATGTGTTTAAATTCACTAACCTTGCAACCTTATTTTATTTCTTCATAAACTGTGCTATCATTAAATTATAAATATTAATTTTGGGCTAAAATATAGATGTCTTATATAATAACAAACAGAAAATTATAATAGTATAAAAATATTTTTGAACACATCATTTAACCCTGATGCTTCAAGAGAACTTCACTATAAGTTAATTTAGTTACAGTAAATACAGAGGACCAGGTAATAAATTACTTTTAAAGCACAATGGAAATTTGTGAGTTAATAGATAGCATTTCCAGCTGAAATTGTTTACCTGTAGTCAATGTTATTAATGATTAATTTGTATTTAAAAACAAAAGTATATAAATAATTAGCTTTTACTATTGTCTGTTCCAATACTTTTCTTTCAAAATATGTTTTCCTCATATTTTAATAAACATTTTCTGTTTTGATTAAATGATAAACTCATTAAAGTCATAGTACACTCATATTATATTTCTATTATACACTATATGGCTTTAAAATGGTGTAGAACATCAAAACTGTTGTGAAACATTTTAGCATTTTAAACTAATTTTAATGAAACTTTATTGAGAAGCATTTATGAATAAAAAATGCAGGAAAAGATTCTAGCAAAGTGTTATTTTTTTTCTTGGTTATCTTCTCAACAATTTACACATGATTTTAGATAAACAATGTAATGAATGTGAGGGAGTTTGGAGAAATGTAATTACCTATATTTGGGACCTAACATTTCTGTCTTTACATGTCATCAAGAACAGACAATTGTATAAAAGACAGTCTGAAACTGGACTTATTAAAATTAATTTTAATCTTTTTACATAAAGGTAAAATAAAAAGACGAGGTATGAGAATATAGCAGACAAAACTAATTCTATTATAATTATAAACTATTTGAGTAGCCAGCATTTTTTAATAGCATTGATGAAGCAGTTAACTGTGGACCAGGTCATTAGATATGTAATAACAACACCATAGTATGTTCATATTGGTGTAGTTCAACCAAGTGAGTCCCAAGGCCTAGAGACCTATTTTGCTGAGTAGTGTAGCAGATCACACTGAGCTTGTTTTGGTACTGAAGTAATAAAGAGGAGCTTGAAGGAATTGAAGAGCAACTTGTAGGGATTTTTTAAGGAGCAAATTAGCTATGCCAGGGTGCATGTAGGCAGAATCAGAAAGATAATGAATCTAGAAAGATGTTTGCCATATGGAGATAAAAAAACATGACATTTTTCTAAAAATGGAATTTATATCAATCTAGATCTAGATGGAATTGGTTGAATCATACAGATTTCAAACTTCAAAAGAACATAAAAATTCAATTGGATATAATGTTTTCAAAGTAAGTCAAGGAAAATTTCCTTAAAATGTATCTTTCAAAGAAATAGAATGTGGACTTTCTGATAACAAGAGTTGTTGGGTCATTCTGTATCAGAATATAGACTAATCTCTAAAGAAATAATTTGTTACTCGTTTTTAAATATTCTTATTATATATATGTTTTAAAACTACCACTTTAAATGGAAGTTTGCAATGGTCCCCTGATTAAGTTCCAGGTTTTCTTGGTTAAATTGTCCACAGAGCTACAAAACTAGACTAAAAATCACATAAATATGCAAAATGTAAAATGTCAAGCAGTGAAATATGTGCTAATGTTAATGATAATGAAATAGAAATAAGAAAAAAATAGATGTTGCATCCTGAAGAGTGCCGGTCATTCAACGAAAGCACAGACAATGTGATATAAAGAAAACTCACTTCTGACTCAGGAACTTGGTATTCAAAATAATCAGAACAATGCTCGGTCATCTTTCTCATAGGACAGAATGTTTGTACTTCCTCCAAGATATCTCCCTCCCTCTCAAGAAGGTGGATGCCTCAACTCTATACTGTCAGTTAAAGTCTTCAGATGGCAGCATGTTTGAAGTTGTGGCTTTATGTGTACTTCATAGTATTACAAAATGTAGTAGAAGAGGAAAGCATCACTTAGAAGAGAAGATATGGTCTAGATGAATAACTCCTGTAAACTGCATTCTGGTTTATAAGTTTATCCAAACTTATTTCAGCTATAAATCTTCACACATTAGTTTACTTTTATCCAAATTAATGTAAAACAAAGTCAGTGTCCACTCACACATCATTTCTAGTGACAAACATAGAGCATGTTTAGTTGTCATTTTGCTTAAAGATGAAAAATTAGGTAAAAACTGTAGAATCTGAAATGTAAACGAATGAGTGAACATGATTGTGAAAACCCAGTTTACAAGATCTTCAATATAATATAGAAAAAAAATGGAAGGAAAGTATTCCACATGCTCAGGAGAGTATGTGAATATATGGTCTCACATTCCTTATCAAAATCTCAACAGCATTTTTTTTGAGATATGGGAAAATTTATATAAAATCAAAAGGGATCCTGAATAACCAAATCAAATTTGAAAATAAACAAAGTTGGACTCATGCTTCCTAATTTCAGAATGTACTATAACACTAAGTTAATCAAAACAATGTGGTACACGTTATAAAGATAGACAAAAAGATTGGCAGAAAAGAATAAAGTACCCAGAAATAAACCCTCGAATATATGATCAAATGACCTTCAACAAGTGCAAAACCACACAATGGGGAAAAGACAACAATTGCTGTTGATAAAACTGTATATTTGTATGTAAAAGAATGAAGTTGGAACCTTAGCTTACACCATACAAAAATTAAACTGGATTAAAGAATTAAATCTAAGACTTGAAACTCTAAAACTCCTAAAGGAAGTATAGAGGAAAATCAAACTTGGCAATATTTTTTTGGATATGACACCAAAAGCAGAGTCAAGGAAAACAAAAATAGGCAAATGGGACTACATAAAACTTGAATACTTTTGTGCATGAAAGGACATAATCAACAGACTGGAAAAGCAACCCGAGGTATGGGAGAAATTATTACAAATTATATTGCTGATAATGGGTGAGTCCAGAATATATGGAAAACTTTTACAGCTTAAAAACAAAAAATTAGATAACCCAATTAAACATGGATAAAGGATTTAAATAGACATTTCTTCAAGATAATACACAATGGCCAACAAGCACATGAAAAGATGCACAATATCACTGATCGGAGAAATACAAACAAAAATAACAATGATATATCACCTTATATCCATGAGGATTGCTACTGTTAAACACACACACACACACACACACACACACACACACACAAAGGAAAAAACAGGAAATAAGTGTTGGCTAAGATAAGAAAAATTTGGAACCATGTGCACTTTTAATGGGATTGTAAAATGGTGCAACTAACATGGAAAATATTATGGAAGTTCCTTAGAAAAGCTAGAACTGTCACATTATCTAATAATCTCACTTCTGAGTAAATATCCAAAAGAATTAGAAGCAGGGTCTCAAAGAGATATTTGCAAATGCATGTTCATTGCAACACCGTTCACAATTGTCAAGAGGCTGAAGCAACCCAAATGTCCACTGACTGATGAATAGATAAAGTATTCTATGCCCATACAATGGAATATTTGTATATTCCATACAAAGGAATATTCTATGCCCATACAATGGAATACTTTAAAGAGAAAGAAAATTTTGTCACATGATACAACATGGATGCACCTTGAAGATATTATGCTAAGTGAAATGAACCAGTCACACACACATATACAAAAAAATTAATACTGTAGTTCTATTTACATAAAGAATCTAAAGCAGTCAAGTTTATAGAAACAGGCTACCAAAGGCTGGAGGGAAAAAAAAGAGGAAAATTGTTTAATGGGCATAAAGTTTCAGATTTGCAAGATAAAAATGATTTGGAGAGCTGCTTCAAAACAAGAAGAATATGCATAATACTGTAAACTTAAAAATGGTTGTGATTGATTGCAGATTTGATGTCTTGTGTCTTTACCAGAATATAAAGAAAAAAAAAGAAAACCTGGCAAGAGTATATAAGGAGCTATTTTAGGTCATTCTTGCATTGCTTTAAAGAAATACCCGAGACTGGATAACTTATAAAGAAAAGAGGCTTAATTGGCTCACAGTTCTGCAGGTTTTATAGGAAATCTGGTGGTGCTAGCATCTGCTTGGTTTTAGGGAGACCTCAGGAAGTGTAGGATCATGCTGGAAGACGAAGAAGAAACAGGCACATCACAAGGTGAAAACACAGAAAGAGAGTGATGGGTGGGAAGGTGGAAAGGTGTACCTCACTTTCTCATACCCCATGAGAATTCACAGTCATAAAGACAGGACCAAGCCATAAGGGCCCCACCCCCATGATCCAAACACTTCACACCAGGCTCCACCTTCAGGGTTGGGAATTAAAATTAAACATGAGATTTGGGTGGGGAAAAATACCCAAACAATATTAGCAGCCAACAAATTATAATATATGTAAAATAATTTGAGATGAAAGAAAATTCAGGATTTAAGAAATGTTTACAAGAAACCTAAAAAATACACACACAAAAAATACTTACATTAGAGAAAGTAAATGCAGGATTTATTTTGTAAAAAAAAAAAAAAAAAGTTTCAGATGTGGGAAAAGAGGGAGCAAGAAAAAGCCTTCCCAGAATACAGATGAAAAGGTCAAAGATATTTCTAAGGTTAAATCCAAAAGACAGCAGAATAGAGGACAGAAAATAGAAAGGCGGCTTTTTAAAAACTAGTATTAATAAAGAAAAAAGTAGGAAATAAGGGGAAAGCAGAAGCAAAGAAGAAAGCTTTCATGAAATAACACTTTCCTGTGATAAAGACCAGTAGGTGTATACTGAAAAATGGGATTAAGTTTAGAAATAACTACAAATTATTCTGACAATATTATGATTTTTAAAGCCCTGTAGCAAACCTGAAAATATATAAAAAGCTGTAATGTCAAACATATTTTTTATACTTTACTGGCTATATAGAATAAAAATTATATTTTACATATTTTATACCTGCTCAGATTGTTCTCCTAGGTAAAGGTGATATGGAAATCTTTGCAAACATGCAATTGTTCAGTCAATGTTTCATTTATATAGCTCTTCTTGAAAAGCATTTTTTTGAGGATTTCAAATCATTCTCAAATTTTAGAATATATCTAAGTTTGGACTTCCCCTCTCACATAATCCAGGCCATAATTTAAATCTCCTTATTCTTGATAAAATGAGAACTGCAGAACTCTTAGCGATAAAAATTCACATCTGTTTTCCCATTGACTTCATATATTATCAAGTTCAAGGCCAGGAAATGGACAGATGCCACCCTCCCTGCTTCAATCCCTCTGTCTGAAGATAAACTTATCCAATCATCAGTCTTAATCCAAAAAGTTCTTCTTGCTTACTTGGAAGAAAAGGACATGAGACAAAGGAATTTGTCTCTGGGCTACTACTGAGTTTTAGAAGGACATATTATGGAACTATTTTCAAGTAAGTTCTGCAGGATAAGGATCAGGAACAGGGAGTGCCATTCTATCATCTTTTCTAACTTCTTTCAATGTTGGAATGGTAGCATTCCAACCCAATTCTCTCATACCAACAAGGCACAAAAGGTGGTGTCTTTCTATACTTTTATGGAGGTGTACATTTGAAAAGGTTAATATGACTTTAATATAAAGGATTATAAAAAAGATTTGCAGACATGACACAGTCTTACTCTCATTACAGAACAGAGGCTTCTATTTTGATAACAGTCCAGAGACGTTTTGTATCTTGCTTAAGACAAATGACACATCAGTGTCCTTCTCTCTATTCTGCTTTCCTTGAAAAGAAAAAATAAATGATATTTTTGCTGATGTCAAGGAATGTGAGCTCATTTGGGATTTATTTTTTCTTAAAGGATTTTATTAACTACAAGGGATCACACAAAATGAAAGAAGAACTAATGTAAAAGACGTAAGTAAAAGCAGTGGGTGGGAAGCCAGTTAATTAGAGAAGTCTAAATACCAAAGGTATTTTAAACAGTTTTATAAAGGCATCATCCACATACCATAAAAACCTATTTAATTGTACGAGTTAATAAATTTTAGTAAGTTTGCAGAGTTGTTCAACAATCACCATAGTCCAGCTGTAGAACACTTCCACTCTCAGAAAATACCCTGCAGGCCCATTTACAATCATTGCCCATTTCCATGCGCAGCACTGGCAACCACTAATTTATTCTCTTACTCTACAAATTTGCCTTTTCTGGAAAAAAAATTTCCAAAAATGAATACAGTTATGTTTTAATAAATGTTTTAGACACATGTGAACTGAATCTCATATGCCTGACTCTATTGCCCTAGATTCCAAATATCTGAGCTTTCCAAAGTAGCAGCCCTGCCTATGTTTCCAGAAA
Organism: Callithrix jacchus; assembly: GCF_049354715.1. Lineage (NCBI taxonomy): Eukaryota > Metazoa > Chordata > Mammalia > Primates > Cebidae > Callithrix > Callithrix jacchus. Next base: position 180,577,179 of record NC_133503.1, read on the forward strand.
ACAACAGTAACAAAACAGTTTACAAGCATGCTAACTTGCTGTTGCAAAAGCCCAACAACATTTGCTGTTGCTTACAATATTCTTATTCCAAGCATTATTCTACAAAGAGCCTGGCTGGGTGTGGTGGCTCACACCTGTAATCCCAGAGCACTTTGGAAGGCTGATGTGGGTGGATCAGTTGAAGTCAGGAGTTCAAGATCAGCCTGGCCAACAGGGTGAACCCCATCTCCACTACAAATACAATAATAATAATAATAATAATACCAGTAATCCAAGCTACTCGGGTGACAGAGGCAGGAGAATTGCTTAAACCCAAGAGGCAGAGGTTGCAGTCAGCCAAGATGGCGCCACTCTACTGCCACCTGGGTGACACAGAGTGAGACTCCATCTCAAAAAGGAACAAAAGAGCCTAAATCTTTATTGCTCCAATATTCCTGTGCTGATTATCTGACCTGGGTCCAATGCCACAATACCTCTTTCTACACCTGTTTTTCCACAATTGTTGATATTCATTTAACTCTCCTTGTGCTTTTTTTGTTGTTCATTAATTTTGATCTTTCCCTCAATTTTAAGGCATCACTTGAAGGGAAATTCTGCATTGAGTAGAATCACAGAGTAAGGGATTAGGTCTCTGTTTCTTATGGATATACATCCTAAATGTCAAATGCTCACCTTTATAACAGAATAATCATTTATTATCGAAGGTAGCAATTTTACACACTGGTTGTAATTCTGACACCTCATTTTAGCCTCCCTGGTACTAGCCATTGTAATTTGCCATGTATGAAAAATTCTCATACCCAATGTACTATCTTGCCAAATCAATGTCTACATCTGCATTCATTCCTTCAGAACTAGTGGGCAGATCTCCTGTCTGGCTCCAGGTGTGTCTCCTGTCCTGACTGCTAACATTGCCATAAAGTCAAATTTGTGTGTCTTAATTCATCCAAGAAATGCCAAGGGAGTTTAGTTATACCTTCATAGAAAGAGAAGAGGCAAATAACCTGTATCCTAGCTTAAATGAACCCCACATTTTTATTTGATTTCAGTGAATCGGTTGATAAAGAAGTTGGGGTGATTCAAAAGCCACCTGCAAGACACGTGGTGAGTCAAACAAGAAATTATGGCGTTTTTCACATGTAAGAAAGAGTATCCTAAAAAAAAATTAAAAAACAAAAGTAGATATCTTTTTGTTCCGTCTGAAGGCAAAGAAATATACAAGCTGTTATTCCAGCATTACCTGGGAGTTCAATGACAGGATGACACAAAAAGAGATCTGTGAAGAACTTTATCTGTTTCTTTCTCTGTCTCTCTTGTTTCTTTTTTTCTTTTGCTTAGTTAAGTTGCAAGTCATCAGATCCTGAAGTTTCATGAAATAAATATCAACTGGTAAGTCATAATTGCTGTTTAGAACATCTGGTACCAGCATGACTAGTTGTTTTGAGGCCATTAAGAGTACAAGCAAATTAAAACTTGAAATATTTTCTCCTTCATTCTGAATTTTTTAAGAAAGATTTAGGCTATAAGTGATTAGTGAGAGTTGAATTTTTTTCTAATCATGCTTCTTAATATAATGTTCTGTAATAATTTTTCCTTATTGCTATAAGACATAATTCTTCCTTAAGAGAAAGATCACAGCAGGAGGGATGCAGTAAGATTTAAAGAAAAACTGTGGCTTTAGAATCGAACATAGATTTGATTTCCAGTTGTGCTTCCTATGCATTTGAACTTTTCAATAAAAAGGAACATACAAAAATTAATAGCTTTATCTAAATATCTATTTTTTATACCAGAGATGCATTTGGACCTAAATCTATATGACTTCAAAATACATTTTGCGGGCCGGGCGCAGTGGCTCAAGCCTGTAATCTCAGCACTTTGGGAGGCCGAGGCGGGTGGATCACGAGGTCAAGAGATCGAGACCATCCTGGTCAACATGGTGAAACCCCGTCTCGACTAAAAATACAAAAAATTAGCTCGGCATGGTGGCGCGTGCCTGTAATCCCAGCTACTCAGGAGGCTGAGGCAGGAGAATTGCCTGAACCCAGGAGGCGGAGGTTGTGGTGAGCCGAGATTGCGCCATTGCACTCCAGCCTGGGTAACAAGAGCGAAACTCCGTCTCAAAAAAAAAAAAAAAAAAAAAAAAAAAAATACATTTTGCTCTCATGTTAGCATTGTTTTGATTAATTGAAATTGTACTGAAAATTTACATAACAAAGGAAATTACACATACTATAAATATACAGTTAAATGGATTTTATACACTGACCACATTTGTGTACACAAAACTCAAATCAAGGAGCAAAAAATCATCCGCCTCCCAAAAACATTCCTTTCCATTGATACCTCTTCCAAAATAATCACTATGCAACCTTAAAAGCACAACTCAGTTTTATCTGTTTTAAATGTATAGAAATGGAATTCTATGGCAGAAAATCATTTGTCTGCTTTCTTTAGTGCAGTATCATGCTTCTGTTAAGTTTTTAATATTATAATTAAGGCAGTGAAAATTTTTATGCATGGATTTTGGTGAATATTAGTATATATGTCTTTTTATATAACCTAGGAATAGAATTGTGGATTGAAGACTATATCAATATTCAAATTTAATAGAAACTGGCTCCCCCAAAAAGGTTTCCAAATTGTTTATTGGGTATGAGTTTTATTTTTAGCTCCTACCACATCTTGGAGTCTTCCTTTTACCTCTGCCTAGACATTTTACTTATCTGAATAGTACTTTTCACATCTGAAAATAAGAATAGCCCTATAGTGTGGGTGTGAGAATTACATACCACAGCAAATTAAGAATCATTCATATTTGGTCCACTGGAAGTATTTGAGCATTGTTAGTAACTTAACCATTTGAATTTTCTCCTTTGTTTGTTTTGCATAAAACATCAATAATTTCAAATAGTCTATTTGTTGCTATTAATTCTAAATCCTCAAAAACTCATATACTTTATATTTCCAGAGACTATTTGCATTTTAACTGTAAGAATTTATATTTAAAATGTATATGAAAAATGTCTTAGATTTGCCATATTATAAAGAGGTCAACATGTTAGTAAAATAGTAAATGCACCATTTAAAATCTAGAGAACCAATTTCAAATAGCATTACATTATAATTACAAACAGTCCTTGCTTCCAGTAAGCTTTCACTAAGCTCATATTATAGGTTTATAAATAATTACCAATTCTTCTCTTTATTGCCCTGGGATAATGCTCAGTTCTAGAACTATCACTAAGTTAATGTGAAATAGGCATGTGCCACCTCCCAACTTAAAGAGAGGCATATTTTGGTATAGAGAATAGAGAGAAACACAATAAGTATAAGAAGCTGAGAATTCTATTTAACTCAATAAATATTAATTGAGCAATGAACTGAGAACTCTAATTACATAAAAAATAAAAACATGATTATTTTATCAATAAATTCATACCTTTTTTTGAAACAGGGTCTTTCTCTCTGTCACCTAGGATAGAGTGCAATTGCAGCATCTTGGCTCACTGAAATCTTGGCTTACTGGATGAGGCTCAAGTGATCCTCCTGCTTCAGCCTCCCAATTATCCCCAAATTTAAAAGCTGCACTATGGGTATAAATGTGATAGAAAACCACGCCTAACTGCAGGGTTTTTTGTTTTGTTTTGTTTTGTTTTGTTTTCTGTTTTTGTTTTCTGACAAACAATGTAGGATTTTTAAATTTAAATGAAAACGATAATGGCCTAATGATTTAGTGGTAATCCAAAGCTACTGAACAATACAACAAATCATAAAATCTTCAATTTTTAGAAAACACTTCTTAATGTGAAAAACAAAGAACAATATTGTGCAGTCTTTCTCTGTAAAATAAAAAAAGTTTTTGATAGAAACAGCTTTAAATTGTTCTAGTCAATTTCAAATAAAAGGACATATAAAATAAAATGTGAACTAAAAAGAGTTTACCAGAATACTGAGCTTTTCTTGATATTCATAGAAATCAACACAATGTCCATTAGTACAGAATAAATGACATAAAACAATTCAGTGTAAAAAAAACACTCTGCATTAATGGAACATTAAAGTTATAATTTAAACCCACAAAAGTCAGGAAATTCAGAATTAGAACTCCCAAGGTAACCTTAACTGTGACCTCTTGTGCATGTACACTGTTTAGAAAATTGAGATTTTTGACTTCCTGATCACATATCACTATAAGGAACAAATTTGAAGGGGAAAAAAAGGTACAACTTTTTTTAGAACCATTGTATATGTTTAAAATTTTATACCTACTTACAAAATCAAACCATCAATCTTCTATGACCATATGAGCTAATTATGGGATAAGAAAGAATTTTAAAAATATGCTATAGAAAGCTGTAGAAGCTACAACATAATGCACGTCTATGTGAAACATATGAATTTGTGCTTTCTTTTAAATATAGCCATAAGTGTCTGCCATATAAAAATATTCATATTGCAAAATGATGATGGGGATATTGTCAAAATGGAATAACATTTAAGAAAGAATGATTAAGAAAAATAATTGATCTGAGAACCAAAAATATCATTCTTCATATGTCTGAATCTATAGCTTTTTAGAGAAGATTTTATCTCTACAACTATGACTTCTTCATTTGTAAAATGAGAAGATTGAGGTAAGCAACATCTTAGTATCTTCTAACTTCAAAAATAGTATAATTCTGTGACCACATATAAATTTATATTCTAGAGGAGAATCAGAAAATGAGATTATATTATACCTTAAGTAACTTGTATCAGAGAAGCTAAGTGAGAAATAGATAATCAGCCAAGAAAAAAATGTTGTGTAAATAACTACTAGGCTTCTTTTCAATAACATTAGGCTGTCTCTCTAATACTGACCTTTATTTCAAATTTTTTTTAGTCAAAAATGATAACTCATCCATCCAAAGATTAGCCTAGTCTCTGTGACTGGTAGTATGGTAGATGTCTTTTACTAAATTGAAAAACATTTATCAGGCCCCTAAGATCTGTTTTTCTCAGTACCATGAAATCAGACCAAGCAGAACTGTGAAGAAAGATTAAAAAGGCCACGTTAGTGTCACCATGATATAGAGTTTTTTCAAGGAAAGGCGCTAAAAACAGTTTAGACCCCCTTCACTTTACCGTAGGACTTAGCCCGATGCCAAATCAGAGGACCATTAACTAAACAATAAATTTCCCAAAGCAAGCAACAACAACAACAACAAAATCCATGACATTCAGTTCTTTGTAGATCAAAGGCAACTGTGCTCTGTTTCTGTTTGTTTGTTTTGTTGTTGTTTTTTTGAGACTGAGTCTTGCTCTGTCACTCAGGCTGGAGTGCAGTGGTGCGTTCTCAGCTCACTGCAACCTCTACTTCCCAGGTTCAAGTGATTCTCCTGCCTCAGTAGCTGGGACTACAGGCGAATGGCACCACCCCCAGCTAATTTTTGTATTTTTATTTGAGACAGGGTTTCACCATGTTGGCCAAGATGATTTCAATCTCTTGACCCTGTAATCCACCCACGTTTACCTCCAAAAGTGCTAAGACTGCAGGTGTGAGCCACCGCACCCGGACTGTGCTTTGTTTTTAATTGCGTGTGTTCAAACGTTTGTTGAGGTATTAAAAACTTTCAAGTTTCAAGAAATATAGAATAACACAGATCAACTTAAGCACGCTCTCTCAGGGCAACTCAAGTCTAATAGCCATCTGTGAAGTTGGAACTTTGTGCCCAAGTATTGCTTTCACCAAAGAGTATAATGTCATCTTCAAGAAAACCAAAAAGACTCTGGATTTTCTGTGGTTAGATAAGAATTTCTAAAGTCACTTATGAAATCCTAGAGATAGAGGCTTATATGTCCAATTTACATGAAGAAATTTAATGTATTTGACTCAATGGTAAATGTACTATAAAGATAATAACACTAAAATGTTACTTTGTAAATGTAACATCATTTACAAAATCCAAGCAACCTTTTTATTACAGGTGTCACAGATTTAATTTCTGACATTTATTTTTTTACTATCTGTCTTATATACAGTTGGATAAATTGAGAGAATAGAAACAGTGCCTATGCCATAGCCTCTTCTTATTGAAAAAGGTTAAAGTGAACCCTGAGAAAATTAAAATATTCTATAAATCAAAAAACGTACTTTTAGCTATTTTCATGTTTACATATTCTCCTGAAATATTGCCAATAGGAATGTATTCACTTTATGGATGAAATAGTAATAACCTAATAATTGTATAGTCCATTTTTTACTAGAACTTTAAATCACCATATTTATATTTTATAAAATATTTTCATCATTGTTTTAAAGGCAGCATAATATGCTACCAAGTTAATGCACCATAATTTACTTAATTTCCTTATTGTAAGACACTTTAGCTATTAGAGAATATACCCCAGGGAATAACTATGTGTATATTGCTTTTTTTTCTTCCTTGACAAATTTCCAACATGAAATATTTATGACTTAATACATAGAGTGACATTGTGACTAGATGAAGGTTGAAGAAAGGAGTGTTTAAAAATTAGACTGCGGTCTTAAGAGAAGTGACTGTCAATGATAAATTGTCTTCTGAGGTAGGAGGACAGAAATTTTGTCTCCTTACGGTGTGCAGAACTTTAAAAGTAGGCTCCCATAGACATGGATATCTATTCAGTACCCCAAACCAGTTGTTGCCGTAAGAGTAATAGAGCTATCTTAGATTTAAAGAGCCATTTAGACTCACAAAACACTTTTAAGTACCTATTCAAGCATTTTTATCACCTTAACTTTCAGATTAAAATATTAAGGTACAAACTCTGATACACTCACACTAAAACAAAAGTCTGGATGTTACAAATATTAGCAAGATGAACTATTTTTAGAGTGAGCACGTCGTTTTGTGTATGTAAAAGAATTATCTAAGAGACACTGTTTCATTATGCAAAACAAGTATTCCTACTCTGAAATATCACTGCAATTGAGGCTAACACCATTTTAACAAATACCCTTCCACTAGCTTGAATGCTCATAGTACTTTCCTTCTCTTTCCTAACAGTTACATTTCTCCATGGAGATGTCTATCCTTTTATTAACTTTTTTCCTCCTAGTCAATCCTCAACCCTTATGATCTAGTTGCTGGCCCTACCACTTGACTGAAACCTCTGACAATAGGTAGCAATAACCTGTGTGTGACGAAATCAAACCAACACTTTCCTGTCTCTATTTTATTTGATCCCCCTGCCACATATGATATTTTTTATTACTTCCTCTAGAAAAAAATTATTTTCCCTTGATTTCCACATAAAAACTCTGCCCTCATTGTCCTATAATTTTCTGTCTCTCACACATGCACACACATACATACACATGAACACACATATATGCACTTTTGGCCATCTTTTTAGGTTGAAGTTCCCCAAGATACTGTTCTACCCTATTATCTTAACAGTGTACATTTTCTTTCTGTTTATTCATTTTCATTACTTAAAAATTAACTTATATGTACTGATTCCATAATTAGGGTTCCTGCTCAAACCTAAGAATAGAATAATTAATGTATCATAAGGCCAATTTCCTCTCTACATGAATAGTTTAGTCCTGTTTAAAACTGGACCAATTGCCTCATCCCAAGACCTGCTATCCTTATCTCAGTACCTGTTCTAATGAAAGACAACAGCATCTCCTTGAGCCAGAATCATGTTATCTTCACCACCACTTCCACCTCCATCTCCATGTTTTTCTCACCTTATGCATCCACTTGATTATTGTTCACCTTCTAAATATTTCTGTAATCTATTTCTTTTACTTCATGACCTCTGCTATAAGTCCATAATGTCTTCTTTTTTAAACTGCTTAATATACTCTCCTAATTCATTTTACGATATAATACTTCTCCTCTTATCTCTTTCCAAGTTTCCCCCCGTTCAACCAAGATAATTTTCTAAAGCGCATTGGATTTAGTTACTTCCCCATTTGATCCATTGAACTGCAATCACCAGCAAAAAAGAGTCTATACTCCACAGCATTCATGTACGTTTTCATTCAGCTACCCATCCATTCATACCTCCACTCATTACTATGTCTCAGAAGTGAAGAGGATATGGAACTCCCCGTCTCATGAAGCTTACAGTCAATAATGAATGACTTAAGTTTAACAAACAATGACACATGGAAGAACCAAAGGACCCAGCAATGCTTTGGGGTCAGCCAAAGGCTTTGTGATCAAATGTAAAGTCAAAGTTCATGTGGATTTCCCAGCTAAATGTGAAGAAAATGGAGGCACGGAGATGTGTTGGATTAGACGACTGTCCCAAATAAAGGAAACAGTAAACAAAGCTCTGGGGCAAAAGCGAATAAATAGGTTTACCCAAAAACAGACGGGTAGAGGGGACAAAAGTTGAGAGAGAGTAGGTACAGATGGAATTTAGGAAGAATACTGGCATAAGAGCTTGGTGGACCCTACTGTTAGTGTAAAAAAGTGGGCCAGGTGCGGTGGCCCACCCCTATAATCCCAGCACTTTGGGAAGCCAAGGCGGGCAGATCACAAGGTCAGGAGTTTGAGACCAGTCTGGCCAACATGGTGAAATCCCATCTCTACTAAAAATACAAAAATTAGCCGAGTGTGGTGGCAGGCACCTGTAATCCCAGCTTTGCAGGAGGCTGAGGCAGAAGAATCTCTTGAATCTGGGAAGCAGAGGTTGCAGTGAGCCGAGATACATCATTGCACTCCAAACTGGGTGACAGAGTGAGACTCCATCTCAAAAAAAAAAAAAAAAAAGACAGGCCTACATTTGCATTTTAAGAGACATAAGCAAGAATGAAACAAAATAAAGAGACAAAACAAGGTCTCTGGCTGCAAGTAGAATTGCAAGGACCTTCATGACCAAGATCCTGCTTATAGGCCCCACCTCACTTCATCCCTTCCTCTCACCCGCAGCGGCCCTTCTTCTCCACCCCGAATATCCCCCATTGAAGTAACATGGCCGTTTCCTGATGTCTGCTCTTTTGTCTGTCCAGGTCTACATATATGCTTTTCTTAGTTCTTAAAATCTACTTCCCCTTTTCTCAAGCCATCAAAGTCCTCATCTTGTAGAATCAGTTCTAGCATTTTGTCTTCTGTAAAGCCATGTTTGATTCTGCTCTCCTTTGTGTTTGTATGATCTTATGAACACAATTATTTGAAGATGCATATCCACTGTGTGAGTTCCTGTCCGTACATTAGAATTATAGTACATAAAATCACTGAATGTATTTTTAACTCTTTATTCACTGTGGCTAATACAGTGTCTGGCACTTGATGAAAGACAGGGAAGGAAGGATGGCAAAAAGAAAAAGAGAATGGGGGATGGAAGAGAGAGTTTATTTGATGACTACATATTATTTTCCTGCTATTTCTATTACTAGAGTAAAATGCCAAAGCGGGTGAAAAAACTTCCTATGAAGTAAGTCATCATCTCTACAAAATTCTTGACAGATGGCCATGCAGACTTTGCTTGAACATTCAGTGACTTGTGGCTCATTTTTTTCTAAACTAAACCAGTGTTTGAAATGTTGAATTTTTAGAGCTGATGTTTGCCTTGTAACTTTTATTCATTGTACCAAGTTGTTCTACCTGGAGACACGAAAGTCATGAAAGAAACCATCTCTCTGTGCCATATGCTATGTTATTCAGTTTATTGCCCTGGAATAAAAAATAACACTGATTAAACAAAAGCATTGATAAAACACAGTTTTTTTGTTTTTTGTTTTTTGTTTTTATTTGAGACAGAGTTTCGCTCTTGTTACCCAGGCTGGAGTGCAATGGCGCGATCTCGGCTCACCGCAACCTCCGCCTCAGGCAATTCTCCTGCCTCAGGGTTCAGGCAATTCTCCTGCCTCAGCCTCCTGAGTAGCTGGGATTACAGGCACGTGCCACCATGCCCAGCTAATTGATTTTTACATCTTTATGAGCATGACTGTGCTATGGACAATGAGAGAAGGATTGACTAGGTTCAGTTGAAGGTTTTGGTCAACTGTTAATAGTTTTATTTATTACATTCTTTATTCTCACACACTAGTATTGCAAATCATTGTTCAGCAAAATAAAATAATGCCAAAGTTCAAGCTCTCATGGCTACTGAAAAAAATTTCATAGATTTACCATATGCAACTTCAGTCTTTTGTGGAGGACACTATTAGAGTATCAACTCTCATTCTATGTTCTCTACAACTTTTAAGATCTCTCAAGTTATATACTAAATATCTTCAAAAGTATATCTTTTATTTTTATAAGAATCAACATATATTGGCTATTGGAAGTAGCTGGTGGAATTTATGAGAAAATCAATAAACTCTGCACCAATATTACGACTTCATTCTTCAGAACAATGTAGTTACATTCAAATAAATCAGTAACTCATCAGCCTTTTAAATATTTTAACTATAAGTTTTCATAGGCATAGAGAGATAGAAGATAGATAGATGATAGCCTTTTTTGATGATAAGATATGAGACATTACCAGCAGAATCAACTGATATGTCTCTATTTTATAATGTAGTATAAGATAGTACTGTTGGTTAAACTGCATGAGGAGAGGTTGAAAGAAAATTTGACATTATATAATAATGCATATTTTTCTCTCTTCATTCTGCCACAATGTTATTTTTATCAAACTTCCTAAAAGCTTGCTTTTATATCCTCATACTTGCTTCTTTCTTTCTTTTTGTCCTGGCCTACATCCTTAAAGATTTTCTCCATTCTATCTGGAAACGCTACTTCCTTTCTCAGAAACTAGAGCATATGGTTATTTATTTTAAGACCTTACTATTTCTTATCTATCTGTGCGATCATTCCCTTTTACTGCTCACAACATTTTTGACAATATCAGGGAGTAAAACAAAGATAGTGTTGATTGAAGGTCACTTTGTTGGTTTCATCAGCATCTATGTTTCCTGGATCTCAAGTTGAATAATATTTCTTGTGTCCCTTCTGAAAGCAGCACTTGTAAATTGCCACCCCAAATTATCTGTAGCTCATGTCTACTCATCAAAAAATTCATTTTAAAGAAGAATTTTATAAGTACATTTATACACTGGTGTGTTATCTGATTCACTTGGTAAAACACTGTAATACATACTGTTCATATCTAACTGAAATTTTGTTTTTTTATCATAAAATGTGTTTATCTTCAAGTAAAAATTAGTAATTTGCCAATCTCTCAGTTCTGTGTATTAATCTTTCCTCAATTCCGTGTATTAAACAACAATATTCATAGTTTCTCTGTATGTTCTCTCCCTGGTGCTTTCTATAGCTAAAAGATAAGATACACTACGAAATATATTGCACTATGGGAGCAGACTTTTTTGTATTTCCACTATGCAGTTCAACAGGATGCTGGTAGCGTCATTTCTAATTATTTTATTAAACTATTTTACCCAGTGCTTAAAAGTGAATTACTTCCTGTTTTATCCCCTAAACTTTTAAAGGTGTTTATACACTATTAATGATCTGAAAAACGAAGATTACTTTTAAATCTGCACATTTTGTTCTTTCAGTTTGCCTTCTAAATGCATCTAACAACCCTTAAGTAATATTATTTGATAACTCAATAGATTTTATTTATTTGATCAAAATTTACTGACCAAATAACCATGCCAATGTGCTATCTTTGACCACAAATAGCGTAAAATGCAGTAAGTGAAGAAATGTAAATAAACGAGCATTCAAGGCAATACAATACTACTAAGATTAAGTAATATAGGATAAATATTTAAGGGAAGAATGTAGTCTTAAGGAACACTGTCAATAATCAATTCTGCCTATTTCATAGCATGAGAAGAGATAGGGAATAGAGGAATGATGAGATATGAGCTTTATGTATAAAGAAACATTATTCCATAATAATTTCTAGTGCCAGACTAGGCCTTAGAATGTTATCTTACAAAGAGTAGGTCATTACTGAATATTTTCTAATGGGGGATGTGGCATAATTACACATTTTAAAAAGTCACAGTAAGTATAATGTGAGGAATTCATTACAGACAAACTAGCTTAGATGAAAAGGCAGCTTGAGTGAAAAGAAAATTGCAATCAAGAGAAAGTCATATGTAAAGCCAGAAAGAAGTATGATAGTGTTAGTACAGATGGAGAGAAGTAGATTAAAATAGGGATATTACAATGAAAGGCATAATATGTTTAATTTTTATTGTATGTAAAATATGACACATCTACTATATTTCTACTTGTTGTTATTGTTATTTTATTTATAATTTTTTATAGAAATAGAGTCTCACTATGCTGCTCAGACTAGTCTTGAACACCTGGCCGCAGCCTCCAAAAGGGCTGGGATCACAGGCATAAGCCACCATTCCCAGCTATATAGTTTAAATTTAGAAAAATCTAACAATAAAGTGAAGGCCCAGGAAATGTCTTTGGATATCTTATAGCACTGTCACAATTTAAGGGCAAATATTTAAAATTAAAATGCACACAAGAAATGCACTTAATCTGAAGGTCCATTTGCCTTTGTACTCCTATTTCCATTATTAGGGTGAGGTGAAACAAATAAACTTGATATTAACTAAAGTATCTAATAAAAGCTCAAATTCCACTTCTCCCGGTGATAAAGTAATTAATGCCAGCCTTACTCAGAATAATTAAGGAAAGTGCTTTTTAGGTAATTAATAAGAGGAGTGTGATCTTTGACAGTAAATAAATGTTTAAGTTGAAGTTCATGTCTCCTTCATATTTCTGCTTGGGAGCACTTTCCAGAATAAACCCAGGAAAGAAGAGAAAAAGCAGAGCATAGAGTTATTGCTGATATGAAGACTCACAGCTCAGAGTTCTGAACAATGAAATGGTAGAAATTTTTAAGGCAGAACACTAAAGAATAAAGAGAGGATGAAGATCTACAGAGGTGGACACCAGGTGTTCACAGGAATATTTCTGTAAGTATTTGCCTAAAGTTAATCTGTGGTTTTACGGGGTGAATTATTACGCTAACAATGGTACCAGGGCTGCAAGCTCAATAAAGTTACCAACATCAGAGGGTGCTGGGGAAATGTGAATTCTGGCCACGAAGAAATTCCCTTGAACCTCAGTAAAACCATGCCTTAGATATAAACACGACTCTCTATATAGTAAAGACCAGATCCTCATGATAAGGGCAAAACAGGAAGAGAATGTTTAAACAAATTATAAAAGCAAGCTTGGCAAAATGAAATTAACTCATCCATAATTTAAGCCTTTGTCAAAACAACTCAAGATCGCCCAGAATGACATCAAAAATGGTGGTAATAGACATAATTTTTAAAAAATGTGTAAGAATATGAATGAATAGAAAATAATGATAATTTTTTAATCGACTATGAAATAATCTACATGTTGGAATTGGCAGTCAAAGACTTTAGAAAGCTATTGTGAATATGTTCAATTATATGAACGAAATGATTGACATGATGATTAAAGAGAAGGGCAGTCTGGGCAAAGCAGTAGAATCATCTATATAAATGAATAAAATGAAATTTTAAAATTAAAGATTAAAAGATAGAACATAAAAAATGTACTAGATTTTGGAGATTACAAAAGAAGACGTAAGCAAACTTGGAGATAGATTAACAGAAATTACCCAATATAAAGACTAATAAAAAATACTATGTTCATAAGCAATGAACAGTTTCTCATTTTATCATCAAAAATAAGTGTAATTGTATTCATGGAAATAGAATTATACAGAAAACTCTTTGAAAAGAACATTGGCTAAAAATTTCACAATGTTTTGAAGAACATAAACCTACATATCCAAAAGTTTGGCTAATGCTAAGAGTAAATATATTTTTTAAATGATGCTTAGATTAGTAATAGTTTGCATATAGGAAACCAATTGCAGGGAAAAAAGAAAAGGCAACAAATGTACAGGCCACATTAAACATAGGGCAACAACTTTATTAATGATAACTTCATTTTCATCATAAATAATAATGTATTCTATTAGTTTTTATCAGAAGCAAGTCAAAAGTGCAGAAGATAATGAGATATTATCTTTAAAGTGTTGAAAGCCAAAAAAAAAATCAACCTAGAATTATATATCACAAAAAATTAACTGTCAACTGATAATACTTCTGATAAGCAAAAGCTCAGAGAATTATTTGCCTATCAAGATGCACAAGAAACAATTCATCAAAAATCCAGTTAAACCCAAAATAAATAGAAGAAAAGAAATAAGATAAGTACAAAATGAAATGAGGCTGGGTGCAGTAGCTCACACGTGTAATCCGAGCACTTTGAGAGGTCAAGGTAATAATAAAGAGTATCCTTTGAGCCCAGGAGCTTGAGACCAGCCTGGGCAACACAGTGAAACTGTCTCTATAGAAAAATACAAAAATTAGCCAGGTGTGGTGGCACATGCGTATAGGCTCAGCTACTTGGGAGGCTGAGGTGAGAGGATCCCTTGATCCCAGTAGGAAGAGTCTGAAGTGAGCTGAATCCTGCCCCTGCACTCCAGCTTAAATGACCAAATGAGACTCTGTATCAAAAAATGAAATGAAATGAAATGAAAAACATAAATAAAATTAATTAAGTGGTAAGCTAATTGTTAAAAGTACTAGTAAAATGACTAAATCTTTTGGTTCACTGACAAAGGCAAAAAAGAAAAATACAAATTAAAAATGTCAAAAATGAAAGAGGGGACATCTTCATAAATCCTACACATATTTACAAGGAAATATTATGCAGCAATATAATGCTAACAAGTTTGAAATATGGAAAAAATCATTGTGTTCAATTGACTACATAAATTATCCAGTTTGACACTAAGCAAGAGAAAATCAGAGTGTTCCCATCCCAATTAAAACACTAAATTTATAATAAAACACTTTCTTACAAAGAAAAGATGTGTGGTTTTATATGGATGACTTTGCTGGTGAATTCTTTCAAACATTTCGAGAAAAAAATTGCAAATTTTATTCAAACATTTTGAGAAATCACAAGAGGAAGAAAGGCTTCCAAACTAATCAGGAGGTTAGCACTACTTATACCAAAACCAAAGACAATTAAAAAAAAATCAAACATATTTTGGGAAAATATGCATTACATAGCCAAGAAGTATGGTTGGCTATTACAGGAAAATAATTGAATTAGGGACATGGAATAACACAAATAAAAACAACGAAAGTTAAGAGTGAGCCTGCACAGACTGTGAGGAAAGCATTCTCTGTACGGGGAGAATGCATAATTCCAACTGGAGTACAAAAAGGTTTAGAAAAATGTTAAAATTGAAGATATAGCTCATGGAAATTTGAAGGTTGAAGGTGGAAAAGGAAAGGCAAAGAGAATCTCTGCAACATATATTCTCATATAGTTTGAAGTCAAAATAAATTATTAGTCTATTGAGAGAAGAGAATGCAATGGTTGTTACCAAAGGCTGTGGGCACAAGGGAGTGGGTAAGGTTAAGAATGAGGCAAAGCAGCGTTGGAGGATGCAGGGGGAAAGAAGCAATGTTGGTTATCAAGTTTCAATGAGACAGGAGAAATATGTTCAAGTGATCTACTGTACAACATCGTGATCATGATTAATAATAATATATTGTATATTTCAAAATTGCTAAAAGACTAGGTTTTAAATGTTGTAACCACAAAGCAATGATAAGCATGTGAGATAATGGATATGTTAGTTAGCATGATTTCACCATTCTAGAATATACACATGTATGAAAACATCTCATTGCATCCCATAAATATGTACAATTATTATTTGTCAATTAAAAATCAAATAACATTTTACAAGTGGAACTTTACAATTTAAGGAGAACTCATGGAAATTATATTCTATCTAATTGCATATTATATAAAAGGAAGTGTCAAAAAATAAGTAAGGCCTAAAATTAAGTCAAGAGGGAATAAGACAACATCTGTAAGAATTAAAAACAAACCGTTGAATAAGTTTGCCCATAGGGAGTTTTGTGTGTTTCGGGACAAAAAACTTTGACATTATTTTTAAGTCATTCTGAAATAATTACCTTTTTAAATTTTTTTTTAAAACTGCATATATTCTTTTAAAATTAAGGAAAATCATGAAATAAGATTCCAGTAAACCAACAGCAAAACATGTTAGATGATTACTGAAACTAAAAGATAGGCCAAACAGCCAACCAATTTATCATTAAAGTAGCAGCCATTATTTTCAAGACTCCATGTTAAAAGTAAAAGAGCACCCTAAAATTGTGTGTTGAGAAACTATGTATTAAAGAAGATTGCAACTTAACTCAGCAAGACATATGTTTCACACATATGTATATGCACACAAACCCTGTACAGGTTGAATATACTTTCTGATCTCCAAAAGGGCCGGACGATGTGGCTCAGGCCTGTAATCCCAGCACTTCGGAAGGCTGAGGCAGGCGGATCACTTGAGATCAGGAGTTTGAGACCAGCCTGGCCAATATGGTACACGGTGAAAACTCGTCTGTACTAATACAAACAAACAAAAACATATTAGCCAGGTGTGGTGTCGCACCTGCGATTACAGCTACTCAGGAGACAGAACCTACTAGAACCCGGCAGGCAGGCAGAGGTTGCAGTGAGCAGAGATGGCACCACTGCACCCCAGCCTGGAAGAGAAAGAGAATTAGTTTCAAAAACAAAAATATATATATATATGTCGTAATAGCTACTGACAGTGGTCTCAGTGCAGAAAAGAGAACCGTGAAAACTCCGTGTGGAACAGCTGTATTTTTAAATTATACAAGCGAATATTAATTTATATTTAAAATATTTGAATATAAACATTTCAATTATTATTCTAAGTGATAATTCCAAAATAACCTGAAAACATCAGCTTTTTCAAGTTTTGCAAATCCTCAAATAAAGTGCATTCTCAATCTGCCCATCTTCCTATCCATCTTTCTTCAAGTGGAACAATAAACAGAGTTGTTATCCTATCTTGACAGAGATTTTTGTCCACTTTGGTCAGGCCAACGTTTTCATGGATTATTTTCTTTTCTTTTCTTTTTTCTTTTCTTTCTTTCTTTTTTTTTTTTTTTTTTTTGAGAGAGAGTTTCACTCTTGTTACCCAGGCTGGAGTGCAATGGCGCAATCTCGGCTCACCACAACCTCTGCCTCCTGGGTTCAGGCAATTCTTCTGCCTCAGCCTCCTGAGTAGCTGGGATTACAGGCACGCGCCACCATGCCCAGCTAATTTTTTGTATTTTTGGTAGAGACGGGGGTTTCACCATGTTGACCAGGATGGTCTCGATCTCTTGACCTCGTGATCCACCCGCCTCGGCCTCCCAAAGTGCTGGGATTACAGGCTTGAGCCACCGTGCCCGGCCTTTATTTTCTTTTTTAAGGCAATCTTCTCAGTTATGTCTCTAGCAGATGTCTTGCAAGTCCCAGCGAACCTCCCACACTCAGAGACTGCTTTCAAAAGAGATTCATACAAAAGCGGAAAAAGCAATTACATCTTAAACAAAGGCTAATGGCTGGGCGTGGTGGCTCACGCCTATAATCCCAGCCCTTTGGGAGGTGGAGGTGGGCAGATCAGCTAAAGTAAGGAGTTTGAGACAGGCCTGGGCAATGTGGTGAAACCCCATCTGTACTAAAAATACAAAAATTAGCCAGGCATAGTTGCTCGGACCTGTAATCCCAGCTACTCAAGAGGCTGAGGCAGGAGAATTTGCTCGAATCCAGGAGGCAGAGGTTGCAGTGAGCCGAAATCGAACCACTGCACCCCAGCCTGGGCATCAAAGCGAAACTGCGTCTAAAAAAGCAAAACAAAGAAAAACGTTAACATGTTTTATGCTAGCCAAGATTCAAATGCAAAAATAAAGGAGAATATTCCTCTTTATTCCAAAAAATAAAGTAGCTCTATTGTATTTATTGGGTTTCCTGGTTGCTATTGTTTTGGTTTAAATGAAAAGCATTTCAAGAAAATAAGGATCATATTTTTTCCAAGTTTATCATGTATCTATTGCATTAGTCCAGCATCCCTCCTGTCTGGAGAGCCTCCTACACTGATTATTCATGTCAGTTTACATCATGAATCTATTTTCATTCAGAGCCATCCAGTTGTACTCAGGGCCGTATTTTAATATGGTTCTACGTACTTCATGATCTCGTTCTTCCCATGGACTTTTCTTGCTTCCAGCCTTTTACATATATTCTTTCCTCTGCCTAAAAGAGTCTCTGAGTTTTCTCCACCCCTAAACCTGATAGCTCTAGCTTCTTATGAGAGCTGGGACAAACCCTAATATTTTATCTGGATTGAAACTTTACATGAACATGGGCTTACTTTCAGCTGAAATTGCCTTCTGTGTGCTTCAGCAATAAATGCCCAACTAGCTGTTCAACTGACAAAGGGAACAAGGATAAAAAAATAGGAGAATTTCATCCTGCATCTCTCTTTTACTAAGCAAAGACCCAGACATTGGCAGTGAAGGCAATTCAGGTCATGGAGAGAGGAATCCATTTTGTTGAAAAACCCAGATGACTCTGTAAAATTCATGAAAACAAATCATTTATTTACTTCTACAGAGAGAACTTTGTCTAATTCCTAAACACCTCCAATTCAGTATGCCTTGTCGTAATTAAATGTTTACCTGCAAACTTTCCATATTGCACTCCAAACTTAATGAGCAAGGGAAGCGGGTGTCTGTAATCTATCACAGCACTTTGTATTAGCATACACTCAACAAATGTTTGTTCATACGACTTGAACATTTCTCTCATACATACTTCATGTTAAGTTTTTACTGGGAAATGAACAAAGAGTTAGAGAGGCAATATCTTAGTAAAATCCTTTCTTCCATGATTTAAATGAAAAAAAAAAAAGTCTTCCATGCAATGACAACTGATTACACAGGAATAAGAATTAAAAACAAAACAAAATATTGGACCTCTCATCTGCAGTAATGGAAGGGGAAGACAATGGAAGAACATCTACAGACTATTGCGAAGTCGAGACTACAATTCAACTATCACATCTCCAAGCAAAATACCACACGTTAGGTAAAAGAAAGGCATTTTTTAGCAGCAACAAACATTAAAAGGATACATCTTTATGTATCTATCTGAAAAAAGCTCTCAGTGAAAAACTGTTAATAAAAATATGTTTGAATTAACAATACGGATTTCAAGACAAAAGAGAAAAGGCACCCAGCATAGTGGCTCACTCCTGTAATCTCAGCACTTTGGGAGGCCAAGGTGGACAGATCACAAGGTCAAGAGATGGAGATCATCCTGGCCAACACGATGAAACCTCCACTCTACTAAAAATACAAAAATCAGCCAGGCATGGTGGCACACACCTGTAGTCCCAGATACTTGGGAGACTGAGGCTGGAGAATCGCTTGAACATAGGAGGCGGAGGTTGCAGTGAGCTGAGATCCTGCCACTGCACTTCAGCCTGGCAACAGAGCTAGACTCTTATCTCAAAAAAAAAAAAAAAAAAAAGAAAAAAGAAAAGATGAAAGGAGAGGGGGAAGCAGTGGTGATCCATCAGTCTTAAAATTAATTTAGTTAATTGTAAATAATGGATGTGTGGAAGACAAGTGGAAGTCATGACTCTTGTAACAGAAAAAGTGCACAGAAAAGAAAACAGTAATATAATGAAACTAAAATGAAATAAATTTTCCCAGTACAAGCCAGGAAATTGTAGAATGGGCTCTAGGAAGTGGGAGAGATTATTAAACAAAATTTCTCTGAAAAGATTATCTTACTTTATATTATCACCCTGGTAATTTTTTTGTCTCATTGGCCATGCATGTTCTTTATTACCCAGTAGGTAAACAGAGTATTCCTGATAGGGAAAGTAAAACTAAATAGTATACACAACCTCTGCTACTGAAAGGTTGTCAGATGATTGTGAGAAAAATACATTTTAAAACAGAGAACAGAAAAATGCTCAAGAAGCTGTGAACTTTACAAGTGACTTTATGCATGCAAAAAGGAGACTGAGAAGACAGATGTTTTCTGTAAAGAAATCGGTAGAAAGGGAGTAAGGGGCAGTAATTTGTTAATGGCATTGCATTTATTGTTTTAGGTGAAGTCTTAGTTTTGCTGTTTCCTGGAAGCATGGCCATCAGAGAAGCACTACCAGCTGCCACCGCAGACTCCAGAAGCAACTGTGGAATAGCAAATAGCTAGATTGTCCCTGAAAAAGTGCCAGTTTGCTCCTCTCTCCCCAACCTCCTTCCCTATAGCACACACACACACACACACACACACACACACACACACCAGACTCACTGCATTCTTTTTAACTTGATAGACGTAAATGTTTCTTTTTTTACTATATGAAAGTCAAATATGTATGTGCATAAAAAAATTCTCTCTTTAGACACATAAACTGAACCCATCTCTGTATCTGTGAAAGAATTTAGATCTCAGAGCCCTGCTGCAAACACAGCCCTTGGAATACAAGGATAATTGAGCAGTTTTCAAATCCAATGGGAAAGAGTGGGGGCAAATGTACCCTCAGCTGGCATGAGTAACTGGGAACTGGCATCTGTGGCTTATAATTCCAACCCTTATGGTGAAAGGATAAATGCACATACATACTCTATTAGGGTCTATTTTCAATTGATCATTGTCTCTTTTCAGTTGTTGCATTTAGAAGCCTTGTAATTAACCTTCACCCAGAGGTTTCATTTGCTGAAATGGATTGCATATTTCTGGCTGTGTTGTTTGAGGAGTAGAATGAGATCAATATAGTCAATAAGATTAAAATAGAATGTATTCAAATGGTTCAATGCAATTGGACACATTTGACATATCTTAGCATATTAAAGATTAGACTGAGGAAATAAGTTAATTTCAAGTTATGATACTAATGAAGGAGCAAACTAAGAAAAGCTACTCAAGGGAGAAAAAAAGTCCTTCAGAGCTTTCTTTTTTCTCACTAAATTGAGGTGACAACTGTGCTGGGATTTCAAGTCCCTTGTTATCACTACCATCACTATCACTGGGTCACCTTGTCATACATCACATTAGTTACACACAATTCTGTAGAAGCTGCAATAATCAGTATACATCTAGATAGGTTTCAATGTCATCTCTCCAAAATGACTATTGACAAAATGGAAGTGATTCAATATATTAGCCAAAATTAGAACCTTCAGAGTTCTGTCAGTAGGAAAAGAAAAAAAGAGATATACTTGATGCTTCTAAACAAATCTTATTTTGTTATTACCAAAGGTACTTTAGGCCTAAGAAATAACAAACAATAAAGATGACTCGTATCAACTAATATAACACAGATCTTCAGAGCAACTGAATCACTAAGCACATCTTCAGAGCAACTCATCCTCATAGGTAATGGAGGTGAAGTTGGGAAAGACAGGTCAATCATTGCACCTATGAATGAAGTAAGATGCTGACTGATTCATTGCACCTGTAAACATTTTCCAGTTGAGGACACACGTTGGTAAGGTCATATTCACTTATCTATTATTGATCCTGTTCTCTCTTTTCTCTGTCACTCTGGGAAAAAGTGTAATCAAAAAACAGCAAATTAGTCAGCAAATAAATTTTATGAACCAAACTTGTGCTTTTCAGTATTCTCTCCTTTGCCATTTGAATGGTAGCATCGGAGATGATGCAATGGAGACAGAAAATAAGAGGTCATGTAAATGAGTAAAAAACAATATATGGCTAAAATAGTTTGGTATATAATGTTAAATAACCAGCTTCAAAGGGAGAAGACATTTCCACACAATGCATCATAGGTCTTTTAAAAAAATTATATCATTTTTCTTAATTTATAAAGTAATACTACAGAAGCAAATAAGAAAAAAAAGAAAGAAGGACGGAAACCTGAAATTTACTCACATTTTTGTACTATTAGAATGAACTGGTTTTGTGTTATTAATAGACTCAAACAGCTTTTACTAGTATCACTCCCATGTCACAATGTGTTGACACATTATGTATTTTCTAACACATTTGGAATGCTAGGTTTCCCTAGTGAATCTCAGTATCTCAGAGGATGAAAACAAAATCTGAACACTGTCAGAAACATCCAACTGTGTTTTAATTTAGAGACTCAATGGACTACCCAGTTGTCTTGAGATGTCCATTATAGGATAGAAAATAAACCTTTTTCAAAAGAACTGTATTACTTATTTAACTGTTTATCTTTCCTTTCTGGTATACTCCTATTATGATTCTCATTCTTCTTCTCCCCTGGGTCACATATGCAAAATAAATTAGTCTAGACCAGAAAACTTAAAAAAATAGAGAAGAGTCGAAGAAAAAAATGTATTACATGGTAAAATAGTACATTAACCACTGCTAATAGTTCTTGTATTCTTCCCTCAATCATTGTCTCTTTAAGCATATATATAAAGAGAAAATGAATAAATATACATTCCATTATATCCTCTTTGAACACCTGATTTCCAATAGCTATGCTTCAGTCACTATGTGAATTGGATATTTCTGTATGGCTTAACATTTGAATATTTTATGTTTTGCAATCATGGTTGCCAAATAAATTCATGAACATAAGATTTTTGTTTCCATTTCTTGCCATTTTTAGTTGAGTTTCATACAAGCAAAATAGCATAATCTTAAAGACTTTTTTTTTTTTCAATTAGGCATACAGTAATTTCTCAGTATTCATTGGTCATTCTTTCCAGGACTTCCCACTGACAGCAGAATCCAAGGATGCTCAAGTCCTTTATATGGAAAGAGGTAATATTTGTGCACAACTTTCACACACCCTCCTACATACTTTAAATCACCCCCTAGGCTACTTATAATACCTAGTACAATATAAATATTTTGGAAATACTCATTTTTATTTGTATTATTTTCATTGTTGTAGTGTTATCTTTTATTGTTTCGTTTTTTTAAATATTTTTGATCTGCCATTGGTTGAATCCAGGGATACAGAATCCACAGATATAAAGGGGCTATTGTACCCTCACTTTGCTTTAGTGAAAGATTGGAAACAATATCCCAAAATGGAAAGGGCGTGAGTGTGCAAGGTTTTGCTGTTTCACAGACAGTTGCTATGTTTAGCAACTCTTTCAAGTTCGGACATTTACTTAAAGTATTTGGGTTGTGGTTTCCTTCTCTAGTCTAAGAAGAAAATAAACTTTCCTCTAGAGATTACCTGAAATGCTACATATAAATGATACCATAATCCCTAGCAAACATGTATTGTTTGTAAGTGGTAAATATTGTTATTATACCTTACAAGCACTGCACTGTGTTTGAAGGCATGTCCTCTAGAAACAGATACCTTGATAATGAACATTGGTTCTTTCACTGCACTCATTTCGATTTACTCCTAAGTAAAGTGGGAATAATAATAGTTCCTACTTCATAAGGATTTTTTGAAGATGAATTGCTAATGCATATAACTGAAGTTCTAGAAAAACATGAATCACATATCAGATGCTTAATAAATGTGGGCTACTACACTACTATTAAATACTCCAATGTTTACCCTACACCTTCTTTAAGATGTATCTTATTGTAAAATTATAAATTATTTTCAAATACCCCTGTTATAAAAGAAATATTTTGTTTTTACAAGTCGTACTTTGACTACTGTTGTGTTGAACATCTTTGATTCCTCTTCTGGGAATTGACAAACTCCATAATATTTTCTTTAGGTGATGGTAATTAAGAATATTTGTATTTTAACTCCGTGTTCTTTATATTTTCTGGCAGAATTTTTCCTAATGTGTATACGTTAACTTTGATGATATTGGTTTTAGTTATATTTCCTTCATAGGTTGTCATATCCAACAAGCATCCAGTGATTTTGCTTTTTTGTTAATGTTCTGTTTAAGAGTTTGTTTATTTACGTATTTATTTATTTTCTTTATGTTTTGAGACTGAGTTTTGCTCTTGTTGTCCAGGCTGGAGTGCAATGGCGCGATCGTGGCTTACTACAACCTCCACCTCTTGTTCAAGCAATTCTCCTGCCTCAGACTCACAAGTAGCTGGGATTACAGGTGCCCACCACCATGCCCAGCTAATTAATGTATTTTTAGTAGAGATAGGATTTCACCATTAAGGCCAGCAAGGTTGGCCTTAATCTTCTGACCTCATGTGATTCACCCACCTCGACCTCCCAAAGTGCTGGGATTACTGTTGTGAACTACAGTAAGTTTGTTTGTTCTGACTTCCATTAAACAAAATATAATGTTCTGTCTTCTATTAAAAATAAACAAATTTATGCCCAGTGAATTTGTTTATTATTAATAGAAGGCAGAACATTATATTTTGTTATTTCATTGGCTACATTTAACTTTTTGAGTAGTGTTCATTTATGTACGTATTTGTTTGATGCTGAGTGCTGTGCTATGGACTGAATGTTTGTGTCTCTCCAAAATTTATGTCTTAAAGCCCTGATTCCCAGTATGATGGTA
This sequence comes from Callithrix jacchus, assembly GCF_049354715.1. Taxonomy (NCBI): domain Eukaryota; kingdom Metazoa; phylum Chordata; class Mammalia; order Primates; family Cebidae; genus Callithrix; species Callithrix jacchus. Next base: position 180,601,510 of record NC_133503.1, read on the forward strand.
TTGGGAGGTGTGAGCTTTGTCAAATAATTAGATCATGAGGAGTGCTTATGATGGGATTAGCATGCCTATAAGAACAAGATGATTTCTCTTTGTGTCATATCAGTATGTAGCAAGAAGGTCTCCTTCTGAAAATTAGTAATTAGCCCTGGCCAAGAACTGAATCATCACCTTAATGTTGGACTTCCCAGCCTCCAGAAATGTGAGAACTAAATGTTTGTAGCTTAAAACTACGTAGTCTATGGTAGTTGTTATTGTAGCCTGAACTGACTAACATACTGGATAAGGTTTAATATAACAATTATAGTACAAATTTTCAATGTAATAAATACTACTTTTAAATATTTCTCTTTCATTAATTTGTGATGCTTTCTTTGTTATATTAGCATATCTATTTCATTGCAGTGATTTCTGTTTCGTCCTTGTTGGGTTGCTCTAACAAAATACACAGACTGGGTCATTTTTAAGGACAGAAAATTATTTATTCATATTTTCAGAGGCTGAAAAGTCCAAGATCAAGACACAGGAAGGTTTAAAATGGCCTGGTCTCCACATCCAAGACGGTGCCCTGAACGCTGCGTCTCCCCTGCAAGCCTTTGTTTAAGAGCATTAATCGTTTCCTGAAGGCAGATCCTTAATGACCCAAATACCTTTCAAAGTCCTCATCCCCAGCACTATTGCACTGGAAACTGTTTCCAACACATAAAATTAGGAGGAGACATGTAAATCATAGCAACTCCTTATAATTTGTTTTAAAGGAGCCCCACTATTTTGAGTCTGTTATTTTTCTGTTTTCATATTAGAACAAAACTCACAAGGTTTTTCTTTTCTGAAACATTTTAGCTATAAATTACACTTGTTTAATTTGTCCTCTGTAAGAATTTAGATATAAATATGTATGTATTTATGTATGAAAACATAGATAATAGTTTAATTGTAATGTCAATATGTATATTTTGCCTTGATATAGTAATATTTGTATTATTTTTTATAATCTTGGAAAAGAAAACATTTAAACTTTTTATTGGTAGAATTAAAATATTTATTAAATGCCCATACATCTAAAAATCCTTTTATATATAAATACATGCACATATATATTATAACAATATGACATATGTAATATGGCTGAAATTACTGATTACTGTTTATCTGATTATCTTATAATTCTCAATTTGAAAAACGTATTTATAACTTATTGTAGAATTAGATACAGAGGACAAAGATGACGAATTTGTACGTTTCAATCAGTATTGTAAGAGACCCTATAAGATACTATTTTAAGCACAGAAGGATTAAAGCACTATGTGTCTTCTATCCAACTAGGAAGGTTTAGTAACTCATTTAAAAGCCTAAGTGGAAATAAAAAAAAAAAAAAAAAAAAACAGGGAGAAAACTTTAAACTTAATTAATTCTGGATAAAGAGGCATGCATAAGTTTTGGCAAAAAAGTTATCTGAGCTTTCTTGATATAATTGAAGACAAGTATCTCAGTAGTCTCAAAATCTCTAAATAAATATTTATCCACTTTTCTTAGGAAGAAACATATATAAGAGCCCTATATCATACATAAATGGGTTTTAAAATTTTTCTTGGATCATGTCATTTATAATGTTTTTTAAAAATATAATCATTGGATAAGACTTGTGCTTCAATTACTGCTAATTTCTAGCTGAGAAAACATATAAAACAATTATCTGAATAATGTCACCAGTTTAATATATGATAATATTAATCAGGAGAGAATATTTTGCCCAATGCTCATGAAATACTTATTTAATACTAATAAATGCATCTTCAAAAACAATAGATACAATTTCCTTATTTATGTTATTTCAAATATATATAGACTAAGTTAAATATAAACCATGATCATGTCATTATTTATAAATAAAATACGTTAAAATAGAGATGTTTCCTTCCACTAGTAAAATATACATAATGTTCTATTTACAAAATCCAAATTTAGTGTTTCATTTTTATATTTTCATGGTTTAAACAATTTAAGTCTATTTAACCCTGAACAGAAAATTTTATTCCAGAAAATTAATGATCACTCGACTGAAAAACCTAAATATGTAAGATGAACATATTTTAACATACTTAAAAGGCTTTATTTATGTTTTCATTTTCTTGTTTAGATTGTGAATCTGGATTTTTAGAGACAATATTTAGTTCTCTATGTAGCAGTTTGCCAAAGGAATGATCACTTTCTATGAACCTTATTATTAAGGAACTTGCATAACAATAGCCGACATGATTGTTTACTGAATTTCTAGGATTACCATTTGTAGACTCAATCTATAGCTAATGTTATTAGGTCACTCAAGATAAAGTTAACAGAGAAAAGCACACACTGTTCTATAAAAATACTACAGAATACAAAGTTTTTCCTAGATACAGAGCTTAGTTTAGTGTTTTCTGATTATTTCAAAAACAGCTTTATTAATAGCTGCAGCGATAGAATTTGAACAATACAATAAATTTCACTGGATAATAGCAATCCACTTGACTTTCAATAAAGATGATGCTCTAAGACCATAATTTGGGTATAATTCCCAAACCTAAATACATACACATACACACACACACACACATCATGATAGTTTCAATTAATAACCTGAGATTAGGACTTTCTTTGTTCAACTATAAATTAACCATTTCCATAATCCATATTCAAAACTCAAACATACATTAGAGCATGGGTCTAAGGTTTCAAGCTTCTTGACCTCCAGCCAGCAGGCAACAGAGATCAGAAGAAAAGCTCTCTCTGTAATAAAAGTAAATAATGCCATTTAAAGCACAAAAACAAAACAAGGCTCTGTACTCTCAAACAGGCGTCTGGGGTGAGAACCACTTGCTGAGAAGAGAATGGAAAAAGCTGCTGCCAGCTCATCACTCCCTGAGACTATGAATTATCTGGAGGACCTAGGAGAGATGGGGGCTGAGACAAACCACCACGGTGGGTTGGTGGCTGGATCTACAAATATCTACTGTCACCCAGGGACAGAGTTCCCATGCTGCTTTTGGCTTGATAGAAACTGTGGTTGGCTGAAGTCATTGCCAAAACTTCTAGACAGAGTGTAAAATACAAAGAGATGCAAGAGGGAAAATGAATTTACATCTAGAATGAAACCCAATCACATACTCTTAAACACATGGACAAACAGACCATAAAAGAAAATTTACTTACAATTAAAATTAGATGGTGACACATCATTCATTTTATTAATGTATAATTTTAATCTCCAAAAATGAATGATGTCAAGAAAACATAGTATTGGCAAAATAATATTATAAAACAGAAGCAGGAAAATATTAAAGATATGTGTGTACAGTATGTAAGATGGTCTCTGACTAATGATGGGTCAACAAATTTTTGAATTTATGAAAATAAAACCATACTTCAAGTACCTATACAATCATTCTAAGGGGTTTTTTTGGCTTTTAAAAATTATTTTTAATTAACATAAAGGAATTGCATATATTTATGGGGTACAGTGTAATATTTGGTACATGTATACAATGTGTAATGATCTAATCAGGGTGATCAGCATATTTATCACCTCAAAAACTTATTATTTATTTGTGTTGGAATCATTCAAAATTCACTTTTTTAGTTATTTAAAAATATAAAATACATTGTTATTGTTTTTGTTTTTTAGACAGGGTCTAGCCCTTTTGCCCAGGTTGGAATTCGGTGGTATGATCGTGACTCATTGCAGCCTCTGTCTCCCAAGTTCAAACAATTTTCCCACTCAGCCTTTCGAGTAGCTGTAATGACAGGGGCATGTAACCACACCTGGTTATTTTTTTGCATTTTCAGTAGAGATGGGTTTTCCATGTTGGCCAGACTGGTCTTGAATTCCTGACCTCAGGTAACCCACTGGCCTTGGCCTCCCAAAGTGCTGGAATTACAGGCAGGGGCCACCATGCCTGGCCTGAAAATATAAAATAATTTCTTATTTATAGTCACCTACACTGCTTTAAGCACAAGAGCTGAATCCTGTTATCTAGCTGTAATTTGTTATCTGTTAACCAATTTGGTACTGTCCTTCCTCACCACTTTCCTTCCCAGCATCTAGTAACCATGATTCTACTTTCTATTTCTATAAATCAGCTATTTTAGCTTCCACATGTAAGTGAGAATACGTGGTATTTATCTCTTTGGGGCTGGGTTATTTCACTTAACATAAAGTCCTCCAAGCTCATTCATATTGCTATGAATACAGGATTTTATTCTTTCTTTGCTGCTGATTAGTGTTTCATTTAGCATATATTCCACGTTTTCTTTATCCATTCATCTGCTGATGGATATTTAGGTTAATTTCATAACTTGGTTGTTGTGAATAGTACTCTAATAAACCTGGGAGTGCAGCTATCTCCTCAACATACTGATTTCTTTCCTTTTAGATATATACCTGATGTGGAATTGCTGGATCATGTGGTAGATCTACTTTTAGTTTTCTAAGAAACCTGGATACTATTTTCATTTTTCTTTTCTTTTTTTTTTTTTTTTTTGAGACAGAGTTTCACTCTTGTTGCCCAGGCTGGACTGCAGTGTCAGGATCTTGGTTAACTGCAACCTCCGTCTCCTGGGTTCAAGGGGTTCTCCTGCCTCAGCCTCCTGAGTAGCTGTAGTCATGCACCACCATGCCTGGTTAATTTTTTGTATTTTATTAGAGATGGGGGTTTTGCCATGTTGGCCAGGCTGGTCTCAAACTCCTGACCTTAGGTGACCCACCTGTCTTTTTCTCTCAAAGTGCTGGGATTACAGGCATGCACCATCACTCCTAGCCAATATTGTTTTCTATAAAGTCTATACTAACTTCTATTCCCACCACAGTGCATAAGAGATCCCCTTTCTGGAGGAAGATTATATGTCTCATTGTGATTTTAATTTGCATTCCCCCAATGATTAGCAATGTTGAAATTTTTTTCATATATCTCTTGGCCATTTGTATGTCTTCTTTTGAGAGATATCTATTTGGCTAATTTGCCAATTTTATTCAATGTCTTTCTTTGATGTTGAGCTGTTTAAGTTTCTTGTATATTCTGAATATTAATTCCTTGTCAAATGAATAACTTTGCAAATATTTTCTTTCTTTCTGCAGGTTATCTTTTCATTCTGTTATAACCATACGGTTTTCCATTTTTCAGTTCAGTATTCAATAAATTGTATAAGATATTCAAAACTTTGTAATAAAATAGTCTTTATGTTAAAATAGGCTTTGACCATCTGTAGTTAATATAAGTGTTCTGAGCATGTATAAGGTAGGCTAAGCTAAGCTATGATGTTCAATTCATTAGGTATATTTTATGGATTTTCAACTTACAATATTTTCAACCAGCAATGTGTGCATAGGAACATAGCCCCATTGTAAATCATGAGGATGCTGGTTTTGTATGTGTGTTAGTGTGTGCAGCACAATGCATGTGTGTGTTTAAATTTCTGAAAATGGAGGGCTCTAAGTTAAATGTAACAAGAAATTATAGACTTAACAGTGAGAATAATAATATTTTAGCAAAAATAATTATAAAATTTTAAATTAAAAAAAAGACTGAGTTCTCAAATTGAGGAAACACTCTAATTCATGCTAAAACACTCATATTCTATGAAACCCATATTGAGTCAACGGGGAAAGTTTAATATTATTGTTGCAGAAACATCAAATAGTGAGATGCAGACATGTGTCCCAAGCTTTAAATCCTCTTCTGTGGTACAGAAGTAGATCATAAATTACAAGGTATTCTTAAAATCACAATCAGTACTACTTTGCAAACTACTGCTGTCAGCTTAAAGCAGGGAATTCCATCTTTCCACGTTCAGAACAAAGAGGATCTGCATACATTAAACATTAGAATTCAATTTGTCAAAGACCATTGCATCTGAATACAGTTATCATTAGATAGTAAAACTGAGACTATTAGTGGCCCTGCCAGTTGAAATTTATCCTGTTCAAAGAAGAGGAAAATGTAGTTTTGGGGGAGAATGTTCAATCTAAAAGAAAAGAAATGATCATTGTAATTTGTCAAGCTACACTCTTCACATACCTAAATTATTCTGTTTTATACTTTAACCATTTAGGCATATTACAAAGCTTTAGTTACTACTTAGGGCTACTGGAGGGCTATAGTAGCAAACTAAGAGTGCATAATGCCCATGTGGTGATAAGGAGTTAATATGACTTCCAAAGGAAATTAACCTCCCAGAAGACTAAACCTACAGCTTAAAAGCTTCTGATTTTTCTTTCTTTCCTGGTGAGAGCAAAAACTCCCATCAATATTGACATTCTCTTCATATTATAACTAGTTCAGATTGTGTTGTCTTGGGCAAGTGGGGAAATAGGAGAACATCAAAGAAGTTATCAGGTGACTATCCTAAGCATTTTGTCTCAAATATTTATTAAGCGATTTATTTCTCCCCTTCTTTGCATGGGTATATCCCCTTCGAGGATATATATTTTGGATGCTGAATTTAAACTGAAGAAAAATTTTAATGTATTAACAATAGAAAGATCATTTATTAGACTTGTAATAAATTATATTCAAGATTGAGATGGAGAACTCACTGAGAAAAGAAGGGAGAATTTTTTGAGATACCCACAGCTATGTTTTTTCTGATGCTGAAATTGCTGACAGGATCAAAAATATACCTGAGAACATTGCTTAGTACAGCTGGCAAAAGGCAAGGGAACAGATATTTGAGTGGCAAACAGTAGAAGGTCACACACTAGTGATTACACACACATATGTTGGAAATCAGCAGGGTGTCAAGGGAAAAGACAAAGTTCAGCTGAGCTAATACAGCAAAGAATCTATATGCAAACACATTCTTTAACCTAAATTATCAAGACAACATATTTACTGATCCCTATTTTTAATTGGTCTTTCCTCACTAGCAGTGAAGTAGAGTGGAAGGAAAAATGGCATTTTCCCAATGTGATATTATGTGCAGTGCTCAAGGCTCATGTCACACTTAAACACTACACCTTTAACTTAATATAGCTCATACATATAAGTTATTTCCATTATGTGTGCTTTTTAAATACATGAAATTTCAGGCTTTTTTTAGTTAAACTTTGGAGGACACTGACTCTATGTTCTTCCCTATGAGCTGATCAAATTCACAAATGAAAAGAGACAGACAGTAGGAGCAGAAGGAGGTAGGGCGAGAGCTAAGAAAACAGAGTGAAAAGGTTACTCTGATGATTCCCAGTGTGGGGAAAGAATACAAATTCTAGAGAAAAGGCACTCGACAGTCAATGTTGTGCTAGCAAGTGGCATTTTGATAGATATGTCAAGAACATGAGTTAATTGCTTTTTACACAAACGGCCTCATATGTCCAAATCTCTTTTTATGCTTTGTATATAATACTCGGCATATGGTTATTTATACCGCTTTGCGAAGCCATGCAATGAAACAGAATTATTTTAAACTTAGCATGACCATTATTATCTCCTGGGATCTACGCTCTACATTGATACTCCGCCATTGAGCAAAACCCTGCTCCAGCTCATGTGCAGCAAATGGAAAGATCAGTGAGCCACTGCCAGTAGCTCCTGCTGGATGCTGGGCCCATTTTGCACATGACACATAGGTTTTCATAACAGAACTGACTCTCAAAGTTAACTCATTCCTCCAGCACACTTGCAGAATTGATCAGGTGGAAAAAAGAATTAGTGAGCTTGAAACAGGCTATTTGAAAATGCACAGAGGAGACAAAAAAAAAATGAAGCACACCTACAAGAGATAGAAAATATACTCAAAAGGGAAAATCTGAGAGTTATTGGCCTTCAAGAAGAAGTAGAGAAAAAAATAGGAGTGGAAAGTTTGTTCAGGGGATTATATCATGGAATTTTCCAAATTAAGAGAAAGGTATCAACATTTAATTACAAAAAAGTTACAGGACACCAAGCAGATTTAACCCAAAGAAGATTACCACAAGGATTGAATAATCAAATTCCCAAATGTCAAGGATAAATTAAGGATTCTAAAAGCAGCAAGAAGCCAAGCATTGTGGCTCACACCTGTAATCTCAGCACTTTGGGAGGCCAAGGTGGGCGGGCAGATCACAAGGTCAGGAGTTCATGTACACGAATGTTCATTGCAGCACTGTTTACAATAGCAAAGACCTGGAATCAACCCAAATGCCCATTGATAATAGACTAAATTGGAAAAATGTGGCACATATACACCATGGAATATTATGCAGCAATCAGAAATGATGAGTTTGTGTCGTTTGTAGGAACATGGATGAATCTGGAGAACATCATCCTCAGCAAACTGACACAAGAACAGAAAATGAAACACCGCATAGATAGGCGGGTGATGAAAAATGAGAACACATGGACACAGGGAGGGGAGTACTAAACACTGGGGTCTATTGGGGGGAAAAGGGGAGGGCCAGTGGGAGGGGGAGGAGGGGAGGGATAGCCCGGGGAGAAATGCCAAATGTGGGTGAAGGGGAGAAAGGAAGCAAAACACACTGCCCTGTGTGGACCTACGCAACTGTCTTGCATGTTCTGCTCATGTACCCCAAAACCTAAAATGCAATAAAAAATTAAAAATAATAATAATAATAATAAAAATAAAAGTTAAGACCAGTAAAAAAAAAAAAAAGGAGTTCAAGACCAGCATGGCCAACATGGTCTCTTTAGTAGAGACAGCTTGTCTCTACTAAAAATACAAAAATTAGCTGGGTTGGGCATATTGGCACACACCTGTAATCCTAGCTACGCAGAAGTTTGAGGCAGGAGAATTGCATAACCCGGGAAGTGAAAATTGCAGTGAACTGAGATCACACCCCTGTACTCCAGCCTGGGGACAGAGCAAGATTACGTAAAATGGATCTCCAATACATCTAGTGGCAGACTTTTTAGTGGAAGCTCATAGACCAGAAAAGGATGTCACAACATATTAAAATTTTGAAGGAAAAAAAACTTGTACCTACAATAGTATCTCCAGTGAATATGTTCTCTATGCGTGAAGGAGAAATGAAGATCTTCAATACGTCTGGCAGCAGACTTTTTAGTGGAAGTCTTACAGGCCAGAAGAGGATATCACAACATATTCTAAGTTTTGAAGGAAAAAATTTTACCTTACTGCAGTATATCCAATGAACATATGCTCTATGCATGAAGAAGAAATAAAGATCTTCCCAAACAATAGTTGAATAATTTCATCAACACCAGACCTGTCCCACAAGAAATGGTAAAGGAAATACTTCCATCAGAAAGAAAAAGACATTAATGAAGAAAAACAAAAAAATGATTTGAAGATTTAAAGCTCACTGTTAATAATAAGAGTATGCAAAAACACAGAATAATGTAACATCATAATTTTGGTATATAAACTTCTCTTAACTAAAGTAGAAAGACTAAATGATGAACCAATCAAAAAAATAATGACAGGAACTGCTTAAGATATAGACAGTACAATAAGACATAAAGAAAAACAACAAGAACAGAAAATGAAATACCGCATGTTCTCACTCATAGACAGGTGTTGAACAATGAGAACACATGGACACAGGGAGGGGAGCACTACACACTGGGGTCTGTTGGGGGGAATAGGGGAGGGACAGCGAGAGGTGGGGAGTTGGGGAGAGAGCATGAGGGAGAAATGCCAGATATAGGTGAAGGGAAAGAAGGCAGCAAATCACACTGCCACGTGTGTACCTATACAACTATCTTGCATGTTCTTCACATGTACCCCAAAACCTAAAATGCAATTAAAAAAATTCAATCAATAAACTAATAAGAAAAAAAAAAAAAAAAGATAAACAACAAAAAGTTTAAAAACTGAAAGACAAAGTGTGGAGTTCTCATTAGCTTTATTTTGCATTTTTGTTTGTTTGCTATGCAATCAGTATTAACTTCTCATCAGTTTAAAATAATAGGTTTTCAAATTTGGAGACCTAATGGTTACCTCAAATCAGAAAATGTGCAGTGAATACACAAATCTGAGAAACAACAAATCAAAGCCTACTGCCAGATAAAATCATCTTCACTAAAAGGAAGAAGAGAAAACCGCAAAACAATCAGAGAGAGTAAGTCTTTACTTATCAATAATAATGTTGAATGTAAATGGACCAAACTCTCCAATCAAAAGACATACAGGGGCCAAATGAATTAAAAAAAAACAATGATCTGTTGCCTATAAGAAACACCCTTCATATATCAAGACACACATAGACTGAAAATAAAGAGATAAAAAAAGTTCAACAGCACTTTATGATAAAAACCATAAATAAAATGGGTATAGAAGAAATATTTCTCAACATAGTAAAGGTCATATATGACAGACCCACAGCTAGTATCATAATAAATGAGGAAAACTTAAAGTCTTTTTTCTTACAACTGAAACACAACAAGGATGCCCAATTTCACCACTGTTATTCAAATAGTACTGGAAGTTTTAGCTAGAGCAATTAGACAAGAGGAAAGAAATAAATAGCATCCAAATTGGAAAGGAAGAAAATCTATCCTTGTTAGCAGATGATATAATCATATATTTAGAAAAGTCTAAAGACTATCAGGAAACTATTATAACTTACACATTCAGTAAAGTTGCAGGATACAAAATCAACATAAAAAAATTAGTAGCATTTCTAAATGCCAACACTGAACAATCTGAAAAAGAAATCAATAAAGTAATACCATAAACCATAGCCACAAATAAAATTGCATACCTAGAAATTACATAATCAAAGAAGTGAATGATCTCTACAACAAAAACTATAAAACACTAATGAAATAAATTGGAGAGGACACCAAAAAATGGAAAGATATTTTATGTTCATGAATTAGAAGAACAATATTGTAAAAATGTGCACAGTACCCAAAGCATTCTACAGATTCAATGCAAATCCTATCAAAATACCAATGACATTCTTTACAGAAATAGATAAAGCAATCCTAAAATATATATGGAATGACAGAAGACCAGGATAACAAAAGTTATCCTGAGCAAAATGATCAAAACAGGATGAATCAGATTACCTTTCTTCAAATGATACCACAGAGCTGTAGTAACCAAAACAGCATGGTACTGGCATGAAAACAGACACACAGACCATTGGAACCGAATAGAGAATGGACAAATAAATCCATACACCTACATTGAACTCATTTTTGACAAATGTGCCAAGAACATACAGTGGGGAAAAAAACAGTTACTTCAATAAATGATGCTGGGAAAACTAAATAACAATATGCAGAAGAATTAAACTAGACCTCTATCACTTGCCTTATTTAAAAATATCAAAACTGATTAAAGACTTAAATCTAAGATTTCAAACTGTGAAACTACTACAAGAAGTATTGAGGAACTCCTCCAGGACGTTGCTGTGTGTAAAAGTTTCTTGAATAACATACCACAAGCACAGGCAACCAAAGCACAAATGAAGAAATGACGTCACACCAAGTTAGAAAGTTACAACAAAGGAAGCAATCGACCATGTGAGGAGACAACCCACAGAATGAGAGAAAATATTTGCAAACTACCCATCTGACAAGGAATTAATAACCAGAGTACATGAAGCTAAAACAACTCTTTAGGAAAATTCTAGTGATATGATTTAAAAAAAAATAGACAAGGGTCTTGGTAGACATTTCTCAAAAGAAGACATACAGATTCCAAACAGGCATATGAAGAGGTTCTCAGTTTCATTCATCTTCAGAGAAATGGAAATCAAAACTTACAGTGAGATATCATTTCACTTCAGTTAAAAGAGCTTTTATCCAAAAGTTAAGCAATAGAAAATGCTGGTGAGGATGGGGAGAAAAGGGAACCTTCGTACACTGTTAGTGGGAATGTAAATTTTCATAGTACAACCATTACAGAGAACAGTTTGGAGTTTCCTCAAAAGAACTAAAAATAGAGCTACCAAATGATCCAGTAACTCCACTGCTGTGTATATACCCAGAAAATATCAGTATATTGAAGAGATATCTACACTGTCATGTTTGTTCCAGCCTTGTAAATGATAGCCAAGATTTCAGAGCAACCTAAGTGTCCATCATCAAATGAATGGATAGAAAAAAATGTGGTACTTATACACAATGAAGCACTATTCAGCCATTACAAACTGGGATTTGATCATTTATAACAACATGAATAGAACTGGAAGTCATTATGCTAATTAAAATAAGCCAGAAACAGAAAAACAAACTTTACATGTTCTCACTGATTTGTAGTATCTAAAAAGCAAAACAATTGAACTCATGAAGTTAATAATAGAAAAATGGTTCGCAGAGGCTGGGAAGGGTAGTAGGTGGGAGTAGGGACTGTTAACGGGTTAAAAAAAAAAGTAGAAAGAATAAATAGAACTAGCATTAATAGCACCACAGGGGGACTGTAGTCAATAACAAATTAATTGTACATTTTAAAATAACTAAAAGGGTATAAGTAGATATTTTGTAGCACAAAAAATAAATGCTTGAAAGGATAGATACTAATTTTTTTATGATGTGATTATTACTCATTGCATGCCTGTATCAAAATAGCTCATGTACCGCATAAAAACATATATGTACCCACAAATATTAAAAATAAAATTATAAAAAGATTATTTGTTTCAATTATTTGCCAGCTTAAATGCTGCAATTATGCACTAAGTATTTCTAGAGTAAGGTCTCTAGACATGTATTTTTTGAATGTTGAATGTTATTTTACTAAATGTGGTAATTTATTTAATTAGGTGTATTATTCATTCTTCTATTTAATGGTTTAAATGCATCTTTTACCTAAAGGCACTAAGTGAGGTTCTGAGAATTTGATATAGTTATTAAACAAATCAAGTCCCTTACTTCTAGGAGCTTACAATGGATTGGAGGTGGGAGTTGGGGTGGAGAATAAACGCAGGGCCAAGAAAATCAAAGTGATTATGGTAATTTTGGTGTTCCAAACTTAATTCACATTTTGAAATCCATATTCCACAAGTTAAAAATAGCCTTTTAAAAAAAGCACACACAGAAATTTTACTTTGATACACTATGAAATTGATCAGAAAGCAAAGAATGACCCTTTCTTCATGTTTGCCACATATGATCAAATCACAAACTACAGTCAAGTCAAACTCATAAAAATCGCTTTAATCTAGGTTTCTTTTGCCTCTGGACCTGCATACTAGTTTCAGTGGCCTGAATCTGGAGTCTAGCGCACTTGTATGGACTGTGCCTTCATATATACCACAAACTGTATATTAAGAACATGTTTATGAATAATGATATAAGTAACACAAACTGTCTACTTTTGCATTATCAAACCAGGTCAGGAATTTTTTCTGGAGAGAGATCTCTGATGACAGATTGTCCACTGGCTACTCCAGAACCAGTGCTTCAGATAGACCAGTCCCATTTATATTTTGTCCAAAAGGAATCAGAGCAATACATTTAGGACTTACAACATCATACAAATTGCAGAAGTTCAAGTTTCTGATAGATCAAAACAACCCCCTCAGTACTTATGTCTTGAAAAAGTTGTCATTTCAGTCGGGCACGGTGGCTCATGCCTTTAATCCCAGCACTCTGAGAGGCCTGAGGTCAGGAGTTCGAGACCAGCCCAGACAACATGTCAAAACCCCATCTCTACTAAAAGTACAGAAATGAGCTGGGCGTGGTGGTGGGTGCCTGAATCCCAACTACTCAGGATGCTGAGGCAGGAGAATTGCTTGAACCTGTGAGGCGAGTTTGCAGTGAGCCAGGGCTTGGGCCCTGCACCCTAGTCTGGGCAACAAGAGAGAGACTCTGCCTCAAAAAAAAAAAAAAAAAAAAAAAAATTGGTCATTTTCAGAAGTCAGACCCTACATGTATTGACTCATTTTCTTCTAAGACCTAATCAGAGAAATCAAAATTTAATTACGAAAGTGATGTTAATAAACCACAATGCTTTTCTATCCAATTCGTGAAAAATCATACTATATTTTCACAAATTTATTTTACATTTCAAATAAGATATTCTCAATGCATGCATATCTTCAAGATATTATGTATTTGCTTCCAGATCACAGCTAAAAGTAAGTGATATAATTTTTTTTATTTCCAAGGGTATGTTATACTGTAGTCTTTTCAGTATGTAGTATCATTATGTCTAAAAAACAATACTCATATCCAAATTTTTAAGCCTTTTACTGCAAAAATATGCTAGCAATCATCTGAGCCTTCAGTGAGTTATAATCTTTTGCAAGTGGAGTGCCTTGACCTGATGTTGATGGCTGCTGACCAGGGTGGTAGTGGCTGGAGGTTGTGGTGGCTGGGGTAATTTCTTAAAATAAGACAACAATAAAGTTTGCAATAGACTTCCATTAATGAAAGATTTTCTGTGGAAAGTGGTGCTGTTTAACAACATTCCACCTGTAGTAGAACTTTTTTTCAAATTGAATGTCAATCTTTACAAACCATTCCATTTTTTCATCAACTAGTTTTACATAATATTCAAAATGCTTTGCTGTCATTTGAACAATTTTCATGGCATCTTCACCCGAATAGATTCCATCTCAAGTAGCCACTTTCTTTTCTCATTCGTAAGAAGCAACACCTCGTTTGTTCACATTTTACCATGAGATTGCAACAATTCAGTCACATCTTAAGGCTTTACTTCTAGTTCTCTTGCTATTTATACCACATCTGCAATTACTTCCTCCACTGGAATCTGGAACTCCTCAAAGTCATTTATGAGTTGTGAAACCACATTTTTTCAAATTCCTGTTTCTGTTTATTTTTTTACTTCTTCCCATTAATCACAAATGTTCTTAATGACATCTAGAATGGTTAATTCTTCCCAGAAGGTTTCCCATTTACTTTGTCCAGATCCAAGAGAATTACTGTCTATGGAAACCATAACCTTAAAATTTTATTTTTTAAATAATGGGGTTTAAGAGTTAAAATTACTCTGATCCATGGGCTACAGAACAGATGCTGTGTTAGCAAGCACAAAAACAACATTAATCTCCTTATACATTTCCATCAGATCTCTTGGATGACTAGGTACGTTGTCAGTGAGCAGTAACGTTTTTAAGTAAACATTTTATTCTGAGCAGAAGGTCTCAACAGTGGGCCCAAAATATTTAGTAAACCATTATGTAAATAAATGTGCTGTCATCCAAAAATTGCTGTCCCATTTATAGATAACAACTAAAGTACATTTAACATAATTTCTAAAGGCTTTAACACTATCAAATGAAAAATAAGCATTAGCTTCAACTGGGAGCCACTAATATGGTTTGGATCTGTGTCCCCACCCAAATCTCATGTTTCATTATAATCCCAAATGTTGGAGGTGGGCCTTGAGTGGGAAGTGATTCAATTATGGGAATGTGTCCTTTATGAATGGTTAGCATCATCCCTTTGGTGCTGTTCTTGCCATCGAGAGCTCAGGAAATCTGGTTGTTTAAACGTGTGTGGCACCTCTCCCCGTCTTTGTTTTATGCCAGTCATGTAAGGAGTATGTAAGGAGTACCTGCTTCCTTTTTGCCTTCAGCCATGACTGTAACTTTCCTGAGGCCTCCCCAGAAGCCATTTGCTTCCTGTACAGCCTGCAGAACCATGAGTCAATGAAACCTATTTTCTTTATAAATTACCCAGTCTCAGTATGTCTTTATAGTAATGCAAGAACTAATAGTCACCAACTGTGTTATCTCCTAACAAGAGTGTCAGTCTTGTTTAAAGCTCTGAGGCCAGGCATTGACTTTTCCTCTCTACTATTGAAGTGTTAGATGGCATCATCTTCCAATAGAAGACTGTTTTATATACACTGAAAACCTGTTGTGTAGTGTAGCCACCATCATCATTTATCTTAACTAGATGATCTGGATATCTTGCTGTGGTTACTACACAAGCACTTGCTGTTTCACCTTGCACTGTTATATTATGGAGGTAGCTTATTTCCTTAAGCCTCATGAGCCAAGCTCTACTAGAGTCAAACGTTTTTTCTGGAGCTTTCTTACCGCTGTCAGCTTTCATAAAATTGAGAGAGTTAAGTCCTTGCTCTGGATTAGGCTTTGACAGAAAGAAATGTTGTGGCTGGTTGATCTTCTACCCAGATTACTAAAACTTTATCCATACCAGCAATAAAGCTGTTTGGTTTTCTTATCGTTTGTGTGTTCACTGGAGCAGCACTTTCAATTTCCTTCAACAACATTTGTTTTGCATTCACAACGTGGCTAAATGGTTGGCACATGATGCCTATCTTTCAGTCTATCTCAGCTTTCAACATGCCTCTTCACTAAGCTGAGTCATTTCTAGTTTCGATTGAAAGTGAGGGATGTGTGACTCTTCCTTTCATTTCAATATTTAGAGGCCATTGGAGGGTTATTAACTGGCTTATAAATATTTTGTCTCAGGGGATAGGGAGGCCCAAGGAGAGGGAGGAAAAAATGAAAAACAGCCAGTTGTTGGAGTGAAGCAGTGAGAGCACATAGGACATTTATCAAGTTTGCCATTCTTTGGCAAGAAGGATCAAAATGTGACACAGGGCCATGAAAAAATGCCTGCTGATGGAAAAATGGCACCAATAGATTTACTTGACACAAGGTTGCCACAAACTTAAATCACTATACTGGGGAAACAATAAAACAAGGTGTGCCTATTTTTAAACTTGGGTTTACTAAAGCAGGTGTTCCATGAGGGCAAATAATTTTTTTGTTTTATTTTCTTTTATATCCTTAGCATCAAAATAAATATCAGGTTCACAATAGGTGCTTCATAAATATACATTGAATGAACAAGTACACCTAAGTATATTACCTTCTTTTTCTTCCAGGAAAGACAAAACAATAGCATTCTAAAAAAAAATTCACATGAATTTCTACTTTCTTTTATTTTTTTCCTCTTTTCCTCAAAATGAGAAATTTAGAAAAACCACTTTAGGGAACATAGGATAAGTTACCCAGTCTCTGAGTTTATAAAATCCAGATCTCTTAAAGACTCTTTTAGCTATTAGTAAAAAAAAAAAAAAAAAAACTAAAAAGATTTCATAAGCAACTAAATTATTGATTCATCAAGTCAATAAATACTCAATTATATAATATTTTGTCATGGTTGAATAGGTATTCTATCTTAACCTCAGAATTTGACTCAGTTTCTCTCTCTCTCTTCCTCTCTTTCTTCTTGTTCTTCCTGCTCATCCTCCCCCTCTCCCCTTCTTCCATCCTCCACCCCCCTTATCCTCCCCCCTTTTCCTCCTCCTCCCCCTCCCACCTCCCTCTATCCTCCTCTTCTTCCTCCATCCTCCTTCTCTTTCTCTGTCCTCCTCCTCCTTCTTTCCCCCTCCTCCACCTCCTCCTTCCTCTTCCTCTTCTTTCCCTTCTTTTACTCCTTCTCCTTCTCATTCTTCTCCTCCTCCTTCTTCCTGTTTCTCTTTCTCTCTTTATATTGGCATTCTTCTCAGGTAGACACCTGAATATAAATTTAAGATGCCCATTGGCATTTCCAAACTTACATGCCTTTATAGCTTGAATTTCAAGATGAAGAGAAAGTATGTTCCCTGATACATCAATCTGGTAAATGTCTCAAGGAGACAAGATGGTCACAACATAACTTAAGTGTACATCTCTCTAAGCCAACCACTGGACTGCTAACCTGGGTCTCCTGTCTCCCGTTTATCTTTTGGCTAAAGACCAAAAGTCAGGATAAGGTTAGCTCCACCCATGAGCTAGGTAGGCAAAAAATATTATCAACTACTCATAGCCCACAAGGTACTGCATTATTCTCTGCGTTTCAAACAGATTGGCCTTTTTTCCTCAAATGCTTCAAAGCTCTTTTATTCTTGAAAGCTTTTACATGTGCTATTCCCTCTCTAGACTATCTTTCCTTCCCTCTTCACCCTGACTAGCTCATATTTATCTGTCAGTTTCTTGACCACTCTCTCATGAAAGCTATCACTACTTTCCAAGATTAGGGAAAATTCATGACTATATTGCTCCCTGTTATAAAATATTTGCTTCTTTTCAGAGTTTGTCATTTTTGTAATTACTTACTTTCTAAAGATTTATTGATTTTCTATGCCTTTACCAACAGGAGTACACAAACAAGAAAACATCTACAAAGTGAAAAGACAACCCACAGAATTAGAGAAAGATTTGCAAACTACTCATCTGACAAAGGAATTAATAACCAGAATATATAAGGAGCTCAAGCATCTCTTTAGAAAACCTCTAATTATCTGATTTAAAAATGGGTAAAGCATCTGAGTAGACACTGAATTCTACTTAGGATTCACAGTACTAAGGAATACAGTGTTTTAGGTGGTTACCTTTCTCAGCAATGCTCCAGCATACAGCAAACTATGTCTGTCAAAAGGTAAGCGTTAAACATATTTGTTAATGAGTCAAAGAAAGTGAGTCAAAGAAATGAGCTGATTAATTAAATATTTGCTAACTGACTACTCTAGTGGGAAAATGATTTTTGCAGTTAAAGTCCAGATAGTAAACATTTAAGGCTTTGGGGCAATGCATACCTTCTGTGACATATTCTTATTTGGATTTTGATTGCTTTTCTGACTCTGGATTATTAGTCATTCAGGTTGTCAGCCAGATTTTCCCTGTGGATCATAATTCACAGATCTCTGCATTAGTCTACAAGTAGTTATGATGATTTCCCTGACTGCTTAATTATAGTGGCATGTTAACTCTGTCCCTTCTATCTTTTGCTGCGCTTTGCTTTCTAAGCACTTAACTTTCTATTCCACATAAATACTACTTCTGTTCTCAGCACCCAATCCAGAATCATGAAGTTGTGTTCCCTTCTCAAATTTATTTGTTACCAGCTTTTTATCCCTGTAAAATGTGCATTTCGTCTAATCTCCTGCTGTCTGTGCCACACTGTGCCTTCTTCATTCTTTAGCCAAGTGCACCTCTGCCATGGCTTCTTATTACTGTTTCAAATTTTTATGCTGCATCATCATCCCTTCTGCCTTCTGCAGCGTATAGTGTAATATTTCAATAGAAGGAGAAATGTTTATATAAAGCAAACTGAGTGAAACAGACACTCTTAGGTCCTGACACCCAGAAAATAGCATGCCATCTGCCCTCCGTAAGGAGTTCTTTGCCGGAGGGACATAACCGTATCACCCAGGTAAGCACTTACTAATGTGAAGATTTCATTGCAACCTACAAATTGTGGTTGTCATTACAAACCTTCTGTCCTTTCACCCCTCAGTTCTATACTTCATTTTTAATCCTTCTTTCTCCTATTGTATGTGCCTTGACACTTCTTTTCCTGGAATAAAACAACCAGTAGTCTTGTGAATGGGAAACTCAGAACATCTTACCCTTTATACCTATATAGCTTTATACCTTAAATTTCTCAATGTAAATTGTAGGATCTATACTTTTTTAGAAAAAAAAACTTTACAATTCAAGTTCTGCTGTTACATAATTAGAAAGAAATATGGCCAACCTAAAAAATATACACATAAAGGTATTTTTAGAGTATATTATTTATTATTATGTAAAATAGCTAATTATCAAACAAAATATGAAAATTATAACAATCATCCAGGCCAAATTCTTGATGTTATGAAGGCCCAGAGAGAAGAAATGATTTTTACAAGGTTACAGTTAGTTAGTAGCAGGTTGAGGTCTGAAAGTCACATCTCTTTACTCCAAGCTTTATATTTTTTCTGCACAGAAATCTATATTCTTTCAGCAATTCTTCCTGAATCAGAACTGACTATGCTCTTGGCCCTTTTTTCCCTATTTCCTTGAACCCGCATTTTTAAAATAGATGGGGTCTCACTCTGCTGCAGTCTAGATTGCAGTGGTGCAATCACAGCCTCCAAATCCTAGCCTCAAGTGATCCCCATACCTCAGCCTCCCAAAGTGTTAAGATTACAGGTGTGAGCTACTGCTCCTGGCCCATCTAATTTCTTTATGATTGTGCCATATGTCCTTTATTTAATTGTGTTTAATTCTTATAGATACATGATAGGTATACATATTTATGGAGTACATGAGCTATTTTGTTACAGGCATGCAATGCATGATAATCATATCATGAACAGTGGGCTATCCATCCCCTAAAGCATTTATCCTTTGTGTTACTAACAACCCAATTATATCTTTTTAGTTATTTTAAAATGTACAATTAAATTATTCTTGACTTCAGTCACCCTGTTTCCTATCAAATATTAGGTCTTATTCGTTCTTTCTGTTTTGTTGTACCCATTAACCATCCTCACCTCCCACCCAATTCCCCACTATACTTCCCAGCCTCTGGTAACCATTATTCTACTCTGTATCTCTCCAAGTTTAATTGTTTTGATTGTTAGATTCCACAAATAACTGAAAACATGCAATGTATTTCTTTCTATGCCTGGCTTATTTCACTTAACAAAAGGACCTCTAGTTCCACGCATCTTTTTGCAAATGACTGAATCTAATTCGTTTTTATGGCTGAATAGTACTCCATGGTGTGTAAGTACCGTATTTTCTTCCATCCATCTGTTTAGGGACTCTTAGGTTGCTTCCTAATCTTGGCTATACAGAACAGAATTGCAACAAAAATGGGAGCACAGATATCACTTCAGTACACTGATTTCCTTTTCTTCTAGGTATATGTCCAGCAGTAGGGTTACTGGATCATATGATAGCTTTGTTTTTAATTTTTTTGAGGAAACTCCAAACTGTTCTCCATAGTGGTTATGCTAACTTACGTTCCCACTAACAGTGTACGAAGGTTCCCTTTTCTCCACGCCCTCACCAGCATTTGCTATTGACTAACTTTTGGATAAAAGCTGTTTTAACTAGGGTGAGATAATATCTCACTGTAGTTTTGATTTCCACTTCTCTGATGATCAGTGATACTGAGCACCTCTTCATATGCCAGTTTGGAACCGGTATGTCTTCTTTTGACTCCAATTTCTTGTCCACCTTTTAATCAGATCATATAGAATTTTTCTAAAGAGATTCTTGAGCTCCTTTTGTATTCTGGTTATTAATTCCTTGTCAGATGAGTAGATTACAAATCTCTCCTCTCATTCTGTGGGTTGTCTCTTTGCTTTGTTGATTGTTTTCTTAGTTGTACTGAAGATTTTTAACTTTATATCCCATTTGTGCATTCCTGCTTTGGTTGCCTGTGTTTGTGGGGTATTACTAAATAAATGTTTGCCCAATCTCCTTCCTGGAGAGTTAAACCAGGATTTATTTGTAGTAGTTTTAGAGTTTGAGGTCTTAGTTTTAAGTCTTTAATCTATTTTGGTCTGATTTTTGTATAAGGTGAGAGATAGGGGTCTAGTTTTATTCTTCTGCATACTACTATTTGGTTTTCCAGCATTATTTATTGAAGTAACTGTTTTTGCCCATGTATGTGATTGTTGAAAATGACTTTACTGCAGAGGTGTAGATTTGTTAGTGGGTTCTCAATCCTGTTCTATTTTTCTATGTACCTGTTTTTATTACAGTACCATGCTGTTTTGTTTACTATAGCTCAGTAGTATAATTTGAATAAAGGTAATACAATTCCTCCAGATTTTTTTCTTTTTGTTCAATATAGCTTTGGCTATTTAGGGTCTTTTGTGGTTCCATAAGAATTTTAGAAATTATTTTTCTATTTCTGTGAAGAATGTCTTTGGTGTTTTTCAAGAAATTCCATTGAATATGTTGACTACTTTGGGTAGAGATATGATTTGGGTTTGAGTTTCCACCAAAATCTTTTTTTTTTTTTTTTGAGATGGAGTTTCACTCTTGTTACCCAGGCTGGAGTGCAATGGTGCGATCTCGGCTCACCGCAACCTCCGCCTCCTGGTTTCAGGCAATTCTCCTGCCTCAGCCTCCTGAGTAGCTGGGATTACAGGCATGCGCCACCATGCCCAGCTAATATTTTGTATTTTTAGTAGAGACGGGGTTTCATCATGTTGACCAGGATGGTCTCGATCTCTTGACCTGGTGATTCACCCACCTCAGATTCCCGGAGTGATGTGATTACAGACATAAGCCACCATGCCCAGCCCCACCCAAATTTTATGTCAAATTGTAATCTCCAAGGTAGGAGGAGAGGTCTAGTGAGTAGTGATTGGATCATGGAGGCAGATTTCTCCCTTGTTCTTCTTGTGATATTGAGTGAGTTCTCATGAGATTTGGTTGTTTAAAATTGTGTAGCACCTCCCACTTTGCCCTTACTCTTTCTCTAATAATGTAAGACATACCTGCTTTCCCTAATGCTGTGATTGAAAGTTTTCTAAGGCCTCCCCAGCCATGCTTCTGTTATAGCCTTTGAAACCATGAGCCAATTAAATCTCTTTTAAGTATAATTACCCAGTTTAACTACTTCTTTATAGCAGTGCAAGAGCAGACTAATACAGGTAGCATGGACATTTTAACAATATTTATTCTACCAATTCATAAACATGGAATATCTTCTCATTTTTATGTATCCACTTCAATCTTTTTTTTAATGTTTTATAGTTTTTCATTGTAGAGATCTTTCACTGCTTTGCTTACATTAATTTCTTCATATGTTATTTTATTTGTATTGCAATCCTATTTGCAATCCTATTGCAAATAGAATTACTTGATTGATTTCTTTTTCAGATTGTTCACTGTTGGCACATAAAGGTGATGGCAGTGAAGGTTCATCTGGAGCAGCTGCTGCAAAGATGCTTGCTGCAGCAGGGGAGGAGTGGCCAGGGCTGTCTGCTCCACAGGAGCTGGGGATAGGCAGAAACCCTGCCCCCTTCCAAGTTGGAGGGGAGGGAGCCCCACCTCTTGTGTGCAGCTGTAGCCCCCTAGCCATGGCTATGGACCCAAGCACCTCTGCACTCTCTGGAGCCTAGGAAGTCCCTCTTACTGCCACAAGCTCAGAAGTGTCTGCCCCCACTGCCTGCCTACTCCCTACTCCCAGTGCCCACTCTAATTTTGGAGCAAAGCTGTGGCTGATCCCAGGGCAGTGTCACAACCTGGCCAGGTGTGCATCTTCTCAGGGTAGCACTGACATGCCAGCCCCCTTCTGCCTCAGCCCCCTCTGGACTTTGGGTCCTGTAGACACCATGGACAGCAGGTTAATGGTAGCAGAAGGCAAGGCAGACAGGCTCCTGCGTGGAAAGAGGCAGGTCCCTGGTGAAACCCCATGTTCAGGTCAGAGACTTCACGAGGCTTGAGGTCTGGGCTGCCAGTTCTGTGAACCAGAATAACAATTTATGGAGCTTTTTCAGGCCCCACCACCCATGGACACACTCCTTCCCCTCTTAGGCCCATAAAAACCCCAGACTCGGCCAGACATGGACACATGATGGGATGACCTGGCTACAGAAAGGAGTTACCCACTATAGGTTTCTGCTCTGCTGAAAGCTGAGCAGATGATGGGACAACCTGCCTGCAGAGAGGAACTACCCAGCTACCTGCTGTGGGTCTCCTCTCTGCTGAAAGCTGAACACTCGTTGGGATGCCCTGCCTGTGGAGAGGAGCTACCCACTATGGGTCTCCTCTCTGCTGAGAGCTAGACACTTGTCAGGCTGACCTGCCTGCAGAGAGGAGCTACCCACTGCAATTCTCCTCTGAGTTTTTCTGTAGCTCAATAAAACACCTGCTTGTATTGCTTACCCTCCACTTATCTGCATATGTCATTTTTCCTGGACACAGGACAAGAACCTGGGACTCACTGAGGGTGGGCTGAAAGTGCTGTAACACAAAAAGGGTTGAAACACAGCCCTTACTCACCAGGTTGTGGGCAATGAGAGGGATAGAGGGGAGAAGGGGAGAAAAAAGCTGCATCCCTTTGAGGAGCCCAAACCTAGGAGTCCCTGAGCCAGGGCTGTGACACCTTCTTTGGGGATCTGCAGTTCCTGGCATCTCCAAGCCTCCAATCAAAAAGGCATTCCCCAGAGCCAGCTGTAGACGCTGATTGTGGCATGCCTGATCTAGCCACAGCCTCACAAGGAGCTAGAACCTGTTCCAGCACCTAGAATTGCCCAGCCTCCTGCAGCCAGCATTCCTGAATCTATCCAACAGCCAGACCCCATGCTCACTTGCTCACACATCCTTCACAACTCTGCACCTGGCTCCCCTTTGACAGGTATGGAATCCGGGCTGGTAGTGCCAGTTGAGTGCAGCTTGCCAGGCTGAGTGGGTGGAATGAGCCCAGCATGCCCAAGGGAAGCTCAAGTGGGGGCACCACTGTTCACGGAGGTTCTGGCTGGTGAAGTGACACCCCAAAGTTCCTTTGATGAAAGTGTTACTGATTTTGGTATGTTTATTTTGTATCCTTCAACCTTAGTAAATTCATTTATTCCAGTAGTTTCTATTGGAATGGTTTCTATTGGTATGTTGTAGACATCTAGGATTTTTTTCATTTCCTCTATAATTTCCAATTTATTGGCATATGGTTGCTCAGAGTAGCCTCTAGTGATCCTTTGAATTTTTGTGGTATCATTTGTAATGCCTCCTTTTTCATTTCTAATTTTGCAGAATACACATTCTGCAGCCAATGGATGAAATTTTCTGTAAATACCCATTACATCCATTTGGTCTGTAATGTGGATTAAGTCCAATATTTCTTCATTGATTTTCTGTCTGATGATCTGTCCAATGCTGAAAGTTAAATGTTGAAGTCTCCAGGTCTTATCATATTGGAGTCTATCTCTCTCTTTAGCTATAATAATATTTGTTTTAAATTTCTGGGTGCTCTAGGGTTAGATGCATTTAAATTTACTATTGTTATATATCCTCTTAGTGAGTTGATTCTGTTATCATTAATAATAACCTTCTTTTTCTCTTCTTACACCCTTTGCCTTAAAATTTATTTCATCTAATACAAGTATAGCTATTTCTGCTATTTTCTGGTTTTCACTTGTATGGAATATCTTTCTTCATCTCTTTATCTTTAGACTCTGTGCATCTTTTAGACTATAGGTGAATTGTGTTTCTTATAAGCCACAGATGTTTGGGCCTTGTTTTTTCTGTTCATACAGCTACTGCATGTCTTTTGACTGAAGCATTTAGTTTACTCACCTTCAACGTTATTATTGAAACGTGTGAACTTACTCCTGCCATTTTATTATTTCTTTCCTGGTTTTTTTGTCATCTTCTTTTCTGCCTTTCCTTCTTTTTGATCTTCCTTTTAATAAAGGTAATTTTCTTTGGTGATATGTTTAATTTTCTTGCTTTTTATTTTTTATGTACTTTGTGTGTGTCTTTTTTTATTTGAGGTTACCATGAGTTTTGTAAATAATATCTTGCAACCCATTATGTTAAATTGATGAAAACTTAATACTGATTGCATAAGCAAACAAAGAAACAACCAATAAAAACTCTGCACTCCAAGTTCAACCTCCCTTTTAAAAATTGTTATTACTCATATTTTATTACACTTACGACGTTTTGAGAAGTTTTGTCATTTTGAAAAATAAGTTTATCTTTTAGTCTTCCTACTCAAGATATGAGTAAATTACACACCATAATATCAGTACTACAATATTATTACAGTATAATATTCTGTGTTTTTCTCTGTACTTGTATTATCACTTTCAGATGATTTCTTTTTGTTCATTAATGTCCTTTTCCTTCAGATTGAAGAACTTCCTTCAATATTTCTGCATGACTACTGTTGATATTCACTCAAGGACAATAAGCTATTAAGTCAGCTTGTGATGAATGCTGCCAGCTTGTGATGAATGCTGCCGCCCTGAGTCTCTCCTTTCAGGGCAGTGGGCTCTCTTCTGGGCCAGCACAGCTACACAAATGCCATCCAGGATCCAAGGCCTACAACTGGGGATCCCAGGAGTCCACTTCATGCTCTACTGCCCTGTGGCCAAGCTGGTACTCAAGGTGTATAACAAAGTCCCCTTTATTCTTCCCTCTCCTTTCCTCCCCACCTATAGCTACCATAGATGGGTATGTGCTGGGTCACACCTGAAGCTAGCATGGCTCTGAGTCTCACCCAAGGCCCATGGCAAGTACTTCCTGTCTGTGAGTACTGGTTATTCACAGCCCAAGTACTCTTTAGTCAGGAGGCAATGAATTTTGCCAGGACTGAGTCATTCTCTTTAAGGCAACAGATTCCCTTCTGGCCCAGGGTGTGTTTAGAAATGTTTGGGAGCTGCAGCCTGGAATGGAGTCCTCAGCACTCTGCCTGGTGCCCTGTTCTACTGTGACTGAACTGGAAACAACATTGCAAGACAAAGTCCTCTTTACTCTCACCTCTCCTCTTCTCAAACGGAGGGAAGGAGTGTCTCCCAGAGATGTGAGCTATGCTGCCTAGGGTTGAAAGACGGGTGATGCAAGCACTTCTTGGCAACCCTGATTATACCTCAATAGGTTGTGTGCATCCTAAGTCCACTGGTTGCAAGTCCAGCATAGCACCAGGACTTGCCCACAGATTGTACCCCCATGGCCTAGACTGCCTTTCAAATTGATTTAGGACACCTAACCTCGTTAGCTCTTGGTGGTAGGTCTTGCCGGAACTCAGGTTCTGAGGGCCTGGATAGACATTTGCCTCTAGCTAGGGCTCGTTTTAATGCTCTTTCCCTGGGCAGCAGCTGAATTCTACCCTGGTTTCTTTATGCTGTGATAGGAAGTACTGAGTTCAAATGCAAATTCCTACAATTGTTGTACTCTTTATATACCAAGTGCACAGATTCTCTCTCCACTCCATGTGGCTGTTGCTAGGAGATGTGGGAGGACTGGTGTAGGCCATAGAATACTGACTTTTATGTCATCCTCAGAGCTTCTTTTATTAATATGTGTTAAAATCAGGTAATGTGATTGCTTACCTGATTTTTTGTTCTTATGAAGGTGCTTTATTTTGTGGAAAGTTGGGTAATCTGGTGTTCATACAGGTTCGCATATTTTCATTACTAATCCATGTCAGATGGATACTTTGGAAATATTTTCTCCCATGCTGTGGATTGTCTCTTCATTTTATTGCTGTGGAGAAGCTTTTTAACTTTATGCGATCCCATTGGTCCGTTTTTGGTTTGCTTGCCTGTTCTT
Source organism: Callithrix jacchus (assembly GCF_049354715.1). NCBI lineage: Eukaryota > Metazoa > Chordata > Mammalia > Primates > Cebidae > Callithrix > Callithrix jacchus. The sequence continues at coordinate 180,628,433 of NC_133503.1, forward strand.
GTGGGTTATTATTAAAGAAATCTTTACCCAGTGCAATGTCCTGGAGAATTTCCACAAGGTTTTCTTGTAGTAGTTTTATAGCCTGAAGTGTTAGATTTAGGTCTTTATTCCATTTTGATCTGATTTTGTATGTAGCAGGAGTTAGGCTTCTAGTTTTATTCTTCTGAATATTGATGTACAGTTATTCCACCAAAATTTAAAGAAAAGGCTGTCCTTGGCACAAAGTATGTTCTTGGCACCTTTGTGGAAAATAAGCTCACTGTAGATGTATGGATGTGTTTCTGTGTCGTATATTCCGTTTTCTTTGTCCACTTGTCTGGTTTATACAGTAGCATGCTGTTTGGATACCAGCGCTGCAGTATAATTTGAAGAAAGTTAATGTATTTTATTATTTTTTTTATTTTTTTACTTCATATAGCTTTGGCGACTCTGGATAGGACTTAAGATACTATGTGGAATAAGAGTTGTTAAAGTAGGTACGCTTACATTGTTCCAAATCTTAGAGGAAAGGCTTTCAGTTTTTCCCTATTCAGTATGACGCTAGCTGTGAGTGTTTCATGTGGTTTTCATTATGTTGAGGTATATTCTTTTCATACCCAGTTTTTTGAGAGTTTTTATCATGAATGGATATTGAACTTTTTCTGCATTAATTGAAATTATTATATGGATTTTTTTCCTTTATCCTGTTGATATGATGTATCACATTGATTGATTCACATGTGGTGAACCATCCTTGAATCCCTGGCTGTGACAATTTGGTCACAATGAAAATGGTTTTTAACGTACTGTGAATTTGCTATGTTACTAGTTCGATAAGGATTTTTGCATCAATATTCATCAGAAATATTGGTCTGTAGTTTCCTTTTTTTTTTTTTTTTTTTAATATGTCTTGATCTGGCTTTGGTATCAGGGTAATCCTGGCCACACAGAATGACTTTGGAAGTATTCCTTCCTCCTCTATTTTTTCAAAATACTTATAGTAGAATCAGTATTAGTTCTTCTTTAAACTTTGGTAGAATTCAGAAGGGAAAACATTGGGTCCTGGGCTTTTCTTTATTGGGAAATTTTTATTACAGCTTTGATCTCATTACATGTTACTTTTCACTTAATGTTTTGGATTTCTTCATGGTTCAATCTCAGTAGGTTGTATGTATCCAGGAAATAGTTTCTTCTATTTTTGTAATATTTTAGTATATTGTTGCTAATAGTAGCCACTAATTATCCTATGAATTTCTGCAGTACCAGTTGTAATGTCTCCTTCATCTCTGATTTTATTTCTTTGTGTCTTCTCTTTTTCCTAGTAAGTCTGGCTAAAGGTTTCTTAACTTTGTTTTTTCAAAAAGCAATGTTTTATTTTGTAAGTCTTTCATTTTCTTTGCTTCAATTTTATTTATGTTTGTTCTGATGTATTATTTCTTATCACCTATTAATTTTAAATTCAATGTGCCCTTGCTTTTCTGGTTTTTAAGAAGACATTGTTAGATTATTTATTGGAAGTTTTTTTTTTTATTTTCTGACATTAGTGATTATAGGTATGAAATTCCCTTTTAGTGCAGCTTTATTTGTATCCCATAGGTTTTGGTATGTTGTGTTTTCATTATCATTTGCTTCAAAAAGTTTTTTTAATTTCCTTCATTGAGCTACTGGTTATTAAGGAAAATATTGTTTAACATTTATGTGTATTTGTAGTTTACAAAATTTTGCTTGTTATTAAATTTTAGTTTTATTTCATTGTGATTAGAGAAGATACTTGATATTATTTAAATTTTTTGAATGGTTTCAGACTTGTTTTGTGACCTTACATACGGTCACATATTTTTCAGAATTATACATGTGCTAAGTAGAAAAATGTACATTTGCAGCTGTTGATGAAATGTTCTGTAGTATCTATAAGACCCATTTAGTCTGTACTACAGATTAAGACCAATGTTTATTTGTTGATTTTCTTTCTGGACAACCTGTTCAATGCTGAAAGCAGGGTGGTGAAGTATCCAAGTATCAGTGTTTTGGGGCCTATTGCTCTCTTTAGGGCTAATAATATTTTCTTTATGTATATCTGAGTGCTCCAGTGTTTGTTGCATATATATTTACATTTGTTATAGCCTTTTGCTGAATTGACCCCTTTATCATTACATAATGACCTTCTTTGTCTCTTAGAGTTTTTGTCTTGAATTTTTTTCCAATGTAAGGATAGCTACTCATGCTCTTTTTTTTTTTATCATTTGCATGAAATACCTTTTTCCAACACTTTATTTCAGTCTATGTGTATCTGTATAACTAAAAGGTGTTTATTGTAGGCAACAGATGGCTCGGTCCTTTTTTTTTTTAAATTTATTCAGCCACTGCACCTCTTTTATTGTAGATTTTTGTTGATTTACAGTCTGCTATTTATTGATAAATACAGAGAGTTGCTACTGCTATTTTGTTATTTGTTTTTTGTTTACTTTGTTCATTGCATAAACAAACAAGCAAAAAGCAAATTTAATAAATATACACTTTAAATATCCCCACAATCTTTAACTCTTGAAAAATTGTTTTAGTTACTACTTTTGTTAGGTTCATTTTCTCGTCTTTCTACTTAAGAACAATTTGCACACCACAATTATAGTGTTATAGTAATCTATTTTTTTCTGTGTATTAATATTACCAGTGAATTTTGTACCTTCAGGTGATTTTTTATTTCTCATTTACATTCTTTTCTTTCTGATTGAAGTATACCCTACGGCATTTCTTGTAGAACAGGTCTAGTGTTAATGAAATTCCTCAGCTTTTGTTTTTCTTGGACAGTCTTTATTTCTCTTTAAATTTGATGAATACTCTCACTGGATATATTACTCTAGTGAAAAAGTTTATTTGTTTTTTTCCTTCAGCACTTTAAATATATCATGCCACTCTCTTATGGCCTGTAATGATTCCAATGAAAATCTGTTGCCAGGTATATTGGAACTCCATTGTACCTTATTTGTTTGTTTTATTTTGCCATTTTTTTTAATATTTTCTTTATCCTTGACCTATGAGAGTTTGATTATTTAAATTTTGAAGTAATATTCTTTAGGTAAAATCTGCTTGGTGCTGTATTACTTTCTTGTATTTGAATGTTAATATCCATCTCTAGATTTGGGAAGTTTTTTTATTTTTATTCCCTTTAATAAACTTTCTACCACTGTCTCTTTCTTTATCTCCTCTTTAAGGTCAATAATACTTAGATTTGTGCTTTTGATACTATTTTCTAGATCTCATATGCATGCTTTATTGTTTTTTTAATTTTTTTTCTTTATCTCCTCTGACTGTATGTTTACAAATAGCCTATCTTCATGCCCACTAAGTCTTTCATTTTTCTTCTGAATCAATTCTGCTGGTAAGAAACTCTGATGTACTTTTTAGTATATCAGTTGCATTTTCAACTCCAGATTTTCTTATTGATTTCTTTTCATTATTTTAATCTCTGCTAAAATTATCTGATAGAATTTGGAATTCCTTCTCTAGGTTATCCTAATTTTTTTTTAGTTGATTCAACATAACTATTTTAAATTTTCTGTCTGAAAGATCACATATCTCTGTTTCTCCAGGATTGACTCCTGGTGCCTTATGTAGTTTATTTGGTGAGTTCATGTTTTCCTGGATGATCTTGATGCTTGTGGATGTTCATCAGTGTCTTGGCATTAAAGAGTAAGGTATTTATTGTAGTCTTTGCAGTCTGGGTTTGTTTGTGCTGATCTTTCTTGGAAAGGCTTTCCAGGATTGGAGGGAATTGGGTATCGTGATATACACTAAAAGGGCACTAGGAGGCACCCCCAGCCCAGTAATTCCGTGTCTCTCATAAACTTGTAGAATTACTACCCTGATGTTCTTTAATGAGATCTGGAAGAATTTTCTGGATTACCGGGCAAAGACTTTATCTCTTCCCTTACTTTCTCTGGAACAAATGGAATCTCTCTCTCTGTGTTGAGCTACCTGGAGCTCCCCTGTGGCTGCTACCACTAGGAGTGTGCTGGATCAGAACTGAAGCCAGCACAGCACTATTACCCAAGGTTCAACCTAACCACTATCTGTATAGCTCCTATGTTCACTCAAGGCCCTAGAGCTCTCCAATCAGCAGATTGCAGATCCAGCCACGTTTGTATCTTTCCCTTCAGAGTACCACGTTCCTCCAGGCTCCAAGCAGGTTTATAGATGCTATCTGAGTGCTAGGAACTGGAGTCAAAAACTTTAGAAATCTACATGGCATCTTGTCTACTTCAACTAAACTAACACTCAAACCACAATATGAAGTCCTTCCCACTCTTTCCTTCTCTTTCTACAGGAAAAGGAGCCTCTCCTGATGCCCACCACCACCACAGACCCAGAAGAAATATGTCAGGCTACCACAGTATTAGTCAGGGTTCTCTAGAGAAACAGAACTAGTGTGTGTGTGTGTGTGTGTGTGTGTGTGTGTGTGTGTGTGTCTGTGTAATATATATACATTTATATGTATTTGTATATATAAACTCCTATATATCATATATGTATAAACTTCATATATTTATATATATACATACATACATTTATATATATATATAAACTTCTATATATATATAGGAGTTCATCAAGTATTAACTCACAAGATCCCACAATAGGCCATCTGCAGGCTGAGGAGCAAGGGAGCCAGTCCGAGTTCCAAAACCGAAGAACCTGGAGTTTGATGTTCAAGGGCAGGAAGCATCTAGCATGGGAAAAACATGCAGGCTGGGAGGCTAGGCCAGTCTTTCTTTTTGCATTTTTCTGCCTGCTTATATTCCAGCTGCACTGGCAGCTGATTAAATGGTGCCTGCCCAGATATGGGGTGGATCTGCCTTCCCCAGCCCACTGATTCAAATGTTAATCTTCTTTGGCAACACCCTCACTGACACACCAAGGATGAATGCTTTGTATTCTTCAATCCAATCAAGTTGACACTCAGTATTAGCCATCACAACCACCAATGTTTATTTCAGGCCCAAGGGCTCTTCTGTCAGTTTGCAGTGATTGTTGCCAGATTTAGGACTTAACCCTCAGGGAAGTGGGTTCCCCTCTGGCCTAAGGCAGGTCTAGAAATACCATTAAGGAACCAAGGACTGGAATCAGGTACCTCAATAGTCTGCTGGATACTCTGCTTTTCTGTGGGTGAGTTGGTAACAAAGGTGCAAGACAACGTCTGCTTTGCCTTTCCCTCTGCTTTTCACAAGCAGAACTAGTCTCTCACTATATTCAACAAGGCTTGGAATGGGTTGGGTCTGATCACAAATCAGCACACCTCAGAGTCTCACCCAAGATCCACAGCATATTACCTGGTTATCATTTCTTGTTAATCAGGTCCCATGGACTCTTCAGTCTGCATGTGATGAATCTTTCCAGGATTAGATTATTTACTTCAAGGGAACAGTTTTCCTTCTGACCCAAGGTGTGTTTGGAAGTGTCATCCAGGACCTATGTCCTGAAATGGAGACCTATGACTCTGGCTGGTGTCCTCTCATTCTGTGGCTTAGCTGATATCCAAGATGTAAGATAAAGTCCTGTTAATCTTCCCTCTCCTCTCCTCACCTTGAGCAAAAGAAAGGAGGTACTTTTGTTGCTGCGAGCTGCACTGTCTAGGATTAGCAGAGGGGTAATGCAAGCACTCCCACAGCTGCCCCATTTGGTGTCTCACTAGCTCATATGCTGCCCCAAGTCCACTTGCTCTCATCCCAGCATGGCACTAGGATATGCCTAGAAGTTGCAGTCCTTTTGACCTAGACTACCATTCAAGTTCATTTAGAACTCCAGAGCACTTTAGTGTGCAGTGATGAGGTTTGTCAAAACTTACATTTTAATCCCTGAGATAAGCTACTCTCCTCCGGTAGGGCTGGTCAAAGTGGTCTCCCTGTGGTCCAACATTGGTTAAATTCAGTCTGATTTGCTTTCTGTTGTGATAAGACAGTGCTGAGTTTTATACAAAGTCTCACAGACTCTGAGATCTCTTTCCTCCAATCACACAGATCCTCTCTCTGAGTCACACAGCTGCTGCTGGGAGCCTAAGTGAGAGAGGGGGCTGAGTGAGAAATGATGTTGGCAATTTACAAATGTCTTTTCTACCCCTTCAGCACCTCTTTCAAGTGATATAAATTTAAAACTTTACATGATTGGTCACCTGTTTTTTAGTTCATATGAGGGTGTTTTGTGTGTTTGTGTGTGTGAATAATTGTTAAATTTGTATGGAGAGTGGACCATAGATTGGGGCTTTTAGTGGCCATCTTGCTCTGTCCCCTCCCCTTCACATTTTTGGAATCTATATAACCTGAAATCCTGCATATATATTTTTTGGTTTTGCATTTTGCTTTGTTTTTACAGTTTAAAGACCAGTCCACTCCATTCTTGTCTTTGTAGTTTCTGATGAGAAGCCCATTGTAATTCTTATCATTGTTCCTCTTCAGGTAAGATTTTGTTTTCCCAAGGCTTTCAAGACTTTCTCATTATTGGTTTTCTGTAGTTTAAATCTTACAAAAGTATGTGTATTTTTATTTTATTTATTTTGCTTAATATTCTCTGACCTTACTAAGCTATACAGACCTTCTGTACTTTGGTGTCTGTGAGAGTTTTAACAGGATTTTGTCCACTATTAATTTAAATAATTATTCTGCTCTACTCTCTTTTTTTCTCCCATTTAACATGTATTTAAATTTTACATGTGGCTCACACTTGTAATCACAGCACTTTGGGAAGCCAAGGTAGTTGGATTGTTCGAGCTCAGGAGTTTGAGACCAGCTTGGGCAACATGGTCAAACCCCATCCCTACAAAAAATGTAAAAATTAGCTGGGTGTGTGGTGCACACCTGTATTCCCAGCTACTTAGGAGGCTGAGGTAGAAGGATCACTTGAGCCTGCGAGGTTGAGGCTCCAGTGAACTATAATCACATGCCATTGCATTCCAGCTTGGGCAACAGAGCAAGACCCTGTCTCAAAAAAAAAAAAAAAAAAAAAATTACATGTTTTACCTTTTAAAATAGTTTCATGTTGCTTGGATGTTCTCTTTCATTCCATTTGTTTCATTTCTTCTTTTTCCATTTCAGTTTGAAATTTTTTTCTTGACTTATCCTCAAGCTCACTGAAATCTGTCTTTGATCATGTCTACTCTACAGCTGAGTTCATCAACAACATTCTTTATTTCTGTTACAGTGCTTGTAATTTCTGGAATGTCCTCGGATTAGTTTCTGTCTATCTCCTAATATATCCATCTATTGAATGTTTTATACTATTTTCAACACAGCCTTTAATGATAAATTACAGTTACTCTAATATCCCCTGATAACTCAAAAATCTGGGTGTTTTCTAAGTCTACTTCTTATGATTGTTTTGTTTCTTCAGAGGGTAATTTTTTCTCACATTTTGGCATGAGTTTGAATTTGTTGAAAGTGAGATGTGTTTTATTAGGTACTAGAAACTGAGTTCAAGTTGGTCTTTAAGTGTGAAAATTGGTGATATCCTGGCTAGGAGCTGAAACGTGTTTAATTTTGCTACAGTTGTAGGTGCTAGAAACTTCAAATTCCTCTAGTATTCTTGTTTTCATCTCTACTTAACCTTAAACTTTCCTCATCACTCTTCCTCCAAGTACCTGCCTCTTGCAGCCCTGTTAGCCGCAATTCACTGTTACCGTGCTGGTGCCTTGATGTCATGGTGGTCATGGGTAGAATATGGGAAGACATTTTATAATTTATAATTAAATCTTCTGGTTGTGACTTACAGTTTCACAAATGTTTCTTTTCTCCCTTTATGTGAAATAGGGTGGATGGAGAATGGATTGGAAGGAATGCTCTTCCCTCATTAGAATAAGAATACAGTAAAATATTCTTACCCTGGAGAGTAGGCTTCATTTATGGAGGATACTCTGGGTATATTTCAGAATGATCATCTTTCCGGGTCAGAAACAGGAGGGAATCATTGAGAATCTGGTAGAGTTTCTGGAGGTAAAGCCCACCAGCTTGTAGAGACTCACAAAGAACATAACACCCTTTAGATTCTCACTCAAGATAGTCTATATTCTAACTTCAGTAAGTCATCAAAATCACCTCACCTGCCTTTCCAAATATCTAAGTAGATGCTTTACTCTGCAACCTCTGTTCTTTAATGAGTCTAAGAAAAGTTGTTTATTTCCAGCTTGGTAACTTATTTCCTAATGAAAATACAGGTGTAATGAGTTCAGTTAAGTTACCTATTGGAACCAAAACTAGAAATCTGGACATTTTTATTTTGATGAAACAAAACATTTTTTTCTCATTTTATGTTCTGTAGTTGTTTTGTTTTGTTTTAATTATTGCTGTTGTCTTATCTTAGAAATATTTTTTCTATCCTCAGGTCACAAAGATACCTTCCCACATTTTCTTTTAGTAATTTTATAGTTTTAACATTTTTTATTTAGTTTTCCCATCTATGTTAAATTAATTGTTAGCTGTATAATTAAGGAAGCTTGAGGATCATCTTTTTCGACATTTAGCTAGTTGATTCAGTATCATTGGTTGAAAAAACATTCTTCCTTTAATCCTGAACTACCTTAATACTTCTGAAAGTCAATTGTCTGTATAAATGTGGGCTATTTCTAGTCTCTAGGTTCTGCTTCATTGATGATGTTTACAAACCTTAGGCCAATACTATATCGTTTTAATAATAAATCCTTAAAATGTTATTTTTCCTTTGCCAGTTTCAAAATTTTCCTTAATTTTGGTATTTAGCAGTTTGTCCATATATACCTTTACCAGCCTATGTAAGTTTGGCTTAGCTTCTTGTATATCTAATAACATGTTTTCACCCAATTTGCCAGACTTTCTATGATTTTTTTTTCATTTTTATATTTCTCATCCTCTGTACTCATTGTACTGCAATTAGATATATGTTAGTCTAGCTAATAGTTCTCACAACTAATTGATGTTCTGGGTTTTTTTTATTTTTATTTCAAATTCTATTTTTCTTCAAGTTCATGTTCTCACTTTTGCCATCATCAGTCTGCTGTTAAGCACATGCATTATTTTTTTAACTTCAGGTATTATTTTCACTTTTACATTTTTATTTGTTTCATGGAAATAGTTTCTCCTCTTCTGAGATACTCTGCTTATTAAGGCCTTTTTTTTTTTCTTTGTGAATCCTTGGATACATTTATAATATTTGCTGTGTATTATTTTTCGATAAAAAATAACTGCAAGCTTAGCTAATTAAGATGACACTCATTTGATAGTACACTCTATTGATTGCTTAGGATCTCACAAGGCTAAAATTAACGTGTCAGTGCACTGGACTTTTGTCTGTATGCCATGGGAAATAAATCCTTTCCAAGTTCATTTATGGTTTTAGCAGAATTACTTTATTTCTAGTTGTAGGACTAAAATACCCATTGTCTTTCTATCTCTTGTGCTGTGGTATTTGTCTAGACATTCTTTTCAAATTATGGATATTCCTTTCTAGCCTTTTACATTTAGCCCCTCTATCTTGAAAACTTGTAAAATCTATTTTGTGCTACAAATCACTCTGTTACCATCCAGGAAGACTATCCACTTCTAAAAGGCCAGTTTGCTTAGATTAGGTCCACTTGCCTAAACTTTCTTTTGATTAAATCAAAATCAATTGATTTGTGTATTAATCAAGGTTATCCTCAAAATGGGAATTATTGGGATTGATGCCTATGAAGAGGTATATTATAAGGAATTGGGTCACTTGATTATGGAGGCTAGTGAACTCCAATCTGCAATATGGGCCAGCAAGCTTCAGACCCAGTAGAAATGATGATGCATTTCCAATCTAAAGGCCAGACAGAGACCTAGGAAAACCTATGGTGCCTTCACAATCTGAAGGCCAATGGGGTAAGGGCACAGGAAAGCCAATGGTACAGATAAAGCCTGAAGACAGCATACTGGAGAATTTCCTCTTGCTTGGGGAGGTCTGTTTTTTGTTTTATTCAGGCCTTCAATTGATTCAATTAGGCCCACTCACATTATGGTAGGCAATCTGCTTACTCAAATTTAATTAATTTAAATGTTACTATCATCCAGAAACACCTTCCAATTTGATGCCTAAAATTAACCTCCACAACTATAGACCTTAATTATAGGTGCTAAATTTCTTTTGCAGTGTTGTAACCATAGTCATTGGTATGATATCCCTTCACATTATAATTCCCAGGATTAGGACAGTAAATCTTGATGGACTATTTTGGGACATTGCTTACATATATTTTAAATTTCTTGTCTTTTAATTCTAATGTCCATGTCATCTAAATTTCAAATCATATTGACTGCTGTTTCTTTTGACTTTTGATTACATATTTGTTATTTTGTGCATTAGTTTATTCTCTCAGTTCTATAAAGAAATACTTGAGATTAGGTAATTTACAAAGAAAGGAGGTTTAATTGGCTCACAGTTCTGCAGTCTGCACAGGAAGTCTAACAGCTTCTGCTTCTGGGGTGGCCTCAGAAAACTACAGTTTCTTCTGGCAGGAAGAGAAGGAGAAACCAACAATCTTACATGGCCAGAGCAGGGGGAAGAGTGAGAGAAGAAGGAGGTGCTACACACTTTTAGAAGAGCACATATCATGAGAACTCTCTCATTATCATGAGGACAGCACCAAGTGCAATCTTGCCCTCATGATCCAATGACCTCACACCAGGACCCACCTAGAATATTGGAGATTACAATTCAACATGAGATTTGGGCAAGAACACAGATCTATATCATCTCATCTCACCTCATCTCATCTCATCTCATCTCATCTCATCTCATCTCATCTCATCTCATCTCATCTCATCTCATCATAGCATTCTGCTCTTGGCCTCTCCCAAATCTTATGTTCTTCTAACATTGCAAAATCCAGTCATGCTATCAAAACAGTCCCCCTAAGTTGTAACTTATTCCAGCATTAACACAAAGATCTATAGTTCAAAGTCTCATCTGAGACAAGGCAAGTCCTTTCCACCTATAAGCCAGTAAAATGAGAAACACATTAGTCACTTCCACAACACAATGGGGATATACATGTTGAGTACATATACACACTGCAAAATGGAGGAATTGGTCAAAAAGATTACAGGATCTATGTAAGTCTGAAACCCAGCAGGGCAATTATTGAAAATCTTAAAGCTCCAAATTAATCTTTATGGCCTCCATGTCTCACATCTGTGGCACACTGAGGCAAGAAGTGGGCTACCAAAGTCTTGAAAGGTCCCACCTCTGTGGCTTTGCAGGGTTCAGTTTCCATGGTTGCTTTCAAGAACTGACAGTGGAGACTCTTTGTGGGAGGCTCCAACCCCACATTTGCCCTCCACATTGCCCTAGCAGAGGTTCTCCATGAGGTCTTCCCCTCTGCAGCAGGCTTATGCCTGGACATCCAGTCTTTTTCATACATTCTCTGAAATCTGGGCAAAGGCTCCCAAACTTCAACTCTTGAATTCTGTTCATTTGCAGGCTTAACACCACATGGAAGCTACCAAGGATTATTACAGTTTGTGCTCTCTGAAACAGTGACCCACACTGTACCTGGGCCCCATGAGCTATAACTGGAGCAGCCAGGATATGGAGCTCAGTTCCCTGAGGCTGTGCAAGGTAGTGGGGCTCTGTGCCTGGCCAAGGAAACCATTCCATCCTTTTACAACTCCAAGTCTGTGATTGGAGAAGCTGCCACAAAGGTCTCTAAAATGCCTTTGAGGCCTTTTTCCTATTGTATTGGCTATCAGCATTTGTCTTCCTTTTAGTTATGCAAATTTCTGCAGCCACCTTGAATTTCTCCCCTGAAAATGGGCTTCTGTTTTCTACCATACGGCTGGGATGCAAATTTTCTAAACTTGTATGCTTTGTTTCAGTTTCAGATCATTTCCTTGCTCACACATATGAGTGCAGGTTGTTAGCATCAGCCATGACACATATTGAACACTTTGCTGCTTAGGAATTCCTTCCAACAGATACTGAAAGTCACCACTCCCTAGTTCAAAAGTTCCACAGATCCTTAGGACAGTGGTAGAATACCTCCAAGTTATTTGCTAGAGCATAGCAAAAGTACCTTAACTCCAGATTCTAATAGGTTTCTCATTTCAATATGTGACCTCCTCAGCCTAAACTTCATTGTCCACATAGCAATAAGCATTTTGGTCACAATTTAAGCAGTCTCTAGAATTTTCCAAATTTTCCTCCAAATTCTTCCAGCCTTTGCTCATTAACCAGTACTGAAGCTAGTTCCACATTTTCATCTATCTATAGCAATGCCTCACTCGTTGGTACCAACTTTCTGTATTAATTTATTCTTGCATTGCTATAAAGAAATACCTGAGGTGTGTAATTTATAAGAAAAGAGGTTTTATTGGCTCACGGTTCTGCAGGCTGTACAAGAAGCATGGCAGCATTGGCTTCTGGGGTTGTGAGGGAGTTTTTACTTAGGGTGGGAGGCAAAGCAGAAGCAAGCATCTTACATGGTAGAAGCAGTAGGAAGAAAGAAAAGGAGGAGATGCCAACACACTTTTAAATAACCAGATCTCGTGAGAACTCACGCGCTATAATGAGAACAATACCAAGGGGAAAACCCACCCCTATGATCCGATCACCTCTCACCAGGCCCTACCTGTAATCCCCAACACAGGGAATTACAATTTCCTATGAGATTTGGGTGAAGACAGAGATAGAAACCATATCACTTTGGTTACATTTTTATTATAAACTTGATAGTTCATAAGGCACATTGAAGAGACTGAATTCTGTTATCTTCTTCAGAAATATTTATCTTTGTTCTAATATGAGATTAAATTATTGACTATAATTGTAATGTTGAATAAAGTTTAATGTCATACTCTTTTATTCAGGAAAACTCTTTTAATCCTGTAATGTAGTAAAAATTTTAAGGTGTGGATATTTTAGATCCTCAATAATAAACTTTAAATATTTGCCAACACCCTTCTAATATTTTGGGAATAAAGCTTTCTATTAGCCCATTTTTAAGCCACTAATAAAAACATATTTGAGACTGGGTAATTTGTAAAGGAAATAGGTTTAATTGACTCACAGCTTAGGTTTAATTGACTCAATCATGGTGGAAGGGGAAGCAAACACATCCTGCCTCATAGGGAGGCAGGAAGGAGAAGTGACAAGCAAAAGGGAGAAAGCCCCTTATAAAACTAGCTTACTATGATAACAATAGCAGCATGGGGGTAACTGCCCTCATGATTCGATTACTTTCCACCAGGTCCCTCACACAGTAGGTGGGAATTATGGGAGCTATAATTAAAGATGAAATTTGGGTGGGGACACAGCCAAACCATATTATTCCGTCCCTGGCCCCTCCCAAATTTCATGTTCTGACATTTGATAACACAATCATGCCTTCCCAACAGTATCCCAAAGACTTAAATCATTCTAGCATTAACCCAAAAGTCCAGGTCCAAGGTTTCACCTGAACAAGGCAAGTCCCTTCCCCTTATGAGCCTGTAAAAGCAAGTTAGTTACTTCTTAGATACAATGGGGGTACAGGAATTGGGCAAATGCACCTGTTTCATAGAGGAATTATTGGCCAAAACAAACAGGCTACAGGCCCCAAGTTAAGTTTGAAATACAATAGGCCACTCATTAAGCCTTAAAGTTCAAAAATGATCTCCTTTGACTCCATGTCTCACATCCGGGGCATGCTGATGCAATAGGTGTGCTCCGCCTTTGGACAGATCTTGTGGCTTTTCATGATAGAGCCCTGGCTGCTTTCACAGCTGGCACTGAGTGCCTGTGGCTTTACCAGTGCATGGTGCAAGCTGTTGGTTGATCTACCATGCTGGAGTCTGAAGGAGAGTGGCCCTTATTCTCACAGCTCCACTAGGCAGTGTCCCAGTGGGGACTCTGTGAGGGATTCTGACTCTACATTTTCCTTCCTCACTGCCCTAGTAGAGTTTGTCCATGAGGACTCCACCCCTGCAGCAGATTTCTGCCTGGACTTCCAAGCATTTTTGTACATCCTCTGAAATCTAGGCAGAGGTTGCCAAACCTCAATTCTTGACTTCTGTGAACCCACAGGCCCAATACCACGTGAATGCTGCCAAAGTGTGGGGCTTGCACCCTCTGAAGCAACAACTTGAGATGTCTGTTGGCCCTTTTAGCCATGACTGGAGGTGAAGCAGCTGGGATGCAGGACACCCTGTCCTGAGGCTGCACGAAGCAAGGGGGCCCTGGGCCAGGCCATAAAAACATTTTTTCCCTGCTAAACCTCCACCCCTATTATGGGAGGGGCTGCCATGAAGGTCTCTGACATGCCCTGGAGACATTTTCCCCATTGTCTTGGTGATTGACATTCAGCTTCTCTTATGCAAATTTTTGCAGCAGGCTTGAATTTCTCCCCAGAAAAATCTTTTCCTTTTCTTTTTTCTTTTCTTTTTTTTTTTCTTTTCTATCACATCATCAGGCTGCAAAAGTTGCCAAGAGTTTTAAGCATTACTGTTGAATGCTTTGCCGCCTAGAAATTTCTTCCACCAGATACCCTATATTATGTCTCTCAAGTTCAAAATTCCACAGATCTCTAGAGCAGGGGGAATATGCTGCCAGTCTTTTTGCTAAAGCATAGCAGGAGTCACCTTTATTCCAGTTCCCAACAAGTTCATGTACATCTGAGAACACCTGAGCCTAGAATTCATTGTCCATATTATTATCAGCATTTTAGTCAAAGCCATTCATTCAACAAGTCTCTAGGAAATTCCAAACTTTCCCATGTTAGATGATTACCACCCACTAGATTTCTCCCACGACAAATGGGGATTATAGGAACTACAATTCAAGATGAAATTTGAGTGGGTGTCCAGCAAACCCTTGTGGACCTTCAAACACTTTCTTTCTCACAGCTCAGCTCTTTAACCTTCAAATGATTACTTCCTGATGAGATATTTTGCTTCCTTTTTAAAAATTTTAATTATTATAGATTTTGGGGGTACAAGTGTCATTTTGTTGCATAAATACATTTTGTAGTCGTGAAGTCTGGACTTTAGTGTAACCATCACCTGAACAGTGTTTCACTGAAGGTCAGAGTTCACTGAAGGATTTAAACTGACTTGTATGCAAGTTTCAGAATTGTCTCCTATGGGTGGCTTCCTTCTTTTCAGGATTTTCTTCATCAATTTCCAGTGACTTGAGCTACCCAGGACTCTGTCGTTTAATATCCTCAATTAATAGGGTGACGTCGTTGTGTTTGACTTCTAACCAATTTAGGCCTCATTGACATGGCATTTCAATCAGGTTAAAACATTGCCAGAATGTATTTCACTTATTGGTTGCATTTACTCAGAATTTTGTGTTTTGCTTTTCTTTCCAGTGCTTTTACTCAAGTGACTAATTTTTTTCTTCAAATAGTTGAGGAAAATATATTGATTTCACATTTTGTCCAGAGGCTATTATTTCTCTCTATGAGAAGATTTCTCTGATAGCAGCTGATACCAGCTGATACTGAACTATGTTGCCACTATTAAACCACATCTTCCTACTGACATTTTATTAAAAATGTTAACAAATATGTTGATGATATAAATAACAATCATAATTTGATTGTGGTTGTTCTCCAAATTTGAAGATTTATTTTAAATTCATTTAATTATGCATACAAATTATACTCACATTTATATGTTTCCATATATGAATGCTTATATACATAAATAGCTGCACCCCTCCACACACACATACACACACACACACACACACATTTTTAGTAAAAATAAAATTTCTTCCAAGTACATTTCAATGAGGCATTATATACCCTTAAATTTGCACTATTCCAAATAAGTACAAGTGGTATTGGCTCAAGCATGCATACTAATCTATCTGAATTATTATTCCTTTAAGATCAAATTCAATTTCTATCTTCCAAATAAAGAATTCTTCAACGACTGCTAACACTCACTGATATTTAAAACATGATTTAGCACTACTTTTCGTACTGACTTGGCTTCCTCACTTTTTGAGTCATATATATTACTCATGCCATCTCAACTTGAAAGCAAACTTCTTCAACATAAGTACAAAGTTTAAGGCTATTTTTTAAACAGTTCATAGTGGAAATGAAAAAGCTTAAGTTCTATACTCAAATAGAAATAAGTTGCTGTTCAGACATAATGCTTGGCTGCATGACTTTGACACATTTTCTAAATGTTCTGGTCTCAGTTTCTCCTTCTAGAAAATATATTGAGCATGTTTTATAGCTCATAAGTTGTTCTATCAATGTCATTATCTTTCCTCTGGAATAATATTTTAATATTGCAAACATATTTTGTTTTCAAAATTTTTTTGCTAATTTATCAATAATTTTATTATATTTTTCCCAGCATACCCTGGATACTAAATGTGAATTCAATCTGTGAATTTCTGTTTATTGCAACACCTTCAATAACAAAAATTTAACACTTCTGGAATATTAATCCTGTAAGATGCAAGTTGTGCATACTTTATTCAAAATGCTTAGAACCACAAATGTTTTAAATTTTTAATTTTTTTTTAACTTTGGAATATTTACACATACATAATGAGATATTTTGAGGATGTGACCCAAGTTTAAACAGAAAACTCTTTGTGTTTCGTAGACAACCTATACACGCAGGCAGAAGTTGTTTTTAATTTACGCTTGGGGATGCTGAATAAACTGTGTGTTGCACATTTGGGTTTTGATTGTAACCTGTCACATGAGATCAGGTGTGGAATTTTCCACTTGTGATGCTATATCAGTGCTCAAAACTTTCAGATTTTGAAGCATTTTGGATTTCAGATTTTCAAATTCAAGATGTTTAACCTGCACATCATTGATACCCATAACGAAAGTTGCACAGATAATTTAAGACATGCAAAAGGTATCAAATTGAGCACACCAGTGTGGCTAAAAAATTCAATGTGAAATGAGTAGGCTGGTGCGAAACTGAATTTCTAAAACTTCAAGTTTAATTTGAAATGATAACAGGCTTTATCAGGTTTGTGCTTTGCCTCAACTATCTGGATGAAATGCCTGTCTTCTACTAAACAAAAGAGTTAACATTGGAAAATTTAGAAACTTTTCCTTTTGGAAAAATTAAAACAAAGCTATTTTTTTTTTTCAAAAAATAATTATTATACAACTTTTAAAATTGTGAATACTTTAAGCAATTACAATAATTAGATTATGATCAAAGATAAATAGGATGGTGCTTTATTTAGCTTATCCTAATAAATACACTTATACACTATACATTGTCACTTTAGACACTGACTTTCCCAGCATCTGAAAACTGTGAAATAATTTGTACAAGCACCATATTAAATTCAACCTATGATTTAGTAAGAAGTTGAAATTTTTCATTTGATTTGTCATCATATCCTCCTGTATTTTAACATATTTTTTTCTTCACAGAAGCCATCTTCTAATCTTTTTTAGGTGAAAACAAAACAGGAAAAATTTGGAGGCCATATCTTGAAGATTATGGAAGGAAAAAAGAACGGATTTTTTTTAATGGACGTGTTTGTGATGACTGTAATAGGATAACTAAATTACATTTTTTGAGTTAGTGCATATTTAAATCTATGAATTCTAACCAAACACAGAGACTTAAATAAATTCAGAATATAAGTAAATAACAAATTCAAGGAAAAACAGTAGATTTTGATCAATGCTCCCTTTGTTTCTTGAGACTGAGTCTTGCTCTGTTGCCCAGGCTGGAGTTCAGTGGTGCCATCTTGGCTCACTGTAACCTCTGCCTCCAGGTTCCAGCAATTCTCCTGCCTCAGCCTCCTGAGTAGCTGGCACTACAAAGGCATGCCAAAACGCCCACTAATTTTTATATTTTTTAGTAGAGATGGGGTTTCACCATATTGACCAGGCTAGTCTCAAATTCCTGACCTCATGATCCGCCCGCTTCAACCACCCAAAGTGTGGGATCATAGGCATGAGCCACCACACCCAATCAATGCATTTTTTTTAATTGCTAAAATATATGTTAGGAATAATTGATAGAATTAGGACAAGTTTTAATTTGAAGTTGTTAAATGTAGAAACTTTTCTCTTACATTTTCTTTTTAATTCCAAGGGGGAAGAAATGTATCTTGTAACAATATAAAAAAATTGGCTGGATTTATTTGTCTTCTTAGATTTTGTTTTTATTTTTTTACTTTCTCTAAACTCATAGTGCCTCTGTTTTTCTAAGGAGAAAAAGATATGATAAATATTATTTTCCTCTGTTAAGTTATTGAGACATGCCCCATGATACTATAGGTGGGAAATCATGTATTAAAATGTCATTTTCCCTTTGTGATTGTTCTATGAACTGTATATAGCTAAATTTACAGTTGAAAAAATAAAAATTAAATGTTGCTGTTATTAACAATGGAAGAAAATAAGAGATATTATAATTATTTAAATCTCCTTACACATCTGCTGAGTCCTTAATCCTTAGATCTGTAATGCAGGTAATTTACATGTTTTGTGTGTGGTGAAAATGGAGTTACATTCTGCCTTTCTATATCAATTAATTACTTTGTTCCTGTGTATAAATTAAGCCATTTAATTCTCAAAGTCTAGCAATGAATTAGGAACTATTTTTTCCCCCATCTTACAGAGGAGAAAAGTGAGTTGCAGAGAGACTTACACAACTAGTTGATAGCAAAGCCAATATTTGGAGTCTGGAATTTCACTGCAGGATCCAGTCTTTTATCCATTGCCTTATTCTTCCTAACACTTAATGGACCTTTCATAAAAAAAAATCAACTCAAAAAATGAGCAGGTGGCTAAGCATGAACAGGTAAAATGCTGAATGCTGAAATGGCCACAATGTGTGGTATTGAAGAATATCTTATTTTTCTGCTCCCTTAGACTCTGAGATACTTATTTGCTGCTGAAGTGTTCAAAGGAAAATCAAGAGCACTAGTTGATTCTTTCTCAGGCTATATGTGTGCCTAAAACTGCTAATCACTACTGTAGATAGATACATGGATAATTTTCTTGAACTTGGAATAGCCCAAGTTAAGATGAAAAGACAAACATATACAGTTTACACATGAATAAGAAAAAAGAAGAAAAATACATTATTAGTACACCAGCTAAAAGATTTGGGAGATATTTTTGGGTAGAGGTGGGTTGACAGGGTAATGAGAGCATATAAGAGAAGCTACTGAGGACAGTTCATAAAAAGAAGATAAAAGTAATTTAATCAATATTTCTGTGAATTATGAGTTTATTTTAATTTTGATTCATACAGTTGTCTCTTGGTATCTGTGGGCGGGGGGGTGGTTTCCGGAACTCCCATGAATACCAAAATTTGGAGATACTTGAGTCTCTTAAATAAAATAACATAGTATTTGAATATAATCTATACATACCTCATAATTTTAAATAATCTCTAGATTACTTATTATTCTTATGACAAGGCTACATCATTTCATTCATGTGAATTCAATGTAGTACTCTTCAGGCAGTAAATTCAAGTCTTGCTTTCTGAAACGTTGTTGATATTTTTATGAGTGTTTTTAATCCAGGGTTGGTGATCCATAGCACAGAACTCACAGATATGGAGTGCAGACTGTATATGTAAAATACTAGAGTTCATAAGTTATTTTAGTGCTTATAAATGTACTCTGATTTCGAACTATATGGGAACAAACACACACAAATGCTCACACATCCACTCACAGGTTGAGAACTAGATATGATTATCTTTACTCTCAAAAACTTATGTTTCTGCCTTAAAACAATACTATAGCATACATCTTAGTGTCTTCTAAATACAAACCCTATTCTACATGACACTGAGTGTATTAGTCCATTTTGCATTGCTATTAAGAAAGTCTGAAACTGGATAGTTTATGCAGAAAAGAGGTCTATTTTGACTCACAGTCTGCAGACTGTACAAGCGTGATGCTGGCATCAGCTTCAGCTGAGTTCTGAGGGAGCTTACCATCATGGAGGAAGGTGAAGGGGGTACAGGCATGTCACATGGTGAGAAGGGGAGCAAGGAAGAGAGGAGGACATTCCAGGCTTTTTTAACCAACCAATTCTCATGTGAACAAATGGAGCAAGAATTCACTTATTATATGGGAAAGGTACCAAGCCATTTATGAGGGACTCCCCCCAGATAACCCAAACACCTTCTACCAGACCCCACCTTCAACACTGGGGATCACACTTTAACATGAGATTTGGAGAGGAAAAGCATCCAAACTGTATCACTGAGCAGGGTTGATGTGATGCGTTGTTAAATGTACTGGAGGTAGAGTCCTCTTACTTCGTGAGAGCAAATCCTCATCCAAAACTCCCATTTGACATCTACTTCAGACCAGCTCAGTCTAGGCAGCCTTCCTCCAGAGAGGTTTACATGGGCCTCTACCTCCACTTTTTTTTTTCTTCTTTCTCTTTTTTGAGACAAAATCTCGCTCTGTCATCCTGGCTGCAATGCAATGGTGTCATCTTGGCTCACTGAAACCTCCGCTGCCTGGGTTCAAGTGATTCTTCTGCCCCAGCCTCCAGAGTAGCTGAGACTACAGGTGCATGGTACCACGCCCAGCTAATTTTTGTATATTTAGTAGAGACAGGGTTTCACTATATTGGTCAGGCTGGTTTTGAACTCCTGACCTCGTGATCTGCCCACCTCGGCCTCCCAAAGTGCTGGGATTATAGGTGTGAGCCACTGCGCCCAGCCCACTTTTCTTTTTTAATGCAGAACAATTTAGCTAAAGCTCATCTTTTTTAATACTAGGTCCCGGTTGAACCACTATATGGGAAGCTTCTGTAAGTCCTCTTATAATAATAATCATCCAACCAAATTAACTTGTTCCGTAAAAGCAAAAAAACTACAAACTACTAAAAATTACATGCGGTCATCTTATTATGTAATCATAAATTTAATACACAAATAAATATACACACAAATTGGTTTTCAAGGAAATACATAAGCATACAGTACCTATTAATCAAAATAATTTCATTTTATGTATTTCAAGCCTTTTCTACATGATAACTCAAAGTTTTATGGTTATCTTTTGATTAAATAATTGATTTTATTGAAAAGGAATACTTAACATTTCAAATAGATCTACATGTCCTTCAGAATATGAAACAAATCTAAAATTATTTTTAGAACTAATAATAACTCATTTTCTATAGATTAAAGCTACATTTGATTCACTGGTAGCTAATATTCGGTTATTTTAAAAATGAGAAATAAAAATAAATCTATGTGTGAGTCTTTTCAAAGATAATACGCGAGTTTTTGTTTTCAAGCTTTTTTGAAATTGAAATAATTTTTTGTTTGTTTGTTTGTTTGTTTGAGATGGTCTTGCTCTGCCACCCTTGCTGGAGTGCAGTGGCACGATCTTGGCCTACTGTAACCTCCACCTCCCAGTTTAGGGGAATGTCGTGCCTCAGCCTCTGGAGTAGCTGGGGCCACAGGTGTGCACTACCATGCCTGGCTAATTTTTGCATTTTTAGTAGAGACAGAGTTTCAGCATGCTGGCCAGGCTGGCCTCAAACTTCTGGCCTCAAGTGATTTGGCCACCTTGGCCTCCCAAAATGCAGGAATTACAGGCATGAGCCACCAAACCTGGCCAAAAATGCTGATGATATTTTTAAGAAAGCCAAAAAAATAGAAAAGTTTTACCACATTCTATTGAACCCATCGATTTTCAGAAAAAAAATGGGCCAGATTAGCAAGCACATGATGAAAAAGCAACACTCTTTTGTATTATTTAGGAAGATTACCTAGTTCATTCCAAGAAAACCTTAAAACTTTTCAAATCTTTTTGTTTATTGGAATATTTAACTGTGAATGGTAACTACTGAAAGTAATACTAAAAGAAACAGGATTATTTTTCCTTCCATTTACAGATGA
This sequence comes from Callithrix jacchus, assembly GCF_049354715.1. Lineage (NCBI taxonomy): Eukaryota > Metazoa > Chordata > Mammalia > Primates > Cebidae > Callithrix > Callithrix jacchus. Next base: position 180,650,257 of record NC_133503.1, read on the forward strand.
GAAAATGGAGATGGAAAGAGTTTAAGTCACTCACACAATGTCACTCAGCCACTGCATAGCAACACAATAATGCTAATAGGAGAACTACCGCACACATGCTCAAATGTAAAATAAAACAAAATATCTTATCGGTTTTCCCATCAACAATATAAATTCTAATAACCACCATTCTATTACCTGCCTTTTCACCAAGATGAGAAGAGGAAAGTGAATAACATACAGGACTCTGCCATTTTAGCTCAGCAAATATACTGAAATTTATATACTTCCTCTGAAATAAATATGTCTCAGTTTAAGTACTATCAATTAAGCACCAAAGACACCTATGAATATTTCATTTGGAATATACCTTTCTAAATGAAGCCATGCCTGTTTCTCTGACTAGACCCAGTGTCTAAATTAAATCAAAATTTGCTTAACTCAGGGCTAAAAAAAATCAATGGATTTTTTTCCAAAAGCCATCAAAAATACTACATTTTGAAAACAAGTTGACTTCATATAAAAGAGAAATTTAAGTAGTTTTGTCGATACAGTCACAGATAACAAAGCTGGTATTTTTAAAGCAGCAAAACCCAGCTCTATATCATATAATGTTTATACATACTGTGTTATTTTATATATTCCCCTTCATTCTCCTAAAAATGTCATTGATAGAGTGAGTGATAATCTGGCAGTTTTACATTTATAATTGACCAGTAATGAAAATGTAAATGTGAGGAAAAAATAAAAGATATTGTCAGATGGTGTTTAATTTATAGCTGAATTTTATCATGTAATGTTCTATAATTGAAACAATATTTGAAAGAAATGATCTTAGAAGAAATTCTTCCTGAAGGCATGCATATGGAGCATTATTCAAACTGCCTGTGTGGGAATTTTATTGGAAACAAGTTATTTTAAGATTTTTATTAATATTAACCCTTCAGAACTACAAAAGTACTTTTATACTGATAATAATATTGAGCAGACAAAATGTCTGGTAATAACTCTATGCTTGAATATAGTTCTGCTGTAAGAATATGACACTGGGATGGGCGGGGTGATTCACACCTGTAATCCCAGCACTGTGGGAGGCCAACGCAGGCAGAAGACTTGAGGTCAGAGTTCGAGACCACCCTGGCCAATATTGCAAAACCTTGTCTCTAATTGAAATACAAAAACTAGCCAGGTGTCGATTACAGCCAGGCCTGTAATCTCAGCTACTTGGGAAGTTGAAGCAGGAGAATCAAAACCCAAGAGACAGAGCCCACGGTAAGGCAAGATCACGCCGCTGCATTCCACCTGGGCGACACAGCAAGACTCTGCCTCAAAAAAAAAAAAAAAAAGAGCACTGAATAGGAGTTTTGTATAAGTCTCCTTAATTCTTAACTCCACGTGGATTTTTTTTTTTATTATTACACTTTAAGTTCTGGGGTATGTATGCAGAACATGCAGGTTTGTTACGTAGGTATACACGTGCCATGGTGGTTTGCTGCATCCACCACCCCTTCATCTACAGTAGGCATTTCTCCTAAGGCTATCTCTCCCCAATCCCGCCACCCCCTTTTACTCCTCTCTTACCCTCCTCCACCCCCAAACAGGCCCCAGTGTATGATGTTTCCCTCCCTGTGTCCATGTTTTCTTATTGTTCGACACCCACTTATAAGTGAGAACATTAGGTGTTTGGTTTTCTGTTCTTGTGTTAGTTTGCTGAGAGTGATGGTTTCCAGCTTCATTCATGTCCCTGCAAAAAACATGAACTCATGTTTTTTATGGCTGCATAATATTCCATGGTGTATATGTGCCACATTTTCTTTATCCAGTCTATGATTGATGGGCATTTGGGTTGGTTCCAAGTATTTGCTATTGTAAAGCAAATAAATATACACGTTCATGTGTCTTTATAATTTTTTAAAGAAGAAACATAGGTAAAACAAGCATCCTGAGCCTTTAAATCTTGGGCTAATAATCTCCCAAAGGCCTTTAGTATACCTCCTAATGTCACTCAGTACCACATGTTAGAAACTTCCAGAACTTAGATTTGGGTGAGAGAGAGGAAAGCTTGTAAATGGTTTCTTAGGAAAGCCATGAAAGGAAAGGAACTGAAATCAAAAACGCTCTGCTGCCTGTCAGTTTACAGACGAAACATAAAGGCTACTGGCCTCCTAATGTCTTCATTTGCTTTTGTTGTTGTATGTTTGTTCTTAATATATATATTACCTTATACTAAAACTCTGAATTATTTTAGCTCCTTAATGGACTTATTATTCTGTGCTCTCCTGTGCTTTTTGTAGATAAGGAGATAAAAATTTCTTTTGGGAATTGAAACATACACTGGACAAAAAATAATATTTTAGAACTCTAGGGAAAAGTTATTGTGATGAAAGCTTCCTTCTAGGCTACATTGACCCATGTGCCTTAACCTTTGTCAAATAAGTTACAGTCAGCAAAGTCACAATAATTCTACATTGTACATAAAAACTGGTTTCTCAATTGGTGAGGGCACAGTAAATCAGAACAGAATAGCTAAGGTCACTGGTTTACTTCCACTGTACTCTTAATTCCATCCATCAGCCATAGATTTGTACCTCACCCTTGGAAAGTACTTCTGAAAATGGGAATATTTGTTTTTTTTACATTTGGGGAATGGGGTAAGAGAGTGTAAATGGAAATGTAAAAATAGATCACTAATCTTTCTCTAAAAAAAGGAAAAGGAAAATATCTACAGAGGATACCAATGAGTATCACCCAAAGGACTCTATACAAAGGTATTTACCAAAAAGCTAATCCTTTACTTGAAGCACACAACACAATTGCAGTTAGAAAGTGCCTTAGAGCCCAAAAGATAGGAGATTCAGTGTGCTTCTCATCCTGGGACAGCATGAACAAGAATAAATCAGTGTTTATGCATGCAGTTGTTTGACAGAGATCCCAATTTTGCTAAAATTGGCATTTTGTATGGATCAAGAATTAATATTTTTCAGACTCAGTTTACTCAACTCTCAATTATTTTGGAGAAGTTAATTTTCAAGGTTCCAATGAGACCTAAGGTATGATTTTTTTTAGTTTGTATTTATTTATTTATATTTTATCTTACTTTATTATTTTATTTTACAGGTTGTATCATATTGTTTATTTTTTATTTTTTTCTTATTTTTTGTTAGGCTTTAAGTTCTGGGGTACATGTGCATAACATGAACAACAACCACAAGATTATCTCAATAGATGCAGAGCAGGCCTTCGACAAAATTCAACAGCCCTTTGTGCTAAAAATCCTAGCATAAACTAGATATTAATGGAATGTATTTTAAAATAATAAAAGCTATTTACAACAAACCCACAGCCATAATCATACTGAATGGGCAGAAACTGGAAGCATTCCCTTTGAAAACTGGCACAAGACAAGGATGGCCTCTCTCACCACTCTGAGTCAACATAGTATTGGAAGTTCTGGCCAGGACAATCAAGCAAGAAAAAGAAATAAAGTGTATTCAATTAGGAAAAGGGGAAGTTAAATTGTCTCTATTTGCAGACAACATGATTTCATATTTAGAAGATCCCATCTTCTTGACCCAAAATCTCCTTAAGCTGATAAGCAACTTCAGCAAAGTCTCAGGATACAAATTCAATGTACAAAAATCACAAGCATTCCTATACGCCAATAACAGACAAACAGAGAGTGAAATCATGAGTGAACTCCCATTCACAATTGCTACAAAGAGAATAAAATACCTAGGAATACAACTAACAAGGGACATGAAGGACCTCTTCAATGAGAACTGCAAACCACTGCTCAAGGAAATAAGAAAGGACAGAAACAAATGGGAAAATATTTCATGCTCATGGTTAGGAAGAATAAATAAATGGCCATACTACCCAAAGTAATTTAGAGATTCAATGCTATCTCCATCAAGCTACTGTTGACTTACTTCACAAAATTGAGAAAGAAAAAAAAAAAACAAAAAAAACCTTAAACTTTGTATGGAAACAAAAGAAAGCCTGCATAGCCAAGACAATTCTAAGCCAAAAAACCAAAGCTGGAAGCATCACGCTACCTGACTTCAAACTATACTACAAGTCTACAATAATCAAAACAATATGGAACAGGTACCAAAACAGAGATGTAGACCAATGGAACAGAACAGAGACCTCACAAGTAACACCACACATCTACAACCATCTGATCTTTGACAAACCTGACAACAACAAGCACCTATTTAATAAATGGTGTTCAGAAACTGGCTAGCCATATGCAGAAAGCTGAAACTGGGTCCCTTTCTTACAACTTGTACAAAAATTAACTCCAGATGAATTAAAGGTTTAAACGTAAGACCTATCACCATATAAACCCTAGAATAAAACCTAGGCGATACCATTCAGGACATAGGCATAGGCAAGGACTTCATGACTAAAACATCAAAGTAATGGCAGTAAAAGCCAAAATAGACAAATGGGATCTAATTAAATTTAAAAGCTTCTTCACAGCTAAAGAAACTATCATCAGAGTGAACCAGCAACCAACAAAATGGGAAAAAAAAATTGCAATCTACCCATCAGACAAAGGGCTAATAACCAGAATCTACAAAGAATTTAAACAAATTTGCAAGAAAAAAACAATGCCATCAAAAACTGGGCAAAGGATATGAAAAGATACTTCTCAAAATAAGACATTTATGCAGCCCACAAAGGTGAAAAAAAGCTCATCATCACTGGTCGTTAGAGAAATGCAAATGAAAACCACATTGAGAAACCATCTCACACCGGTTAGAATGGCGATCATTAAAAACTTAGGAGACAACAGATGCTGGAGAGAATGTGGAGAAATAGGAACGCTTTCACACTGTAAAATTGTTTGATTTCTTTTGTTGAGGAAAAACAAGACTTATACAGACCTAAATTATTTATCATGTTAACTAAATATTTGGAAAGCAAAACTGCACATTTTTATCTTGACACCTCTAAATTTTTTGTACTGGGAAAAGAAAAAAAATTGTTGATCAATGATGATCTTAACACAGATAACACTCCAGTCTCCTTTGCTTGGCTACTGATCATATCACACATTAATTTTTTTTTATATGAGTTTAAAAGAAACTATTCTGCGTCAGATTTTTAGATAATTTCAATACATGAACAAGATCCTAATTTAATACTGTCTATCAAAAAATCTGATTTTTGTAAAATGTCCATATTTTTGTGAAATAGAATAAGGTATATTTCTGGAATAAATTATATTATTATGCATAGACAATTAGTAAGTATATCTTATTATTATATTATTAATTCAGCAATTAGGTCATAACTTGGCTGATACTAATACTTATTAACTATTTTATATTTTAAAAACATTCTTTGTTTTTAATCTATGTGACATTCTCTACACAATATGATTACAAAAATTTACCTAGATATGGATTCATGATATCACCAAAAGTTAGGATTAACACAATGAATCATAGGAAAACATAAATTAGCCTGCAGAAAGCTAACATGTCCTGACAAAGGATATTATTTGTCCTTTAAGAATTTATAAACTCAAAATATAATTTAAAAAAAGTAGACTTCATAACCCTTGATAATACTTGTGGTATTTGGTAACAATCCATAAAATATACAATCAAAATAATTATATTAAAATCATTTTTACAGTCAGTGATTTAATGAGACTTTATCAGAAAACGTTTGAAAACACTATTTTGCTGTAATAAAATATGAGACATAATCATTTCAGTTGTGTTAAACTATTATTTTATATACAATTAAAAATTTTATATTTATGTATGGCAACTTCATATAGTTGGGAGAAAGTTTATTATTTAGATTTTCTTTTCATCAATATGGCAATTGCTATAAACATTTTGTTTCAATTTAAATTACCTTTGATTTTTTTTTTTTTTTTTAGAGGTGAGGAACTAGGATGTTGAAAAGTAAAAAACGGAGAGAAGGAGAGGAAGAAAAAGAGTGAGAGAAAACAGGAATATTGCTTCATTCTAAAAATGGGTATTAATAATGGCTGATCCATATTTTGTGTATTTAAAGTGGAGAACTCTATAAATATTTATTGAGTTTACTTGTTCCGGATCTGAGTTGGAGTCCTGGATATCCTTATTAATTTTCTGTCTCGTTGAGTCTAAATCTCGTTATGGGTCTTATGTATCTGGGTATTAAGATCTCTTATTGTTGCATTGATCCTTTTACCACTGTATCTTTGTTGCTTTGAAATCTATTTTATCAAGTGTGAGAATTGCAACTCCTGCTTTTTGTTTATTTATTTATTTTTGCTCTCCATTTGGTTGGTAAATTTTTCTCCAACCCTTTGTTTTGAGTCTTTGTGTATCTTTGGATATACCGTTAGGTTTTGTCTGTATGTTTTGGATGGGGGATTTAGTCAATTTAAATTTAGGGTTACTGCCATTTGATGTTAACTGGCTATTTTATCCATTCGTTGATGTTAATTCTTCTTTATGTTGATGCTTTTTACTTTTTGGTATATTTTTAGAAAGGCTCATACTGGTTGTTTCTTTCTATGTATAATGCTTCTTTCAGAAGTTTTTGTAAAGCAGGACTGGTGGTAATAAAATCTCTGAGTACTTGCTTGTTCATAAAAGATTTTATTTTTCCTTCAATTGTGAAGTTTAGTTTGGCAGGATATGAGATTCTAGGCTGAAAGTTCTGTTCTTTAAGTATGTTGAATATTGGCCTCCACTCTCTTCTGGCTTGTAGGGTTTCCGCTGAGAGATCTGCTGTAAGTCTAATAGGCTTCCCTTTATGGGTAACCTGGCCTTTCTCTCTGGCTGCCCTTAGTATTTTCTCCTTTGTTTCGATCCTGGTGAATCTAACGATAATGTGCCTTGGGGTTGCTCTTCTTGAGGAATATCTTTGTGATGTTCTCTATATTACCTGGTGTTGAATAGTGTCCTGCTTTGCTATATTGGAAAAATATTCCTGGATAATATCCTGAAAAGTATTTTCCAGCTTGGATTCATTCTCTCCATCACATTCAGGTACACCAATCAAACGTAGATTGGGTCTTTTCACATAGTCCCATATTTCTTGGAGATTTTGCTCATTCCTTTTCATCCTTTTTTCTCTATTCTTGTCTTGTCGTTTTATTTCATTAAGTTGGTCTTCCACCTCTGATATCCTTTCTTCTGCTTGATACATTCTGCTATTTAAACTTGTGCATAAGTTCTCGTGTTGTATTTTTCAATTCCATTAGTTTATTTATATTCCTCTCTATATTGTCTATTCTTTTCAGCATTAATCAAACCTTTCTTCAAAGTTCTTAGTTTCTTTACATTGGGTAAGAACAAGTTCTTTTAATTCCCAGAAGTTTCTTATCATCCACCTTCTGAAGCCTACTTCAGATAATGGAACACAGTCCTTTTCCATCAGGGCTTGTTCCGATGCTGATGAGGAACTGCAATCCCCTGTAGAGGGAGAGGGGTTCGGATTTTGGGTATGCTCGGCCTTCTTAGGCTGGTTTTTGCCCTTTATTATAAATTTATCCATCTGCCATCTTTACAATTACCGCCTTTCTAATCCAGTTTATTGATTCCCAGTGCTGGGATTCAAGCAACCCACTGCGCCGGCCACAATAGCAGCGATAAGACTGATGGTGCTCTTCTGCCCGGGAATCTCTGGTCTGGCTTCCTTCATGAGTCCGCAACAAGCGGCTCTGCCTTCCCGGAGCTCCAAACACCAGTCAGTAAGGAAACCAGTCCTGTTTACTCTGCATGAAGAGCTGCCGCGCCAAGGCGCCGGCAAAACCGCTGTGCCAGCCACAAGAGTCGCTCTGGCGACCCGTGGGGCTCCTCCACTAGAAATCTGCTGGTCCGTGAGCGACAAAAATTCATCTGAAAGTGTGGCGTCTTCTCCTTCTCTGAGCTTTCACTGGGAGCTACAATCCTGAGCTGTTAGTGATCAGCTATCTCTAACCTTTAATTTTATTCTAACTTATTTTTTAATTTAATATTAAATGTGCAAACTTAAGCCTCAATTCTAGTATGGTGTATTTCTAATATATAATGCTAACATTTTAAAATAATTCAAATTATAGTAGTTATGCTTAATGTTCAAAACCTACCATCTAACAAGCCAAAATTGCTCATTCCCATATAACATTACCTAGGAACCAACTACCATTGCTAAGAATCCAAGAGCAGAACTTTCTCATCTCAATGAATTTGCATGTAACTTCAAATATCATTCTTATTTGAATTTTCAAATTAGGTTTTAGCTAAAAAAACATTGACTAGAAAGTATTCAAGTGAAAAATGTATAGTTTGCAAAGTGCTTAGGAAGACAGGCAGAAAACTCTGAAGATACAAACTTCTGAGTGAGCAGCACAGCAGTGGTGATTTAAGCATGGAAATGTGGATGTCCTCTTCTAAAGCGGTGTTGTGTAATATACGAATTAATGAAACAGTCATCTGCACTGTTGAAAGTAAGGTAAAAGACAAATTCGACATATGTGCAGTATGAAAAAATAAAAAGTGTTTTAAAGTCATAACATTTATAAATATTTTGGTTATCCCCAAACTAATTCCATCCTTACCTGGGATTTAGTAGAGCAACTCCATTTTGCAGTTGGAATTATTCTCCCCTTTTTTCCTATAACACAAATGTATAATCCATTAGTAAACCTTCTTACATCTAGCTCCAAAATATGTCTGTCTATTTCTGATCAACTCATCCAAATGCCATCTTCTATTTGGACAAACCTCTTGGTTGATCTTCTAGATTGCTCTCTCACTCCTGCCTCTTCTACAGTCTAATCTCCAATGGGTAACCAAAATGATCTTTTTCAAGTGATGTGTTTCCTCTCCCCCAGACCTCCAAGAGCTTCTCATCTCAATCAGAATAGACTGCCAGGACACACCAGGCCCCAGAAAGCCTGTCTTCTTGATGCTGGTACTCATCTCATTGCCTGACTCTCTGTCACTGATTTACTCATTTTCAGTCATTATGTTAATAGTCCTTGCTATTTCTCAAACAACTAAGCATATTTCTATCTCAGGACATTTTCACTTGCTGCTTCCTCTGCCCATGTGGTGCTTCCTATGTGTCTGCAGATGGCTGACTCTGTCATTTCATTCAGTTCTGCTCAAGCATCACCTTGTCAAGGACTCCTGCCCTGACCATGCTATATGAAATGGCCTATACCTACCGGTCTCTCCTGATCTCCTGTATGTGTTTCCTATTGCTGCTGTAACCAAATACCTCAAATGTGGGGGCTTCAATAGCACAGATTTATTATCTGCTGCTTTGTGGGCCAGAAGTCCTACATGGAGTAGGAGTGTGGTTCACTGGGCTAAAATCAAGTATCACCAATGACTGCATTCCTTTCTGTGGACTCTAAGGAAGAATATGTTCTCTTGCATTTTGCAGTTTTTAGAGACTGGCCACAGTTCTTAACTCCTCCATCAGAAAGTCAGCAGCAATGTGCTGAAAGTCCTTCTTATGCCATTATCACTCTGGTTCTCTTCTGTCTTTATTTTCTGAGCTGAGAAACGTTCTGTGCTTTAAGGACTTCTGTGATTATATTGGGCCTTCCAGAATTATGCAAAACAAAACAACAACAACAGGAAAAACTCATTGGATCTCAAGTTTGTTTGTTTGTTTGTTTTTTGAGATGGAGTCTCACTCTGTTGCCCAGGTTGGAGTGCAGTGGCATGATCTTGGTTCACTGCAAGCTCTGCCTCCCGAATTTCAGCGATTCTCCTGCCTCAGCCTCCCGAGTAGCTGGGACTACAGGCATGCACCATCAAACCCAGCTAATTTTTGTATTTTTAGTAGAGATGGGGTTTCACCATGCTGACCAAGCTGATCTCGAACTCCTGACCTCGTGATCTTCCAGCGTCGGCTTCTCAAAGCGCTGGTATTATGGGTGTGAGCCACCGCACACAGCTAAGATTTTTAACTTAAATCTGCAATATCACTTTTGCTATGTAAGTTACTATATTCACAAGTTTCAGGGATTAGAATGTGGATATTTTGGGGGCCACTATTCTGCCTATCTTCCCCCTGTTTCAGTTTTACTTATAGTTCAGATCACCATCTGTTGTATTCTATGCTTCTTTGCTTGCTGTCTGTCTCTCCTTAGTCAAAAGCAATTTTCTCAAGAACAGAATCTTTGTGTATTGTGTTTACTGATGCATACTCAAGACCTGTAGTAGTACTTGAGATCTAGGAGGCATTAAAGAAATATTTGAGCAGTGAAGAAATGTCAGGTGTATTTAAAACTAAAACATATTTGTGATCAGGGACAGTAGATTCAATATTGTAAACAGTAAATAGTACTCAAGGAATTTGTGCTTTTGTTTGGTATAAGAACAGAATTAAAACAGGTGTAGTAAAATAATTTATATTATATGTTTCTCAGTATAGCAATCTGTCTGCAACCACATCTTCCATATTCATACAAGGAAGGATAGGTTAAGTAAAGAAAAGAAAAACAAATATTATACGGAAATTTATTAGAGCCAGAAGAAATTTACATTTTTTATAAAAAAAGAAAACTGGCCAGGCATGTGGCTCACACCTGCAATCCCAGCGTTTGGGAGGCTGAGGTGGGAGGACGGCTTGCAACCAGGGATTCAAGGCCAGCTTGGGCAATATAGCCAGATCCTCACCTCTAAAAAAAAAAAAAAAAAATCAGAAAACACAATAGTATATTAGCTTTAAACTAGATTAGCCTCTTGACAACTATTTCAAAGTATGTGTGGGGAAAAGGGGTTATAAAATGCAAACATTTCCTACTAAAAGCATTGTAAATCAATGCCTTCAACTAAAAAGTGTTAACACTCATTCAGATAATTACCTGAATGCAATCCCTTCTGGATTGTCTTAAATTTAACCCGATTGTTATTTAACTTTTGGCTCAATATTATACTTTTGAGGGATTTCACATAAACTTTTTTTTTTCTATTGATCAGCTTCAAAGAGGCACAAGCAATCTTGCCTGTACTATAGACTGTAAGCATGAAGGTGAACACAAAGGATAAAAGGTGATCATCGTTACAGAGATTTTCAAAGCCCGAGTAATATTTACCTGCAATTCACTTCCTTTCATAATATCACATAGCTGTTTATGTATGACTATATATTGTACTAAATTTAAAAAGATCCACATAGGATGTATGATTCATATTGCTGTATCAACACTACTGAAACAAGAAACAGTCCCACTTTCTGATCTGTGTTTGGCTACATTATTAATCTCTTTATTTTGTCAATGTCTTTATTTGTCAATTATTCACGTATAATTTTCTTGTTGAAGAATATTTAGAAAAAAAAGTCAATTAAAAGATTATGCTGATTTTAGAGACAACGATAGAGGCACATAAAAAGGTATGTGGGGGCCAGGCACCCTGGCTCAGGCCTGTAATCTCAGCTCTTTGGGAGGTGGAGGTGGGCAGATCAACTGAGGTCAGGAGTTCCAGACCAGCCTGACCACATGGAGAAACCCAGTCTCTACTAAAAATACAGTATTAGTCTGGCGTGGTAACACATGCCTGTAATCCCAACTACTTGGGAGGCTGAGGCAGGAGAATCGCTTGAACCCGGAAGGCAGAGGTTGCAGTGAGCTGAGATCGCACTGCTGCACTCCAGCCTGGGCAACAAGAGTGAAACTCCATCTCAGAAAAAAAAAAAAAAAAGATGAAGAAAAATGTATGTGGGGCTTCAGGATCAAATGGTGGGTTAGAGGGTTATAAACTCCTGTTTTACTAGTCTACTTTATTCTCCGTCCTAGTTTTAGGAAGAATGTAGCCCCTGATTATGGTGACAACCATCTGTGCCAAGCCAGAACTTGAAGTTTCCAGTGATGAGCCCAAATTCGGAGACCTCTTTGTCCTGGTCCTCCAAACTCAGTTCCTTCCCACTATTTTCTAGGGCGCTGCAGCTTACCCCTGGAATTCAGGTCATCTCTGTTTGCTAATCTCTCCTCTCAAGCCTAGTGCAAGATGGAAGGAGCCAGATGGATTAATATCAGAGTGGTCATGAACTTATTCAAAAAATAGCAAATACATCTAAAAGGCCTCGAAAGGGAGATGTGAGCAGGAAAGTTCAGCTCAGGTTGGAGAGGCAGAAGGGAATTTTTTTTTTTTTGAGAAATAAAAAAGTAATAATAGTCATAATATTTAACATACTTTAATAGTTATAATGCTCTATCATGTCTGTACAAACACTTTGATAAGTTTTATGGCTATCATGTTATTTGATATAAGCATTAAGATTAAAAGTCACTGACAGTCCATCTTAAATTTATCCCACTGTTTGGAATTCTATGTTTATCACTTAGTCATTTGGTTAAATGACGCTGTTCTCTTGCTTTTCTTAAATATTGGTCATTTTCTTTTTAGTTTGGAGAAAGAAAATTTTGCTATACTACAATGTTGACCACTAACAAAAATGAAATTGATAAAATGCACACTTTAAAAAATTCCACCTCTGGAGCAGTATTTACAGAAACCAGTGCAGAATTTTCACAAGTGGTCCTTATGATTTAAATTATTTTGCTGTTATTTTTAATTTTTTTTTATTTTTTGAGACGGAGTCTCCCGCTGTCCCCCGGGCTGTATTGCAGTGGCAAGATCTCGGCTCACTGCAATCTCCGCCTCCTGGGTTCAAGCAATTATCCTGCCTCCGCCTCCCCAGTAGATGGGACTACAGGTGTGCACTACCATGCCCAGCTAATGTTTTTGTATTTTTAGTAGAGGCGGGTTTCATCATGTTGGCCAGGATGGTCTCAATCTCCTGACATCATGATCCATCCGCCTCGGCCTCCCAAAGTGCGGAGATTACAGGTGTGAGTCACCACGCCCAGCCTGCTCTTAATTTTAAATTTAGTATTTTATACAGGGCAGCACTTGAATTGCTATTGATTTTGACAAATCACGCGCAGTTTGATTGGGTAATTTTTGTAAAGACTTTTAATTCATTTGTTTTCATTGAGTTAGGATAAGAAATGAAAAACGTTAAGCAACTATACTTAGCTTGAGATCTTGTAACTAGTTGAATAGTTACTGTATCAACTAAGTAATAAAATTTATTTAAGATAAATTTTTATCTAAAAATAAAATGCTTCTAAATCAGAATATTTATTTTGCATCTCAATTTAACTGTGAGCTGAATCAAATTATGTTAAAAAAAATCAAAATACTTGATTAATCTTGGTGACTTTTCAGCCAGAGTATTTGGATGCAGAGACCATGGTATTAAAAAAGAGTAAGTCTGCTAAAAATTAAAGAAACAATGGCATAATTCCTTGTATAAATGAACCGTTTAAACACACATTTTTTTCTACTTATGGTTTTCCTGAAAAATGGTTTGATACCAAATAGTAAGCATGTCTAGTTCAATAATTGTTTGTTTTTATTTCATTTTGCCAGTGCTAAAAATTGGACAAAAAGGTGGCAAAGATTAAAGTACTTTTAGAGGGGCTCTGTAGATATAACCCTGGGTGCATTGTAATAATTGAGGTCTGTTATGTAATTTTTTTTTTTTTTTCTTTTTTCTTCAGACTGAGTCTCACTGTCACCCAGTCTGGAATTCAATGGCGGGATCTCAGCTCACTGCAACCTTCGCCTTCCAGATTCAAGCAATTCTCCTGCGTCAATCTCCTGAGTAGCTGGGATTACTGGCCTGTGCCACCACGCCCAGCTAATTTTTGTATTTTTTTTAGTAGAGATGGGTTTCATCATGTTGGCCAGGCTGGTCTTGAACTGCCGACCTCATGATCCACCCATCTCAGCCTCCCAAAGTGTTGGGATTACAGCATGAGCACTGTGCCCAGCCTTGTTATGCTGTTTTCTAATGTGTTACAGGATGAGTAAGATCTTCCAGGACAACTAGAAGAGTATGTATATGCATGATATATCTAATAATTTAGTTATCTATCATGTAGTGGTTACAGATATTTGCACCAGTGAAATCTCTTTGCCAATTAGGTGTTAGGAGTGTAGGATTCAAGTGTTACTAGACAATACACAAAATGATTTCTTCTGAAAGTCAGTGGGGTAAATGACATTGTACTATGTTTCCGATTTTACCCTAGGCCTCATTTAATCAAAGATACTTCTCTGACCGTCTTTTCAGCTTCTCCCTCTGTGTTGTTTCCATTTAGGTCAAGACCTTCATAAGCTGTGAAAGAATCAAGCGCCTTCCTTTAGGGCCCATAGAACGATGTACAATTATATAATCATTTATACGATTAAATGATTCTTCTCTTTTGCTCACATGTGAGCTTTGTGAGGGTGAGAAATGAATAAGATACTGATTTCCATTATTTCCCCAGCGCTAAGCAGAATACCTGGCATAGTCAATAAATAGCTGGAGAATAAATAGCTGACTACATAAAAGAACAAAATTTTACCTGCTGATTTCATGGAAACCTTAGGCCACTGCCTTGACACAAGAGATCAAATGATTCATAGAGGCAAGCCCAGCTTAATAGGAGTCAAGTACACTTTATTGTCCTTGTTTACTAATGACAAACGGGTTTATCAATGCTGTTTGTCTGTTAAATGTCAACATTGATTACTGTGCAAACATTCACCTGTGAAGAACCTTTTTGGTCCATGGGGCCATCCTACTGCATTGACATTATCAGCCAGTGAGTAGGCAGATAGGCTACAAAATGCTGTGTCCCAGTGCAAAATGAAAACATGGAGCCCTTTGTTAAAAAATTTAGGAAATTCTAAAATGCAATATCAGTGCATTAAACCAAGAAAAGGCCTTTTGGAGCATGAGGCCCTATACAACTAAACAAGATGAACATTTCTGTAGCTAAAACTGTTAACAAGGAAGACATTTTTAGTTTCCTTTAGTTTTAAAATCTGACTTCATAAAACTTCTTATGCTTCTTCTGTTTCCTCTCCTTGTCTTAATTCCCTCTTCTTTATCTTCAGAAGTGTCACACTAAGGCTTACACAGGGGAGGAATTGTTACAAGAGGGACTGGGGAAAGGGCAGATATTTGTATGCAAAGCAAGCTACCATCATCAATTGGAGATTATTAGAAAGGAGTAAAGAGCCCCTCCTCCTTCTGGTCTGTTCTCTTGGCAACTCCTGTGGGGACTCTGTATTATCAACATACTGCTAGGATGGAACACCACCCAGGAGTTTTCACTGCCATCCTTCCCCCAGGATGCTGACTGCTGAAATGAAAACCAAAGTGGCTGACATTTATCAGAGTTGTAATACTCCGCTTTGAAACCTCAGAGTAACTACACCTGCATTCATCACACACGGCAAATTCCTTCCTTTCTTTCTTTCCTTCCATTTACTTTTGTTTATCACTTGTCTTCATTTGTCTCTCTCCTCACATGGTTCAATCCTTATTTAGCCAGGACTGTGATTATAACTGTCCTCCACAATCTCATAAATAGCATAATGCTTTGCAGTGATTCTGCATATGATATATATGTGTAAAAATAAGTGATTGCATAAACATATCTCTCATATGCGAACCGGTGGTTTTAATTCAGAGGTGCTTTCTTTTCTAAATTGAAGCAATCATTGTAGGGCAAGGGTTTTCAAATTTTTGTTCCCAGAATCATCTTGAGACTTTTGAAAGCACAGAATGTTGATCACTCTCACGGTGTGAATGAAAAGTCTCAGACCTACTAAATCAGAAACTGTGAGAATGATCCAACTTCCAGGTGAAGCTAATGCTGTTTCCCTGAACTACATTTCTAGAACCATTGTTAGAGGTCATAAAATTGATTCTGGAGGTAGAATATTCATGCTCTTCTGAATTTTCCTCAGGATTGGGGTGGCCACATGCTGAGTATGGGTGAGCTTCCAAGCAGAGACATTGAAGCAAGACTGACAACTGACTGTGAATGACAGAGTTGGAAATTGACTGCCTAGAGCGGGAAGATGAGAGGCATTCCACTGAGCTTACATATTCTTGGTGGGATATTTCTTTTTGCCTGAGCTCCAGTTTAAAAGTAAAAGGGTTGTCAACGACATTTATACAGGAGGAAAGGAGAGAGGTAAGGTTAGGAAGGGTGAAAAGTGATTAAATAATAGAACTCTGAAAACTATAATTTCATCTCACCCTCTTTCTCACCATTTAAATGACAAAATGGGAAGAACAATAAATTAAGTAGCTTAAAGAGCAAAGATTGGCCAGGTGCAGTGGCTCATGCCTGTAAACCCAGCACTTTGGGAGGCTGAGGCAGGCAGATCACTTGAGATTAGGAGTTCGAGACCAGCCTGGCCAACATGGTGAAACCCCATCTCTACTAAAAATACAAAATAATTGGCTGGGCATGGTAGCCTGCGACTGTAACCCCAGCTACTTGGGAGGCTAAGGCAGGAGAATCACTTGAACTGGGAGGCAGAAGTAGTGGTGAGTCGAGATCATGTCACTGCACTCCAGCCTGGACGTCAGAGCGAGACTCCATCAAACAACAACAACAACAAAAAAAAAAAACAAAGATTACTGTGTGGTGAACAAAAGCGTAATTGTTTTTTAGTTGATGAAAGATTATAAAAATAAATCAATCTACTTTGTACCTTTGTCCTGAGTGAAAGTGAATTGAGAGTTAAATATGAGAAGATAGTTTTGTTAAACATACTTCCTACTCTATCTGATAGTCTGACAGAATAGATACTTTGAAATCTGAATTTCTTAACTAATATTCTCACCCTCAGCCTCCCGTTGCCTTATGGAACCTCTAGCCTGTCCAGCCATGCATTGCTGTGGTGATCAATGTGGTTGTGGTATTTTGAGAGAATTAGTGGCTTTTTAATGTTAAGCCCATGTCAGGATCAATTTTTGACTGGAGGAATGGTCAAATATAAACCCTTCATGGTTTAGGTGTATGACATACAGTCAGAAGAGGAGAAGGAGATACACTCTAATAAGGAATCTGGAACACACATTGCATAAAAGGAAGTGGGATTCTGTGAGATCATTTTCCATATGTTTCCGTACTACATCCTTTTTTTTCTGAACTGTCTTAAGGACATTGACATAAGAACAGTCTTAGATAATATAGTGGCGCCATTAAAACAGATAAAAGGTTTGCATATTGTACTGTGAATGTTGCAGATACCAAGATAAAATCTCTTTTGTCAGACCCAGACAAAATAGAGCCAGTAGGACCCAAAGGAGAGGAGGCTTATGTGTCTGAGAGAATATATGGTATATATACACTGTGGAATACTATGAAGCCATAAAAAAAGAATGAGATTATCTCCTTTGCAGGGATATGGATGGAGCTAGAGACCGTCATCCTTAGAAAACTAACACAGGCACAGAAAACCAAAGACTGCATGTTCTCACTTATAAGTGGAAGCTAAAAGATGAGAACACATGGGCACATAGAGAGGAATAATACACACTGGGGCCTTTTGGTAGCAGAAGGAAGGAAGAAGGAGGATACAACTAATGGATACCAGATTTAATATCGGGATGATGAAATAATCTATACCACAAACCCCCATGACACAAGTTTACCTAGGTAACATACCTACACTTGTACCACTGAACTTAAAAGAAAAAAAAAAAAAGAACTGTTGACAAGGACTTTCTAAAACAAACAACCCTCACAAGAAACTCTTCATACCTCTCCTGCTTTGCTGGGGTTATCACTAGACTAGGACTGCAGTAATTCAGATAAGATGTTCTGGGAAGGAGACTTGCCCAGTTACCAACAGCATTTCAATATGTGAACTGACATCGCTGGGTATGAACCTCTAGAACCAATGAACTCTGTTTCTAAGCAGCTTACATAAATCTCTTTTATTAAAAAGCCCCCGTCCCCCTTCCTTCACCCTCACTGTACCAGGGCCTTGCTAGTCCATGCATTCTGGATTGTAATCTTTATAACTTAATCCTGAGTAAACCAAACACATTTAAAGATAATTACCTCTGGAGTCTTTTTTTTTTTTTTTAAGTTGACAGCACAATAAAATAGAGACAAGGACTTCCTAGGGAAAAAAATTCAGACAGTATTGCTCACAAACCATTATAGTAAAATGCTGGGTTTCCCTAGCTGTAGTCCCTCAGCTAATATGCAGACCCATTCTATATGCAATATCTACTTAAGCCCATCTCAGCTATGGCCCCTATGGGATACTGGAGGGGAAAGAAAACTGTCACAAATATGATAGTCATGCTGCTTCCTGTGCCCTCTGTCTCTTACTTAGAAGTTTCCTAACTTCTGTCATCATCCGTGAAACTGGTAAGGTGATTTGTTGGTTTACATGTAGGTAAGAATCTCATACAATTAATAGTTCTTAACAAATAATAAGAGAAGAAAAGGCATAGAAGTAATGAAATAATATTTTAAGAGAGAAGAAATAAAAAATATGATTATGGTTTGTCTGGTGTTTTATAATATATATTTTATTTATTTAAAAATATTGCCTTTTATTAAAAAGCTGCTAAGAATTCTTAGAATGGCTTTTCAGAATGAGAATCTTGATTAAAACACTACTTTTAGCACTAAAGCCTAGTTTCTTTATTAAAATTACAGCCTAAATACAGTATAAAAAGATTGTATCTTTGTTCGTTAAATGCAATTACAAATACACTAGGTTATGATTTATTTGTCACTATTTTTTATATCAAAGATTTTAATAAAATTCACTTCCTCAGGCATAAAGTTATATTACAACCAAACAATGTACAATTCATCCCTGATTATTTTCAGTTCGCCAATGTTTCAAAATTTAAACTAGGCCACTGACCTTATTTAGGTATGGATTGAAGTAGTCAGTTTGAGTGAGAATTTAATTTTCAATCAATGTAAGAATTATTCAATCTACTTTTTATCAGTTTTCCTATGAAAATAGCATTCAATTTACTTGTAAATCTTTTCACATGTAATTAAGTTTTTTAACATTAAAAATAGGAAAGAGATCATGCAATGTGATTCAGGTTTTATCTAAGAAAGTATAGGGGTAAAGATACTTTTTCTTCCCCCTCTGAAGGTTTGAATCTGCTGCAATGAACTAGCAATGGACAGATTAACAGGAAAAAGACATAAAAATTTATTAACTTGCATAGCACAGGAGCCATATAAAATATGAGACTCAAAGAAGGTCCAGATGGTTGAGGCTTAAATAGCATAGGGGAGAAAGAAATGAGAGACGAAGGCATTTGTGAGGGATAGCAAATGACTTTCAGGGGAAATGAATGAGCCCAAAGAACAGACAATGGACTGGGACAAAGCTCCTCTGAGTTCTGGGAGAAGTGGTGAAAAAGCAAGAGGCAGAACTTCACTGTTATCAAAGATTGTACTTTATGCAGATAAAGTGTCCCAGGTAATCTTTTTGAGAGGCTCTCAGAAAAACAGGAAAATTCTGTCTGGGCGTAGCGACAACTTTCAGTCTTCTCTCTTCTCTGGTGGGGTGGTTTATCTTTCTTGGACATTTGATGAGATTTCTAGGGAAGGGATCTTAAGGCAATTGCATTTCTTATGGAAGAAGCTTTCCTCAGGTAGGTAAGGGAGTTACAGCGAGAACCCTTGAGGGGGAAAAACAAGAGAAGGTTAAGAAGTCTTTGGTTCTCAGGCAGTTTCTAAGACCTTCTAATTTCCTTTCATTGAAACGTGCTCAGTATACTAAAGCACCCCACTTTGGGATACTGTTCTCTGCATTCTCCAAAAAGTCAAGAAAGCAAGCAGTAACCTTTATACCAAAAGTACAGAGCATAGTGACTTATAAAGAGGAGGGGGCATGAGGTCAAGCATAAATTTAAGATCACATGTTCTTTAATTAACTCTTGATTGTTTGTTAGAATGATTACATTTTTAAAAACACTATCTGACACTTCATTTGTTTCCCAGGATTTATTCTCCCTTTTTTCACCCTCAAGTTACAGGACATAAATGTTGAGATACGATTAAGTAGAAAACTATCAGTAACTGTTCAGTTGCAGGTAACAGAAACCACTAACTATTTTAGACAAATAATGACAGTTTAGTTTTAAATGATGTGTGGTTAACAACCTAAGTGGAAACAGAAGAACTAGATGAAGACAAAAGTGCTTCTAGCTCCCAGAATCACACATTCATTGTTTTGGTTCAAAGAGCTCCCAATACTGACCCAGATAATGGTAACTGCAAAACCATGCTTTCTCAGCTGCTACCCACGGTAGCAAAATGAATACATTGCATCTTGCCCTTCTTCTTATTTAACTCTGTTTCTTTCTTTTTTTTTTTTTCTGAGATGGAGTTTCACCCTTATTGCCCAGGCTGGAGTTCAATGGTTTGATCTCGGCTCACCGCAACCTCTGGGTTCAAACTATTCTCCTGCCTCAGCTTCCTGAGTAGCTGGGATTGTAGGCATGCCCCATCATGCCCGGGTAACTTTTGCATTTTTAGTAGAGACAGGGTTTCTCCATGTTGGTCAGGCTGGTCTCAAACTCCTGACCCAAGGTGATCTGCCTCCCTGGCCTCCCAAAGTGGGATTAGGTGGGAGCCACTGGGCCCAGCCAACTCTGTTTCCAATTAAACAAGTGAGGGCATCTGAAAAATTGAATGGGAATCACCCTCCACTCCTACCCCAAACACTAGCTGTAAGGAAAATGTGATTTTTAATTTTCCAAGCCTGCAGAGTCCTGTAATGCAGACTCAAAGGAGTTTAGCAAAAATGTTGTCAAACAAACTATGACAAATTATTTTTCTGCCAACATATTTATGGAGAGTGTTTCATAGACTTAGCGAGAGGACTAGGTTTCAGTCACTTTCTAACAGAAAATGGAAACTGACATTATCTTTCATAACACTCAAGGAAACCGAGGAAAGGGTGGCTAAGAAGCCAGTGTTTTAAAATAACCATGTAGCTATTCAGCAAGTGACTCCTTATGCAGTTAAGCTTATTTGCTTAATAATAGCATGACAACTTCTAGGCATGTAATAGTTTCATATAAAATGGAAGATTGTTTTATTTAATTGATTTTACTCAAATTGGATCTTTCACATTTGCAATGAAGAGATCAGCCTTCATAGAGTCCCATTATTATATTAATAATAGAATGATTTGAAATTTTCTTAGTGTTTTATGATTGCAGTAAGGTATCTTCTGTGCAATTTCCTATTTAGTTTTAAAAGTTGTGTATAGAAATATATTAGCAAAAGTTTTCATCAACTTTTATCGGCTTATAGTTGATATGTGGCCCCTCCTCACATTGAAGGACACTTTTGTGAGGTGCTGACCCATTCATTTCATTGAGAACTTACTTTCCCTTTTACATTTTGTTTATTCATTTCACTTCCCATGTGCAAACAATTTCCTGATATTGATAACTACGGGAAAACCCTATCTAATTCACAAGGCTATTTCACATAAGAATTGGAGGGAAAATTAAAAAGAAATAGAAAAAAATTCAGGATCCCAAGTTAATTCATTTATATTGCACAATAAAGAAAATGAAAATAATATTGTTTATTAAAACAAAAACCATTGTCAGAAGTTTTACATTTTAGCCAATGTTCTGTTTATTCTTTTTTTTTTTTTTAGAGAAGGAGTTTCACTGTTGTTACCCAGACTGGAGTGCAATGGCATGATCTCAGCTCACTGCAACCTCTGCCTTCTGGGTTCAAGCAATTCTCCTGCCTCAGCCTCCCAAGTAGCTGGGACTACAGGCGTGCACCACCATGCCCAGCTAATTTTTGTATTTTTAGTAGAGACGGGGTTTCACCTTGTTGACCAGGATGGTCTCGATCTCTTGACCTCGTGATCCACCCGCCTCGACCTCCCAAAGTGCTGGGATTACAGGGGTGAGCCACCGTGCCCGGCCCCTGTTTATTCTTAATTGTAATTTTAATTACTAGGGCATATATTCGATAGAATGGCATATGATCTCAGATATAGAGTCGTCCTTTTACAAGATAAGCATTAAGAAAAATGTGAATGGGTTTAATGCCTTTCTTTTTCAAATGTTTTCTTTTTCATTCTCTCATATCTATATCTATATCCCCTGAACTTTGGAATACATGGATGCTTTGCCTATTATTTGTTAATTATATTACCTTGTCAAAAAACAGAAAAAATGCAATAACTGATCATACATTTGTTTCATACTTCAAAATGTATTACAATTATTTTGTATAGATATCTTTCACTAGCATGATGACACAATTTTAATTTTAAACTAGAATAAAAATTTACATTATTCTAGTTTACATTATACAAAATATACTAGTCTATAATACATGGCTGTAATAGACAATCTGGCTCTTTGTACCCAATTCTGTCACCTACCTAATAGCCCCAGTGGCTTTAGCTGGGCAAGTAGTGAGAGTAAATACCACATCTCCAGCCTCTCTAGCAACAATGTGTGACCAAGTGTCTAAATTCCACCCAGTGAGATAATCGAAGTGACATCTATGTCTTCAGGGTCACATTTTTCAAAGGAATGGAACAACTTTCCCTTGTTCATTTTATTCTTTTTTCTTGAAGGTAGATGTGAGGCGATCATACAAATGAGTTCAATTCCTTAAAAACATTGAGCATCAGGACAGAAGGAACCTGAGTTTCTGATGACTAGATAGGGCAGAATAATCATAGCAACTCAAAAACTTATGTAAGAGAAGCATAAACTTTTATATAATTCAGAAAATGTTATTTTGGGAATACATCATTGCAACATGTATTCTAAATAATAAAATAATAGTTTACCTCAGATCTTAGCCTTTGGTTATTTTCTCAACTTATTTAAATGTAACCCCCAAATTCCACACATTATGTAGCCATATATTTTGAAATTAGCACTAAACAAACATGAAAAAAATAATCTAATAAGAGAACTGTGTGTGTGTGTGTGTGCGTGCACCTACCATGCTGCATTTAATTAAATATTATAAATTTCTCTTGACAGCTAATTTTAGAATGTCAATAACAGGATTATATTGAATGCACACATATACCAGGTTAACACAAATACACACAAATATATATATCACAGGAAAAATATTGAATACTTATTTTCTTTTCATAATAAAATAGTTAAAATACATTAATAAAGATGCATAATTGTGAAAAAAATATTAATGGGCTTTATTTATTTTCCCTTGAATACTTATTTTCACTTGACTCTAAAATTAAGGCACTCTGTTGAAAATAAAACAAACCAAACATAACAAAAACTATGGGCAATTGATAACAGTGATAATTCAGAATTCTAGCTCTGTTATTGCCAAACTTTAGAGAGGCCACAGAATTTTCCTGATCTTAATGCTATTATCTGTAAAATTAAGAGTTTCAAAAATTCATGTCTGCTGTAAATATTATTTAGCTGTTTAGCTCAGTGGAAGTGTTTGGTATTTTCAAATGTAAGATGAATTGGTAACATTCATCATATAATAACACTGTGATACATTAAAACTAAAAAGTTTTATTTCCAAAAACGGAATCTAATTTGGGATCCATCTCTCCCTTCTTCCCACTCTTCCCCTTGAGTTTCCTTCCTTTTTCATTATGCTTATTATATAAGGGGCCTGCTAACTGCTATAATGATCGAATAGGTACCTAGAAGGCAGCACAGCATACCGGAAACAATACTAAACCGGAAAAAGGGTGTGGTTTGCAGTTTTAACCCCGCCTCCAGTTAGTCCTTTGACCATTTAACATTCTGGAAGTTATTATCTGCTAAAAAAAAAAGAAAAAAGAAAAATCATCACGGGAAAAAATCATCTTCATAATTTCTCCTCTAGCTTTAAAATTATAACGGACACTTATATATGTATTTATGTGTATGTATAAATATATATATGTAATTTATTTATGGATGGCACTTTAAAAAGAATTTACTTGTAGCCGGAAAAATGCAAATATGTTAATTACGTTGTGGAGCTATAGTGACATCCTTTGGTAAGGTTTTGGTTGATTGCAGTTTGATGTGGAGAGAGATACAATGGGGAGACAGTTAGATGTTTGATAAGTAGATAGAACAATCCAAATGTTTTTACATCTGTCCACACACTCTTCTGGGTATGAAACTCATATTTATGAGGGGGGGAAAAAAACGTTAAAAATAAAAAAAAAAGACTCTGTCGAGTTCAAAGTGTAAATGTTTTAATAACAGTAATTATATATTTACATTCTTAATAAAATATTGTATCTATAAAGTATGAAAATGCAAAGATAAGGCAGAGAAGACTGGCTCGCGGACGTTTCAAAAGGAGGAGCGCGGTATGCACTCTTATGACAACAAGCAACAAGATGAAGGGATTTGGAAAATCAAGCCGACAAAGTTCCCTGAAAGCAAAAAATTACATAAACATTTAAAACCACCACACACACAAAAAATCACTCCGGTAACATGTCAGATCTGGTTGCAATTTGACTTGGCGCTCCGATCATACTTGGATTTCGGTAGTCTGCTGGGAGGATGGTGCAGGAATATACATGCCAGAAGAACTATCTGTTTAAAAAAAAAAAAAAAATGCAAGAAGCAGTCCTGTTCCTGAGATTGTGTTACGGACACAGGCGGATTAGATTGGGCTGATTACCTTAGCCTTGAAACAGAGAGTCTTTCTGCCCTGCGGGGGAGGGGATGCCTTTCAAGCAAAGCCCTCCTCTCGGATGCGCCCTCCCCTCGCATTCACTTGCAAATCGCTGTGTGCTCGCAGAAGCCAGCACTTCCCCAGTCTCTAACCTTCCCATGGCGAGTGCTGCAGCTCTATCAGCAGAACCTTTCTCTCCGTGTGAGGAAGAGCTTTTTTCCCCCTTTCCTTTTTTTTTTTTTTTTTTTCCTTTCCCCTTAATCAGAAGCACTGAATGAAAGCCAATCAGAGAGAGAGAGCTCGCCCCCGTTTTCTTCGGTTCCCTGCTGTCCAGAGTTAAAAGTGATGCTGAGAAAGAGGTTGAGTTAGATTGAAGTAGAATCAGTGCTAGAAAATAACAGCCGAAAACAAACAAAAAGGGGACATAGGGACAATTTCTCCCTGGTTATTTTGTCTGGAACCAACTTCCATTATCCAGAAGCCGATGAAAAAGGTAGGAAGACTTCCCCGCTTTTCTTTTAACTCCCTTCTTTTATTTTCTTCCACTTGGGGGGTATGGGTGAAAGGGAGGAGATAAATGTTTGTTTTTAAGTTGTGTTCAGCAATTATTTCAAAATAATTATCTTTAGGACCTGAATAAATAAGCATGCAACTCTCTATATTTAATTCTAGAAACAACCGCTTCGAATATCTATATAGGCAATGTAAACCTGGATAAATTACATATGATGCTCAACAGTGGGTCATGATATTAGAGTTTGTGAATTCATCACTTGGAACAAATGCTAAAAAATATGTCACAAAGTGTAATTTGTCATGCTCAGACTTGTTCATCTTTATTTTAAAAATCAGTTGAAGAGATAACGTTGTTGCTGTGAACTCTAACATCTAACATTACTTTGCATTCCATATGAATGGATTCACTGCACTTATTCATAGTCATAGTTCATTGCACATTCAATATAAAGAGAAATGACAGGCTGAAGACAGATTCCTTGAAACTGTCAATGGTCACTAAGCATCTACATAAATACAATAGATTGACATTCATCAGAAATGGAATAGGCAGAATTCTTATTTTCAATTGTATATCTGAGTCAGAAGTATGGGGGGAGAGGTAAGAGAGGGAGAGTAAATGCATGTAGTCAGCAGTTGCAGCATTTATTGTTTCTGCTGCAATAAAATCCATATTTTATGTGGTGTTAAATTAATGCAGCATATTGCAAGTATAAATGCATGTCCCCAACAAGTAACTATTGATAGCACTGTAAGTATGGGCAAAAGCAGTAGTCTGAAATTGTTTTTATGCCACTACAATAAAAACCTACTATCTTCTTATTAATAAAAAAGGCGAGTCTACAGGTACAAAGACAAACATTGTTTTAAAAATGACCTATCATCTTTTGCTTTGAAAAAACAGATCTGTTTCCTATAATTGTGGTCCTTCATTCCAGTAAAAGCTTCTATTATCCAAAACTGCATATCCATTACTTCTCAGCTCTTTGGAGATACATTATTTTTTCTCCTCTTTTCTTTCTTTAAGGATCTATATTAAAAATAATCTGTCCTTCTGATGTTGACAACTGTTATACTTCAATGCATATGTTAGACTGTCTCCCTCCACACCATCCCCCTCTCTATCTCCTTTAAAACGTAGCTACAAGAGCTTCTCTGTGGTGAATAACACTTGGCAAGAGTGTGCTCATTTTTTAGGTCTGGTATGGTGAGGATTTTTAATTAGTAGAACTTTCATGAAAACATTATGTCATTGACAGAGCCGTATGTTCATTTTTAGTTAAAGTGATGAAGAAGAAGGAAGAGGTTATGTCCTAGAAACATAGGTAAATGCTAAGTTGCATAGAAAATCTGACCCCCACTCCCCCTAGGGTACTAAATGTGGCACATATGTATTCAATGTGCAATGCATAAGGAAGTAATGGTTCATTCGGGGAGGGATCTGGTGAGGCAAATGGAGAGTCCACAAATATAAACAGTGTGGATCTGTGCCTTAGAGATGCATAAGATACAAACCCATTCTGATGTTAAAAATATAAAGAAATGCTTCTTTCACTTTTTTTTTTTTTTTTTGGCTGTGTTATTAAAGTATGAGTCAATGTCTGCTTTCATTCAATCAGATACTTCTTGGGTTTCGAATACTTGATGCTAACAAATTGACTTCCCTGGTGAATTCGTATGCCTTCTCTGACTCCAATCAAAGAACAGAATTCCATACACTTAGAGGTTTGGGGAAAAAAAGCAAAGAAACACAATCAAAATCTCTGAGAAATGGGAAAAGGGAATGTAAACTCTATAAGCATCCACTTATATATGGGTATGTGTGAAGTCAATGGTTAAATTGTTTGGTACCTGATTAATGCCTTAGGTGAGGTTCCTTGATGATTATGGAAACTATTTATTGATAAGAACGGTACCATACAGGTAATCAATGTAATATTTCATTGTTAGATTTTTACTCACACTGGGATTTTCTTTAAAAAAGAAAAAAAAAGATAAAAAAATTTTGTTTAGAGTAATATTTCTGACACATTCTTTACAAAGTAAGTTTGTCTGAAAAAGGTATTTTTATTCTTGAAAAATAGACTATTTGAAACTGGAAAGGTTGATTCCAAAATATGTGAATCATGTATAAAATATAGGTTGAATTTCTTGACCTTTACTTAATTTTCTACATAAGCAAATAACTGAGGCAAAGTATATACTACCTGGGGGATTTCTGTGCTTATGACTGATTTCCCGTGTTTCTTAACCTACTTTTCAGCAAGTGATAACACATCTTACTGGAATATGTCATTTTTATACCAAATCATTCCACTAGGCTGCAGCACAAGAACAGTGTTGGCGCTGATGATGCTGATTCAGCAGCAAAGTGAACCATATTTTTGTTAAGTGTTATTATCAGTAATAGTGTTTCATAGTAAGCAATTAATGCAAATCAGTGATGTAAACCCTACTACCTCTAGTGGAGGCCTTGGGCATTAAAAGCATTAGCCACAATATATTCTTATTTCTACTATGCAAATTACATTCTACTACTGTTGTCATGTTAGAAGTCCTTGTAAAATCCTGAAATTATAAATAGAAAAACATAAAAAATATTTATGCCAATTGTCAGTAATTTTATCCTCCAAATTTCAGGTCTACTTTGGAAAACTGTAGTTTTGATTAACCCAACGTATTATTTGGGAGAGAGTTTCAAAAGAGCAATTTGCTGACCTTTTTCTGTTTAACAGTTATGTCTGGAATAGATTGAGATTAAAAACCAAATAGCAAGAAAAATTTTCTCATCTCTTTTAGACTTATACTGGCCAGTGGTAAAATTGATTAAGCATTATACTAAGTACAATATATGGTTCCTATTATGATATTTTAAGCAGTAGAAAGAAGAGTACTTGGAATGACACTAGAGACGCATATTTGAAAAACTGAAAGTTAACACAGACAAATCTATTTTTTTCTTGACTCTTATACAGACCAATGGTTTCACAAAAAGATGTTGTTTTGCCATAATTAAATAATCTGAAATACACAGAAAAAATACAAGTCCTAAATTTTTAAAAATCTTTCTCTTGTTTTTCTAGTTAAAACCTTTGGATGATATTCACAGAGCATTCATATGATTTTCTGCATTTACCCCAATAAGGTCAACCTTCAAAATGAGAGATTTTTTCTCATGCATAAGAACAAGAGACAATTTCAAACAATTACCAAGCAATGCCTGTTTTCTAAGATAACAATATCAGCTCCGGGTCGCCTCTGCCCTCTTCTTTCCTGACTGTAGAGCAGTCTCACCTCACTTGACATTGTAGTGTGAACCCCTGAGCCCTTTTGCAATCCAGTTGTCCTGTCTTTCTTAAACGGAAGGGCACCTAAAGCATAGAAGGCTATTTTGCTTTTCTTATACGTTTTTGTCACCACTTAGTTGAACTAACTCTAGACATATTGTCAAAAAATAAGACCCATCACATTAAATTTGCAGATTTCTGGGAATGTTTTATTCTTAATGAAATATTAACAATAATAAGTTGAAATAATCTGACAGGTTTAAAAAATTTTAATACAACTTTTGCTTAACACTATTATCAATGCAACTTCTCACCAAAAAGTAACTTTTGATTTTTTTAAGAATGAAAGTACTTTATTTTCATCAGTTTCTTTATATTTTTTTCCTACTTCTTTCCTGCAATGTATATGATGCCCTCCCTATATGCTATGTGACTAAGACATATTTGTTAAACATTAACCATAGTGGAGTTGGACCTAAAGAAAGGAAAAGCTACAAATTGAGTGAGAAGAAATAAAATAAAATCACATTTTACATAATTTTAGGAAATAAAATGTACCATTCCTTCAAAATAATGCCTGCCTGTGGGAGTTTGAAATGCCTTGATATAAAAATCCCTTTCAGTAAAGGGATTCATATCCTTAGAGAGTTTGTGAGAAACATTATAAGCACTTTACCAAATCACGTGATTTCAATATTCAGTCTTTTTTGTTCAAGAAAGCAGTCTTGATTCAACATACTTTATATGATGCAGTGATATAAATTCAAGTTAAATGACACTTCAAGCTTCAGGACAGAATTCAACAATAGACTATAAGATCTAATACAATATTGCTTCACGATAGGAAATCAGCATTAAATGACATGTCTAAACACTTCAGAGCCATGCTGATCCCCATAAATTTAACCGGTCATCTCTCTGTCTCTCTTCCACCCCATCTCTCTTTCTGTAAACCTGTATCTATTTCCATCTTTCTCTCTTTTTTCCTTTTCTCTCCTTCCTCATTTAAAACAATTATAAAATGCTTGGATTACATTTCCCATGTGCTTTTAAAAAATATTATCCTATTGTAAAGTTATATTTCTGTAAATCTTGTGATTTTTATGGTCAGTATTCTATCATCTGCCACATTATACTTTACATTTATTACATTATCCTTTTCATTATAGCACAAAGTGTATGACAGTTCAGTTGGCTAGAATCTATTCTTTTAAATGAAAGCAACTCTTACAAATTTTTTAACTGTGAAGCTTCTAAGGAGTTGAAATTGGCACCAGTGTAGTTTACTGCACTAGCAAGCCAAGTATGGGAATTCAGCATTTATTATTGAAATGACTTCTCCAAATTATCAGAATGTAGAATGCATAGACATAAATTATTATGCTCAATGCATAAGTTATTGATTAGGAATCTTTACTGATTTATTGTAAGAGAGGATATTGAAATGGTTTGACAGAGCCTTGATTTTTAAAATAAACATAAATTACATGTTTCTAGAAAGCACTGTTTCACTAGACATGTTGATTCTTCTTTGCTGCAAGAAACAAATATCACCAGTTTGTAATCTAAAAATAAAGACAGGCATATAATGAGCAAGTGTCTATTCTAGAGATTGTGGAGTAAAGAACTACCATTGCTTTTGTTTCCAGTTGGAAATTTGGGAAACAGAAACTGTAACAATAATCAAGGTAGGCATCATGTGTGACAAAATGAAACAATCAATAAACTGAATACAGTAGATACTCCACCTTGAGTTATTCTGGGAATTCTCTCCATGCTTAATGTAATATGTATAAATCCATGAATTAAAGTTGAAATCTGGATAGATCAAAGGCAACTAATACGTTTGTCCCGGTAATTGGGGTGTTTGGAGTAAATTTTGTACGTCATATTAACATAAGCTTTTAAAATGTAACTGTTTCTCCTTTCTTAAAAACATAGCTCCGCTCTCAACAAACTTAGGTCAAATAACTTCCTTGGATCCATCGTAAATTATGGGATTTCTGAATTTATGAATATTTTTATAATTATTGAAGCAAACATCAAATATAAATGAAGCACCATAATGTTTCCAAATAATTTGACTTCTAAAGGTAAATTTTAAATTCATAGGCTTATTTTTGGGTAGATTTGAAAATATTTGAACTACCTGAGGAATTTGACAAGTTTTGTATTCCCATGTAAATCTTCAACCTATAAAGTGTATTTTTATCAATTATTTTATTAAAATTATTTTCCTGAAATAAACCAGAACATTACAATTTTTATACCTCTAACCCAAGTGGTTTAAATCTATTGCTAATAAGATCAAAAACATGAATTATATACTTTCAAAACCAACAATGTGGTATTGATCTGCTTTATTGATGACCTGAAAAAAGGAAGCTATTGGAGTAAAATATACATCAACTTATCACCTCAGATAAGAAACTGAATGTCCAATGACTATTAGCTTAGCCATCTATCATATTTTTTCTTTTCTTTTTTGACTTCTTCTTAAAACAGTATACGTTGGGGGTTATTCCTGCTCTGTAGTCTTGAACCATATTTTGTCACCAGAGTGATTTTTCAATATGTAGTCCCTGAAGAGTGAAAACCAGCAAACGTGCAGATTTATTCTCTCTGCATTTAGCTTCCTACATTTGAATATTTCCCCATGAGTAGGAACTTACAGAAAATCTTTATTTATCTACCCCCTCAACCAAGACTTTAGTTATTCTTTTAGAGATTAGTTAAAAAATGAATCTTAAGCACAGGCATAGACTTAGAGGTATTGTCACTTTGTCTCTTTTTCCTTTTTTTTTTTTCTTTAACTGCTGAGTGAAGAGTAGAAGTTTTCTACAGAATTTTTACACTAAAGAAGTGATTCCCACCCCCGCACTGGATATATGCAATTGAAAATGATAAAGGAGAACTCTACTTTTTCTGAGATTTTCTTCTCTTCTAGGTACCATCTTTTAAAATATATGTCCTAATTTTCAGCAGTTAATACTAGATAGTTCTACATAATATTTTAAAAATTAATTCATAAACCTTCACTGACTTGAGAATAGACATAAGTACTGCCATCAATACTTAAAAAAAAAATGACAGGAATGAAATAAAATCTAAGATTTTAAATCTTAAAGCCTAAATTGAGAAAAATATTTTTTTTCCTAATGATTCCCACCTCGCCCCTTGGAGTTAGATTAGCCGTCATGATGGAGTATGAATCTGAAATCTGGCCCGGTGGAGACGTGAACATAGACAAATGGCAACCATGATCTTGACTTCAGAGCAAAGAAATTAATCACTTCACTTCATAGGTAGAGGCTCGATCAAGCCTGTTTCTAGGGAGGTCTAAGAAGAAAAAAGTGTGGATGAGGAGAGCCTTGTCCTTCACTGAAGCAAAATGAACCTTTACATAGGAATTGCAGTTCCCGGAAACACTCTCATGGAAATTTGAAATCTTTGATAGTACTTAGGGGTACAGTACTATGAATTCAAAATTCACAATCATTAAACAGCTCTCTTGATTTTAGGCTATCATATGTTGCTATTTACTCTTGTACATGTGTTACATTTTTTATGTTGCAGTTTCCATTATCAATTTAACTGGTATCCTGGTATCAATCCAATAATTTGCTCTGTTTTGCTTTAGGCCCTAATTAATTTCACTCATTTTGGGGGAAGTTACTGTGAAGCATTTCCTTCTGTCACACCTGGAGATATAAGGATGAATTTAGTACAAATTTTGTCCTTAAGAAGAGGCTGGTTCTAATGGGAGATAGTCACAATGAAATATCATATAATGTACAATAGAAATGTCAGTAGTTATGTTCTACATGTTTCCATTTTTATGAAATAGTAAAATTAGATTGTAGTATATGATTGGGCAGTCATGTATTCCTCCTCCTAACACAGTCTTAAGTTTTCATCTTCCATTAGATATACTGCCGAAGAAACCCCTCACTAGAATTTCATTCATTCATCCGTTCTTTCATCCCTTAATTTGCCAAGTATTCTTTAAGTGCCTACCATAAGCCAGACACTGTACAAGCATCCAGAAATACAACCTTGGGAAGAGAGAGAGAGAAAGAGAGAGAAACTAACCAACAAAAGTCTCTGCTATTGTGAGCCAGTGAATGAATAATCACATGACTTGTTATATTCCAGCTTTGATAACTACAAGAAAGATAACTACTAGGTGCTTTTAAAGTGACTAATACAAGGATCTAACTTTATCTGTTTTTTTAAAACTGCATTGTTGTATTTATAGCCATACCACATCATTAAAGACAATATCAGAGTTAGCAGTTTGGTTCGACATACATTTTTGTATAGCCTAAGATTTCTTCGGCCATGTCCTGAGAATGCATTTTTATTTGGTGCTTCCGTTAGGAGCAGCCTTCTGGTTGGTGATCTGTGGTGCACTTCAAAATTGCGGCAGCCAATCATCATCTTGCAAACACAGACAACTCTATGGGATGTAGCAAGGACCCAAATTTGAAACTAATATACCCAACCCCATCAAGAAGCCTACAGAAAAAATTATGTATCAGGAGGCCAAATGTAACCCAAATTTCTATTACTATTTTTTTTTTGTTTGTTTTCTTTCTTTTTTTAACTTTTTTAAGTTCAGGGGTACATGTGCAGGTTTGTTATATTGGCGTATTATGTGTCACAGGAGTTTGGAATACAGAAGAATTTATGAACAGGAGCTTTCTTACTTCTGAAGTAATGAAAATAATAAGCGCTTCATAGAAGCCACTGATTTTTAAACGTGGTCACTCTGCGAAAAAGACTCTTCTATATAATAGTCTGTTTTTTTAAGAAAATCAGATGAAGGTTATGCTTTTTTTTTTTTTTTTTTTTTTTTTTTTTTGAGACGGAGTTTCGCTCTTGTTACCCAGGCTGGAGTGCAATGGCGCGATCTCGGCTCACTGCAACCTCAGCCTCCTGGGTTCAGGCAATTCTCCTGCCTCAGCCTCCTGAGTAGCTGGGATTACAGGCACGAGCCACCGTGTCCAGCTAATTTTTTGTATTTTTAGTAGAGGCGGGTTTCACCATGTTGACCAGGATGGTCTCGATCTCTTGACCTAGTGATCCACCCGCCTCGGCCTCCCAAAGTGCTGGGATTACAGGCGTGAGCCACCGCGCCCGGCCGAAGGTTATGCTTAATAGGAGACTACACAGTGATAAACCTACGTTCTAGAAGAGCTGAGATTTCCTTTCTTAGAAAATGTAATGACCCTAACCGAAGTGCTCTCACAAGGCCCTTTGATGGATAAAAGCATGGATCGTGGCACCAGACTGTCTGGATTTAAATCCTGGCTGTGCCACTCACCATATATTGAATATTTAATGTCACTGGTAGTTTTTTAATCTGTAAAATGGGGTTAATAATTGTACTTTACATCATAGGGCAATATCCTGTTTATAATAAGCAACTACTATAAAGTCTAACAACAATACCTAATACACAATAGGTGTTCTATGCTACCTGTGACTGTCATTGGTGTTATTAGATGTTAATTCATGTGACCTATGCTTTTTCATTAATATTGAATGTGTTGTATTTTTACCAAAGCATTTAATATCATTTTGCTACAACTTTAAAATGCTTATTTATTTATTTTTTCTTTTTTGAGACGGAGTTTCGCTCTTGTTACCCAGGCTGGAGTGCAATGGGGCGATCTCGGCTCACCGCAACCTCCGCCTCCTGGGATCAGGCAATTTTCCTGCCTCAGCCTCCTGAGTAGCTGGAATTACAGGCACGCACCACCATGCCCAGCTAATTTTTTGTATTTTTAGTAGAGACGGGGTTTCACGATGTTGACCAGGATGGTCTTGATCTCTTGACCTCGTGATCCACCCGCCTCGGCCTCCCTTATGTAATAATTTTGTATTTGAAGTGAGAAATTCTTGATGTTTTAAGTCTGATTCTCTTATTAATTTTACTGACAACATAATAAATTCTTCATTCCAAATTTTATTTTTGGAGAAATGGGAGTTTGAACCATACCATTTCCAAGGACACAGTTGATTTATCTATTATTATAATTGGAAAGGGCTCATAAGTCTATGATTGTAACTGGAGAGGGCTCGATATATAACTTTTATAAATGTATTAATTCTCTAATGATTGTGAAAATGTCAGTTACATAAAGACTTGAATGTTATGTGAAAACTTAAATTGCATTCTCAGGGAGGCATTGCATGAACTAGAGAATGGACGGATATGAAATTTGAAAATGATAGGAAAGACCCAAAACAGAAAGAGAGGAGGAAGAAAACATAAGAAAGAGTGAGATGAACTGTTGTGAGGTCCATGAGCCACATAAACTCACTCAGCTGAAACATGAGCCATTTCTGAATACACTGTGGTAACATTTCCTTTCACAGATTCTCCTTCTTGAGGTCAGGGTAATGAGAATTAGAAAAAGAATGATGAACAGAGACAGTGCATTACAAAAATGATCCCATTAAAGTTTTGATGCCTATAAATCTCAAGAATAATTCTGCAGTCTATATTACAAGCTGAAAGGTCAGTGGACTACCGGTTTCCTAGACGAGGTCCCTGAAACTGTCTGATGAAGACATAGAACCTGCTGCAAAATGTGAAAAATTTAACAGGTTTTATTTAGATCATTCATTCTTTTCATTCTTCACATTCAAGGTGATACGAAGATCAATTTGAAACCACTGTTTCCTTTTTTTTCCCTCATTTTTGTGGCTCTATTTATATGTTAATTTAAAAAGCATCTGGAGTGGTTTCTATGGATTACATAAACAAATGAAAACTTTGAGGTCATAAAATATACTTTTATATGGGTTCATAAAATTTTTAAAAAGCTTTATTTTAAAAATTCAGAATTATATTACAGTATTTTTTCAGTTTTATTTATAGCTCAGGAATAATTAATATATTATTTATACATTCACATACTGGAAGGACATACTTAGCACGCCATGTTGTCCACTAACTTGTAAAGATGAGGTAACATATAATAGAGACTCCTAAACTTAGCTGACAGATACACTTTAGTGAGCACAGTAAAGATACTGTTCGTATTTGCCACAGCTGTATATTTACATTCCTTATCTATTTAATCATGTATTACCTGTTTAATCCAAGTCATGGTTATTTTTTTCTTATGATCTTCATTTAATGCTGTGGCCATTTCATAGCATTCTTTTGTTATCACAGCTTCACTTTAATATTTGGCAAAATAATTTAACCTCATGGCTTATTCATCAGGATGGCTAATTTAAAATATTCTAGTAATATTACACACATTTTAAATTTAGTATAATGGATCATCTAAGTGTATATACTTTTAGAATTAGACTTTACAAGGGCTAAAAACTTTGACATACTTTCTCTTTAATTTTCACATTCTTTAATCATGCTAGAGACTGTTAACTTGCATCTATTTTCCTTTCATTTAGTTGGAAGTAAAGTGAGAAAAAAATCGTGCAAAATTAGAGGGGAAGTTAATTTTTAAAACCCAAGGAATGATTGTTGGGTAATTAATTATGCAGACTGCTGAAATAATCATTTCTTTTTAAAATCCTTCAAATTCTTTAAAGATTTTCAACCTTTTGATGTGTCGTTTTGAATGTCTGAAGTTTAAAACAATATAAATTAGGATTCCCAACATGATCAGAAAGTTGAGGTGAATTTATGTTTTTGAAGTATTGACCCATTTATAGGGTAAATTGCTGCTAATATTTCCGGTAAAATTCTATTCACTTGTCCAGAGGGAAAATAACATATTTTAGTGTTTAGTGCCACCTTGTGGTCATGTTTAGAATTATTCTGAATTACAGAATGTTTTCTGGCTTTAGATGTTTTTCCAAGTGAACATTGCACTTGGAAGCATTGAAACAGATGTGAATTTACATTAAAGATTATAAAATGACATTGAAAATGAATCATGTATGAATGAATACCATTTAATGTTTACATATTGACATGAATTATGGAAAATATCATTTTACAAAATAGACATAAAATCTTGTAATCAATATTTTTGAGGCAAGATATCATTTTTAAACTAAAATATATTACTGTGCAGCTACAAGTAAACTCTAATGACTCCTCATAGGTTTAACCTCCTCAAGGAAAATTTTTTTTCAGAATCCTCTGATGGGCGACAGAAAGATACCTGGGTCTGAATTATTGTTATTTTTGCATTTTGTAAAACTTAAATGTGAATATGCTACCTACAAGAAAAGCAGAGAACTAATAGCAGCAAACTCTGGTCATTGCATTTTTTCAGTAGGTTCACTGGAAGTTCAAAGAAAAAATTGTGTTTACTTTTTATAAATTCTAAAATAATTTATATATTATATTCATATATAATATATTATGTATTATATTATACATATTATATTTTATAAATTATAAAACTTTTTTATAAATTCTAAAACAGTTTATAATACATGCATTTACTAAATATCAAGCCTCTTTGACTAGGTTTTTTATAATATAGTAACATACTTAAAGAGGAGTAAGACCTATAATTACTGTTGTAATTTTACTAGGATGTACCTACATTTAAAAATAAAATATTACAATTATTTTCTATAAAATGAAAATAAAAAAGTCTAGAACAGTCATTGCTTATGTGGTCTTACTCCTCATTATTTCCTTTACTTTATTATCCGAAGGTAAAAATGAATAAATTTGATTGAAGTAAATTTTCTTTGTATATAGCTCATAGGAATATAGGAGCACAAAACTTTCCCGTACTTTATTTCTATATGGATAACTATATCTATAGTGATATCTCTTTATCAGTCAATCTGGATACATTTATGTTACATCCTAAAGTATCAACATTATCCTACTCCTCCTCCTCCTCCTCATCATTATCATCATCATCAAAACCTGAGTAAAACTTCAGTTGTGAGTAGCTTAATGGCAATTACAGGACACAATGTGAATTACAGGACACAATGTGAATTACAGGACACGAAGTAACTTACAGGACACAAGGTGAATTGGTCCTGTATTGCCTATCATTGGGGCACTGGGATGATTTGCTTTAATTAACAGAATAGACCTCAATGGGAATGAAAGACAAATTTATAAAATTGAATACAAATCTTATAACAAATATCTCTGTGTTATGTGTTAAAGCTATGAGTTGTCTATTGCTATTAGGCAAATTATTTTCTCTATTTTGAACCTGCCATACTGCTCTTTAATGTGGAACGAGTGGTCAGAGCATGTCATTTCTCATGCACAGCCCAATAGTCTGACTGAAAACGAAGATTACGTTGCTTCCCATTAAACCATGCTCCTTCTGTCAACAAAAGTGCTTCTATTCTGAGAGATATTACTATTGATTTGCTTTTATTCTCAAAAGACTGATGGAGTTGTTTCCTCTGCAATGCTGCACACTAGGTGTTATTTCAAATGAATATATAAAGCATTTATTTCTAATCCAAAGGGGAGGCAGAAGTTGAAATGATTTATGTGAGTATAGAAATGTTTAAAATTCGCATGCAACCATTTGATGATGTCATAGTCATATTTAGTGCTATATTTTAGGGCAAAGCCTTTATTTTTTACGGAATAGATAGTAAATGGATCATAAATATAGAAAGAAGCATATGAAATCACCTCTCACAGTAAGTAAAAAACAAAAATAACCCAAAATAATTGTAGCTAGAAATACCTACTTCCTTCTCAATTCTTACCTAAAATATAAAATATAGTATACTTGTTTATACAAGATAATTATCCTCAAATGATAAGGTAGTTTTGTTTGTTTGGTTTTGAGTTGGAGTCTCACTCTGTATCCCAGGCTGGAGTGCAGTGGCATGATCTTGGCTCAGTGCAACCTCTGCCTCCCTCAGGTTCAAGTGATTCTCCTGTCTCAGCCTCCTGAGTAGCTGGGATTACAGGCATGTGCCATCATGCCTGGCTAATTTTTGTATTTTTAGTAGAGACGGGGTTTCACAATGTTGATCAGGCTGGTCTTGAACTCCTGACCTCGTGATCCACCTGCCCTGGCCTCCCAAAGAGCTGGAATTACAGGTGTGAGGAACCATGCCTGGTCATAAGGGAGATTTTCATAGTCAGCCATCACCCTGGGACCATTTTTGAACTGCTTTTCATTTTTCACTAACTTAAGGCAAAATAATGTATTTTCTATAAATCTCAACTTTTTTTCTCTCAAATATAATTATTTGACAAATGACTTTAATTCTATCTGTATTTTAAAAATGATCCTTTCCTTTTGATTCCAACTCCACACTACAGAATAGGTTCAAATTATATCTTTCCTTCACCAGTCAACAACATTTTAAAGTATATATATATATATAGTAAAGTGTGCTAGGAGCTTGAGAAATGGATGTAGATGACATTTTCTTGTCCCCTTTCTCAATGAAATGGAAATATAGTAGGAGAGAGTCACTTTTAAAAGTAAATACATTATCAATTATTTAATGTTCTGCTTTAGGATACTAATGGATTTTCAGGAAAATGCAGAGGAGGGAACATGGTCATTTAAGCACAGGGGCGCTGAAGAGGGACTTGAAAGGTGAGGACTCTTTCAATAGGTATTAAAAGATGAAGCTGATGAGCCAGGAGGCATGGCTGTCTGCACATCCAAAGACCTAGCTGATCTTCACGCCTGTATCTCTTTGCCTTCTAATTCTTCCTAAAATATATCTTTCTTAATTGTTTTTTCTACAATATTCCATTCCATAATATGTACTGATTTTTCATTATGAAGAAATGAAATTAGGCAGTAAGATTTGAAAAAAAAAATAAGCCATATTCAGACCTCCTGCCCTCAGATGACTTCTGGTGTTTTCCCAGGGTCAGGAATAGAATATACTGTGAAAATTTCACAGAACACTACAAATATAGGATATTATAAGGTTTAAAGGTGATGGCATACAGTGTTAAGAGTTCCTTCAGGGATGAGATTAACCTGAGTCCTTAAGGCAGTGACACTTAGTATCACTCATGAGCTCAGTGTTTACCCTGGTTACAATCCCATGTCCAGAGGCAGTACTGCATGGTGGTAAACTGCTCTCACCCCAGACTTAAGGCACATCTACCAAGGGTTTTACCACTTCCAAGGAAGGAGTTCGAAAATTTGGCCAAAGTATTCAATCTAGCTAAAACTCAGTTTCCTTGTCTAGAGGATGGAACAGTAATGTTGATGCCTCTTAACTGTGCTGAAAGGATTAAATGAAACTACACTTAGCACTAAGCAGAGTTGTTGTTGTTGTTTTGCAATTACAAATGCCTAGTAAATATTATCAGCATGGACGAGTTGCTGTGGCTCATGCCTGTAATCCCTGCAACCTTGGGAGGCCGAGGCAAGCAGATCACGAGGTCAGGAGTTCGAGACCAGCTTGGCCAACATGGCAAAACCGCATCTCTACTAAAAATACAAAAATTAGCTACTTGGGAGGCTGAGGCAGGAGAATTACTTGAACCCAGGAGGTGGAGGTTGCAGCGAGCAGAGACCATGCCATTGCACTGCAGCCTGGGTGACAGAGCAAGACTCTGTCAAAAAAAAAAAAAAAAAAAAAAAAATCAGCATGTATTACTGCTTTCTGGGTAATGGCCAGATTTTTTAATCTGTTCTAATACTTTCTTCGTTGTAGGCTCTCTGCCTCTCTTGTAATTTGCATCATAATGTTGACAGATAGACTAGTTTTTATTTCTAGCAGTTTTGTTTATTTATTTTATTATTACTATTTTAATCTCTCTAATTTTGTTTCTATTGGTCAGTCTGCCCTCAGGCTCTGGCTGCTAAAACTCAGTTTAGTCATTTTCAAATGTTACTTTTTCCTTAAGATTTTCTTTTTCTTTTCTTTTCTTTTCTTTTCTTTCTTTCTTTCTTTCTTTCTTTCTTTCTTTCTTTCTTTCTTTCTTTCTCTTTTTCTCTTTCTTCCTTTCTTTATTTCTTTTCTCTTTCTTTTCCTTTCTTTCCTTTCTTTTTCTTCCTTCCTTTCTCTTTTTCGTTCATTCTTTCTTCCTTTCTTTCCTCTCTCTCTCTCTCTCTCTCTCTCTCTCCTTCCTTTCTTCCTTTTCGCAACAGAGTCTCTCTTTGTCACCAGGGCTAGCTCTTCTCACTGTAACCATTTCCCGGGTTCAAGCGATTGTCATGCCTCAGTCTCTCAGGTAGCTGGGACTACAGGCAGATGCCACCATGCTCAGCTATTTTTTTTTTTGTATTTTTAGTAGAGATGGGGTTTCCCCATGTTGGCCAGGCTGGTTTCTAGCTCCTGGCCTTAAGTGATCTCCCTGCCTCAGCCTTCCAAACTGCTGGGATTACAAGTGTGCACCCCCGTGCATGGCCTCCTTAAGATATTCCCTGAGCTCTCCAGGCAGCAGGGCTCTCTAGCTTTGGAAAACTCATATCTCTTATTTTATACCTATCTTTACTGTCGATCATTATCTGCCCTGAGTTGTTTTTTGTATGCCCTATTCCTTTTGTTTATTTTTACTTTCTTAAAACCATCCCCAACTCATAGCCTAGTATCTCCCACATAGTAGCAAACTTTTGGTGAGGAAACTCATGCGTCACGTAAGTAGAACATATATTATGGTTTACATTTTACAGACAAGTATACTATCACTGAGTAATTGTAAGATCAAATGACCCGTGAGAGACACAAAAGCTGTTTTTCTTTCCACTGGAAAATATTCCTGTATTAGTCCATTCTCACACTGCTATAAAGAGCTGCCCATGACTGGGTATTTTATAAAGGGA
The DNA here is from genome assembly GCF_049354715.1 of Callithrix jacchus. Lineage (NCBI taxonomy): Eukaryota > Metazoa > Chordata > Mammalia > Primates > Cebidae > Callithrix > Callithrix jacchus. The sequence continues at coordinate 180,691,239 of NC_133503.1, forward strand.
AGAGATTTAATTGACATGGTTCTGCATGGCTGGGGAGGCCTCAGTAATTCTACAATTACGGCAGAAGAGGAAGCAGGCACATCTTCCTCTTGCAGCATGCAAGAGAGCCTGTGAAGGATGCAAAGAGGGAAGAGCCCCTTATAAAACCATCAGATCTCGTGAGACTCACACACCATCATGAGAACAACATGAGGGAAACTGCCCCCCTGATCCAATCACCTCCCACCAGGCCCCTTCATCAACACCTGGGGATTACAATTTGAGATAAGATTTGGGTGGGGACACAGAGCCAAACCATATCAATTTCTTCTTTAAGCTAAAGCAGTTCTCTTTTTAAGAGGAGAAACTTTAAAGCACTTTTTTCTTCACCTGATGAGTTTGCTTTCTATTTATTTCTTTGTTATCCTTTTCACTTAATATGTACAACTGGCCTCACCCTAAGACCTACTGAATCAGAAGTTTTGAAGTTATGGTGTGGTGAAATAATATTTTTAAATTCTTGCTGAGTGGTTTGGGTAAATTCATAATTGTAACTAGAAGATGCTGAGGTGTTTTTATGTCCAAGCTTATAAACTGATTCTAAAATAGTTTTTAAAAGAGAAAGTTTCCTAAATACATTGAAAATGGCAAGTATTTATTCCTTAAAGTAGGCTTATTGAAAAGAGACATTACTCATTTTGTGATAGAAAAATTATTTGATTTTTGTTAAATTGATACTTCGTTTATGGCCATGTATTTTTTTTTTTTTTTTTTTTTTTTTTGAGACGGAGTTTCGCTCTTGTTACCCAGGCTGGAGTGCAATGGCGTGATCTCGGCTCACCGCAACCTCACCTCCTGGGTTCAGGCAATTCTCCTGCCTCAGACTCCTGAATAGCTGGGATTACAGGCCATGTATTGTTTTAAACATGTATTCTGTACAGAACTTTGCTTTAGTGAGATGAAATAATGGAAAAACTAAGAGACACATTATATCTTTGAGAAATAAAATAATTCATAGAAGTACTTGGTGGCATATAATTAAGCACCAAAATGACTCTAAGAAACTAATAAAATACTAGGAATCATCAGTATAAGTAAGAAAATTGAGGGCATGGAATTTTTACCTGACCTTGGCTTGGAGAATATATATATATACTGTGTGTGTGTGTGTGTGTGTGTGTGTGTGATTGGGGGGCAAGGGGGAACAAGTGTTCCAGAATTTGTATTTCTGTGAGCAAAGAAAGGAATGAATATGGAAGTTTAGTTGGTTACTAAGACACCAACCTGGGCTTATGCTAAGAAAATACATTTGTGAAGAAACTTGAATGCAAGCTTAATGGGTTCAGACATAATGAAAATGTTTATAAAAGAGGTATTATTCAAAAATTTGATTTAAAAGAAGCTCAAAGAGACAAATAGAGTAAAAAAGTATCAACCTCTGTTCTTGGCATTTTATATCTGTGGCTGTTGGTGCCAATATACACCCAAATGCTTTCAAAGTTAACCAGAAGCTTTTATTTCAGGTAAGCCGACCTGTGGGTGGCAATGGAATTAAACAAATAGTGTGCATATGGTTCTGCCTGTTTTCTGCTCCTAGCAATTTTCTCATATGTGCTCTCACATTCATATGTATATTGAATTACCATTTGGTATCCAGGGTTTATCTCCACTAGTATCTAGTGCTGGTGGTTTCAGTTTTATTGCTGTATAGCATCTTCTCCCACTGATGAAAGTATAATTGTCTCTAGTCTATGCTTGCCATTGTTGTTCTGGTGTTTTGTAGTCATTAAAACTACTGATGGTCACACTGATGAGTTAGTGTCTTTGATGTGCAGATAGTTTTGTTTAAATCCTACCTCAGTTTACGCTCATCTGCGTAGCCAGTGATGGACTGTGTTAAGTTCTCTTTCTGGCTGCACAGGGCTGTGGTTTCAAGAACTTCCCAGTGACATGCCCAACCTGCCTTCATTCATGTCGCCATCTGGGCACTACAGTTCTTTGTCTAACTTTTGCCTGCACAGGCCAGGTAGACTGCCCGGGTGAGCTTCAAAAAGCTCTGGGAGGACTGTGGGCCGGGCAGCTAATCCGATATCAAAATCAGAGATCAGTCACTCCAGTGGAAGTTTGAAGGAACTCCTCTCATGGGAGAACCGGAATGGGGAGGGAGTAACTCCCAGACTGAAAGTCCCCTGCCCTTTACCTGTGCATACTCCGTCTCTAGATGCTCTCCCACGACAGCGTGGGAGCGTGCTCTGTCTCTCTCTGTCCCCGCAACCCACTTCTCTCTCTCTCTCTCTCCCCACCCCTTCTCTCTCTCTCTCTTTTTGCCTAATAAATCACTTTCTGCAAAACTCTTTGGGTCTGATATTTACTTGAATAGCCCACCACACCTCCAGGGCCTCTTCTCCCATTCCTTGGGCAGGGGAGGCCAGGAACCTAGGACACCCGGTTACACCATTGGAGACATTGTCTGTTTCAAACTCTATGTTGTTGTTCTTGTTTTTTTCCTGAAAAAACAATTTGCTCTTAATCTTGTAGCTGGTCATCAGCAAAATATGATGTAGAGCTTATACTTAAAATTCCCATACCTGTATTATTACCAGGATGTCATAAGAGTAATCAAAGTTTTCTTCAGTATAGAATAAAAACTTGGGCAATAACAACTTAATAAGTTTATTTTTTAACCATTAACTGAGATAATACATATATTATATTAATGTGTGTGTGTGCTGGGTGTGTGTGCTGTGCAGTACATACTGTTCATATATTTAAAGCTATGTTGGTGCTTCCTCTAATACTAATTACATGTAGATGTTTTTTCTGCTATTAAAATGTGTTAAAGCAAATCATTAAATATTGATAATATCTTTAAAAATGATAGCTATCATTTTCTGAGCACTTTCCACATACTAGACAATGTGCAGGGTCATTCGATTCTAGTATTTCCTTTCATCGCCAGGTTGAAGGAGGCAGGTGATATTATAATCTCCATTTTACAAATGAGGAAACTGAAGCACAAAGAAGCTTAGATGACTTTCACAAATCACAAAGCTAGTAAGGAAGACAGCCAGAATGGAACTCTTTTAATATGGTCCCTGCCCCTCCATTCTTACCCACTGCTGCACATTTAAATATATATGTCTGTATTCCTGAGAAGAAAAAACATGTGATCTCTTATTCCACACTATATATTTTTAACACAATTTCTAGTTATTGGGACTTAGTTTTTTTCGTTTTTAATGAGAGAAAATTGCCCTAAAATTAAGAAGGATTTAAGCATTTAAGAGTACACCAAATGTGTCATATTTTAAACACTGTTTTATTAATATGTAAAATCGAGTTGTCAAAATATATTCACAGTAGGGAGAAGATTAGTGTTACACGTAAGAAAATGTCACTAAAACTAACTTAAAAGTAGCCGTAAATTCCTCAGTGAACGTCATGTCATTCTTTTAGCATTATGTAATAGTTTACTTTTTTAGATGTTCCCAGTAGGGCAAATAAGGCATATGGTGATGCTATTTAACGTGCACAGAATATTTTTAAGTACATACAGGAAAAGAGCCACAATGGTCTGGGTAGAAGGGTAAGAGATTTGCATGTCTGCATTTACAGGATTGTTTTTCACTGTATATAATATTTTTTAGAAATTTTGTTATGAGTATGGATTAATTTTTCGATAAATACTAACTTAAAAAGCTTGCCGACCATTATGAAATCTGTTGTGCAGGAGAAAGGTGAACGATTCTGAACTCCAAATTTATCTTTATAAAGTAAGCTGACCACGCATTGTCTCCATACATAAAATAGCACACCACATACACACCTCACACACAGATACACATCACAGCACACACACCATACACAGAGACACACCACACACACCCTACTACACACATACATACACACCTCACACAGATACACATCACACCACACATACCATCCACACCACACACACCTTACTACACACATCCCACTACACACACACACACACACACACACAACCCTCTGAGTTTTAGCAACCTAAACAGCTATTACCAGAAAAATATTCAGCAGCAATTTTTTTCTTCATGGGGTTTAACCATAAAATATTATATATATATATATATATATATATATATATATATATAAATTTTTTTTTTAAAGACAGAGTTTCACTCTGTTGCCCAGGCTGGAGTGCAGTGGTGGCATGATCTCAGCTCACTACATCCTCTGCCTCACAGATTTAAGCAATTCATGCCTCAGCCTCCTGAGTATCTGGGATTACAGGCGTACACCAGTAAACCCAGCTAGATTATGTTTTTTAATAGAAATTTACTATTAGAAACCTACATTGAAGTTATGTTATAAAATAGCATTTTTCAAACCTGACTCAAGTTGTATGGCTTCTGAAAATTGTGGGCTTTCATGTGATACTATGAATGTAATGAATATAATCATGCTTAAGGTGGGTGACTCTCTTTTGTCAAATTACTTTAGTGTTATTTCAGGACCCACTTTTCCATTGTGATTATTGTCCCTTTCATGCCTCCTTGAGGTTTGTGAAAAAGGAACAGAGAAAGACATAGTATTTTATCAGTTTTTACCAAATAAGTTGCAAATTATGTAAATGTGAATTATATGAATTATGTAAAATTTTTGCCATATAGAGAAAAATGAATCGAGAGTTTACTTCAAGCCTACCAATCTCTGAAATTCTCCATGTTAGCGCCCAGTGTCATATTTACATAGGCACCAACCGCAATGTTTTGGGAACCAAAGAATCTGATCCATTAAATCAACATGAATTTGAATGGCCATTGGTTTTGTGATTTGTGTTTAATTTTTGGTGATGACTTTGTAAATATTATAAGCAAAAATGTTTATATGATAAGCTTTTATGCCTAATTTACATATGTTCCAGCAACATTATTCTACAAATTATTCATGTTAATGTAGCAGCAAGAATCATGATAAGAGAACATGATTCAACCTAAGAGCCCAAGATAAATCTGAATTTTCTCTTAAAGGTTAGTAAACATTTTTCAGATCATAATTACTAAATGAGAGACATATATAATTAAAGTAATTTATTCTAAAGCAAAGAATAATACTTAAAAATGTAATGAATTTTGGCCAGCACTGTGTCTTATGCCTATAATCCCAGCACTTTGGGAGACCAAAAAGGACAGATCACCTGAGATAAGGAGCTCAAGACCAGCCTGGCCAATATGGTAAAACCCTATCTCTGCTAAAAATAATAATAATAAAAAATATCTGGGTGTGGTGGCACTGTAGTCCTAGCTACTCAGGAGGCTGAGGCAGGAGAATCGCTTGAACCCAGGAGGCAGAGGTTGCAGTGAGCTGAGATCACACCACTGCACTCCAGCCTGTGTGACAGAGTGAGACTCTGTCTCAAAAGAAAACAAAAAGAGTAACGAATTTTGTGATGTAAGAGAACATTATAAATCCCTAACACCAAGAGCCTAAGATTTTTCAAAGTGATGCCCTATACCAAAACCTAAAACCGTGTACCAAAATCCAAACTTCATATCTAGAAGATACCAAACCATGTACCAAAATCCAAAGTGCACCTCTAGAAGGGAAATATCCTTTGGTACATTTTGATGTTTGTGAATTTGTGAATATATATATATCTATACACAGACAGAGGGATATCTCAGTCAGATCTTGCTTCTAAATTTAAAGTGTATGCAAGGTAATGCACACACTTGAGAAAAAATGTGTATTCAGAGAGAGTTTAATATAGCCAATCACGATGCCGTAATGGTCATTTGGAAATTTTACCTCGGCCTTAAGTGTAGAGCATCCCACCACATCTCCTCTTGCTATTGAGTTCATATTACTAAGACACCTGGTTTTTTAACATCAGTGCAACAATGTTGAAGCTCAGTCACTTCCAGTATAACTAAAGAGCAAGGAGAGTTCTGTCCTTTGACAAAGATAAAAGCAGTAGTAACAGTATATTGGGCCAATTCCCTTTAATAGTCTAAAATTGATTTATTGCATGTTTTTTATCTAAACCTTTTATGAACCTATTACATTTTCAGCCTGTGTTACCTCCCTGAGCACTCTACCTAATAAATAAAGTAGTATGGCACTTCCCATTATTTTCCTATATTTATCTCTTTTAAACTTCAAAGGGTACCCTAAGACCTCGTATAATTGAAGTTTGTGGATAGCCCGGCTTTTACACTATCCACCTTCTTCATGATTTAATAGATGTCACCATTTCCAGATTGAAGATTCTAATCTTTAAGGTCTTTCTTTACAAAGCTACTTCTTTTCTTTAATGATAGTTTAGTTGTCTTCCCGTTAGCATTTTCCAGCTCTATTGTATGTCTTTGAGGTAATGCAGTTCTTTGTGTGAGAACATGCAGGCACATGGTTGATAGAAGTAGTGATAGAAAGAAAGAGCATTTCAGCATATGGAGTTCAGTCTTGCCTTTTTCACCAGTCAAGGGACTGTCAATATAGCCCTTACAACCTCTTGATTTTAGTTTGCTTTCATCAGACACTGGCACTTAGAAGAATTGGTTTTAAATTTTATTCTGAACCTGGAATCTCAGAAATGAAACTGCTACAAAATTACTTTAAGAAATAGTTTGGGGGTGGTTGAGACAAGACACAAAATAAGGTGATTTAGAGTTTAGCCATGCAATTTCATATTCTGATATAGAAATGTTCTAGGACCTAGAGATCACCAAACCCAGCGTGCCACCTCATCATAACTCCCTTTACATGTCTCAGAGGGGACTAAATTTTCCTGTCTCTTTGTATATGTTGTCTGCCCCTAATTTGTAGCTTTAACAGGAATATTTGATAATTATTCTCTTGATTTATTTAAATATTGATTGAGGCATTTAGGAAAAATCCATCTATAAAATAGACTAACAACTATGACCTCATAGAGTTTACTTTCATGGGTGGCATCAGACAATAAAATGTGAATAACAAAAACATTTTGTATGGCTTATGTGAAATAAGGGCTGTGGAGGAAACAGGGCAGAGAAAGGGAGTGTTATTGGTTTACAAGTTGTTTCTCCTCACAACAGGACACCGCTCCCTGATGACACAGTCTTTTTCTCTACTACACCTCAGAGACCCTTCTGAGCTCTCAAAAAACAAAAAAAGGCAAAAAATCCGTTGCTGTGTGGGTTTCTGGCCATGTTCTGTTTTGTCTTCAACCTGCTGTTATACTTTGATAGTGTAGAAATGTTACAGGAATGTATTTCTTAGGGAAAAAGAGAGAAAGAGAGAGAACCTCTCATTTCTCACTAGATAAGGTACAGTTCCGAAAACAAACAAAAAAAAGTTTTGAGTGATACATTTTTCATTTTCATCACTGATACAGTTGACAGTTATGTGAAAGAAAAAAGACACATGCTGTGAGGCAAATCCCTAAAAACACATATGCTGTTACTTAAAGACAGCTCGCCCTGCAGTTGCACTGGGAACTCAACACTGCCTTCTACTTGCTTTGTTTCTGATAGCTTTCCTTTTCTGCAAGGTAAGAGATATTTAGAACTTAGTGTTGCTTCAATTCATAAATATTTTCGTTCACATGATGCTTAAATGCCACTGAAAATCTCCTGCTGGATCTGGAAATCTCTCTTTTGGGGATTTTCTTATTTCTCTATCCCTAACATTGCATCGTTTTCCAATTACATATGTCTGAAGTGATTGAAAAGGGAGAATTTCTCTGATTGTTTAAATTATTTCTGATTGGAAAGAAATAGTCCACTCTAAGAAGGCACTTCAGTGACAGTTCTCTCTTAAAATTTGTTATGCGATTTACACCTTTTGGCCTGGCACTATACATTTGTTCTGTGGTATATTGTTATGACCCTTTTATATCATTGCATGTCATATTTTATATGCAATCATCAGACACTTTCATGCTCAAGTGGTCATTAGCGTTGTGCTCTCCAGCTGTTCAAGACTGTTAAATAAAACTAGTACCCCCACCAGGAGTGTGCCTGACGAGCTTCCCTGCATCTGCAGGACTGCTGGCTTGGAATTGGCTGCAGAATGAGCGCTGTGAGGCTGCTCTGATCCAGGAGCTCTAGTTCCCAGTCACATCTTCTTCCTGTGTGACACAAAGGAAAGGTGAAATCATTCTCATTTCTGGCAGAGGTATACCATTTTCCCCTTTTCCCCTACAATTGGTATTATCAGAACAACACTTTTTGAAGCTATCTCACAGTTTTTTATGTCCTAGAAAGTGCTACCACTGAGGTCAGATATGCTGTCACATAACATTATGTGGTTTCAGAATTCTCCTCTTGGAAATAAAAGCATTAAACTAAATGGTTTCTAACTTTTTAAATGTACACAGTGGAATGATACTAAGTAAAGATTTTATTTTTTAAAATATGGGAGTAAAGCCGGGCACGGTGGCTCACACCTGTAATCCCAGCACTTTGGGAGGCTGAGGCAGGTGGATCATGAGGTCAGGAGTTGAGACCAGCCTGGCCAATGTGGTGAAACCCCATCTGTACTAAAAAAAAAACCACAAAAATCAACCAGGTGTGGTGGTGCGTGCCTATAGTCCCAGCTACTTGGGAGTCTGAAGCAGGAGAATTGCTGGAATGCTGGAGGCGGAGGTTGCAGTGAGCTGAGATCATGCCACTGCATTTCAGCCTGGGCAACAGAGCGAGACTCTGCCTCAAAAAAAAAAAAAAAAAAAAAAGGGAGTAAAATAGAAACCTGACATTAGAGGGTTGTTTTATTCCCCTAACTACGGATACTTTTATTCCTTTGTGATGAAAATACATGAAGCAATGCTTGTTGTCTCTTGAATTTTGAGAGCCTTCCTGCTTCCCACCACCAATAAATGCTTCATCTGTCCTAGGATTTTGTTAAGTCCTGGGGACCTGAAGAGGAGGTAGAGTCTGATTTCAAAAATTTCTATTAGCAGATTTTAATTGCCTCATGATTATCACTGTCAAAACTGACTGGGCTTTAGAATGGTAATCTATTCTCTAGTCAGAAAACTACAGTGAACTGAATAAGTTATGTATCCGATCTAGAAATTTTCATCCATGCTAATGCATTCCAAATTCTGCAGCCTGCTAAAACTGATCCTGCTATATCAACAGAGCTAATGAATTTGCTGTGGCTAGCCAGGAAAATGTCCCTTCTTCCCCCAGGCCCTTTCTTCCCCCTCCTTGCAAACTGTGATCAAATATATTCTGGATTCATCATGCATCCTCTTTCCCATAACATTTAGAAGCTGAAAAATTTTGTCAACAATCATTCGCACATCAAATTAGTATGTTTTGTCAAAGGTCAGCTGTGACTTGTGAGTTTGAGTTTGTGCTGACATTTTCTGAAGTCTTTGTTGTAACTGAATTGAGTAGCCTTCAAGCAGCTCTCCTTGTTTCTGTGCTTGCTGTACCTCAATCTCTCTCAACCCAAGTAAATGAGATCATGTTAGTCTTCTGTGTAAATATCTCACTTGGTGTAAAAGCCAGACATTCCAAGAGTGGGCAAGAAGCCAGTGCAGTTGGATCTCGATTTCCTCTCTAACCTCGTCTTCTTTATTTCTCTTACGACTCACACCATTCCAGTCATCCTGATTTTAGGCTGGTCATATAACATTCTGTCATGTCTCTGCATTGGGTGGGGCCTTTACATGTTGCTGTGTCTTATGCATGAAAGATTATTATATCTGTATGTGTGTGTTATATACACACATGAATATGCATATAAATGGATATTATGTATGCATATGAATGGATTATATGTGTGTATACACACACACATAAATATGTCTATCTATCTCTCTTAGAGAGAGAGAGAGAGAGAGAGAGAGAGAGAGAGAGAGAGAGAGAGAGAAACTAGGCTTCTTCTCTTCCTTCACTCCTTTAGTCAAAATGACTCTGTCAGGAGGATTTCCCCTGACTTTCTAATTTAAAATAGAAATCTCTCCACATTCTCTATGCTTTTTTCCTGTTTTCTGAATGCTTACTACATGCAATATACTATCGATTTTACTTTTTCCATGTGATTATTGTTGATATCCTCTCAATGAAATTGAGCTTCTTGCAAACAGTGAGTTTGCTGGATTTTTTCTGTTGTTTCTTATTTATTGTATTTGCTGTCTGAATTTTTCCACTAAAATAGTAGTAAGCTTTTTGAGGCTGAGAAGGCTGCTTGATTTGTTTAGCTCTGTGTCCTCTTAGTAGATGTGCCTTGGTCAAATGCGTGAATAAATAAATGGATAGGGGGATTCTGTGGGATTTCTAGATAGCGGGCACTCCCAGAGATCTCAGGGAGACTAGGTTTCTTTTTTGGGTCTCCTTGTCCACACTGCTTTTCTGACACTCTTCGGCACCATAGGTGAGAGACAGAGTGAGGGCTCTTGGAGACACACTAAGGGCTCTCATGACCTGGTAGTTCCGACGTCCTTGACGAGACAGCTGATGGAGGCTCCCTCCTGAATTAGACTACATCAGGCCTACCCATATTTGCTGCATGCTGGCAGATATATTCCAGTTTCAATCTCAAAATATTAAGTCAAAAGCTGATAAGTCCAAGTGTCTTGTATATTATGCTGGCAGCTAGACCTTGACGATAAAATGGAACTAAAAAGAGTTTTCCATAAACCTTCAAAAGTTGAAACAAGCTGTCCAGAGCTAGTCAGTCAGCTAAATTGATTGCTGCTTTATGGGATTTGTATATTTTGTTTGTGCCTCTTCTGTCAACATACTTTATGTCTAATATGGATGCAGACTGGTAGGGGCACCACTTACAAAACAGTGGCAATGAGAAGAGGATGAAAAAAATCTGTTCTCCCCTATAACTGTGGTAATATATAACTGGCATATTCAAAGTTGATTGCCTAAAGCAATTCTAAGCAATATGTAAAGGTCAGAAAAGTACAACTTTAACAAGTACATCTACTGTCCTTAGAATATATGTGAAAGAATAGTTGAACCTGTATGATTTTAAATCAAACACAGAATTAAGGTGTTATTTTCACATTTAGAGATCTCTCTTTATTCAATAACCAGATTTTGAAGAGAAAAAGGGCCCAATCACATTTTATATACCCAAGGTCTTATCTTAATTTACTAACAATTAAGTCTCATTCTAGACAAAAATGAATAACTTTGCTTTTTAATAATTTTTTCTCAGCCTATTTGGAGATGTAATTACTGAGGAAGCTTATATACATCTTAGAAAGATGTGCAATCTTCTTTTAATGTATACTGTTTTGTCCAACTATAATAGATGTAAATAATTACTGCAGTTTGAGCTGTCAGACCAAAGAATGCCTGAAAATAAGTTGTTAAGTTTAGAAAAACTATTGGTGTGTTTAATAAAAAAGAAAAATGCCTATTAACATGTGAGAGGAGATAAGAGCTTTATTACCTGAAGTTAGTAAGGTCAAACTAAAAAGGGGAAAATTTAAGGTAGATTTTTGGAGAAGTATTTATTCTGATATGTGCAAATCTATTATCATTCATTTTACCGCTACAAACTATCTCTTTTTGTGAACAAACCTCAATGGTGACTTTCTTAGTCCCTTCTGGTTGCAATGACAACCTACCATAAAATGGGTAGCTTATAAACATCAGAAATTTATTTCTTACAGGTCTGAAGCCTGAAAACTCCATGATCAAGGTGAACAGAGTCAGTATATGTGAGGCCCATTTTCGGGTACAGAGATGGCTCCTCCTCCTTGTGACCTCACATGGTAGTGGGAGTTAGCTAAGTTCTGAGGTTACTTATATGAGTACTAATCCCCATCATGACCTAATCATCCCCTAGACTCATTCTTGTAATATCATTATTTTGGAGGTTAGGATTCCAACATACAGATTTTTTAGGACATAAATATTCAGACAATTAATGTTTATAAATATTCAGCATTTTGCATCTGGCCTTCCCAAATTCATGTCCTTCTTGCAGGTAGAATACATTTATTTTATCCAATAGCCTTGAAAATCTTAACTGGTTCCACCATCAACTTAAAATCTAAGTCCAGTATCTCATCTAAATATCATCTAAATCAGATATAGATGAGACTCAAGGTACCATTCATCTTGAAGCAGATTGCTCTTCAACTATGTATCTGTGAAATCAAACATGTTATGTACTTCCAACATACAGTGGTGGGAGAGGTACAGGATACACATTCCCATTTCAAAAGTAAAGAAATAGGAGAGTCATGTTTTGGGTTATTTTATGATTTATTATTTTAGTATATTATTCAATAATCTATGGAATGAACACAGTAAGACAGTTAAAAATAATTATTAAAATCAAATGTTTGACATAGAGGCCTTTACAGTTTGTACATAATTCAAAATTAAATAATGTGCAATGCCTCTAGGTGCTTCTTAATATTTCATTTAATTCCAGTATAAAATAAGCTCTATAAAGACCAGGAAGTCAAATTAAAGACAAGGAAATGTTCTTATATGATTATGAATAAACATTTAAGTAAACTGTTGTGGAGAGTTCAAACATTATTTAGACAATTACACAATATAACTTTTTCTTTCTTTGTGATTCTTTAAAGGGACCAGTGCCAGTTACTGGACTATTTGTTTAATCAGTTAGATAGAACCAGTACTTGCTTGAAATCTCTATGTCAAATAAAATTAAGGAGGCAGAGTTTTAAAGAAATAGCAAATACAAATTTAGAACTTAAGCAAAAATATAAAGGGCAGAAAAGAAAAAGGTTTCATGCTTATCCACTTAATGTCTGTGGAAGGCAGTAGACTAACCACATGAGTTTTAAGAGTGCTATGTAAATTATTAAGTAAATATCTTGTTAATTGAAAGGATTTAAAAAACAAATGGCAATGAAACACTCAGCAGTCACCTCTACAGAATTTACTCTTCAGCAGCACTGTCTCTTCAAATATTTCAACTTTTGCTTCATAACAAGTTATCCTTCAGTCATATTCATTGGAGTGCAGTTTCCAGAGACTCAGAAATTCTGCAATCACTTCCATGTTAAATGATTTTACATCAGTTTTATTCATAATTATGCTAATAATAATGGCCCATTCTTTGAATTGGGTTTCTGAACAAACAGATGATGTACTATCTCCTATTTTACATTTAACGGTGAAAAAACTCTAAAAACCAAAGAATGAACACCTAACCAAACGCACATTGAAATTGAACACTCATGAATTGAGAAGTGTAATCTGCCCTTTTAGCAACTGCCCATGATACAGATAAAATCACCTAACATGTTGACACTGGTATGTGAAAAAAAGGGTGGACAGCAGACTGATAGCTGAGATTCCTTGCAATTCTAAAACTGCATGGCTTTATAAACAGCAACCCTCCACAAGGTGACCAACTGGGTTTACAGGTATAGTGATAATGACAAAGTAATCCAAGGAAGTCAGGTGGGGAGCGGGTTATTACCTCTTCTACAAGGATGGTCTGGGAGGCACATAGCAAAGGAGTATGGATATGTAATCCCAAAGAGGAACAAATGAAGAGTTAGAAACCGCTGTTTGATTATTCCTTTATTACATCTTCCCTTAATTAGTGGTCAGATATTCCTATTTCTTTTGTTGTGTTTTTATCCTAAGATCTAAGAAATATTAAATGGTATTTTCTTAGAGCTTTTTAAAAAATTATCATCACTTTTACATTTGCTCTTAGAGTCATTTAGGATTTATGTTGACATTCATAGGCTGCAGGGAGCCAATTCATTTTCAAATAGTCAACTAATTTTATCAGCAAATTTTACTAACTTTCAGCAAGTTATAAATCAGAAATTATAATTTCCGTAATGTAAATGAGTAGCAGCTGTTTCTTTTTTAATACAGGAAAGTGTTGTAAGTATTGAAAAAGATGTAACCAAGCACTCTGCCCTCTACCTTCTCTCTCATACCTCATGGGCCAGTTTTTCTAGCTAGTCTCCTTGTCAATTATTGCAAAATAGAACTTACTAAGCCTTGTCAATCAAGGACACACTTTAGTCTAAATGAGCTTGTTGATCTTTTCCCGAGTTTCAGCGCATTGTGGAAGAGAGCCTATGCATGTATTTGATAGCATACAGAATTTTGTGTGAGACTAAAGACTGACAATTAGGGCTTTTGGATCACCTATGCTAGTAAGAACCCTTAAAGAAATAATTTACCTCTCTGAATACTAATTTTTTGCATTTATACAATCACTAATTTGGATTTCATTAACTAATTAGATTTGAGCCTTAAGGTTTTACAAAAATAGCTTAGAATTGAGAAAACACAACAGTATCCTATAAATACTTGGCTTACATTGTAAGTTTGGTTGCAAATTAATTAAGAAACATATGCTTAACGCCTACTTCAGACTTTAGCTCATTCCTACTTTCGGTCTTATTTTTTTCTTTAAACTTGTACATTTTGTTTAAAGTTTGCTTTTGATTCTTAAATTATTGATTTTGATATAAGTATTCCAGGCGATAATACAATTTTGTGGTTTTCAATTTGGGATAATTTTCCCCCTTGCCTCCAGATAGTATTTGGCAATATGTGGAGACATGTTTTTGTCTGCCATGATCAGGGCAAAAGCAGGAGGATGCACTGCTGCTAGCATTGTGTAGGCAAAGGCTGGGGCTGCTGCTAAACCTCCTACAATGCACAAAGTTCACCTCCCCAGCAAAGAATTGTTTAGCCCTAAATATCAAGAGTGCCACTGTTGGTAAACTCTGAAATAAACTCATTTTGAATACAACTTGATGCACTTTCAGGGGCTGGATTTACCACCATTTCTTTTCATAATAACTGATGCAGATTTTTGACTAAAGAAATGTGTGTTTTCAAAAAATGAGGTGTTGAGTTCAATGAAATTGTAACAATGAGAGATATCTGCTTTTCTAAAATTACTTCTTGCTTAAATGTCCTTGAATCTTAAAAAAAAAAAAAAGAAATATTGATAAGATAGAACTGTTAGAGGAAAAATAGTGTATGCCCTCTGAGGACCAGTATAATTTATGGTCATGCCACAGTGAACTTAGCTGACATACAAGTTGATAAACACAAGACTTTGGCCTTAGTCCAGTGGTCTAATAGAAATATGAATTTGATACTCCTGCTTATCTGGAATCAATGAAAGCATCTGAGTGCCAGAGAATGTTTATTCTGGAGACTAAGTTTTATTTTGCTCCATGTCCAAGTACTCACAGAAAGAGAACAATTGATTCTAGAATTTTTTTAAATATAGAAAGCATGAGGTATGTGCACATTTTGAAGAATATAATTGCAATCTAGTAATAGCCTTTTCTTTGTATGAACTTCATTCACATTTATCAATGCTGTCATTTATTTCTACCACTCATTTTTCTATATATTTTATGCCATTCCTTTTTTTTGCCTTTTAACCTAAACCTACCCCCATGTATAAATCCTATATTCAGTGTTCTTTCTGAAAATGTAAAAAAATCTTAAAAAATTACAATGTTACCCATAATCAAAATTTGTTGCTTAAAAAACAAATTCTTGGTTCTTGTCAGCATTGGGAAACAGAAAAATTATTCATGTAGTTTCTTAATTAATGAACATTTAAATATAACTTTGCCTTTGCAACAGAAAAATATGAAAATGGAAATTTCCTTTGTTTACCAAGGCTGCATACCTTTTCCTAAAAATTACTTCATGTAGATACTCCTTTCTTATTTTTTAACTTGCAGAGAGAACTAAATTCATGTAATGCAATAGCATATTACATTTTTTTGAAAGAACATAAAGAAAATAATTATAGTCAACATTTCAAAGAATATGGATGTAATTTATATCATGTGGGGTAATTAAAACACAAGACATGCTAACACCTTGGCAATGA
The DNA here is from genome assembly GCF_049354715.1 of Callithrix jacchus. NCBI lineage: Eukaryota > Metazoa > Chordata > Mammalia > Primates > Cebidae > Callithrix > Callithrix jacchus. Next base: position 180,707,022 of record NC_133503.1, read on the forward strand.
GAAGGGATAAATGAAAAACACTAAAATGCTACGGTCAGGCTCATGACTTCTAATTGCCAAGGAATTTGGGAAATGAACACCTACTAAGATTGAACACAATAAGGACCTCCTCATGCCTTGAAGCGGAATTTCCAAAATACATGGTGTGCTCAGCTTCGGTCACTTTGTTAAATTGCATATATGATTTAATTTTATGAAGAGGGCCAGTCTAATAAGTAAGCATGGCAGTGAGAATCCAATGGAACCTAGAAATTAAGTGAGGGTTAGAGAGCTCTGTTGATATTATTTGGGAATTATATTCACCAAAATTCAGGTTTCAGAGAGCAAAAACCATCCATGAAAGATGTAGGAGTTTCTAGGGAAGCTCTATAGTCTTAGAACTGAAGTTATTCGCTTATTATCTGTTTTATTCCATTCGCTCCATACCTACAATACGCTCAGCACTGTTTTGTGCAGTGTGGCTCCCAAGGGAACAATCAAAACTAATTACCTGTACTTGCATAGAATGTATTTCAGTGACAGAGGATTTACAGTTAAATACTTTTAAAAAATAACATCACATTGTGATAATATGAATAAAATAAACAAGATAAAGTGAATAAGAATGTCTTCGAAGTTCAGTTTTTAGTGCCAAAGAGGTGATATTTGAGACTTTTGAAATGTGTATGGAAATATAAAATATTTAAAATATGTGAAAAGTGAAATCTCAAAAGAGATTTCCGTGAAAGAGGAACAACGAGTGCAAAAATTTTGATGCAGAAAGCAGCTTGGTGTATTGGTAAAAATGCGTGGAGGCTATTGTGCCGGAAGAGAATTGATTAAGAGAAATCAGTGAGAAAAGCATTTAGAGAAATAGGCAGGAACGATGCTATCATGGGTTGAGGGTAACATGGACAAGTTGAGAAGAAAACATGGTTGAGAGTAGATGCTTACGTGTTGGGGAGGTGGCCACACTCACCAGAGACACCAGAATATGTAGATGCTCCCGGTGCTTGACACCTGCAGCTGAAGATGCTCTGGTAAAACCAGAGCCTAGGCCGGGCATGGTGGCTCACACCTGTAATCCCAGCACTTTAGGAGGCCAAGGTGGGCCGATCACGAGGTCAGGAGATCAAGACCATCCTGGCAAACATGGTGAAACCCCATCTCTACTAAAATACAAAACAAAACAGCCAGGCATGGTTGCATGCTCCTGTAATTCCAGCTACTCATGAGTCTGAGGTAGGAGAATCACTTGAACCCAGGAGGCTGAGGTTGCAGTGAGCCAAGATCGCCCCACTGCACTCCAGCCTGGGCGACACAGCAAGACTCCCTCTCCCCACCCCACGCCAAAAAAATGCACATCGTCATCTACTGCTTTGACCAATAGGACTGTAGCGGGGAACGACACAAGAAAATAAGCCCTGCCACCTTGGATTTTCACAGAATAATGAGATGGCAAACAGAAGAAGTAAAGGCGGGATAAACATGATTCTTGTACAGTGCCCCAGTATACATCGGTACCTAGAAAATACCCCCAAATATCAAATTTTAATCTAATTGGCAAATATAATTATTGCAGACATGAGGACGCTAATAATTGTGACTGGTTCTATGTTTACTTAGACTGGAAACCAAAACAAAATTCTAACTTCGTCAAGTGGTGGCCCCAACAATGAGAAGTTGTAAAAGACAGTGAGAGAGAGAGAAAAAAAAATGGAGCGATTCATCCCTGACCCGTTTTCTTGGCTTCTGCAATGTCATGCTGGTTATTTCCTCAAATACTTAATTTATCAGCCTGCCATTATTTAATATGCACATCATCAGTTACACTGAGATCTACACCCAACTAGTGCTTTCCAAATTCTGTAACATTGGATTAGGAGGTGGCATGGATGACACTGAAAGGGTGCAAGCTCTGGAGATATGATTCTATTTATGTGTGGTTTTAGAAGTAATTAGGGGACATACAGCATGCTGCAAAACGCCAGATTCTATTATTCAGGCACAACTTTATCCACACTTGTTTGCATTTTTCTACTCCGTAAATGTTCATTCCAAGAATATAGCCTATCTTTAGAACGTACTGAGTTTTTCCTATCAATAGAGAATCATTATTTTTTAACATTTCGGACCCACTGTGATTGTATTATAGATATATAACAACACTGACGGTACAATAGAACCACAAAGTACCCTTATCCAAATTATCAGACTATGTTCTTTATCTGTCTGCTTTGACTTTAGTTATACTGTTCTGGGATGCATATTTTTAACTCACAAAATGAGCTGTTAGTTTTGATGTTTGAAAATCTCTCTAGGTAATTCTTCAGATTCAAAGTTGAATTTGTCCTTTTCCCATTGAACATTTATTTATTGAGTAAATACATAGAACATAGAATACTGAATAAATGCATAGAAACATAGAAGGTGTTTTTAGTGGGGTCAGGGAGCAATAAATACCCAGTTCAAAAAAAACTGGTGAAAATGTTTCATCTGTATCACAGAATGTATGTTCATGAGAAACTAATTCTTTAGTGACCAATAATTCATGTGCCCCAAAGTTTATTTAAAGTTTGAGACAATTGCCACAGTGTCGTATGTAGCAATATTGTCCCCTTTTGTACTTCCTGAGACTCTTCTCCAGCTGCCCAAATACTTCCAAGGACATTTTTTCAAGTTTACAGTAAATAAAAGCTGTCATTTCCTTTTTTTTTCCCCCAGAGAAGAGGATGCTTGCAAGCCAAACACTAGAGAGAAAAATACAGTGAAAACAATGAATGAAAATTTGAAAACTATTACACAGGAAAGAAAGAGAATGCATTGAAAATAAAGATGATTTAATCTTCGTTTTTTTTTCTGGGAAGGCTGTAAAACTGTGAAAATGAGACTTATCTAACCACGGGTTATTTATACCTGCTCATAGATATGTTAACAGCAGAAAATATAAATGCATTGTTTTTTCTGAGTTTTTAAAGGGGTTTTTACTCACCACAACTACAGTTGAATGAAACATGAAACAGGTACCGGCACTGCTGATACCTTAGACACTCTCCACGTATTCTCTATGGCTGATCTGCACTGCAGTTATCCATTTTTCTTCTTTTAAGAAAGAGATACTTTCAGTAGGAATGGAATGAAAATCATTATATTGCATTCTTTAACATTTTTTTCTATATGGAAGTACTCTAGATTTAGTCTAGATAATGACCATGATACTCGAATCAGTTACTAGTAGTTTGTTTCTGAAGCAGTCGATGTGGGTCACATCCCTCAGCGAGCTGTGTCCTTATGTTGCAAGTAGCATACTGCACAATCTTGATAAGAAGTCTAGTCATCTTTAAAATAATTGAAAGTACAATAGTAATATATCATCAGGGGTTCTGATTACCACAAACATTTTATGATGGGTTGAAAAACTACCTTACATTTCAAAAGTTCCATTTATATCTGTTAATCTTACTATATTGATTAAATAAGAGCATACTGGTAAATGTGAATAAAAGAAACAAATAATGTTTCAAAAAGTTATTTTTTTGCCATAAAAGGTATGTGTATAAACGTGAGAGCTGTACATTTTATCGGTTGACCTCTGGCTTTCTAATGGCCAGTGTGTTTGTGTAGCTTTTATCCCCAATAATAAATTAAATAAAGCATTAAATAATTTATACCATTAACACGTTGATCAATTATTGAGGTTTCTCAATTGTATAAGCTCCATTATTTTGTGAAATTAAGTGAGTATCTATTTTTAATTCAACTGTGCGATCAGTTGAAATACATTTTCTGTATTCACAGTCATAAATATGCAGAAAAGAAGTCTATCTGTGAGAGAAGGTAATAAGCAATAATGTTTTCACCAAAACAATTGTAAAACTTTATGAAATTTCCTTTTTGGGATATCACATTGCAATTGAAACAACACTGATTATGGCATTTGTTGTAGTTCAGGGAACTGTTCTTACTTCCAGTGGGCCACCAAGACACTTCGTCCCTTCACAGATATATGATCATAAGCAACTGATACCTTTTTCTAAAAAGTACAATGTTTAATTCTTGTTAAAATAATAATATATATACTATTTCTTATTAGGTATCTATTAATGTGTAACATACTATCACAAATTTAGCTGTTTAAAACAACATACATCCATTATCTCACAAGTTCTGGAGGTCAGGAATGCAGGCAGGCTTAACTGGATCCACTGCTTTAAGGTTTCTTGCAGGTTGCAATGAAGGTTCCATCTGAGGGTTGCTCAGTGGATGGTTGTTGGCAGGTTCCACTTTCTTATGAGTTGCTGGACTGAGGTTCTCAGTTTCTCAATGGCTATTGGCCTTCAGCCACAGTCAGTTCTTGGCCCCGTGATCCTCTTCCACATGGCAGCAGGTACATCAAAACATGCACTCTGAGAAGGCACTAGAGAGTCTTCTAGCAAGATGTAGTTACCATCTTTTGTAACTGAATCATGGGAATATACCTCTTCACCTTTGCCATGTTCTAATAGTCAGTAGCAAGTCACTAGATCAGTGCACATGCAAGAAGATGGGATCACATAGGGCTTGCATACCAGGAGGAAGGTACCACTGCTGGGGGACCCTCTTAAAAGTTCATTATTAATAAAAATCTACTCTGAAATATAGGAGACAATACTTGTTAATAATTTTTCTAATAATCCTATTTTGTTCTCTCTTTACAACTATGTTTTTTGATATTTTATAAGTTATGAACAGCCTACTGTTTGAAGACAGCATAATAAAGGCGAAAGAGGAAGACTTTTCTGTTTTTAATTTAAATTTTATTTTTTATAGAAATTCCATTTCTATAAAACGTGTGTGGTCCAGGCTGGTCTGAAACCACTGGTCTCAAGCCATCCTCCCACCTCGCTAATTGTTGGTGTCACAGGCATGAGCCCCTACATCAGGCCAAGACTTTTAAAAATCCCAGTTTAACCAGTTAGAAGCATACTATGTTAATCACATTATTGAATATATCAACCTTGTTTGGTGTATCAATTAAAGGGATTAATCCTTAATATGACCTAGTCATGGGCACCCTATGAGGGAAGAATAGCAACATATTACTTTCCAGGAACTTATAGAGCAACTATCTATACAAGGATCTATGCTAAATCCTGGCTATGAAAAGGTAAGGAAGAAATAGTCCTTTCTTCGAGCAACAAATCGTATAGTATGAGAAACAATGTTTAATCTGTGCAGAAATGTGTTTGGCCTGTAATAACCGGTCAGCAAATGATGGTCCTAAAGAAGCATATTGTTCTTTTTCTGTTTTCTTTATCTAAATGCTGATTGCTGAGCCTCACTACAATGTATCTTGTAGCCTTCAGTGACTGCAAAGGAGCAATTGTTACAGTCTTAGGAGGACATCAATTAAAGGTGCAGCTTCCCTGCTTTCTCCAGCTCTAAGCTGTTTACATTTTTCTAACTTCCTCACATCTCCAAACTGTATTCCCTGTCCCCTCAATGCACATAAGTACAAGGTACTTAAAATCTTCTTGAGGATTTGAACTGAGAAAAATAAAATCCTGAGGATGAGAATAATGCCAGGAAATGTTTATTGATGTTAGTATGAAGATTTCACCAGAAATAAATCAATATATAATCTATATTATAATCATAATTCCATTTGCTAGAGCAGTTTAACATTGCCATTCAGAGGAAACCTAATGTTTTATTCATGTGTATTTTGAAATAGAGGCCAAACATTCATATTTATAATATGAAAAAAACACATTAATATTTAAATCTCTCTAAATTTAATCAAATACAATTAGCATAATGGAAGCAAAAATAAAGATGATCCCAGTCAATACAATTTTTAAATATACTCTAAAACGACTGTTTATTGAAACTAAGAATAAAAATTAAGTTTCTATTTAAGAAGCTATTTAATGTTATTTTCTATAGTTCAACACATGTATGTTTAGGACTCTTTGCCTCATTTTCCCACTTATTAGAAATCTACTTCACAATATATAAAACATTCATTTAGCATTTGTGAAAGTCCATTGCTAAGCAGTTGACAATGCAGAGCCATCTCAGCATAAAATCAGGCCCTCCAAACAATGATCAGCTAGCTAAATACCTCTCATGTATGAGTAATAATATGGAACATTTCTGGACCCAAAGTCTCCTTACCATATGCGAGGGAGTGATTTTTACTGTGTTTCCCTCCCTGCTTTTCTACTCTGGACCTTGGCTTGTACATTGTAATGGTGACCAGATGCTGTAGTGTGAATTCTGTGAATGGTAGGGGAAGACTTGGATGAACATCCAACAGGCAGCGAGCAGCACCATTAGTCATTCTGATGGGTGCCTAGTCATCAATGTGAAGCCAGCTAGCAGGGAGTTAGGAAACCATCAGCAGGTGTGAGGATAACTGGAGTCAGGCTGGAAAAGGTGTACTAGAAAGAGATCTAAGAAGAAAGAGCAGATATCCAAATCTTGTAGGGAAGCTTGCACAGCCTTGCAGTGGTGGCACACAATCTCCTGCATTCCTGCTGGTCTCTGCTGTAGAGTAGATAGTCCTTTTATACACTTACATTGTAATATTTTAAGGCATGATTATTTTGATAGATAGTCCCACAGTTGTGCTGGCATCTGATGCAGTGTCATTGTCTTAACATATTCTCATAGTGCCCTGACATAATCTCCTGCTGAAGTCTGTGGTCGCAGCTTTCTTATCATTTTTTTCTCTCCCTTCCGAATTTTTCTTCTGTTTCACGAGTCACATCTTCAGCACATACTGAATTGTGTGGGGCTCTGTGAGGTTGTCCTCCAACGCATTTACCTAGACAGTTTCATCAGCCGTTTCTTATTTACCATACAGTCTGTGCTTCTAACTCCCCACCAACCCACTATTGTTCTACCAAGCCTCAAGGTTGTTGACTAGAGGCATGGAAGGGGAAAAACCAACCAGTACCCATTAGCCTGACCATCTTTGATGACAGGCATTCTGTTTCTTTCCCTAAGAGCCATTGTTCAGAATCCATAATCCTTTCCTCATTCCCAGTGGGGTGGGAATTCTCCTACATTTTATTCTTAGTTTTCTCTATACTGAAGTTCAGAGTAAAGCTTTAGAAATTCAACAGCTACTGATTTTCAAGCGTTAGTTCTGCAAATACACTGAAGAAAATACGATTTGAAACTCAGGACTATGTAATCACACCTTTATTCTATCCACACCCTTGGAGCCTTATATCCAGAGCCTCCAGCTCAAAGAATAATGTTAAGTTAATCAGGGTGGAGCTATGCATAATATGTTATGGGAAATTTTTCAATGTACAAATGTTAATAACTTTGAAAATGCAGCTTATTCATTTTATATTGCTAATACGTCTATTTCACCCTGTTGAAATTTAAGCTTTACTTAAACCAGTGCTCTTGTCCCATTATATTCTCATTATATAGCAAAGCATCTGGATGATGTGAAGTATTAAATAATTGTTCATTGAACAAATTAATTGATGGGATGATTACAATTTTTAAATATCTTTTCACTGAAATATTAGGACGAGGTAATTTTTACTACTACCTTACAGTTTGAAATCTTTTGTTAAAAATTTCAGAATGTAAATAAATCAAACCACTGAGGAACACCACGTGTGTTGACAGTAAGAAATGTCACAGAGGATGGCTTGGTTTGCCAGCAGAACCCGTTACTGTTCTGTATTCTTTCTCATCACCAGTGATTTAAAATCGTATAATTCTGTTAGCGATATTTTTTTTATGAGAATACGGCTGTACTGCTGTTTAAAAATATGAACTATTATCTTACATACACTAGTGTTTTTTCTCCTAAGCTTAATATTTCTAGCCAAAGATATTTCAGTAGCACAGAGTGAGGATTTGAACATGGTCAGATAGCTCAAGATGTCTAGGTTGACGCTGACAAATCGAACAAAAACTAGAGGACCTGCTTTAAAATACGCAATTATCTGCATAGCCATATTAGTTAGTATGTTTTAATTACCAGATAATCTTTCCCTTTTATATTAGGCTAGGAGTTACAATTTTTAAACTTTCAATGAAATACATATAAAATGGCACATATTTCCTTTTCCTTCAGTATGACAAAACTTTCATTGTCCAATCTGAGATAAAATAAATGATTATTAATACATCACTTAATTTTTTTGAGAAATTATTAATTTGACTTTTTCAGATAAAATTTAAAAAGTCATAAAACACTAATCGATAGCCCTAGGCAATGAAGTGCATAGCATGATACTTAAAATTCGGAGTCATATTGCTAAAATTTCTCTGGGATTTACAAGGGATTGTTAGAAAGCTTAGCATATAAGTCATAAAAATATTTTTCCTTATTTATAATTTATGTCAGATTTTCCGTGTGAATAAAATAGGAACAATAGACACCTGATGGTGTGTTTTATTAACTTTCCTTCTTATAAATAATGCAACTCTGTTAAGTTCATTTCTCTCTTTGGCTTTCCCTAAAGTGTGCCTTTCCCTATTTTTGTTCTGTTCCATCAGACGCTTGTAAATCTAAATCCCTTGGAGAGTAACTCTCCCACCCTTGTGCCTATCTCCAAGGGAAAATGTAATCTTACTTCAGTCATCTAATTAGGACCAGGAGTCTCTGTGCTGCAGGCATCGGCATCAACATGAGTCTGATGAGCCTGTGTGCTGACATCAATGAACACTTTATTAAATTACACACTCCCCTAAGCAGGCCCAGGCTTTCAGAGCCCTCATATTTTATGCACTATTGCACCGACTCCCTGTTTGCTGAAGCTGAGAGTGTCCAGGCTAAGCTGAGGAAATAAAGTTCTGATGAGGTTATAGAGATTGAAAAATATATATTTGGCATGCCATGAGGTGTTAGATTTACTCTGTTGTTTTGACAACTGATAACTAGCTATCATCAAAGAATAACAGGAAACAAAATGGAGCATTCAATTTAGGGCATCTTTTTCTTTGAAATGCCAATGTCTCAGAGTAGAATAAAGGAACCATTGATCTAAATAACACTTTTAAATGAATACTTTTTTTTTTCTGAATGCTGTATAATTCTGTGTAATTCCTAATATTACATACCCTTAAAAGCTTTCAATTATTAGAATAATATTTGATAAGGAAAATAACAATGAAGGTAAATATATTTTTTTATAATTTGCATTCATCCTTTTATATAAAAGCCAACTTTTTTTTTTTTTTTTCTGGAGACAGTCTCATTCTGTCATCCAGGCTGGAGTGCAGTGGCATGATCTCATCTCACTGCAACCTCCTCCTCCCAGGTTCAAGTGATTCTCCTGCATCAGCCTCTCTAGTAGCTGGGTTTATAGGCACACACCATCACACCTGGCTAATTTTTCTATTTTTAGTAGAGGCAAGGTTTCACCTTGTTGGCCGGGCTGGTCTCAAACTCCTGATCTTATGATCTGCCTGCTTCGGCCTCCCAAAGTGCCGAGATTGCATATGTGAGCCACTGTGCCAGGCCTGTAATTGCCATCTTAACAGGTGTTAGATGATAGCTTATTGTGATTTTGATTTGCATTTCTCTGATTAATGATGCTGAGCATCATTTCATGAAACTTTTGGCCATTTGTGGGGAGGTGAAATTTACAGATAGTAAAATTTATCCTTTCTATGCTAAAGTTCTCTGAATTTTAACAAGTGCCTACAGTTTTATAACTATCACTGTTGTCAATATGGAGAACTTTTCCATCTCTCCAAGGAATTACCTCCTGTTCACTTTGTGGTGACTAGACATTAACCATCACCAATCTCTCTTGTATCCCTATACTTTTGCTTTTGCAAGAATGTCATATAACTAAAATTACATTGTATATGATTCTGAGGCTGGCTTATTCTATTTAGCATAATGCATTTGAGATTCATCCACGTAGCAATTGTTCATTCCACTTTATTAATAAGTAGTATGTCATTGTATGGATGCACTAAAGTTTGTTTACCCCTTCACCCATTTGAGGACATTTGGGTTATTCCCAGTTGATGATTATAAATAAAGGAGATATCATCGTATGTGAACACATTTTCTTATTTTCCTTTATAAGTACCTAGGGGAGGAATTTTTTATAAAATGATTAGTGCATATGTAACATTTTAAGAACCAAAAATTTGTTTTCTAAAGTGGCTATTGTATTCTTCATTCCCACCAGCAAGGTATAGAAGTTACAATTACTCTATGTCAGTGGTCCCCAACATTTTTGGTGCCAACGACCCACTTTGTGGAAGATACTTTCTCTATGGATGGGAGGAGGTGTCGGGGAAATGTTTCAGAATGACCGTTCTACCCCAGATCGTGAGGCAATCAGGCATTAGATTCTCATGAGGAGTGTGCAAACTAGATCCATTACATGTGCATTTCACAGTAGGGTTCCTACTCCTATGAGAAGCTAATTCCCTCCCTCTAACCCACCATAGCTGCTTGGATCTGACAGGAGGCGGAGCTCAGGTTGGTAATGCTTGCTCACAGGCTGCTCACCTCTTGCTGTGCAGCCCAGTTCCCAACAGACCACAGACTTGTACTATATCCCTGCTCTATATCCTTTCCAACACTTGGTAATGTCTTCTTAAAATTTTATTTCAGCTATTTTAATTTAATGTAGTGGTATGCATTGTGGTCTTAGTTTTCAAATTTTTGTTCCATATGGATGAATGATGTGGAGAAACTCTTTATATGCTTATTTTCCATCCATATTTTTCATTTGCCATCTTTATATTTTCTTTGCTAAGGATGTCTGTTCAAGTGTTTTGCCCATTTTCAATTGGGTTATTTGTTTTCATTTATGGAGATCTGGCAATTCTTTATGTAGTGTGAAAAAAGGCTTTATCAGAGACACACTTTCAGTTATTTTCTAAAAGTTTCTAACTTGTCTTTCATTTTATTAATGGTGTCTTTGAAGAGACTTTTGCTTTTAACTTTCATTGAATGCAATTTGTCAATATTTTCTTTTGTGAATTGTGATTTAGGTATCATCTCAAATAAATCTTTACCAATTACAAGACACAAAAGTTTCGGCATAGTGATCTTGCATATATTTTGTTTAATTTCTACCTAATTGTTTTGCACAATGATAAATGGTTTTTTACTGTAATGTATTTTTTAAGTTAGAATCTTGCTTCATCACACAGGCTGGGAGGCAATTAAACGATTATAGCTCACTACAGCTTGGAACCTGGGCTCAAGCCATCCTCTCACCTCAGTCTCCAGAGTAGCTATTATAGGCATGTGCCACTACGTCTGGCTCATTTCTAAATTTTTCTGTAGAGATGGGTTTTCACTATGTTGCATAGGCTGGTCTTAAACTCCTGACCTCAAGTAGTCCTCCTGCCTCTGCCTCCCAAAGTGTTTGGAATACAGGAGAGAGCCACCTGCCAGACACTTTTAATTTTTATTTCCATATAAAATTATTATTTGTATGTAAAACTTTAACTGTTTTGTTTGATTATATATTCCTGTCGACTTGCTGGACTCATTGATTAGATTGGTAGCTTTTAACTTCTCTGGGATGTTCTATGTCAGCATCATGCCATTTGCAAATGGAAGCAGTTTTATTTTTTTCTTTTCAATGTGTATGATTTCCATCTTTTTTTCTTGTCCTCACTGCTCTGGCTAGGACAGCCAGTTTAAAGTTGAATACAAATGGTAAAAGTAGATATTTTTTCTCCACTTTGTTTCTGAACATATCGGGGAAACTTTAGGGTTTTTATGTTTTGTTTTGTTTTACTATCAAGGGTGCTAGCTGTAGGATTTTGTGGGTCCTCTATATGAGACTTGAGGAGTTCGTTTCAGTCCTACTTTGTGAAAAATTTTTATCATGAAGGATGTCAAATTTTGTCAAATGTTCGTTCTTCATCTACTGAAATGGTCATAGTTTTAAAAAATCTGTTGATATGACGATTACAACAATTGGTATTTGAATGTTGAGCCAACATCATACCAAGGTAATGTCATGATGTATTATATGTTTTACATATTGATTCCACTTGCTATTTTGGTGAAGATTTCTGTATCTATCTTCACAAAGTTGTTTTTCAATTTTGTTTTGTTTTTGATTTTCTCCTCTTGTAATAATGTTTTATCACTTTGGTGTCAGAGTAATGATACCTACATAAAATGTGTTGGCAAGTGTGTTTTATTCTTTATTTTATTCCACATATATAGTACCTGTTTGGATGGTGTTAGACTCCAAAGAGAAAATGTGCAGATTGAATTGAATGGTCTTTACAACTAAAGCTGATGAATGCGGAAACTGACACTTCTAGTTATACAGAGACTTGTAGTACCTTATCATGCTGTGTTCTTTGTTCTTCTTGATATATCACAGATGTTTTATTTCTAACCTAGTGGCTGTCTGATTCCTCTTATTTAAAACATTGTAATCTCCTGGTTATTAAGAGTTTCATTGTCAGACGAAGTCACTATATTCCCAAGATAAGTTATTAAAATGATCAATGGGTTATCTTGAAAAGGGTGAATACACATTTTAGAAAAGAAACCAGGATAAATAGTGAATATATTCAGGAAGCAACTATTCTAGAAAATGAGACCTTGACACACATGTTCTTTTCTTATGACTTCATATTTTCATTTCATAGCTGAGTTAGGGGAGACAGAAAGTGAGAAAACTCAATCTAAATAAACTTCTTTTTCCTTAATCTCTTTCCCATATGCTTATATCTAGCATCTACTACTGGATATTCCTAGATTGTGGTAGGAGACAAGTTAAAATAAACTCAAAAAGAAATGTTTTATTTGACTAATGCAGTACATTAAAGGTCATTAAGGGAACACACAAACACATAAACACACATGCAAAGCAATACAATGACACCTTTTCCCACGTTGTGGAATATCTAATTGGGGAAATAGGTAAAAAGTGCTGTAACATCATGTAGTATCACCATGCAGAAATTCAGAAAATATCATACAGAGGGGTATACACAGAAAGTATACCAGCTATCCAAGGGAGATAGGAAATGCCGAGCAGCACACTGCTTGACATAGGATTTTGCAATTAAATGGAATGAATGGCACTTTACAGATTGTGGTTTAATGGTCCAGAATGTAAATGTACTGCTTTGTTTCTGGCAGTGATCTTAGCCCACTAAATACTTACTGAAATGATGAATCTCTCCAGTTCCCACAGTAATTGTGACTGAATATAGATCAAGTATATAATTGGTGTAAGGACCAATGCATAATCTCTTGTAATGTCTGAAAGCTTACAAATTTCACTGCCTTTAATAAGTGTGAATTTTTGTTGTAGTGATTAGTTTAGTATTATACTGGATTTGTGCACCAAATTATTCACTGAATTGGACTTACAATCTCTTATACTTTCTAATGGTTAAAAGCAATTAAAAGTAATGATTTCACCATTAGTGTGTGCACTACAGAAAAAGTCAGCCATGCATACACAAAAACCAAAATTTGTTAAAGTGGGTGGTTGCAAAACCTACTGCATAAACAACTGCAAAATGTAATTTAGTTGGAATCGCAAGAGCAGTAGCAGAGGATGATAATGGCAGAGTTAGGGTCAGGGTGTGAATTTAATGAGGGTGGAAAAAGAAACCACTTAATGTTTCCACACTTTTAAAGGTAATTTTTAAAATATCTTGTTATCAACTAACTTACAACTTTAACCATTCAAGCTTTTTTCCCAATGGCAAAATTCTTAAAAAAGAAAAAAAAAAGTTATTAAATCTTTATTCTTTTGAATAGCAAATTTATACTTAAAATTCAACATATCAATGATATGTTTGAAAACAAAGCAGTCTGTGGAATTTAGATATACCACACATGTATAAGTGTTTTGAACTGATATTCTTTTCTTGGACCCTTACTTTGTGTGTCTAATTACTTTCATAGTCTGTAGTTTATATGCTTCCCACTCCCAGTAGTTCCATCTTGTTTATGTTCAGCAAAGTGGAAGCTAGCTGGGATGTCTCCTAGATAAGGGCATTAGCATGTAAATTTTAATCATAGTAATATTTATTCATTATTAAATTAAATAGGAGGTTTCAGAACAGTGCAAAGGGAATCTGGTGACCCACGTTATATTTCTGGTTATGACGCTAACTGTTTGAGACTGAACAAATTACATAACATTACTTTTAAAACTGTTTCCTCGCCTGTCATTTTAACCCATGGGAGAAAAATTTGACTTCTGAAGCTGGGTACAGAAGTCCATGATGATAAGTTTGCTGCTAATGACAGGGTTGACTTTTCCATTAAGCTTGGTAGACACTGAGTTGAGTGCCCATGAAAATGATTTAATTTATTTTTTTAAAAGTTGAACTTTTAGATGAAAGAAAATGCTGTAACGTATTTATTAACATATGAGTCTTTGTTTAATTGCATTTGTAAAAATATATACATACATATTTTTTTTCAAGAAAAAGAACATCCACAAATACAAACTGCCTAGAGCTCATCAAAGTCATAACCCAGCCGTTGCTACAGTAGAGAAAATTGTGGCTGAAGGATTAGCTGCTTTGAACTCCACATTGTATCAGGCCTAGATCTAAATCTAATTTTGAACTTAGTCACTTTATAAGTGTCACACAAAAATAAATTATTTTATTTCTTTAATGCATATGGTTAATGCATATGTTTCCTTTTACCCCTGACCTTTCCACATTCTTTTTTTTTTTTTTTTTTTTTTGAGATAGAGTCTTGCTCTGTTGCCCAGGCTGGAGTACAGTGGCACAATCTTGGCTCACTGTAACCTCTGTCTCCCAGGTTCAAGAAGTTCTCCTGCCTCAGCCTCCCGAGTAGCTGGGACTACTGGTGCCTGCCACCATGCCTACCTAATTTTTGTGTTTTTAGTAGAGATGGTATTTCCCCATATTAGCCAGGCTGGTCTCAAATGGCTGACCTTGTGATCCACCCGTTTCGACCTTCCAAAGTGCTGGAATTATAGGCGTGAGCCACCGTGCTTGTCATGCACATTCTTTTCTTTATTCATGACACATTATATACTCATGAGCCATTATGTCAATTCATGAAACATAATTTCTCTCTGTTGTGATGCCACAACTCATTTTAACTCCTGTCCTTGTTTGCAGAAATGTATATCTGCATGTGCGTACAGAACACACACACACAAACACACAGACAGGCACACTGACACTCTGCTCTTTCCTTTGTGACAGCTAGGATGTGGTTTCCTCCAGAAGGATTTCTCAGACCACCCATGTTTGGGTGAGGTGCTCTTTTCATGGATTCCCATAGTTAATTCTTAGATTGTGAGAACCATTTCAATTTTGTTTACATTTTACAGCTTCCACACAGCAGAATTCATGGCACAGAGATAGAGCTCCATAGACATTGCTGAAGGAATAACTCTCCGCCTCAATGACCCTATTTATAGAAAGAAAATTCTAAACATACTCCGTTGAGATATGAAGAAAAAAATACAGTGATTTCTTCGATAACTGGTTCATTGAAGAGCTCACTATATTATAGCTCAGTAATTGATGTATTTACACAACTAATAAGTTTCAGATTCTATATTCTATATTTTGGCATTGATCCCTTTAAGAATCAAAAAGTAGATATTCAAAAATGAGGAATAAGTCTTGCATTGTCTTAGGTCTTTTAAGACCATATCTGTTCCCTTTCTGCCCTCGGGAAAATGAAATTTAACTAATGCAACATTATTCCAATTTTATATTTGAGCTAAAGGTACATAATGTAGGAGATAATCCATTTTTTATAAAATGGTACTACACATAGAGATAAGACAGGTCATCTGAAAGTGGGTTTTTAGTATGTGCAAATATTAAAGCATAATTAGAGTAAAAATAGAGTAAAAATTATCACTGATAAGTTTTTTTCTGCTTTTTTTCTTAAGCCTGACCATCTCACAAATATGTGCCACAAAGATTTTTCTTATGATTACTGTGCTTATCTTTGTGTAAAGATCTATATTTATGCTTCTAATTAGATTTTTAACAGCCAGTCTTATGACTCCATATGTTTGTACTTTTGATTGCTTTTCACAAATGAGTGTCACGTGTATTTTTGTGCTTTCAGGTATAGCAGCAGAAACACATTTTGCAGTACAGTTTATCCCAGTCTGATGCATATATTCTACACATTCTCATAGTTGAACACACTAAAGTCCATAGTAATTTAGTTTACACACTATTCATTAGCATGTGCATAAATGGTCTTAGAAGTAACTTAGAAGAAAAATAATCTTTAATGGATTCTTTCTCCCAGCCATGGCTATTTTTCTCGATATCCTAATAATAATGAATTCAGTGAAGAAGGATAAGCCATCTTGGGTAGTAAATCCTACTACTAATCTCCCAAACTCTCTTCCTATCTCTTCACTCATTGTTTTACAGAAGCAGTTCAAGTCCTGGATCAAAGAAAACTGGGTACCAGATGGCTTTTATCCGAACATTTTTTAGTTACCCTGAGAGCATTCTTGCTACCACTCTCCACATAATGAAATAAATCCTAGCTACAGTAAAATGAGACTTCCAGGAAGCAGCAGGTGCAATGTCACATCTGTATTAGCACTGCTAACTTGCTTGTGGATCAAGTTACATCTGGGACTGCCAAATTTGCTGCTGAGTTTAAAAGGTTTCTCAGAGAGTAGCAAGAACTCTTCGATGCTATTCTTTAGCCTATTAGCGGGAATCTTAGTGATAATGACCACATGAAGTTATGCCCTTCTTTCAACAGTCCTTTTCTTTATCCCTGCCATATGTTTTATCTACCCAATGACCCCAAATTTATATAGGTTATATCTGGTTTTGCAAATTGTCACAGAAAGATGTTAGCACGTGGTATATAGCTGGAGAGGTGTATTACCAGTTTGTGTGCAGGTCACATTCCTGGAGAATCAAACTAATTTCAAACGGTTTTGCTTGAAGGGGAATTTTAATCTGAAAATAATAGCAAGGACCAGAGCTTCTTGGGATTCTTTCTGCATTGATAACAATTCTAGCAATGTTTAATAACTTATCTAAGACTACCAAACCTTTGTGTTGTATGTTTCATTCAACAGTGATGTATTGATTGCCTTTTTGGTTAACATCTTATGTGAGTTCTGTCATGTTAAATACAAATAAGATATAGGCCTAAAATGGTCCTCAACTTTTTTTTTTAAGAAAAATGAAGCAAGTTTCTTTCTTATTGAAATATTTTACAAAGAATTATGATAGTCAATCCAATTCAAAAATATTTAACACTTGGTATTAGTCTCTATATTTCTAGCTTTGCATGGAAGACATAAAACCCTGACTCAAACTTACAGTCTAAAGAGAAATACATATGCAGAATACTTAAAATAGAGTGATAAATATTCAATGTAGAATTACACATTTTCTATGACAATGGAGCACAGTAGGTAATGTGTAATGAACTCTTGGATAATATGATCAAG
Source organism: Callithrix jacchus (assembly GCF_049354715.1). NCBI lineage: Eukaryota > Metazoa > Chordata > Mammalia > Primates > Cebidae > Callithrix > Callithrix jacchus. Next base: position 180,724,409 of record NC_133503.1, read on the forward strand.
CATATGGACTCATATTATTTGAGTCCTTAGTGTAATGCTTTGATTCAATTATCTCACATGGTGCTTTACACTAGATGCATAAAATGGTATCAGCTGAATGAAAAGGAAGTATTTAGTATGCACTGACTCATTTTAATTGTATAAACACATCTGAAAAATGTTCTCTTATTTCTCAGTGTTGAAATGGTATTAGACTGTATTCACTGTATGAAACTTTAAAAGGATTAAAGTTGTCCATCTATAGGGACTTCTGTCTCAATAATCTTTAGCATTTTCCATTACTCTTATAAATGTTATATTTTTTTAAGGCTGGTGTATTAGGATCCTAATCAACATAATAAATTGACTGAAGAAGGACTAATTCCTTTTATTAGTCAAGAATAGATTGTAGCTTAATTGATCAGCTGTGATGTGTGGAGACATAATTAGTAATTGAGATGTGCCAAAATGCCGGTTATATTACATTCTGTGATCAGCTGTTCTTCACTGCCTATATAATAAAATTACCATGTTATAGAGAAAATAATATTTGTGATAAGTATTTCAGAAGAATAATGAAAGTCCTATAATTATAAAAATGAATGAGACCCAGTGGGACAAATGCTTTAAAATGCACATATAAAGAAAAACATAGTTTACAGCATGATTAGAAGAAAAAAATGCTTCTGTATATACTGTAGCTTGAAGCAAACAAACTCTTCTGGTTAAAAAATGTGGCAAATGACTTAGAATATTTAGAAATAATGTGCTGATCTTCTGCCTGCAGTCACCGTATAGCTTATTTTCCCCTCACTGTAGCAGGCTATGTATCTGGGGGCTGAAGCACTAAATAGGAAAAAGTTAAAAAAACATTCTAAGGATGATATCAGGTTTGAGGGAGGGCTACACCTTTGCTAGTCAAAGCATGTGGTACATCTGCATTGGCATTATAGGTGAAACTCTTAGAAATGTTGAATCTTACGCCCCATACCAGACCTGCTGAATGAGAACATAGATATTTAACAAGTGACTCAGGAGTTCTGAACGTACATTAAAATTTGAGAAGCACTGGCCTACAGGAAATATGGGATTGCAGAATGCTAAAGGAGTTTTAATAATTCTTAAAGTTCATGTGATATTCATATTAAATTATTTTTGATATTAAAATAAGGAAATGTAGTTTTGAAAATATTTTGTGAAAATAAAATAAACTGGAATTGAAATTATAGAATTCCACTAATTTTAGCATTTTCTTTTTGAGGTGTAGTTTAACAGTAGTTTCAACCCATCTGATTCCTTTTAATTATAATTCTGTTAATAATTTCTAGCAAGCACAACTGCCACCTTATGTAATATTTTTGTATTCTAAAATTTAGCTTTTATTTTTCATCATAAATAGTCCAACATAGTTAGAAAGGCTCTTTTATAAGTAGATCAGTTAATTAAAGAAACATACTGATACGTGTGTGTGTGTGTGTGTGTGTGTGTGTATATAACCTTTTACTAGTGAGTAAAATTGAATACATTTCTAATCACATGGATATTATTCAGAATTGTATATTAGTAGCAAAACAGTTTATCCGAATAAGAAGTTACATATCAGGGTTGAAATGAAAACAACTGGAAATATTGCAAAGTGATATTTAAAAATTATCTGGTTCCAGGTATTGACATGAAATATACAGTTTTGATGTTAATCTTCCCAGTGGTAGACATGTTCAAAATTTTAATTGATTTGAGCCTTGGAGAAGTGAGTTTGAGAAAATTAATTTAGCTAACTCCCTGTAGGATATATTTTAAATAAAAAAGATTGAGGTTAACGAAAACGGCTGTTCGTAGTTATTCTATGCTGTTTGCATGAAGTGATGATCATTTAAAATAGTGTGGTGGTACATTGACCAAAAAAAAAAAAAGACAACTGAGAGCCACGAGGGAAAAAAAAGTAGCAGTGCAATGTATTGACTGACCATGCAAAAGGTACACTTAGTTAAATGGAAATGCCAAAGATATTCTGTAATTTGGGTTAGGTTACTGGAAGGATGATTATTTGTATTTATAATACATTCACAGTATTTTGAAATGTCTAATATGTAGGCTTCTAGTTACTTAGAACATGCCTAGGAAGAGCTAACTGCAGACAAATTAAATGTTAGATTTGTTTCATATAATTTTCTTTTTTAATTTAATTATGTCATTGTTTGAAAAGTTTTTGTCAAATACTGTAGACTTTATGTAAAATATACTTTAAATATTTTTAAATTATCTTACATACATATTAACCAATGCGTTTTACTCGGATTTTTCAGGACATTTATCATTAAATAATTGAAACTAGAACAATAACAAAGGAAATGATGTCATGAATTATGTGGGGTTCCAATTATTCGATAACATCTTTTATAGCTATAGTCCCCACCTACTCTTTTCCAAAACATTGGTGTAAAAGCTTTTAACACTAGGGAAATGTTGTATTGAAAATGATCACCAATACATCGTAGAATTGCTGACATTTTTTAGAATGAAAAAAGAGATGAAATCAGAATGACTGTTTTTTCAATAAGTTTTAAAGCTTTTGTAGAAGAAAGCAGAAACCGTCATTTACACAAACACTCACCTGCCTTTTGAGAATAGTGTACGTTTCTGGAGAATACCATCTAGCACATCCTAATACATCTAAAAGCCACTATTTTGGTAAATGTTTCTATTACTTAGAATCCAATCAATCTGAGTTTCAGTGCTTTGTGATGTAATGCATCAGATAATTTCTAAACTCCAAGTAGAGTATTACATGTCATATTGCAATACAATTTACATCTATCATGCTGTCTGTCTTCAAGCATTGTGGAAGGCTCCAGTGTCATTTAATACACTCAAGGGAGATACAGCTTCACTATTAATCTTATTTCTTTGAAATGTTTATACTAATTTTTAAATCTTCTTAAATATGAAACAAAATGTGGAGATTGCTAACCAATTACTGTGGGTGTAAGCATAAATGCATATGCAGGAGTACTTATAATGCATTGTCATGTTAGAGAAGTGCAGTCCTTTCGGTTCTCAAATCACTTTTTATGACAAATATTTTATCATGTCTTGATCATAGTAAATACTTTATAATGTCCTGAAATAAAATTCATGTATATTAGGAAACCAAAGACAATCTACACATACAAAAAATAAAGCAAAATAAGTATATTAACACAATATAAATGAAGAATAATATAAAAATCACTATAAGTCAAAAATATGTATTTCTATACATAAATGCGTGGGCATAAAAACATATGGCAGGTAATGGTAGTCAGATATTTGCATTCACTTGCAATTTATTCATTCATTTATTCATACATTTGAACTGCTTATCTATTATGCCCAAGATTCTTTTCAAGGCACTGTGAATACAGTAATGAAAAAAAGAGTAAAATGGGATTTCTTCCATGGGTTTGTAGCAGGAAGACAGAAAATGTACAAAATAAATAAAATACATGTAGTATACTGGAATGTATGACTTGTCACGGGTGATTTGAAAGAAAGGCCTGAAGGAAACAGAGGATCTAGTTACGTGAATATCTACAGAAAAATCATTCTAGGCTTAGGAAACAAGTAGGAAGTTGCTGGTTAAGGAAAGGAGCATGTAAAATGTATTACACGGTGAGGCCAGAAGGACCCAGTGGCTGAAAAGAGTCAGTTTAGGAGGATGTGGTGGAGGGTTCAAGTGAAACATGGTCACAGCAGTGGCCAGCAGTCATGACGTTGAGTGCAGAATCCTTGGACAGACTTTTGAGGGTTCAAGTGAAACATGGTCACAGCAGTGGCCAGCAGTCATGACGTTGAGTGCAGAATCCTTGGACAGATTTTTGAGGGTTCAAGTGAAACATGGTCACAGCAGTGGCCAGCAGTCATGACGTTGAGTGCAGAATCCTTGGACAGATTTTTGAGGGTTCAAGTGAAACATGGTCACAGCAGTGGCCAGCAGTCATGACGTTGAGTGCAGAATCCTTGGACAGACTTTTATCGAAGTGGTACAGGAAGCCACTGGAGTGTTTTGTGCAGAGAAATGACATGATCTGACTTATATTTTAATAAATTTCTAAGGAAATTTTGTTCAGAAAATAGTGGCAGAGAGGGTGTAAAGAGCAGTCAGTAGGCTGCTGCCATAGTCAGCCTGGGGTGTAATGGAGTTCTAGACCAGGCCGTAGAGGTAGTTAGAAGCAGACTATCTGCTAGATTTAATTGTATTACAAATTGATTCACTGCAGTGGTGATTATTTTCTACTTTAGGATACTCTAGGTGTTCCAAAGTCCAACCTAACAGGGAAGAGAGGAGAGGTCTTTAAAGGAAGGCATTTCTGGTTTTCTCATTTGTTTGTTTATTTGGTTTTGTTTTTGACTTTACTTTTGCCACTGTTTAAAAATATTAAAATACAAAATTGCACAACAGAAGGCATGATTCCTGGAGGTTATTGAAATCACAGTTTTGTTTTCAAAATTTTAATTCGTGTTAAATTACTTCGAAAAAATTGACATGCACAATGAACTATATCTCCAGTGTATATAGGAGTGTAATTCCTAAAAACCGTTAAAGTGCCAAAAGAAAAAAGGAAGTCTAACAAGGTCCTTTCTTTTGAATTTGGCGGAAATAAACATTTACAATTATCTTTTCATAAACTGTAGACATATTGTTAGACACGTAATATTTCTCAAAACTATTCCTTATTGTATGAAAAATAAAGAAAATGAATGTTTTGGTTATTATTAAACTGTCTTCATTTTAAATTTAAAATGAAAAGTAATAATGTTGTCAACTGACTTTTTTTGTTTATTTGTTTGTAGCTTTGGGAAACATGTATAAAACATTGATGAAATGTTGGAAAACAGTTGAAACACAGTAAAATCAACTGGGTGAAATAGGACAGCTTCTCTTCATCTACGTTGGGATTTGTCAAGAAGTGAACTATGACAATATATCCATTTTTGCTACTGTTTCTACTCTGGGTATGCCTGCCACATTTCTGTTCTCCAGAAATAATGTTCAGAAGGACTCCTGTACCACAGCAAAGAATCTTAAGTTCACGTGTGCCAAGGAGTGATGGCAGAATTCTGCATCGTCAAAAACGTGGTTGGATGTGGAATCAATTTTTCCTACTGGAAGAATATACAGGATCTGATTATCAATACGTAGGCAAGGTAAGTCTATCTTAAAATCACATATTTACATTTGCTCTTTATATAGTTTACTGACAGAAATTGGAAGGTCATCGAACCATCAATTTTAGAAATATGATTCTCTAAATCTCCCTGAAGTATTTTTGTTTATGGAATACAAATTCTAATTTGATAAAAACTATGGAATGAATATACCATGATAAATGCACATTTATTAGAATTAATTCTGCCCAATAACTTATGGATTAAAGAGGTACTCAAAACTGCAATTTTAGAATTTATGGTTAGAAAGTAATGATAGTGAGAAAGCTGTGTGTAAATATAGTCATTTAAATGACAATGAATATGTGTATAAGTATATTTCACATTGCTATGGAGTTCAGTGAGGAAGCGAAAACATTTCAAAGTTGTTTAATTTTCTACAGAATGAGAAAGCAAATGTCATAAAAATATAATTCAAGGATAAAAATGTTGCTTATTATAAGAAAGGGTATTCCAGATATGAATGTTATTTATTTTTCTTAGATCACACTATGGGTGCATTTGTATAAAGAAAACCAAATAGGAAGACAAGTAGGTAAAAATAGTTTAGTTATTGCAATACGAGGTGGACAGAGAAAAGTTTTCATTCTATAGAATTATAAAGTCAGTGAGGAAAACTAGTGGTGGTTGGGAATGAAATGAGAATCTTAACATAAAATTAATAATGAATGCTTTCATACACTAGGTTGTGTTACGTTCGAATTTTCTTTCTTGACACTATTTGAATCTAATTGAAGTTAGATAATGCCTTAGTCGACTTGAGAGCTTAAGAAGAAATTTATTTAATAGTGAATATTATAATTTTTATAGATAATTTGTGAGAACATATCAAAGGAATAAAAGGAAACTAAGTACACTAACATAAATCCACTATACAATTATGATGTATACGCTACTGTATTGGAAACATTTGCACTACCCTTACCTTTGATATCTTCGTTCAAATAATTAAAATCATGCAAAAGGTTTTTTCTTCCGAAAACCCTATTTTTGAGACAACATTTTCATTGATTGTAAAACACTGAACTGTTTATTATATTGCAGTCATTTCAGACCTTTTGAAATATCTGGTAAAATGAGAAAGATGATATTAAAGGTTAAATATCATATTAGATATTAGACTAGAAAGAAAACAAAAAGAAACAGCAACCTCAGATTCTTACCAGAAAGCACAAAGTAGCAGGCTTCTCACAGATCTCTTTGACTGAAAGCCTGGGAATAGAGAGTGAAGGTTGCTCTCATGGACAACTTTTAGTTTATGAAACTAATGCATAAAAACATAGTAACTGAAATCTGGGTCATAGAAACCATAAAGTACATAGATTCTTTGGTTCTTCCTGTACATAGCAGTTAGCCTGTTTCTATCTATTTTCCTTCATGTAGTCTTTGTGATGATTTAATAAAAGTTAGTAAATTGAATTGTCATTATATTATATACTCTTTCTTTATAGTCAAGCTATTTCTTATTTAATTTTTAGTTTTTTCATAAAGTAACAATACCTTGAAATCAAGAACTGTACTTCATACCTCTTAGAGTAGTAAGAGATTATTAAGCTCTTACAGTAGAGCTTAGTAACTATTTAGCTCATTGAATTAACCTGAGTGATATTAAATTGAATTCTCAATGCCATCTGGTGCCATTCAGCTCTTTGGCAGAGAAAACTAGTCTAGAATTTTTAATCACTGAAGACAAGTTGGTAAACTTAAGATATATGCATGTTGATATACAACACAAATTTTATGTTTGCTACTCTGCTTTATAAGAACAAATTAGAAAACTTTTTGATGAGGATGGATGTAAGGAGTTTATCAATGTGTTCATCAGTTCTTTTCCATCTAAACTGTGCTAAAGTACTAGAGTAACAGAAATGATTTAGGTGCTGTAACTCTCACACTTCTTTGAGTCTACTTTTTTAAATGGCCAGAATGTCTGACTTGTAGTTCACATTTCAAATCCATTTTGTAGTTTCTGTGTCTTATTCAGGCCATAATCTGTGAAACAGATGCTTTAACATTGTCTATACTATAATATCGTATTAATTACTGTATTATCTGTATTACAGTAATTACTTATACAATTAAAATCTTACTTAAAAGATAAACACAGAGATGAGGATATGCCAAAAATGTAATTTTTAACATAGAATATTTTAATAAACATCCATTATAATAAATATAAGTTGAGTCTAAGATGTTTTCCTTATGAAGTATAAGAAACTTAAAATCCCCCACATATTCTCTCCATCATTATTAATAAGGGATTTATCACATGATCATATTTTCTTTCAGAAATTATTTTTTCAGTTTTTACATCTTTTGAAGCAGGCATGTGATATGGTGTTACGTGTTTCGATGTGTCTAGATTGGTTTAGATGTTGGAGTACTATGTGTTTCAATTACTAACAAATGGAAAGATGGTGATGGATATTCCACTGTTGTGGGGAATATTTTGGGAGCTCACAAAGTATGCTCCCACTAGCAATGGAGAGACTTACAGTGGTTTGATGAGGATATGACTAGAAAGCACCTGTGTGGAGATGGAGAAACTTTTTTTTAAACACGCAAACAATTATCTAACCAGATCCCAGGAAGAATTGATGCCTATAGTTTCTCAGATAGAAACCCTTTATGGCTATGTGGTTAAATCTTGGGAGGCTAAGGGAGGAGAATTGCTTCAATTCAGGAGGCGGAGGTTGCAGTGAGTTGAGATCATGCCACTGCACTCCAGTCTGGGTAACAGAGTGAGACTCTATCTCAAATATAGTAATAATAATGGCAAAAATTAGTCGGGTGAGGTGGCATGCGCCTGTAATCCCAGCTCTTTGGGAGGCTGAGGCAGGAGAATCACTTGAACCTGGGAGAGGAGGTTGCAGTGAAACAAGATTGTGCCACTGCACTCTAGCTTGGACAGAGTGAGACTCCATCTCAAAAAAATAGAAAAAAAGAAAAACCCATTTCTGCTCATTGGGTTAAAGTAAAGTGGAGCTTAAGAAAGCATACAACTGTCAATCAGAAAACCTAGGATATGACATTGTTTCCGCCACTGTTTCTCACCCCTTGGTTAACTTCTCTTGCCCTTCATTTTCTTATCCATGAAATCAAAGAGCATGATTATAGTGTATCATATACACTAATACATTAATATGATACATAATATGCATACCATATATAAATACTAAATCATTTCTATTAGCATTGTGCTCATTTCTAATAATATTACAAATGTAAAGTATATGTATATTTAAAAACTCATTTAGAAAAAAAAATTAAGATGGGGAGAGAAAGAGGGAAAGGAGCGGAATTAAGCCCACTGGCTAATTGTAACTGCTGCAACTCCTTTTGTTTTGTAAGAGACAAAGTCAACCACAATGAATTTAAAACATGTCTGTGTTGAGCTCTCCACAGCAAGAAGCATTTTCCTGTAAATCATTCTATTAAATAGTTTCTAAACAAAAATATATTTAAAATAAGATCTTTTTTTCCTTTCTTTTTCCATGAGCTAATTATAACCCTGACCTTTAAGAATCTTCCTATATCCTGGATTGTATTGGAATTTATAGGTATTTTCTATATATTCACCCACTGTCTTTATCTTCCAAGGCAAGAGCTTCACATGCCGAATGTCAAGGAATCTATTTTTGAAACATGTTACCTCCAGAGTGAAACCTTCTATACATAGTTTTCAATTTCCAAATTTAAATTCAAGGAACATTGTGATTATAAACTCCTATTTTTTTGTTTAATATTTTTATACATGTAGTTTCTAATCAGTTTTCTATTGCTCAGTCCAGTTACCTTGAGAAGATCATTTCAAATTCCTCAGCTTCTGTATCTTCAAAATTAAAGTAAATAATGGTATTAAACTGTAAAACCTTGAATTTACTTTTAGTTGTAACAAATATGCAATTCTAAGCAAATTACTAATTTTATACTTACTGCACAAACTTTCTCTACATTTTATATGATAATTAGTCTCAGGTGGTTAAAAAAAAAAGCATGTTAAAAATAGATTTTAATCAAAACCAAACATTGAGAAAAATCCCAAAACACACACACACACACAAAAAAAGTAATAACATAAAGGGACAACCATAAATCTGATTCTGAGTCAGTATAGTGAAACCTCTCTTGCCTTTTCCTAAACAACTCAATCTAATTTTATTTTTCATTGGTTCTTACTTCTAAATGTGTTCTCACTAGTTCTAAATATGCGTTCAATTATATTCTTCCCTTCAGAGTTACCATTACTGTTTGTTTCTCATAGTGTCGACTTCTAACAAGACCTGATCTCCTGTTTGTGTCTGGTCTTAAAGCAAATATTTGTCTCCAGCCTTGTGGTCATTTTTCTCTATAGACTTGTAAGCTCCAAACACCCACTATGCATGAAGTATGTATTCCTTCTTTCACTAAATATGTAGAGGACCTTCTAGGTACCACTATGGTATTATGCACTCAGTGGTGAAAATATAAGCTCTCTGCTCACAAAGTGTCGGCCTGGAAAGACAGCAAATAATACCTAAGAATAACAGTAAGTTATGGGACTCTTTTGTATCAGATATAGCACAGACTCCCGAAACCAAGAACTGAACGATAGTCGACAAATATTCCCATGTTCTCTTTCTGCAGTACTTGTAAATACAGAGAAAATAAAACAGTCTGGGTTTTTTTGCTCTATGAATCAATGCTACTAAATGTTAAGACTGAAGACTCAAAGAGCATGCTTTTATTGTTTTATTGATCTGTTTATTCCTTGGGAATGTATATTTGATGTGAAATACCTCATAAAAAAATGATAATTGAAAATTTCTAGAGGATCTCTCTGAAACTGTAAAAAGTGATCCGTGAGAGACTAACTCAAATTTAAATATCAATAAAGCCCAGAAATAGCAACTGTCTCCACCATATTAGACTGTATCCCTTTAACTCTTGATAATATGGACACAAGCATGTCAAACCTGGCCACAGCAGTAGAGGGAGTAGCTGGAACTAAGTCAGAGAAGAAGCTGTTCTGAGCTTTACTACTGCAGACTTCCTAGGGTGAAATAAATCTCAAGTGCCCAGGTAGAAAATCTTTACATTACATGAGAGTTCAGTATGTAGATAACACTCTATTTGATAACTGAAATGAGACTATTCTTGTGACTAAACATTCCCAGGTGATTAAAAAAAATATATCCAAACATAACCAAAATGACCTACATAAGAAACACCTGTTTACTAAATATAAACCTGCTTTTAGTGGTTAGATGGGGGTAGGGACACATAGGGATACTGGGACACAGTTTTTTTTTTTATTTGAACCATGTCCATTGCAATCATATAATAATGGATAGGACATGAAAAGAGAAATGCGTTAGGAAATTTTGCTTAGAAAAAGTCCTAGAAAACATTCATCAGGTTGATGTGATAGACACTGACAGAGACTCGTTTGGATTAAATGATTATAAATATCTCCCTGTGAGTGGACATTTGCATGAAGACAGACATTATTTCTGTTAATATGTAAAGACCACACACTCACCCAATGTAAATTGTATTAAAATCTGCAGGGACTTCAAGTAAGAGGTAATAAAACATTTATAAATAGAGGCATGCCTTGCACAAAACCTTGATAATGTTTTCAGAGTAGACCACCTCTTTGTTTTAATTCTCAAAATGCATACAATATATGTATCTCTCAATACATTAATATTTTAGCTAGCAGTTACGTAGGGAAAATACATCTTCCAATCTCACTATAATATTTTAACAAAGTATTCAGGAAAACCCTGAATGCATAAATTTCCCACATAAAATTCTCCATCATAAATTTGAAAAACTTGATTCAATCAAAATATTCCAGTTAAAATAAAACATTTATATCTATAATTTAGTCAATGATTTTTCAAATACAGAATTTAAAAAATATACAATCCAGAATGAAGATTATGTGAAAATTGAGTCAGTGATTTTTAGTAAAACTCAAGAGAAAGCTCTGTAAATGAAAACTCTATTAAATCTCACATAAATTTTGCTCTGAAGAAGATATCACAATGTAATTTATCTATAACAAGTACATGTGTATTAGCAATGAAACATGGGTTATTTTTAAAATGATATTATGAATGTCTACCAGAGCTCCCTCATTTTCTTTCTTGGCGACAATATATAATTATATATGTTCAATTAAATTTTGTACCCATTGTATTGAAGAATAATTCTCTTTTCTGTAAAGAAAATGAAAGAGAGGGATGTATGTTATTGTGTTTGCTCATCAGTGTCTCATACTTGGCACATGTTCATATACTCATATTCTGACTTGTTTCATACGAAAGCCTGAATAGGAGGGAGCACTCTAGTAAATTTCCTGAAGTAAGTTCTTGAATATCCATCCACTTCATATAGCTAAATTTTTACATCCATTTTGTTAAAGAATATAAGGCACCGTATTGTTTTATTATTACCATTATCATTATGTTACGAATCACTGAACTATGTTCCATTACTCCTGGTAATTTTAATTAAGAGTTAGCATAGACTGGATGCTCTGGCTCTCGCCTGTAATCCCAGCACTTTGGGAGGCCGAGAAGGGTGGATCACCTGAAGTCAGGGGTTCAAGACCAGCTTGACAGCATGGTGAAACCTCGTTTCTACTAAATACAAAAATGTTAGCCAGGTGTCGTGGTGCATGCCTGTAATCCCAGCTACATGGGAGGCTGAGGCAGGAGACTTGCTTGAACTCGGGAAGAGTTTGCAGTGAGATGAGATTGGCCATTGCTCCACTCCAGCCTTGGCAACAAGAACTAAACTACGTCTTAAAAAAATAAAAGGGGTTAAAATAAAGAAAAGCATGTAAATTTTTAGATAGGTGGACTGAAATTGAGAAGGGAGAAGGAATTTTGTCGAACTATAACTTAAAACCTTTCTCTCCTTAGAGCTCTGATCCACAGTAGGCAAGGGAATTAAATGTAAATTTCAGATTCCCCCTTTAGCAAAATTCTCACTAACATCATGTTTAAAAATAACTATGCATTTACAGATTACATACAGCCGTTAAATGTAGAACTTTACATTAAAATGTTAAATCCCAGGATTAGAGGTACATTATCAAGTAAGAAATTGAGCTGTAAGAATGTATACTACTATACCACATTTTCTAAAGGAACATTTTATATTTGGCTGCAGTTTAGCTTAACTTACATCATCAATTTCTCAGCATTCAGTGGTTCATTTTCAAATACCACCCCAGAAAAAGCCCAAGACGACTGAGCATCTTCAATTTTCTTTGACACTCCTCTGACACTGTTTACAAGTCTGCATCAGAGGCTTAGCGCCAAATCTGGTTTATGTGTGTTTGGTTTTCCTGAGTCCAGCAGGGAGACGGAATTGTGAATCATGAGTGAACTAGCTTCTGTCCCTATGATAATTGAGCTTCTGAAGGGACACAATAAAGAGAAAAAAACAAATATAGAGGAAATGATCTTTTATTATGTTTATTCCTAGATATAGAGAACATCCAAGAAAAAGTATTTTTGTCTGTTGTGGGGAGGAAAGGAGACTGTGACCCTTACAGAGGCCAAAGAAGCAAAACGTTCCAAGAATTGATGACTGATCTTGTTGAGTGGTACAAACTCATCACAGGGACAGATGTAGCAATTTAGAGATCAGGAGAGAGTTGTTGTGATAATCTGGTCTAATGAGAATCAGATGGCTTTAGTTAGCCTGCAAGAAGGCTACATGCTAGATTTTCAGAGCCGTATTATTAAGACTAAAAATTAAGTGGACTAAAGTGTCTCACAATTGTAATCTCAGCACTTTGGGAGACGGAAGCGAACAGATTGTTTGAGCCTGAGAGTTCGAGATCAGTCTGGGCTACATGGCAAACAAAAATGCATGCTAATTTAGATCACCAGTTTTATAAACATCCTTCTCATGACCAGTGTTTAACATTCTTCTGAAAGCAAAATAGTGGTATAAATACTATCACAAGGACAGGCCTGGTGGCTCACAGCTGTAATCCCAGCATTTTGGGAGACCGAGGCAGGTGGATCATGAGGTCAGGAGTTCAAAACCAGCTTGGCCCAGATGGTGAAACTTCATCTCTACTAAAAATATTTTTTAAAAAATTAGCCAGGCGTGGTGGCAGACACCTATAATCCCAGCTTCTTGGGAGGTTGAGGCAGAGAATTGCTTGAACACCAGAGGAGGAGTTTACAGTGAGCCAAGATCGCACCACCGCACTCCAGCCTGGGCTACAGAGCGAGATTCCATCTCAAAAAAAAAAAAAAATAATAATAATACTATCACATAAAATTTTGGGGGTACAATTAAATGAGATATATAATATTTTGAAACTTGATGTAGCCTGATAGTGATACCTTTAAAGTTTATTTTATTATTTTAGGATTTCAACAACCTCATGAGGTAGTTTCAATTATCTTTCATTTACAAGAAAGAAAAAAAGATGTGTCCTCATTGTCTTAAGTTTTCTAATGGTATGAATTCAAAACGTTGTAAAGATGGGCTTCTAACATTGAAGGTGTGACTTCAGGATTAGAATCAACATTATACCTCATTGCACCATTATTAAGAATATTCTTACATTTATTAATATATAACCACATCAAAAACAGTTATATTTTTGTTTAATAAATTAGCAAATTTTTTTCTAGTGAAGTACAAAACTAAGATTGCATATGTAATAGGGGTATTTCAACTATTTCAAAGAAAAATCCAATTAATTTTTGTAGCCATTATGTGTTTATTATCTAAGTTATATTTGGAATTGATGATGTATGCACTTTATACAGAAAAGGTATACAGTTAAAACTAAGATGTTCATCATGATTCTCAGACATCCCTAGTTTGCTTCTTTAAAAAACAACATATGTTTTTCCAATTTTTTGTTACATATTCTAAGAGAAACATGTAAAGACATGTGTTACCTTGTTTTTAGAAACATGACAGTGTACTTTATGAGATGTGAGATGTTAATGTAATCTACTTTTTGTTTTAGCTTAAAAATACATCCTGGAGACTCATTGCATTGCAGTACGTAAAGAGCTCTTTCTCTTTTTGAGTAGCGAAATAATAGTCTTTTTAATGGGTGCACTGTAATTGTTTTACCATTTTTAAAGGACATTCAGCTTTTCAGAAAAATTGCTAACATAGCAATATGACAGGTGCTCTTTGACACAGTGTTATATCTTTAGGAAATATGACTTCAAGTAGAAATGCTGAAGAATAGTCTTGAAAAGTTTTCAACTTTGATAGGGATTTTATATTGCTCTCCATTGAGATTGTTTTAACTTAAACCAATGACAGTCTATGAAAGTAATTGTTTTTCCACAGCTGTAGCAAATCACCCTACCACCATGATCATTTTATTTTATCAATAAAAAGGTTTACGAGTGACATTTTATTGTTCATACTAAGTGAGCATGAGCATCTATGTGTATAAAGCATTTTGCATTTTGCATTTTGAAAATGTTTTCAGATCCTTTGCTAGATTTTCTATTGACATGGTAGTATTTTTTTTAATCCACAATCTCTCTTTATTAATTGACCTTTATGTTTTTAAAATTTGAAACATAATGCATATTTCAATTTAAATCAAACATATATATAGTTTAACAAATAAATACAAATCCAATGGTATGTCCACTACCCAGTCCAGGAAATGGAAAATTTCAAGCTCCCAAGAATACTACTTAGTGTATATTAATTGCAACACTATTTCTCCTTCTGAGAGGTGCTAGTAAGCTTTATTTTGTGATAATAATGTCTGTTTTTCTTTACAGTTTGATTATCAACATAGGTCTTTCTAAATAATACTAGAATTTTGACTGTTTTTGAAATTTATGTGTAATTGTAGTTCAGATAATCTTTTGCTTTCTTCTTTTGCCAAATACTGTAGTGTAGCGGACCTTTCTACGTAAATCTATTTGAATTTAGTTCGATCCTATTAATATGGGTCACATATCAACAAATATGTTAGGCACATATCAGTGGGTATGTGGAGTGGCCTCTTCCCCTAGTTTTGACGGTTACTAATGATGTTCCCGTGACTTTTCTGTGCACGCATCCTGATACTCATGTACATTATCATATATTCTGAAGTAAACTTGCTGTTCTATAGCATGTACCTAACTTTAATCTTTTCAGAAATTGTCATAGTACCTTCCTAAGTTATAACAATCACAACTTCCACCAGCTATGAGTGAGTTCCTGTTACTTCATGTCAACATCTTAACTTCTTATTTTTAGAATTTTAAAAATATCATTTTTATTCAAATTTTTCTAAATATCAATAATCTTTCATCTTTGTAATAAAGTTTTTTTAAGATCAAAACATTTATTTTTTGTGTTTTCAAAAAGAAATCCAAGCAGATAATGAAATAAATGCATTTTTTAAGTGTTTCATCCTGAGTTCTCTGTTCTAGAATTTAGTAAACAGTTCAAGTTAAGGTTACTTCAGCATTTCTGCTTGATGCTTATAACCATTTATTGAAGTTTTTCAAGTTTTCTTTAGTAGTTTCTTCAAGACGTCTATTGTTTTCTTGTGGATTCCTTCATTCGCAAATTCATAACAGCTGTGGAGCACCAAGTACTTTCTGGGCAGTTTCTACATCACTCAGTCACATCACTGCATGGAAAACAACCATCCTGTCCTCAGGAAGCTTGCATGTTTAGTGGGAAATGCAGAAAATGTAAAATAAACACGAGAAGTATATTATTCTTATAGTTGTTAGAAATGATAAGTGCAATCAGAAAAGAAGAGATGTAGCAAGGTAAGGAGTATTGGGAACAGGGCAGAACAGGTCGTGGTGATCAAGGCTTCCTCACTAAGAAGGTAATATTTGTGCAAAGTACAGAAGGAAGTGAATGAGACAGGCAGTTATCAAGGGGATACTATTTTCAGGAAGAAGAAATAGTCACTACAAATGCTTTAAATTGGGAGGTTCTGGTGAATATTTGAGGAAGGCAAGGAGTCAAGTGTAGCTGAGGCAAAGGAAGCAAGAGGAAAGGGGTAGAAGAACATGGAAAAGAGGTTACGGGGTGGCGGGGTGGTGCCCAGAATCCATAGTAAGTGGTAGACAGAATAATGGACTCCAAGAATGGCCACACCCTAATACAACTGTGAACACGTCACTTTGTATGTCAGAAGAGTCTCTGCAAATGTGATCAAATTAAGAATCTTGATGTGAAGCAAGTATCCTGGATTACATGGGTGATCCCGATATAACTCATGAGTCTCTAAGAGTGAAGCAAGAGAGTCAATGTGAGAAGAAAGAGATGTGACAATGGAGCTACAGGTTGAAATGATGCCCTTTGGATCTAAAGGAAGGGGACACAAGCCACGGAATGCAGACAGCTGGAAAAGGCGAGGAAACAGTCTTCTTTGAAGCTTCCAGAAGGAATGCCATCCTCTCATCACCTTGGTTTTAGATTTCCGACACATAGGGCTATAAGAAAATTAATTTGTGTTGTTTTAATTCACTAGGGTTGTGGTCATTTTTTACCCCAGGAATAGAAAAGTAATATATAGGGTCTTGTATAAATTCTAAATTTACTCTAAGTTACATGGGAAGATACTGTAGAATTTTTTTAGCAGAAAACTGATCCTACACTAATTATGTTTTAACTAATGGGTACTAGGCTTAAAACCTGGGTGATGAAATAATCTATATAACAAATCAGTAGCTCATATTTTTCTACAACAAAACTGTGTTATCATAGCATATCTTTAGTAAATTCTATCTACCATTCATGAAAGCAATAATTCCATCTCACACAAATTGTTTAAGAGAATGGAAAACATGTTGTTACTTCCGATCTGATTTTATGTGGCTAATATAAGTTTGCCATCTAAATCAAATAAGAATAGCTAAAGGAAAGAAATTGTACAGGGGAATATAAAACTCAAAGATTATGTATAATCTGTATAATAATCTGTATAACCAGCCCCCATGACCCAGGTTTACCTATATAACAAACCTGCATATGTATGTACTCCTGAACTTAAAATGAAAGTTAAAAAATAGAATTTTCACTCTGTCTTCTGGCTTTAAAGTTGAAACAATAGAATTTTCTGGAGTATGATACATGGAGTTTTAGGGAGTGTTGTTAGGATGGCTCCTAAGTCAAAGATTTTGGCCTTAGCAACTGGAAACTAGAAATCTGCTTTTATTTGGAGTGATAGTGCTTTAGGGGGAAGAAAAAAACAGATTTCAGCGTTGAATATGATGAGACATATCAAGTTTTGAATTCTAAATTGGGGACCTCTTACCAGGAATCGGCTTCTCTATGGCATTTAATGTCACAGGACTAGATAATATGTAAAAATACTAGTGTAGTGAGAGAACAGGTAAGTCCATTTTCAGGAGCAAGCCCTCATTAAGACAGGTGTATGGTAGAGGAGGGTATGGGGAGAGAGAAGATAAAACAATGAATGAAACTGAGAATCAATATTTCCTGAGCTGCAGGAAAACCTGAGTGTCTTACAAGACAAAGAAAATGTACGGAGAAGAGAATGTGTCAACCTTGTCAAAACTGCTACTAAGTCAAGAATGATGAGAGGTTTGAATTGTTAACTTTAGTTGCAGTGAAATTATAGTTGTACTTGATGGTTGTAATGTCAGTAATGTGGTGGGTCCAGATTTCTTTCTGCAGTGGATTTAAAAGGGAATGCAACGAGAAAAATTGGAGAAAGTACGTGCAAGCAAAGTTTAGAATATTTTGCTAGAAAGGAGCAAATATATGCAGCAGTATCTGCTAGGGAACACTGTTAGTGTAATCAAGAATATATATATATATTCCGGAAGTTCCTCTAACACAGTCCCTCATTATGATGTTTGACTTACAACTTCTATATTCTTAAGAATTTACTATATGTAGTGAAAGAGAAACATTAACAGATCAGTTGGTTTATCTATTGTTTCCTGCCAGAGTTTATTTTTTTGTCATATTTTCTTAGAGGTATGCAGTCAAGGAAATCAGATGAATATTGTTGTAATAAAGAGTGATGGAAAAATATATGTAATTAAAAACTTTGAAAAACATGTTAATGAACTATTTTAGTTTATGATACTTTTAGCTTTGTAGAAAAGTTACAGGATGGTATGAGAGTCCTGAATATCCCACCACCCACTTTACCGTCTTATGATCATTTTCAGTTACTTTAGTGCTTTTGAAATAAATAATGCACCCATAAGTATATGTTGTTATGAAATAAATTAGGCAATTTATTCAGATTTTTATGTTTCTTCCCCAGTGAACTTTTACACCAGAAAACCACATTGCATTTAGCCATCAGGTATCCTTATGCTCTTGGATGCTGTGGAAGCTTCACCATCTTTTGCCTGTTTTGATAACTCTGACATTGTTCAGGTGTACTTGAATGTTTTGTAGAATGTCTCTCAGTTTGGGATTTTAAAAACATTTTATATAGTGGACAGACTGTGGTTATGGGCTTTGGGAGAAAGACTACAGAGGTTAAAATGCCATTCTCAGCACATCATATAATGGCATGGGCATATGTTTTCAAAATTGCTTATTAATGATCATGCTAACCTCGAAACTGAGGTGAGGTCTCTACTGGAATGCTGCTTTATGTACTGTCCTTTTAGAAATGAGTCACTAAGCATTGTCCACACTTGAGGGACCACCAGTTATTCTCTAACTTTTTGAAGCGTAGATTTACAAAATTACCTGAAATTATTCTGTAGGATATTTGTCTCTTCTCCCTGTTATATTCTTTAATGATTTATTTATGTTCATATTTACACCTGGATATTTACGTTTTACTTTGCGTTATCATATAATACTATCTGACTGACTTTGTTATGCAGATTGACTCAGTTTTGGCCATTGGGGTTCTGCCCTAACATTCTGGATTTTGAGCACTTTCTTACTTTCATATTTTGGGCACTGCAAGGTGCCTCAGTCTCACGTTGTATTTTCTGGCCCAGTGATGGAATAAGGCATTTCAAGAAGAAGACATTTTCCAAACAAAAAGATGGAGAGGAGGTTTAACCTACCAGAATTTAAGTCACGTTATATCATAATCTTCTAAATCCCATAACTCTAGGTTAAAAAAAATTAATATAATAAAAGAAATTCCAAAACATGATATAAAGTGCTATGAGATATCAATGTAATATACATCATGAACAATCTAGTAATGAAAAAGTCATCCTCACCTTAATTGCTATTGGAACTAGCAACACGGAAATTTAATTTTGGTTTATAGCTGATATAATTGAGGAAATGCAGATGACAGATTATCACATAGAAGAGTCAAATTGTCTCTCCACGTGAGAAAAATAAATGTCCTGAAAATAATTAAAGTTATAAAAATAAGCAAAAATGTTATCGGCAGGTTTGTAAGAAACAGATATGAATGATAGCTCTGTGGGTTAATTCAAATCATCAGGAGTCAATATTTCAGACAATAGGTAATGAACAGTAAGTTTTTACAATAGGTAATGAACAGTAAGTTTTTACATCTCTGAGCCAATAATGGCGTTTTGAATATTTTAAAAGTTATTAACTCCAAAGAGAAAAAGTTTATAGAAGTGCTATTTATAAAATGCACGATAGAATTAACAACAGAATAATGGCTAAACATTAAGATATCTAAACACAGTATAAAACTTGCACAGGTCTTTAAATATTCAGAATATAAAAGCACATGGAAATATTATTGGGAAGGAGTATTTCCATCACTGGAAAGAATGTTACAAAAAATAAAGCAGGCACTTCTTAGATTTAAGTGAATATATGTTTTTTCATTTATATTTATTCAATCATTGAATAGAAATATTTATTTTAGAACCTAAAATGTGTTCGATGCTGAGGAAAGACTAGGACTAGCAATATCTAATTCTGGCTTTCAAAAAACTTATATTTAAGAGGAAAAAAACATTTTAAAGCAATATAAGAGAACCAAGTGTTCACTAAACTTTAAGTTGATTTTTAGGTAACATATTTTAACATAATTCATAAAATTACTTTAAAATTACAGGCTCAGGATGCAGGAGACTTTTCTCTCTCTTTTTTTTTTTTCCTTTTTTCTCATTGCCCAGGCTGGAATGCAGTGGCATGACCTCAGCTCACTGAAACCTCTGCCTCCAGGGTTCAAGCGATTCTCCTGCCTCAGCCTCCTGAGTAGCTGAGATCACAGGTGCACACCACCATGCCTGGATAATTTTTGTGTTTTTAATAGAGAGGGGTTTCTCCATGTTGCCCAGGCTGGTCTGGAGCTCCTGTCCTCAAGTGATCCACCCACCACAGTCTCTCAAAAATGCTGGGATTACAGGCATGAGCCATGGTGCCAGTGCAGGGCCAGGAGACCTTTGGAATGTGAAGTTTACCTCCTTGCTCAGATCTGTTTGAGCGGCCATGAAAAATATACCTGAAAACAGACTTCTGTAATGGTGATCAGCTTCATTGCTAAATAGCATATTGAGGTGGTTGCAGTGTTTCCATTTAAGGTATCATTCATGGATTAGGTTTGAATCTATAATCTTACTATTTGTACCATCTACTTTTCTCTTTTTCCTTTTTCTATCATCTTTTGAATGAAATAATTTTTTAAAAATATTATTACTTGCCCATTAACTCTAACTCTTATTTGTTATATTAGTGCAGAAGTTGGTGAATTATGACTAGTGGGCTAGATCTAGAAGGCAATATTTTAGCCCTTGATCAAAGAATGGTATTTGCATCTTATTAGGCAGGGTTAAAAAAGAAAAGAAAAAGATATCATATGTGGCCTTCCAAGTCTAAAATATTTAGTATCTGCCTCTTAACCACAACAACAAAAATTTGTTTATCCCTTCTTAGTGGTTTCTTCACAAATCCTACTACAGAAAGTCCTCTTGGCCAGGTGCAGTGGCTCAGGCCTGTAATCCCAGTACTTTGGGAAGCCACGATGGGTGGATCACCAGGTCAGGAGGTCAAGACCAGCCTGGCATTGGCCATATTTGATGGCAAAACCACATCTCTACTAAAAATACAAAAAAATTAGCCAGGCATGGTGGCACACACTTGTAATCCCAGCTACTCAGGAGGCTGAGGCAGGAGAATTGCTTGAACCGGGGAGGCAGAGGTTGCAGTGAGCTGAGATCGCACCACTGCACTCCAACTTGGGCCACAGAGCGAGTCTTAAAAAAAAAAAAAAACAAAAAAAGAAAGTCCTCTTTTTGTATGGCAGTATGAGACCATAAAAGTACCTGTGCACACTGAAGCCCATGCAAAGTGATCTATCTTAACAGCTAATTGAGAAAATCACAAGTGTTCTACTACCTTAAATTTTTTAGTCAAAGCTCTAAAACTCTTTTACTATTTGTCATAAATGTATAGAAAATGAAAAATACATAGTAAGCAACTATTATTGAGTAAGCTATAATTTGACACACTAGAAACATTGAGAATTAAAGTGTTTTGTTTCTTGATTAAAAAAAAAAACTTAGCTGAGCAAGGTGTTTTATGACTGTAATCCCAACATTTTGGGAAAAGACAAAAGGATTGCTTGAGCCCAGGAGTTTGAGACCACCCTGGCAATACTGTGAGACCTCATCTCTACTAAAGAGATAAAGAGAGGAAAGAATGAAAAGAAGGGATAAAGGAAGAGAGGAAGGGAGGAAGAGAGGGAAGAAGGAAGAAAGGAAGGAAGGAAGGAAGGAAGGAAGGAAGGAAGGAAGGAAGGAAGGAAGGGAGGGAGGGAGGGAGGAAGGAAGGAAAGGAAGGGAGGGATGGAAGAAGGAAGAAAGGAAGGGAGGGAGGGAAGAAGGAAGAAAGGAAGGAAGGAAGGAAGGAAGGAAGGAAGGAAGGAAGGAAGGAAGGGAAGGAAGGGAGGGAAGAAGGAAGAAAGGAAGGAGGAAGGAAGGGAGGGAGGGAGGGAGGGAGGGGAAGGGGGAAGGGGAAGAGAGGGGGAAGAGGAGGAGGAGGAAGAAGGGAAAAAGGGGAGGAGAGGGGAGGGGAGGAATCTCTGGTGGTATTGGTGTGTACCTGTAGTCCACTTGGGAGACTGACGTGGGAGGATCACTTGAATGCATTTCAGTCTGGGCAAGAAATGGAGGCCATGACTCAAGACAAAAACAAAAACAAAACTTAAGCATAAACAATGCTTGCCTTCTCATCATGAAACATGATACAGAGTAAGCATCTGTTTTTTGCCTTTGCAAATTGTCAAACTCCTTTCTGAGTTTGTTATAAAACATCTGTGAAGTTCCTTCAATAGGATATTTTATGCTGGTGTTACTTCCTCTGTGACATTTCGTTCTTTTCTTTACATCCACGTTCTTCCATATGTCAGTATCCTGTTCACTGTTCAGTTGATGTCAGATCTGGAGTGGCATCAGATCTCAAGTGGTGACACTGTGTCAATAGTCCCATGCTGCACTTGTGTTTGATTCTTATATTACTTCCTTTTTTTTTTTTTTTAATGGATTGGAGGTTTCAGTGGGACAGGAGAATCACAAGGAATCAGGTGTTCAGAGGAATGTATTGAGTAGAGGTGAGGAACTAGGAGGTTGAAAAGTAAAAAAAGGAGAGAAGGAGAGGAAGAAAGAGGAAGAAAAAGAGGGAGAGAGAACAGGAATATTGCTTCATTCTAAAAATGGGTATTAATAATGGCCGATCAATATTTTGAGTATTTAAAATGGAGAACTCTATAAATATTTAACTGGCTATTTTATCCATTTGTTGATGTAAATTCTTCTTTATCTTGATGCTCCTTACTTTTTGGTATATTTTTAGAAGGGCTCATACTGGTTGTTCATTTCTATGTATAATGCTTCTATCAGAAGTTTTTGTTAAGCCAGCCTGGTGGTAATAAAATCTCTGAGTACTTGCTTGTTCATAAAAGATTTTATTTTTCCTTCAATTGTGAAGCTTAGTTTGGCAGGATATGAGATTCTAGGCTGAAAGTTCTGTTCTTTAAGAATGTTGAATATTGGCCCCCACTCTCTTCTGGCTTGTAGGGTTTCCATGGAGAGATATGCTGTAAGTCTAATAGGCTTCCCTTTATGGGTAACCTGGCCTTTCTCTCTGGCTGCCCTTAGTATTTTCTCCTTTGTTTCAATCCTGGTGAATCTAACGATTATGTGCCTTGGGGTTGCTCTTCTTGAGGAATATCTTTGTGGTGTTCTCTGTATTACCTGGGGTTGAATAGTGTCCTGCTTTACTAGATTGGGAAAATTTTCCTGGATAATATCCTGAAAAGTATTTTCCAGCTTGGATTCATTCTCTCCATCACATTCAGGTACACCAATCAAACGTAGATTGGGCCTTTTCACATAATCCCATATTTCTTGGAGACTTTGCTCATTCCTTTTCATCCTTTTTTCTCTATTCTTGTCTTGTCGTTTTATTTCATTAAGTTGGTCTTCCACCTCTGATATCCTTTCTTCTGCTTGATCCATCTGCTATTTAAAATTGTGCATATTTCACTAAGTTCTCGTTTTGTATTTTTCAACTCCATTAGTTCATTTATATTCCTCTCTATATTGTCTATTCTTTTCAGCATTTCGTCAAACCTTTTTTCAAAGTTCTTAGTTTCTTTACATTGGGTTAGAACAAGTTCTTTTAATTCCCAGAAGTTTCTTATCATCCACCTTCTGAAGCCTACTTCAGATAATGGAACACAGTCCTTTTCCATCAGGGCTTGTTCCGTTGTTGATGAGGAACTGCAATCCCCTGTAGAGGGAGAGGGGTTCTGATTTTGGGTATGCTCAGCCTTCTTTTTTTTTTCTATTTATAGTTTTCTTTCTCTCTATTATCACGTCGATTTGTTATAATATTTATTTACTCTTCTTTTTTCTTTCTGTATTTTCTCTACTTCTAATTGCATTAATGTTTAATTGTTGCTAAAAATATACCAAAAAGTAAAGAGCATCAACATAAAGAAGAATTTACATCAACGAATGGATAAAATAGCCAGTTAACATCAAATGGCAGTAACCCTAAATTTAAATTGACTAAATCCCCCAATCAGAAGCCACAGCCAAAACCTAACGGTATATCCAAAGATACACAGAGACTCAAAACAAAGGGTTGGAGAAAAATTTACCAACCAAATGGAGAGCAAAAATAAATAAATAAACAAAAAGCAGGAGTTGCAATTCTTACACTTGATAAAATAGATTTCAAAGCAACAAAGATACAGTGGTAAAAGGATCATTGCAACAATAAGAGATCTTAATACCCAGAGACATAGACCCATAACAAGATTTAGACTCAACGAGACAGAAAATTAATAAGGATATCCAGGACTACAACTCAGATCCGGAACAAGTAAACTCAATAAATATTTATAGAGTTCTCCATTTTAAATACTCAAAATATTGATCAGCCATTATTAATAACCATTTTTAGAATGAAGCAATATTCCTGTTCTCTCTCCCTCTTTTTCTTCCTCTTTCTTCCTCTCCTTCTCTCCTTTTTTTACTTTTCAACCTCCTAGTTCCTCACCTCTACTCAATACATTCCTCTGAACACCTGATTCCTTGTGATTCTCCTGTCCCACTGAAACCTCCAATCCATAAAAAAATAATAATAAAATAAAAATAAAAAAGAACAGCAAACCAAATGGACATCAGATATCTCAATAGCAATGAGATAGAACAGGAAGTGATGAAACAGAATGTCTAGTTGGCCAAGAATTTTACAACCACTCAAGAAATGGGACCAGATGGAATAAAAGCCAGAAAATAATGAAAACTGTCTTCAAATAACTAAAAATTCTTATCGCCAACTGAAATACATAAGAATAAAGACGAAATTGATTCATCTTTGGAAAATAAGTTTACCAATGAAAAATTTCCTAAAGAAAATAAATAATCGATGTACTTAATGGAAAATGAATTTGAACCCATAAAGAAGGATTGGAGTATAAGAAGCAAAGAAACTGTTAAATGTGACCAAACCTAGTATTCATTAACTTTAATAACAGTAATAGTAATAAAGAGTAAGTTTTAGGTATTAAAAAAGTAGCAGTAAAATAGTTGATAGCAGTAACAAGAAATGGAAGGTAATAGAAAGAGAAGTATGGACACATTCATATCTTACATTTGGTTTCACTTTTTGGTTAGGTGGGCACATTAAAAATTTAAGTAAACAAAAGAATATAAATGCATCTAAACAAGTAAAGAGGAGAGAAGGAAACATTTAAACATTAATGCTCGGCCTTCTTAGGCTGGTTTTTTTCCCTTTTTATAAATTTATCCATCTGTCGTCTTTACAATGACCGCCTTTCTAATTAGGTTTCTGAGTCGAAGCCCAATTTATTGATTCCCAGTGCTGGGATTCAAGCAACCCACTGCGCCGGCCACAATAGCAGCGATAAGACTGATGGTGCTCTTCTGCCCGGCAATCTCTGGTCTGGCTTTTTTCTTGAGTCCGCAACAAGGGCTCTGCCTTCCCGGAGCTCCAAACACCGGTCAGTAAGGGAACCAGTCCCGTTTACTCTGCATGAAGAGCTGCCGCTCCAAGGCGCCAGCAAAACCGCTGTGCCGGCCACAAGAGTTGCGCGGGCGACCCGTGGGGCTCCTCCACTAGAAATCTGCTGGTCCGTGAGTGACAAAAATTCGTCTGAAAGTGTGGCATCCTCTCGTTCTCTGAGCTTTCACTGGAAGCTACAATCCTGAGCTGTTAGTGATCAGCCATCTTGGATCTCTCTCTTTTTTTACTTTCAAGAAAGTCATATTTTGTTTTTTTGTGTTTTACTTTCAAGAATGTCATATTTTGTTTTCTGCACTTTCATCTGTGTTGGCCAATATTCTCTTTCAATTATCCATATTTGTAAAATGTCACGTGAGTTTACCACTGAGAACCAACCAGGCAATGCAACTACACGTTTGAGTATCTGTGAATGAATTGAATATTGATCAATTATTGAAGGATTTTGAAAAAAGTGACATATTTGGTTCCTAATCCTGATCACTGTTATTTATATAGTGACTTGTGGATTGCAAGGCAAGCATGCAATTACTCCAGTTAATATAATATAATAATCGAAAATTGAACTGTGTTTTGGGTGAATGGCATTTTTTAAACTGTGATAATTGAGCTGTATTTATAAAAGAACTGTGCAAAATGAGGGCTCCATATACATCTTTAACTTATCATAGTTTTTGTTATATTTTATCACTTCGTGCATCTTGTGAAAATATTTCCTTTTCTCTCTTTTTGTTAAGAAGAGTTATGATCCCTAAATTACAGAATATTAAATGAGATTAAAACCTATGTTTTCCTTAGAATTCTGCCTTGAGACACAAGTGCATGGAAGAATGCAGGCTGAGGCTGATGCTGATGACAAGTTGGTGACTCAGAGTCTGGAAAAACTGAGGTGGCTGGTGCTCACAGCACAGAGAAGCAGAGATGAGAAAGGGGCAGAGAGAACTCTGTGGATGTTCATAGTGTTTCCCTCAATTATTCAAAACATGAAATCTCACTGAGGATGGAGAAAGAACCACTTACAGGGATTAGAGGAAACAGTGCTCCATATTGAGAATAGTGCTTGTTCTCATCAGCAGAAATGGAAACTTCCAGGTCTATGGGGATTGACTACACATGAAAGTCTTGATTCCATGGTAGGGAACAATTAACCCAAGAGCTATTGCTCCAATTCTACATAAAATAAATAATGGTCTTATAAAAGCAAGAATCAAAGTACAAACAGTCCCAAAATAAAGTACAAGGCTCTTTATAGTAATTCAAAAATACTCAGAATTCCAAAATAAATTCTTAATATTTATCCTATAGACACATTATGAGTGATGCAAAGAAACGGGAAAAATAATCATGACAGAGAAAATTCAATTAAGATCAACCCAGAAATTAAATATGTGTTATAATTAGCTGACAAGAATTTGAAAATGGTTATAAT
This sequence comes from Callithrix jacchus, assembly GCF_049354715.1. Classification (NCBI taxonomy): domain Eukaryota; kingdom Metazoa; phylum Chordata; class Mammalia; order Primates; family Cebidae; genus Callithrix; species Callithrix jacchus. The sequence goes on from NC_133503.1 coordinate 180,751,467, forward strand.
AATTGTATTTAACTTGATAAAAAATTAAGTAAAGATATGGATATATACAAGATATACAACTGAAACTTCTAGAGTTAAAAACTAAAACAAGTGTGATGAAAGTTACGGAAGATAGGATTATTTATAGGTTGAAATATTGCAGAAGAAAAGAGTAGGGAACTTGAAGATAAAACAACAAAAATTATCCAAAATCAAACCTAGACATTTTAAACCTTTCTCCTCTTAACGTTTTTGTAATCATTTCATTTTTTACCCTACCAGTTTATTAATTTACTTTAGCTATTACAAATTTAGTTACTACTTGTTTAGTAACTCTTTTATGCTTCGCCCAACTAATCATATTGTGCACCATTCGTTATCAAAATCTAGTTTCAATCCATAATGTTTTCTGGATGCTGGATTATAAAAGTACCACGGAATACATTAGCACTGCTCATCATCACTGGTCATCTCTGACCTGTATTACATCACAATTGTCTTTTGTGTTCCTTGTTTGTTTAGATCTATTCATGTATTTTAATTCTCTTCACCTTCTTTTTCTATCTCATGTTCAATTGTAGAGCATTTGTCTTTGTTATGAAATCATTATGTTTAGTGTACATGCTAAAGTTGATATCTCTTAGCATGGTTTATCTGAAGATATTTTTTGCCTTTCTGTTAAAAAGTTATTTTTTGTTGTTACAGAATTTAAGGATGACAGCTATTTCAGTTAAATTTTCTCTATCTCCTAGAATATTAATGGATTGTTGTTGCTGAGAAATCAGCTGACAATCTGCCTGTCTGTTGATCATAATTTGTCTGTTTTTGTCTGACTGCTTTCAGGTTTTTATCTTAGGCTCGTCTGGCTTACTTATTTTAAATCTGGCTCAAAATGTTGGTGAGGCCAGCTTGTGGCTTCGGCTTTCCAGAATCAGTTGATTTTTCTTTACCTTTAGTTTCTTGTACATTTTCTTCTGTCTTCCTCTAGCTTTGCTCAGAAGGCAGTTTTATCTCCCTCTATATAGGATGAGCAGCTAGTTTTAACTGTTTTAAGTCTTTGCACATTGGGTCTACATCTTTGTCCTTGAATTGTGTACCTCTGAGCCCAGGACAGCAACAAAGCTGAAAATGAATTTTCCCGTAAAGAATTTATTCTCATAGAAAAAGCAGGGTTGTTATCTGTTGTTTTACTTACTACTCTAGGATTTTACTAGCCCTTAGATTTTCTTCTGACATCTTGTCTTTATTACTTTTACTGAACTATTGTGTATATTTTTCCAGAATTTTAAATTGATTTTAATGTAATTATCTTCCAAATAAACTTCTCTATGTCAGAAAATGAAAGTCTCTCTCTAAAAGTTTTGATATGAGTTGTAAATATATTGTCCCAATGTATATTGTATTTTAACCATTTGAGTATATATTCATAAACAGATTTTTGGAGTATTTTTACTAAAGTCAAATTATTTATTTGCTTTTGTCTTTAAACTTTTTTTCCCTTTATTCTTTCATTTTTTTTTCTCTAAATCTCTTTACTCTCTTTTTCTAATTACCTTTGTTTGATTTTCTGATTCTTGTATTCTCTTTCATTTACTATGTTGACAATAATTTCTATTGTCTTTTTAATTGTTTCCAATTATGTCTTTATTGTCACTAATTTTTAACTCTTCACATTTTTTCCTGAGCTCTGTTTGTTTACTTATTTATTTATTTTTTAATTGTACTTTAGGTTCTGGGATACATGTGCAGATCATGCAGGATTGCTGCATACGTATACACATGGCAATGTGGTTTGTGTAGTTTGTTGCTTCCATCCCCGTCACCTACATCTGGCATTTCTCCCCATGTTATCCCTCCCTGACCTCCCCACCACCCCCACTGTTCCTCCCTTGCCCCACCCCCAACAGACCCCAGTGTGTGATGCTTCCCTCCCTGTGTCCATGTGTTTTCATTGTTCAATACCTGCCTATGAGTTAGAACATGTGGTGTTTGATTTTCTATTCCTGTGTCATTTTGCTGAGAATGATGGTTTCCAGATTCTGCCATGTCCCTACAAAGGACAGGAACTCATCATTTTTTATGGCTGCATAGTATTCCATGGTGTATATCTGCCACATTGTCCTTGTCCAGTCTATTGTCGATGGCCATTTGGGTTGGTTCCAGGTCTTTTCTATTGTAAACAGTACCACTATAAACATACCTGTGCATATATCTTTATAGTAGAATGGTTTATAATCCTTTGGGTATACACCCAGTAATGGGATTGCTGGGTCAAATGAAATTTCTATTTCTAGGTCCTTGAGGAAGCGTCACACTGTCTTCCACAATGGTTGAAATAGTTTACACTCCCACCAACAGTGTAAAAGGGTTCCTATTTCTCCACACCTTCTCCAGCATCTGTTGTCTCCAGATTTTTTAATGATCGCCATTCTAACTGGCATGAGGTGGTATCTCAATGTGGTTTTGATTTTCATTTCTCTAATAATCTGTGATGATGAGCATTTTTCTATATGTTAGTTGGTCTCATATACATCTTCTTTTGAAAAGTGTCTGTTCATATCCTTCACCCACTTTTGAATGGATTTGTTTGCTTTTTTCTTATAAATTTATTTTTTGTTCTTTGTAGATTCTGGATATTAGCCCTTTGTCAGATGGGTAGATTGCAAAAATTTTTTTCCCATTCTGTTGGTTGCCGGTTCACTCTCATGATTATTTCTTTTCCTGTACAGAAGGTCTGGAGTTTTTATATATTTATCTTTTATTTCATTGCACTATCTTCTATGAACTCATACTAATACTTGGAGGCTTGTTACATAAAAGCACATTTTCTTGTTACTTTAAAAATCAATTTATGTTTATTTTATCATAATTTTTTGATATTCTTTGTTTTTCATTTTTTGTTTACGTCTTTTTTGTTCTGTCTTCTGCTCTTTTCTTCTTCTAGTACGATTATATAGATTCTGACCAGGTCCTTATGATTGAATAAAGTAAGGTTTTTCTGTCCCAGTTTTATACAAATAATATGTGAAATGAAGGCAAGAATGAGGAATTCTCTGTGAGAATTATATGTGAATGTGGTGTGAGCAAGACACAAGATTTATGTGTGCTTGCTTCTTCTTCATTGTCAGCTGAAATTGGTGGCTCTGACTGCTTGCACTGTAAAATTTCTCTCCTCTTTTAGTCTCATACATACATGGCTTCCTGGAAATACGACTCTACTCTTCAAGTCATTTTACCTTGCTATTTTTGTGCCAGAACTGATCCACTACACCCCTGCCATCAGCCAATATAACATTTCCCTTTTTTCTAAGTAAGATAGTGTTGAATTTTTCGGGGGGGGGTCATTTAATTTTAACATTAATTGCTTTGTCAAACTGCATTTATCAACTTTTTGTTTTTTTGAGATGGAGTCTTGCTCTGTCACCCAGGCTGGAGTATAGTGGCCCGATCTCAGCTCACTGCAACCTCCACCTCCTGGGTTCAAGCGATTCTCCTGCCTCAGCCTCTGGAGTAGCTGGGACTACAGGCATGCACCACCACGCCTGGCTAATTTTTTGTATTTTTAGTAGAGACCGGGTTTCACTATGTTATGCAGGATGGTCTTGATCTCCTGACCTCGTGATTCGCCCGCCTCAGCCTCACCAAGTGCTAGGCATGAGCCACCGCACCTGGTCGCTACTTCTTTACTGGAAGTTGAAAGGCATGGTTCAAGGGTGTCATTCTAAATTCCCAGAAAATGCTTCTTGGGTTTCCAAGGTCCTTGTAAGTTCCAAGTTCATTTCAATTTCTTCTTCAGACAGAGCTCCAAGACAATATTGACTTCACAAAAGCAATCCAGACAACAAATTTTGTTTTTGTTGTTGTTGTTGTTTCTTGAATACTAGATTAGTAAAAATATGGATTTTAAACCAAAAATTTTACATAAATTTGTGCCCATCCTTATGTCGACTTTTTATTCGTAATATTGTTTTCATATAGCAGTAGTGTATTTTGCTGGAGCTGGCTCATGCTTACTTGCCAGAGCCCATTGTTAACTTTTTAGGATTTTTACATGCCCAGCTGAGGTCATGGGGTAATTTTAAATTTAGTATGTTGCAGTATTTATACCACAGAATCTGGCAAACACTACAAATCAGGACTCCTGCTTCCAGAGAGCTAGTTCTTAAAGATTTACCAGCTCATCAACACATAACATTACTTTTTCATAAAATTATTGCTATTATAGAATTGAATGTAATAGTGTATGGACGACCTTACGTAGGTTTTCTATCTAGCATATCAGAAATGCTCAGTAAATCTTCATGTCTTGCCTTCCTGCTGCTCGATTCTAGTCAGTGTCTTGACTTCAGCTCTCATGGCCAATATACAATTTCTTCTGAATTGTTTTGTTGTTCTTATATTGACCTTGACTCTAAACAGGGTAATAATGCTTTCCTGGCATCTGACTCAAATTAATTTACTTTCTTGTCACATAACTCCTCAGTTACTCCTTTCTCTGAGGCATTTTCTTACTGTTGACCCCTGTGGCTTTTAGCATTAATCAGTCTTTTCTTAGCTTAATTGAAGTTGTTCCTATTATTTCTTACATCCTGCTTTTCTTCTTACACTTTTCCCAACTTCTTATAAATGTTTTGCCCTTTATCTCTATAATCTTCTCATCATGAACATAACTTAAAGTGCACTGAAGCATATGAATTATTAATATATTTACTCCATGTATACTGTCCACAGACTACTGAGATGCTGATAGTAAAAGATTCCATGAAAAGATTGATTCTCCATGAAACTCTTAAATTGGCTCTTCACTGACAGAAAATTCCATTGCAAAGAATTTGAAACCTCTAAATGAAAGAACAGGTTAATGGACACCCTTCCTCTACTTTATCCAGATCAAATTTTAAAATGCTTCATCAGGAACAAGTCATTATTAAAATAGGTAATCAGCCAGCAGGACTTACTTCAAAACTAGAGGTTGCAGTACATTCACACTACACAGTGAAGTGAGTCTAGCCGGAGCATTTTTTTTTTTTTTGAAAAAACAAAGATGATTTCAAATCATTCACAAAAAGATTTTATGTCTATGAGGTCAAATGTGAAAGCTTCCACAGCAAATTAGATAAAAATTGTGAGGTACGAAACTATCAGAAGCAGACATTTTCTGCATATTATAGAGACAGTTTCAACTATCTGATTAGATAGAATGCAGAGGCCATTTTACTTGTGTGTGTGTTTGTGTGTGTGTGTGTGTGTGTGGTGTGTGTATATATTACAATGAGGTAAAAAGCAGTGTATATTTTGTGTGTTGCAGGATGCAGCCTATCAGAATATATATTCAGGAATGATCTTGGTGTAAACATCTGTGGATAGGATTTGGCAAAGTGAGCAGTTGGGCAGTGATGCAATCTCTACAGCCTCCATCCGTCTTCTTGGGTCTTTAAAGCTTAAATATCCTACCCCAATTGTCTTTCTTTGAATTGAAATGGCCAGGCCCTTTCCCTTTCACTTCTATCAGACCCTAATGGAGCTAGGCATCTCTCTGAACTTTTGGCAAACCCTGAAAGGGATTTCCTACAACTATAGGAATGTTCTGTCCTTGAAGGCAGAACTGGGGCTACTATATCTATGCACAAACTGGATGAATATTTTTGTCTTATTGTTTGACTTATTGTTTCTTAGCTTCTCTTTAATTTATTGTTTCAGGTAAAACAAAGTTGAATAGAAATACTTTATCAGTGCCAAAAATCATAGGCAAAAGTTTCTACAAATTAATATCTCTATGAGGTAGATTCCCAATTTAACAGAAAATTGGAACAATTTCAGACAAAAACAGATCGCACAGAAAACACACACTTGCTCACACAAACGTTCACACTGATGACAGTGAACATCCTCAAGAAGGAATAAAGATTTGAAAAAAGTATATATTTTAAATGTTTATAATTTATTTTAATTAAGAAGAAGTGAGGAGTAATTTTTAAATGCATAAACGGTACAGATTATTTTGGAAATGGCATTACTTATTCAAAGGAAAACCCATTATTTATCATCATTTGCAAAAATTATTTTTGAAATATTTTAATGAGTTTTTTTATATTTATACATATGCTACATTTAGCATATGTAAAAAAGGCATTCCAAATCAAGTTTATTAAATCAATATGCTACCAAAATTCCTTTAATATTTTTATTTTATTATTGTGAAAAATATACACAACCACAGCATATTTACTGTTTTAACCATTTTAAGTGTACAGTTTATTAATTAACAGCATTGCACAAACACCACTACTGTCTAGAATATTATAATCTCAAATAGAAACTTTATACAAATTAAATAATAACTTACCGTTACTCTATCTCCCTCACAGTAGCCAGTATGCTATTTTCTGTCTCTATAAATTTGCTTATTGTATGTAATTTGTGTATGTGGAATTATATTTTATTTATATTGTAGCATGTCTCAGGAATCCTTTTTGTTTGTTTTTTCGTGATGGAGTCTTGCTCTCATGCCCAGGCTGGAGTGTAGTGGCGAGATCTCGGCTCACTATAGCCTCTGCCTCCCGGGTACAAGCAATTTTCTGCCTCAGCCTCCTGAGTAGCTGGGATTACAGGCTTCCATCATTATGCCTGGCAAATTTTTGTATTTTTAGTAGAGACAGGGTTTCACCATCTTGGCCAGGCTGGTCTTGAACTCCTAACCTTGTGATCCACCAGCCTCAGACTCCAAAGTGCTGGGATTACAGGCATGAGCCACGACAGCGGTCAAGAAATCCTTTCTTTTAGTCTGAATCATAGTCTTTTGTGTATATATGACATATTTTGTGTATCCATTCATCTGTTGATGAACATTTGAACTGTTTTCACCTTTTGGCTATAGTGAGTAATGCCACTATAAGCAGTGCTATACAAATATCTTTTCAAATTCCGGCTTTAAATTCTCTTGTGTATATACCCAAAAGTGGAATTCCTGGATTCTATGGTAATTAGGTAAATATGGATTCTAATTATTGGATCTATATTTAATTTTTATGGGAGTATCACATTGTCTTCCACAGTGGTTGAACTATTCTATATTCTCACCAAGGTTTCCAATTTCACCACATTCTTGACAACCCTTGTTTTCTGTTCGTTGTTGTTGATAATAACTATCATTATGGGTACAAAGTGATACTCATCATGGTTTGATTTGCATTTCCCTAATGACTGGGGATACTGAGTGTCTTTTTATGTACTTATTGGCCATTTGGATGTCTTCTCTGGAGAAATGTCTATTTTATTTCTTTGATCTCTTTTTAAGTGTCCTGCCTGCTTAAAATTCTTTAATTTTACTTTTTATGTGAGTTAAGAATATGCTCTCCATGCCCAGTATTTCTTTATGAAGGTCATATTTCCAACACATTAACATTGTCTCTCTGGTTTCTAGTCATGTTATTGTTTATTTTTATAACAAGACTCTCTTAAAGAAAATTTTGAAGCTACTTATACTGAAAACTCAAAGCAAAAATAGATAATTTAGGCAAACAGTCTTGTGGATATTTTTCTGGGAGTAGATCATGAAACCTGTTAAATTTCACCCTCTGCTATTAAAATTATGGAAAAATCAATTAATTTCTTGCTTTCATGTTTTGATCATGATTGAAAATTGAACTGTTGGGTGAGTTTAAATTTGAGACACCATTGAAGTCTGTATTTTTATGTCAACACTGCTGACAAAATAAAAAGAAAAGAAAGAAAAAATACATAGTTATTGGAAGAAGGGATACTACTTATTTGCTTATTGAAATTTTCTCTCTAAATGTCCTTATGAGAAGTACCTTTTTACATTTTTGAAGTATAATTTACATATAGCAAAGTACAGTGACATAGAATGTAGTTTGATGAGTTTTGAAAAATACATATACATTTGCAATTATGTGAAAATACAAATCATTTCCATTACCCTGCAATTTTCCTCTGTCTCTTTCCAGTCCATTTCGTATTTCAATAGGTAACCATCTTTCTGATTTCTGTCAACAGGAATTAATATTCTTTTATTTGAAATTTTATTTAAATTGACCATTAGAGAATATACTCTTACATATGTAGCTTCTTTGTCTTGGTTTATGTTTGGGGAATCTTGTATAATATTGTATTAATCAGTGGTTCATTTCTGTTTATTTCTGAGTGTTCTTCCAAAATATTAATATATCATAGTTTGTGTATTCCATTTCCTGTTGATGTGCATTTTGAGTCCTTTTGTGTACATATAGTTTCCTTTTTTCTCCAAGTGTGTAGAAATGGAATTCTGGGTTATGGCCTAGGTATGTGTTAACTTAACGAGAACATTCTTTCTCAATTGTATGTATGTAAAACTTTACACTATCACAATTAGTATATGAGAACTCCTATTAGTAGATGTCCTGGATAACATTGGTATTGTGAGAGTCTTTAAATGAGTTATTTTAAAAGGTATATAATAACAATGTAATGTAGTTTTTATTTCCATTTCCCTGATGAGTAATGATGTTAAGCATCCTTAATATGGCTTAATAAAATGACTTAATGGCTATTTGTATATATCGTTTTATGCAGTATGTTTTTGATTTGCCCAAATATTTTATTGGGTGATTAGGATTTTCTAATTGTGTTATAAGAGTTTATATATTCTGGATATAAGATATTTACCAAATATGTAGGCATTGTACATGATTTTGCCCCCAGTTTCTGACTTGCTCATTCACTTTCTTTGTTGTGGAGAAGTTTTAATTTTGCTGTAGTCCATTTTACTATTTTTTCTATGGGTAGTGTTTTTTGGGTCCTGTCTAACAAATTCTCTTGTACCTTAAGATCATAAGGTTATTTTTCTGTGATAGTGTCTAAAAAATACATAGTTTTAGATTTTCATTCGAGCTTAAATATATTTTTTGTATACAGTATAATAATATATAAATAGGTGATTTTTTGTTTTGTTTTCCATACAGAGAACCAATTGTTTTAGCATAATTTGTGAAAACAATTTTCCTGTCTTCACTGAAATATTCTCATACCTTGAACGACGGTCGACTGACCATATACTCTGGGGTCTAATTATGAATGATCAATTCTGTTCTATCATTCCATATATATAGCTAGGCCAATAACACATTATCTTGATTACTGCCGCTTCAAAAGTAAGTGCACCAACTGCATTTTATTCTCCAAGTATTTTTTTTTTCTTTTTTCTTTTTTTTTTTTATTGGATTTTAGGTTTTGGGGTACATGAGCAGAGCATGCAAGACAGTTGCGTAGGTACACACATGGCAGTGTGCTTTGCTTTTCTTCTCCCCTTCACCCACATTTGGCATTTCTCCCCAGGCTATCCCTCCCCACCTCCCCCTCCCACTGGCCCTCCCCTTTTCCCCCCAATAGACCCCAGCGTTTACTGCTCCCCTCTCTGTGTCCATGTGTTCTCATTTTTCATCACCCGCCTATGAGTGAGAATATGCGGTGTTTCATTTTCTGTTCTTGTGTCAGTTTGCCGAGAATGATGTTCTCCAGATTCATCCATGTCCCTACAAACGACACAAACTCATCATTTCTGATTGCTGCATAATATTCCATGGTGTGTATTTTTTAAACAATTCTATATATTTTGCATTTTCACATAAATTTTACCTTCACCAAAAATATATTTAAAACATGCTAGTGGTCGGGCACAGTGGCTCACTCCTGTAATCCCAGCGCCTTGGGAGGCCGAGACAGGTGGATCACCTGAGGTCAGGAGCTCCAGATCAGCCTGGCTAACATTTTAAAACCCAGTCTCTGCTAAAAATACAAAATTAGGCGTGGTGGTGCATGCCGGTAATCCTAGCTACTTGGGAGGCTGAGGCATGAGAACAGCTTGAAATCAAGACCAGAGATTGCAGTGAGCTGAGAACATGACACCACACTCTAGCCTGGGCAACAGGGCAAAACTCTGTCTCAAAAAAAAAGAAAAAACTAGGATACTATTTAAATCTTATCAGATCTGTAAACCAAGTTGGACAGAACTAATATTTTGTATGAGTCTGCTTGGGCTGCCGTAACAAAATCCCATAGATTGAGTCGAAATTTATTATCTGATTGTTCTGGAGGCTAACAGTTCCAGATCAAGGTGCACCATGACTGCTTTTTGATGAGTGCTTTCTTTCTGACTTGCAGATGGTTGCATTCTTACTATGTCCTTCATGTCCTTTCCAAGGGGTATGTGTGTTTGTTTGTGGGTCTATGAGAGAGAGAAAGATGGACAGAAAAAGAGACAGAGAGACAGAGTTCTCTGTGTCTTGTTATAAAGATACTAATCTATCAGATCAGGGTCCCAATCTTAGGACCTCATTTAACCTCAGTTACTTCCGTAGAGGCTCCATCTTCAAATCCAATTTTGCTGGGAATTAGGGCTTTAACATTTAAATTTGGTGGGGTCAAAAACATCCAGTCAATAACAAATCTTAACATTGAGTCTTCTTCTTACCTATGAACATGTTATATCTTTCCATCGATTCAGCACTTCTTTCATTCTTTTCAACATTTCTTACAGATTTTAGTGTTGAGATTTTACATATTATTCTGTTACATTTTCATCAGTGTTTTATGTTCTCTATGCTATTGTAAAAGGCATGGTATGTTAGAGTTCAGTTTCCAAGAATGTGATGTTAGTACATAGAAATATATTTTGTTTTTATTTTGACTCTGCGTACTGTGACCTTAATTTATTTACCAACTATAGAAGTTTTTTAAAATATGGATTTCTTAGAATTGTCTACATACGTAACCATTTGTCTGAATAAAGACAATTTTGCACTTCTTTCTTTCCTCTCCCTTTTTATTCTCTTCTTTCCTAAACAATTCAGTTCTAAACCTATCGAAGAATATTAACACGTCCACTTTCCGGATTGAAAAGGCCCCTACTGCACAGCATCAGGCTTCAGAACTAAATCAGAGAAGGAGGCATTCTTATGGACGAAAGCTGATGTGGAAAGTTACTTTACAGGGAGTTGGTCTGGTATGGGCATTCAGAGGCAGAAAAGGGTATCATGGGCATACACTCAATGGAGTGGCCCCGTGTGAGGGTCAAATGAGAGCAGATTGAGGAAGGCATCCATGAATAGGAGGTTCCAGCATGAGGTTTCAGAGCCTGGGCAGGTGTTACAAGATGAAGTATCCTGAGCGATGTGGCAGACATGGGAGATTTGTTATATCCAGGAGGCTTTATCAAATAAGTGAATATATTAAGGATCATTGTAGCATGAATTCTTTCTCTTATAGAAGAAAGTTGCAAATAAGAAAAGGAAGAAAACTAGAATCACTTTTGTCCTATTGAATTGCAGTCAGAAATACTGGTGGGAACTCATGTTTTAAACATATTTATACAGATTGATATAAAAATATCCTGGATGGGCCATGGGGACTTGCTGGCTTTTCACAACCCCTGTAGGGGGCAGCGGCCTCAGCTCTACCAGCAGCATGGAACCCAAGAATGCCATGCCGTGATCTGACCTCTATCATTACAAAGAGGAAAAATCTTCTTGACTTCATTATAGAGGTGATTCCTTTCTAATGATTAATTATTCAAGACCCTGTAAGCAGGACGAATGACATCACTAGTAATATTTCTATATGCCAATTAGTATTCCGTGCTCTCCTTCAAAAAAGTAGACCCAAATAAAGCAACATTTTGGTACGATCTATTTCTATGTGGCAAAATAGTGGGAAAATTCATGAATGGTGGTGACAAACCTATCAAGCCTAGTGATAGCTGGTTGTCCAAGACAGAATCTTAGTTCAACATTAGACTTACCCACGTAATTACTTAATCTACATGTAAGTTTAACTGTTAGTCTAAGCAACAACAGCAAAAAGAAATCTACATATAGCATGTGTGTGTACAAATATTTCTTCATTGTGTCCACAAATATTTCTTCATTGTGTCCAATGAGGAGGGTCTGAGGAAAGCAATATCCCAATAGCAATGAGTACACATATTATAGAGATATTTGTTTCTAAATATCATATTTGACTTAGAGGAACCAGAGATATTTTGAGATATAGATGATTTCACAGGTGGTCCACTGTATGTACAAGATAAACTCAACCTATCTTGGGCCAAAAGGCAAGTGAGTTTTCAAAGAATAAACAGAACTTGTCTAAAGTATTCAGAAGCAGCTTAATATGATTTGAATATCAAAATAAAATAGTAGTGATGGATTACAACCCATTGAAGAAGATAGAAAACTGTTAATCTATACAGATATAATTTACTAATTGATTGGTTAGAACATTTTATGAAGAGTGGGATATTTACACAGTTATTTTAAAGCTTCTATAAGAAGTGTATTAATTACAAAGGGAAAATATAAATTTTTCTGTTGGAAAAGACTTAATTAGTTAACCAAATTGAATATCACTGTCAGTAAAGGGATAAGTGGAAATGCACCTGTCAGCAGGATACAGAAAGAACATAGCACCGTTTCTATGATAATCCTGCTCTAAATGCCTAACCTAGATGTAAATATGAGGAAACATCAAACCTAAACTGTGGTATATACTACAATGCAACTCATCTGTAATTACTACAGTCACCTAAATCTACACGTTGAGGAAGGACTGATACTCCTCCGGCCTCAAAGATGCCAAAAGTCAAGACAAATAAATGTAGCACATTATTTGAGATAGTTATTTGTACTACACAGGTTATTATTGGAACAATTGGTGAAATTTAAATGGAATCTGAGTATTAGGTTATAACAATAAATTAATATTACATTAGAAATTTTCATAGAGGATTTGAGATTCTGTAAAAATATCCTTTTGTAGGATATGCCAACTGAATTACTCAGGAATGATGATTCATCAAGTCCACAACTTACTGTCAAATGATGGAGGAACAAATAAGTTCTTTATAAGTTAGTTTCACCTTTCTATAAATTTGTAAGTGTTTCAAAGTTTTTTTTTAAAAAAAAAAAATTTTCTCTATCTCTAATTGGTACACCTGTGATAGTACTTCTATTTACATATTGCAGTGGTTAGGATCTCTAGCGTTAAGTTGAAAGAGTGAGAATGGATATTTTCTCTCTGTTTAACTTACAGGGAAATTATTTTTGTCTTTCTATATCATATACGATATTAACTACAGAAATTGTTGTAGAATAAATAGAAAATCAAGTTTTAAAGTGGCTTATACTGAAATAATAAGATAAAATACAAGATAAAATCTTGTAGCTATTTTTTTCTGTAGGGTATATCACAAGTTGAATTCCATACTATCCCACTAAATATCAGAACGAGAATATGAAAATCATTTAATTTCTTTTGTTTCCAGTTTGATCAAAACTAAAAACAGAATGGTTGAGTGAGATTAAATTTGAGACACCATTAGACTCTGTAATTCTATATCAACACTGCTGATAAACTGAAAATAAAAGAAGGAAAAATACACTTATAAATATAGGATGGAAAGATAATATTTCTTGACATATTTAAGTCTCTGTTTAAACATTTTTAAGAGAAATGTTTTAAACTATGGATGTATAATTTAAATATGGCAACATAAAAATTACAAATACAGTTTTAGAAGTGTATTTTTAAATTTGCATGAATGTAATTTTATTGTTTCTCATTTTTTGTATTTTCTCATTTTTCTTAACAATATTTATTTTAAAGATTTATAATATCATAACTTCTACATCTTTATTATTACATCTAACTGTTGCACAGTATTTCATTGTATGCATCCACCAAATTAAAAACAAGGATAACAAATCCTTTACTGGGCCCACCAAGAAACATTTCAGTTAAATTTGACTAAAGGCTTAGTCACATATGGTTTTTCATTTGTTTTCATTTTTGAAGTTTCTGTGCATGGTTCATAGTGGGAAGAGAAGTATGAGCCTGGCCTCCCTTAATAATCTGAACCCCAATCTTTAATTAATTACTATGGTCTGTGTCCTGTGGTTTCTTTACAAAATCATCCTTTGTTGCTCTAAGCTTGAGCTTTTCAGGATTTCCTTATGAACTGATCTTACTGTCAATTGTCTTATGCAGTGGTTTTACTTTGTTTTAATATTCCATTGTCCCAAATAGTTTCCATTTAATCTAAAAATGTAGGTATTTTTCAGACACTTTATAGCTTTTGTTCTAACTTTTATTTAAATCTAATTATGCGAGAGAGGGGATGACTATAAGTTGGTATATGCCTTGTAGATTACTAAAGAGGGGAAAGGGAAAGTGAAAAATGCAGTAGGGTCACAAATGATGGCTCACTATGAGTTAATTGCCAGGCAAACTACCCTTAAAGGAAGTTCAGTGTAATATAACTGTAACATTTTTAGAAACCAATATAGTGTTGTCTTTTGCCTCTTTCCAATGAAGTTTATTCTCACAATTTTCTCATATAATTATTTTTAAAATTTTATTTGTTGATTGTAAAATAAATTCAAACTAATACCAAATACATATATTTGAAGTGACTAGTATAGGATATGAAATTTATGTTAACGCTCTAGAGATTACTCCTTTTAAACCCCATACATATTCTGTTCCATTCATTTGTACTACACATATGTTGACATAATATTGGCACTTAGTTTTCAAAAATAAAATATATGGGGCCGGGCGCGGTGGCTCACGCCTGTAATCCCAGCACTTTGGGAGGCCGAGGCAGGTGGATCACGAGGTCAAGAGATCGAGACCATCCTGGTCAACATGGTGAAACCCCGTCTCTACTAAAAAACAAAAAAATTAGCTGGGCACGGTGGTGCGTGCCTGTAATCCCAGCTACTCAGAAGGCTGAGGCAGGAGAATTGCCTGAACCCAGGAGGCGGAGGTTGCGGTGAGCCAAGATCGGGCCATTGCACTCTAGCCTGGGTAACAGAAGCGAAACTCCGTCTCCAAAAAAAAAGAAAAAAAAAAAAATACATATATATGCATATATATATATATATGTATATATATGAAATACTTTAAAATATAAAATAATTTAGATAATACTGGTTATCTCAGTTACCACTTATTGAGAGCATAGTGTGTGCCAGCTATTACTAGGCACTTTAAATACTGAACTTTTAATGTACTTGACACTATTGCAAGACAAGGATGTGATTTCTACTTTACCAAGAGGAAACTGAAGCTTAGGGAAGTTGACTGTAATATCCATCAATTTAGCTAGTAAATTACACATCTAGAATTCAAATTTAGTACTATATAATCAGGAAACTTGGATTGTTTCACTATAGTGTAGAAGCATATTAGTAAATATATATAAAACATCACAGAGTAACAACTTTATTTTATTTTTGTGGACAGGATTCTGATTGAACACATTCATCTATTGGAATTAATTTTAAAGGCTGAAGTTGCTTTGGTCTAAAAATACACTGACAACCATTTAGAGAGAAAACAACCTTGGAGTTTCAACTCCAGCATGGATTAGCAGCCAAGATTTCTTAAAAATATGACATAATCTCCTACGGTCTCAGTTTTTATAGTTTTAAATAAAATAATAACATCTATTCATACAAGTTGTAATTTGAGAATCAAAATTAGATAATAAATATGCAAATCCTTTAAAATCTATCAGGTTTTATTCAAATGCCCAACATTATTCAAACTTAGGGCAAACCTCAATGAAAAAAACACAATAGTTTCTATCAAAAAGCATATTTAATTCAATGCAGTTTTAATTATATAAATGAAAAGAAAAAATCTAAAGGAAATAAGAAGAAGCCTAGGTCGCAGTGGAGGATGTAATTACATGGTGGCCACGTGCCATGTCAGTGGGTTGGTGGTTGGGCTTCTTTCCCAACGTGTTTTCCTACACATCTGTTGAATATTCAGGAAGCATGCAAGCCAGAGGAAATGTGTAGAACATTGAAACACACACACACACACACACACACACACACACACACACAGGATTGCAAGTATTTCCAAAAGAAACATTGCCATCTTATTTAAACTTAATCTGGAGAGCAAACAAGAAGAAATCTGGCTTTAAATTGAGCATCTGGGATTGTGGATTACTGCAGGGAAATCAGCCAACATGTTAGGTTAAAAAGCTAAAGGCAAGACACAAATAGGTGTTCACAAATTTGGAGATAAAATAATGAAAACTGGTAAGTTATTTAAGAGCAGTGTTGTGAAAGCAAAATAATACAAAATAACACTTTAAAACACTGACAATATGACCACACATTTCATTTGTGTTCTGGCCAAAAGCTATATAGCAACTGCAATCTGGTTCATAAAGAAACTGATACAGGTCTTTAACATTTTAATCAGTTCAGTGATTCCAAATGAAAGTGCTCATTTCTCATTTTTTGATAGTAATTTTGAACTAGACTTTAATGTTTAGTTGTTATGAAACTTGGGCTTTTCTTTCAAAGCATCGTTTTGCAGTCTGTCCTATAATTTAAAATGTATGAATTACTGTTGTCACCTGCCTCATTATCCTGCAAAGACTGATCAGTTGTGGTAATACTTTAACCACAGTTTTACACTATCAGCACAGACCTATTTTTCTCTTTCCCATGTTTTCAGTTGACCAAAAACACTTTCAGTTTTCTCTTCCCATATACAGTTTCTCAACATAAAGTACGGCAGTGTGAATCAGTTCAACAGTGAAATGTTTGAAGGAAGTGTTGTTGATTGGATATTGATCTAAGATAAATTTATGCATATTATAGTTATGCATTCAGTTGAGTAAAAAAGATAATTTATTGTGATTGGTTCTCTTAGGTGCCTAGATATACATTTGTTTACAGATATTTGTGGCCAAACAATGTCAGAACCAAGTAATAAATTTTAACAAAGGCTTATTTATTGCTAAAATTGGCTGTCTGATACAACTTGACTAAAACAGTTTTATGGAATGATTTGTCCAAGGAATAAAATCTTAACAGCCTATTTTATTTAGCCATTTATTTCTACTAAACAAATATAATTCCTGTAATACCTATTTCCTAACGGCATATACATTTGTGTACAATAATAAAACAAAATAAGGGATCCAATGTCTACTTTATGAGCAGAATTATCCTCCTAGAAAGACAGTTAAAACAAATAATTCAAACTAGACAGACTTCCTTCCCCATGACATTACTTCAAGCAATTGCTTTTAAGAGATGAGATTTCTAAAATCTCAAAAATAATTAAAAATAAAAGAGGGATGCTGAATGAGACTGAACTAATTTAATGAGAGAATAATCTGGATGTTGAAATGGAATATTTTAATAACTAATATATATTAAAGTTTATATTGGCAAGTCACAGCAAAGCAAGCACTAAGACTTCACGATTGTGCGTTCTGATTCTAACACAGTGCACAGCTTAGTAAACATTGCTTGAACCAAACTGATATAAATTGTAATGCTATAGATGTATCTTATCATATTTAAAAACGTTTATCTATATTTCTTTTTCTCTTTTGACTTTTATGTGGATAAATTCATTTCTTGACTGATTATTTTTCTTGACTAGATTCATTTCCTTAACATGTACTTTATTATATGTTCAAGTATATACTTACATCCTTTAGAAATTGGATACAGTATTCTACATAAAATATGGCCATTTAAATTATTTTTACTTACTTCAAATACATTTTGATTATTAAATAGATCAATGTATTTTAAATATAGAGTAATAATTTTTTTAAATAAATTCTATTTGAACAATTACTATTACTTAAGTTCTTGTTATTCCTTTGCCATAGTGTTATTGCTTGCTAAACCCAAATTATAGTGTGGGGAAATATTTGAAATTGTGAATGTCCTGGTTTATAATAATGAGGTATTAAACAAAAATGTAGTTTCTATGTAACAAAATATTCTAAAATTATAAAATACACTAACATAGCATTAAACAGCCTCCAGTACAGAAAGTTTGCCCTAAAACACAAATAATTCTCAATATTATTTACAGAAAGTCCTACAGAAGATTTAAGACTTCCAACACTTAAGTGATCCATGGATAACTTATTATTCTGGATTCTAAAAATATATGTTGCGTCTTTCCCCTTTTTTCTGTCTATTTTACTTAATATCACTTACAATTCTAATAGACAAAAAAAAGTATTTTATTTTTATATTTTGCCTCATGTTTCTAAAAATTTGAATGTGGGGGCGGTTCAAAGTTTTAAGCCAAATATAAAACTGTTGTAGTGCTTTCTCAAAGGGATTGAAAACAATTAAATTTAGCTCTTGCTTGAGAAAACTGTTATGCATCATTAGTTGCCTCTTCAATCCATTCCATTCATCTTATTTTGTTTGGTGACTATACTAATCTTTAAGTAATTGTTAGATTCATCAGGGAGGGTGTTATTGGAACATGATAATGCAATCAGTTGCGGCAGAAACTAAAGTAGTTATTTATTCTTATATTAGGCAGAGATACTTGTAACCTCAGGTTTTTATTACTTTTTTGTTTTGTAAACTGACTAGAAATAAGCACTGTGAATTCATGTCATTATCTTTTCCCTTGACAAGACTGAAGGATGCAAGTAAACAACTTAGCTAAAAAATTAGATTAAATTGTGAAATTTTAATGGTGTTATCTTTATTGTTATGTGAAGGGGTCTGGGGATCACAAATGAAATTAAACATGAAATTGTATGAAAATATGTTGAGTTCCTTTTTTTCAGTCAGCAATTGTTTCTCTTTTACTAAAAATGAAATGGATGTAAGTTGAAAATTACATAATGGGAAATCGCGAATGATTATATAAATTAAAGACATTAAAATAGTAGAAAGAGAAAAATCACACCTTTTTTGGTTGGCAACAAAAGTAAATTACCAGTAATATAGAAGTCGAGAAAATTTCAAATTAAAAAATTATCTAGAAGGTATCAGTGATAGAGATAACCTAAATTATAGTAAGTAATTAATTTAAGAAAAAAACTGATGTTAATAATTCTATTTTTATCTCTGTTTAAGGTTACAGAATATACTAATAGTACTGACACAAAGCCATTCATCATCATTCCACCCCAGTCCCACATGACCACTACACATATACACCAACATTTTTTATAGACTTGAAGCACATCAAATGAGTTTATCTAGGCAAGTTGAAAAGAATGCCTTCCAGTGTGGGTTTTTTTTTATGCTTTTTTAAAGAAAAATGTGAAAAAATATTCAGATTAAATTTTATTTTGTTTAAAAATTTGAAATAAGTGGGAATATATAAAGAAATACTTTTTGGAATATCTCTAGAAACCAATTGAATGTGTAATAATTAACACAAAATTATGGAGAATAAATTATGCACAATTAACTTTCACATATAGAATGGAAGACATACAAAATGGGTGGGCTGATTTTTAACACCGCTATATTAAATATTTTCTTAAATTGTGTAAATACTATACATGCATTACTTACAATTCTCCAGTCATTAAATTTTTGAGAGTCATCCAAACAATTACTACTTAATGGTTAGTTTAACCAAAAAATTTGTTTAATTTCTAGTGGTAGTAAGACTTTTAAGGTTTTATTTAGTAAGGATGGAGCTCATTATAACTTTGATTTTATTAAATATTATTAAAGAAGGCTTGTAGAGCTAAACATATAAAATAACATTTAAAAATTTATTGAAATTTGGAGACTGCAGAAAATATAAAAACACAATCTTCACAGTTACATTTTATTTAATATAAATCAAGACACAGTTGTTTTTAAAGCAATTAGAGATGAAAATTCATTTTAACTTGGTAAAATTGCATTTTTTTTTAAGTTAAGTTTCCTTCAACATGGTAACCTAGTCACTTTTTTTTTTTTTTTTTTTTTTTTGAGACAAAATCTTGCCCTATCATTCAGGCTGGAGTACAGTGGTGGGATCTTGGCTTACAGCAACCTCTGCCTCCTGGATTCAAGCAATTCTCTCCTGCCTTAGCCTCTTGAAAAGCTGGGATTACAGGCGTGTGCTACCACACCCATCTAATTTCTTTGTATTTTTAGTGGAGATGGGGTTTCACAATGTTGTCTAGGATGCTTTTGATCTCCTGACCCTGTGATCCTCCTACTTGGCCTCCAAAGTGTTGGGATTACAGGCGTGAGTCACTACACCCAGCCACCTACTCACTCTTATTTGTTTTCTTAGCTATATAAAAAATGAATTAAGCATAGATTAGAAGCACAAGGAACAACCTGATGATTCATGAAATCAACAACAATTATAAATTAAAAATGGATTGGGTTTCCATAATGGCTATGCCAATCACAAGAGTAGACATAAACACTGATCATTAGTAATGTAGAAGAAAGCTAAGATCGAAGTGAATTTAAATTTTACCTTTAATTTGCACTATTTTTGCTTTAACTCTATTCTCAAGAGTGGTCTATATTAATTGGCTTCTCCTCTTCACTTACACCCACCTCTGCCAATAACATAAGCAAAATGTCCGATAAGGTATCTTCCTAGAAGTGATTGTGGTTTCCAAATTGTATTTCACTACATAGTGTCAAGCCTAATGTCTTTCAGTATTGTACAGATGGCATCTCACTGTCTTCATGTTTTGTCATGTTCAGTTTGCAGTAGAGTTCTCCAATCCCAATAGACATGTGCTAACCTTGCAAGAAGACAATTGTTTATAGATTTCTAATTTTGTTCATTTCTAGAGATTGGAAGCTAACTCACTTAGATTACTTTACGTTTCAGAATAGTAAAATAGCTCACTCTGAACTGATACTTGAGGATAGATGATAATGTCTTGCTCTCATTCCTGATGAAGCTTGCATACATTCCAGGTAAATAGATAAAACTACAGGTTCTCTTAGCGGTTTCCTGGGCTCAGTGTCTCTCAGCTGTGATACTGACTCGCCATAGGATCAGTAAGCCCTGATGCCACATCACCTCCATGGACGAGGGGCCAAAAGAAACTGATACTAGCATGAAACTTATGCTGCCTACCCTGCTGACAGAGTAATGAATGTCTACATCTGTTTGAGCTCATTGTGTCTTTAGTAATCACGTCTACGGAACTGTGACAGACCAGCCTGTCAGCTGCTACCATACTACTGCTTGGAAACTGCTTGACAGTCCTATTTGGATAGCTTTGGGTCTTTGTGTTCATTGAATGGCCAGGCTTGTAAGGAAAGAGAAAAGTCATAGAAGCCTCTAATGAACTTTTGCAAAATTACAAAAGAATAATAAAATGTCACTGAAACTTTAGGAAACCCAGTAGTGCAAAAAAAGAACCTCATTTAATAAATAGAGCATCACTCTCTTGGGGACTAAGAAATAAGTCAGAGAAGAGTAAAGAATATTAGAAAAATTAAATCCTATCTTCCAAGGGACTGGAAAGAGTACAATGCATTCTTATAAAAAAGAGTTATTTGAAGCAAGCAGAAATTATATTTCAAAAATAAATAAAATGTTAAGGGGGGTTCTGGGAAAAATAGGGATAAATTGAGGTCTAATAAATCTCTAATATAAAATGTAAAGAGAGAGTAAGAAGCAAATATAGATCAGAAGATGCAAAGATAAAATATTAACATATATATATATATATATATATTTTTTTTTTTTTTTTTTTTTTTTTCTTTTTTGAGGTGGAGTCTCGCACTGTAACCCAGACTGGAGTGCGGTGGCATGATGTCGGCTGACTGCAGTCTCTGCCTCCCAGGTCCCAGTTCAAGCAGATTCTTCTACCTCGGCCTCCCAAGTAGCTGGGATTACAGGCACTAGCCACCATGCCCAGCTAAGTTTTGTATTTTTTAGTAGAGATGGGGTTTCACCATGTTGGCCAGTCTGAGCTTGAACTCCTGACCTCATGATCCAGCCGCCTCGGCCTCCCAGAGTCCAACAGGCATGAGCCACCGCACCCAGCCATAATATTTTTTAAAGAAATAGTATTAGACAAAAATGTTTCCAAAACAGTAATGGTTAGACTAAAGGTACTTCATGATACATAACCACATAAATGGAAAAGTGCAATTTCTAGAGTTATTATTATGAGATTTTAAAACCAAAAGGACAAGGTCTATTACATATTCTCAGAATAGTCTCTCTTTTTTTTTAACCATAATTGAATGAAAATCTGATTTGACTATACTTTCCGACAGCAATATTGGGTATTAGAAGAAAATAACAGAGTTTTAAAAATTTTCTGATAAAAAAATTTGGATCAAAAATAAAATAAATAAAATAAAAAAGGAAAAATATTTGAATCATATCATATATGACTAAATTATCAACCAAGACATTTGAGATAAGCCATCACTAAAAATCACACATTTGTGTGCACTACACACACACACACACACACACACACACATACAGGAATAGGGAGAAATGGCAACTTTAGCAACTTGAAAAGTTAGGGACTATGGAGACAAAATATAATCTCAAAGGAAGTTCCAAATTTCACATGTATGTAAGATATTATACAATGTAATTATATATATAAAATACTCATAAAATAATAAATTATATTTCTGGTTAGCCATTTCTGCCCAACATTGCAAAATTTAATAATTTAGCACAACAACAATAATTTTATCTGCCATGATTCCAGGGTTTCAAGACTTTGGAAAGGATTTGGCTGGGTGTTTCTTTACCTAGAGTTACTTACAAAGTTGCAGTCAAATGTTAGGTGAGGATCTAGAGTTCCTGAGGGCTGACCGAATGTCCAGCTCTCTCTCTCTCTGTGTCTCTCCTCGCTCTGTGTGCATGTGTTTTATGTGTTTTGCTCTTTCACTTTGTTATCTTTTTTTTTTTTTTTTTTTTGAGACGGAGTTTCGCTCTTGTTACCTAGGCTGGAGTGCAATGGCGCGATCTCAGCTCACCGCAACCTCCGCCTCCTGGGCTCAGGCAATTCTCCTGCATCAGTCTCCCGAGTAGCTGGGATCACAGGCACTCGCCACTGTGCCCAGCTAATTTGTTTTTTTTTTTTTTTTTGTATTTTTAGTAGAGACGGGGTTTCACCATGTTGACAAGGATGGTCATGATCTATGGACCTCGTGATCCACCCGCCTCAGCCTCCCAAAATGCTGGGATTACAGGCGTGAACCACCGCGCCCGGCCACTCCTGTTATCATTCTCACTGTGTCCTTATGTGGTCCAGTGGTTTTCCCATGCAGTTTCTGCACAGCCCATTGGGAGCTCCTCAAAGTCTGGTAGCAGCCAGACAACTGGATAGTGTCCATTGTAACTCAAGGGGTGACAGTGCAAGGGTTCAAGCACATAAGGCAGAGGTGTCTTTCTTCACCTTGTCCTACCCAACCTCAAAAACGGTGCAGCATCACCTTAGCTACTTATGTTCTGCCCAATACAAAGTATTCAAGGGGAGAGGAATTAAATTCCACATCTTGATGGGGATTTAATGGGAGAAGTATAAAATTTTTCCTCTTGATTATTGAATGGCAAGTTATTAAAAGAAGTTATGGGGTGAAAGATATTATTGTAGCCGCCTGTGAAAAATATTATATGTTACATATATAATGTAAAACATGAATTCACACAGAAAAAAGTCTTTGAAAATCAAAAATATAGTACTGATCATAAAAATTTCAATAGAGGGCTTGGAGAATAACATTAGGAAATCCTTTCAGAAGCAAGAAGACAAAGAATGGAAAATAGGAGCCAAAGGACAAGGAAATTAAAGGGAAAAGCCAGGAGGATGAATATCTAATAAACAGGAGTTCCAAAATGACTGAAAAATAAAAACAGAGCAGAGGGACAATGAAAAAGTTATAGACTGTGCCAGAAGAGAATGTCATGAGACCACAGACTGAAAGGGCCCGACGAGCATTCTGCACATTTGATAAATATAGATAAAGGAACAATACCGTAAAGTTTCAGGAATCTGGACAAACAAAAACGTCTACAAACTTCTGACAGAAATTAAATCCATGAATTTTATACAAAGACCAGAGATCAGAATGACTGCAGATTTCCTAATAGCAATATTAAAAAGTTAATGAAATGATAGGTTTAATATCTCAAAAAATAATATTCAGTCTGTCTGTTTTTCCCAACAAGAGAGTCCATGTAAATCTGGTATTTTGTTGTCACATTAAAATCAAATAATAGATGCAAAAAAAGAGGAAGACATGGGAGATTGGAGCAATCAAAAATCCTGGTGAAGAAATATTG
The DNA here is from genome assembly GCF_049354715.1 of Callithrix jacchus. Lineage (NCBI taxonomy): Eukaryota > Metazoa > Chordata > Mammalia > Primates > Cebidae > Callithrix > Callithrix jacchus. Next base: position 180,775,530 of record NC_133503.1, read on the forward strand.
CAGGATGACAGCTCTAAACAAAGTTTGAATCACAAACAGTCCCTTTTGGAACCTGTCAGAAGGCTCTGAGAGATTTATCTCCAACAAAATAAAACCCATTGATCCTCAGGAGGTTGAGAGGAAATTTAAGAAGTTATGGAAGAATTTGTGATTCAGTTAAAAAATTAAAAGGGAGCACAGAAAAATAAGAATTTAGACAATTAGTAGCTGTGAGGAAGAAGGAAATAATAGTGGTAAGAAAAATACTGAACTTAAAGGAAGATTAATCATTGTGGAGTGGAGAAATAGAACCAATATAAATTCTATGTATTAGAGAGTCAACCTATCTATTATTGCCTATATTAACAAGGAAATCTACATTGACAAAGTTTGAAATAAATGAATGGAAAATGATGCACGAATCAAACATTAACAGAAAAAGAAAATTAACAACATGATATTAGACAAAAAATTACTAATGACATACTGTAGTGAACTATTTCTATCAGGTTATAAGAAAAACTCACAAGAAAATTATACAAAGGTAGTTAATGAAAAGCTTATTTATTATGTTGATTATAATTTATTATATTGATGTTGATATGCATATGTAATGAATTTTCTTCATTTTACTAGAATGCGTAACAGTTTTGCACACTATAAGTGACTATACCCATACAAAGAATACATTAAAAAATTTCACTCACAATAGCACAAAATCTCTAGAAAGCTAACAGAGTTCCACAAATTCATATGGCACAAGTCAGCTGCGTATCAAAACAAAAATGTAAAATTATAGTGAAAGACATTAAGATGTCCTAAATAGAGATGTATACATGAGACTAAGAAGCACTTATATGTTTAGAGTAAACTCATTGTAATCCCAATAAAATATTTTGCAAGAATATTTTGTTCTTGTCTATTGTTTTGCTTTGTTTTTAACAGAAGATTACATACCGATGTTAAAATCCCTGTAGAAAAATCCATGTTAAAAATGAAAAATAGGCCAGGCATGGTGGCTTATGCCTGTAATCACAGCATTCTGGGAGGCCTAAGCGGGAGGATCATGAGGTCGGTAGAGTGAGACCATCCTGCCTAACACAGTGAAACCCTAACTCTACTGAAAATGCAAAGCATTAGCCAGGTGCTGTGTATGCCTTTAGTCCCAGCTACTCAGAAGGCTGGAACAGGACAATCACTTGAGCCCGAGAGGTTGAGCTTCCAGTGAGCTGAGATCATGCCACTGCACTCCAGCCTGGGCGACAGAGTGAGACTCTGTCACCAAAACAAAACAAGAAAATGAAAAATGAATTAATAAAAATCCATGTCATAAAGACCAAGAACCCTATCATGATTTTTCTAAAAGATGGATAAGGAAGTATGTTTATTTGGATAGATACTAGTAATAGCTGTAAAGCTTAAGAAACTAAGAGTATGTTATTAGTGTAATACTGGTGCCGATAGATACATGAAACAGACAGAAGGCTCTAAAACAGACGGTGAGCATACCAAACATATTTAAATTATAAAATTGGAATTAAAAGTCAATGACTTAATGAATATCTGTAGTAAATTCTTATTTAAAAGTAGATCTGTTGCTCATACCACGCACATGTTCACACAAACACACATCCGCATGGTAAAACTGAATATAATGTCAAAAGAAAAGCTTTAAAAATATAAAATGAAGAGACTCTGAGACCATATTTATGACACTGTCTTAGAAAAATAATTTTTGAAAAAGATACAAAGAGAAGAAACCATAAAAAGGATGCTTGATTAATTTGACTTTGTTAAAATTAAACATTTCTCTAGTACAAAATGAACTGTTACCAATGTTAAATATCTCCAACTTGAACAAGGGATTTCTAGTAATATATTAGGCAATTGTTAAATCAGAATATATAAAGTATCTGTTACAAATTGAAAAGAATATGACAGAGCAAGTGAAACAAGAGGGAATAATAAAATAAAAAGGTACTAAAGAGGAATACTGAATAGCCTATAAAAATGTAAGTGAGGGAGTGAGTCTCATTCAATGGAACAGCAAATGCGAAAGGCTGAGGTAGAAATAAACATAGCATATTTAAGAAACAGAAAGGCCAGTTTAGGTTTACAAGGCTAAAGAAGGGAGAAGAATGAGGCCAGAGTGACAGGCAGGAGCTTACATCATATGGATGTTGTAAATTAGGATAAGGGGTTTAGATTATGTTCTGATGTGATGGGAAGCCATTGATTGTCATGCATAGTTTTGTGTTTAAAAATCATCACTCTCACAACTGGCTAGAGAGTAGTCATAGAATGATGGAAAAGAAGCAGAAGGACTAAATCAGAGCTTAGGTGACTAATTAGGGATTTGTGTTGGAATGGGAACAGCAGAGACTGTGAGAAGCAATTGGAGATACACTTAGAAGTCAGAAGGGATTTTCTTATGGAATAAATGAGTGAAGTTGGAGGAAAATTCAATGACTCCTAGATTTGTATTTTGAATAATTAGCTTGATAATCACGCAGCTTAGTAAAATGAGAAGGACTGATTTGTGGAAAGGATGGAAAGGATGCATTCTGTTTAGGAGAAGTATTCTTACCCAAATTGTAAAAATATAAAATATGAATGAAAAAGATGCACACCAGTCTCAGAATGGAGGTTGTGCAAGAATCTAAGGAAAGGTATAAATAGAGAAGACTTCAGTTGAGTGATTTACAGTTCATATTAATTTTATTAAAGTCAAAAAGATCTGATATAAATTAGGAAAAATATTGACATTTATGGAATCCTGGTATTTATTTGTTTTGTTTTCTAATTCCATGTACTTTTTAATATTCCATTTTGGTGGCATACATTTTTTTTTTTTTTGAGATTTATAGTCATATGTACAAGCCTGGAAGTTGATGGTGCGTGAAGGTGGGGTCAAGCGGAAAGTAGAAAGACATGAAAGATGTTAACTTTGTATTTAAAAAGAATAATACAGAAAAATGTGCATGTCAAAACTGTACAATTCAATGTATTTTCACAAACTGATTAGAATACTTTAAACATTTGCCTCCTTTTTTTCTATGTATTATTTTCATGTACTTTATTTCTATATCCAAAAACATGACTATTATTGTTTTGCATATTCAGTAATGATTTATATTTACCAGTTACTGTTCTGATATTCTTCATTCCCTTCAGTGATTTTATCTGGGATCATTGTAACTAGGCCTGAAAATACCACTTTAGTATTTCTTTTACTGAATGCCGGTTGGGATAAATTCCCTGGTTTTTGTCCAAAAATATACTTTTTTTTTTTTGAGACAGAGTCTTGCTTTGCCTTCTGCGCTGGAGTGCAGTGGCGCAATCTTGGCTCACTGCAACGTCTGCCTCCCAAGTTCAAACGATTCTCCAGCCTCAGCCTCCCAAGGAGCTGGGACTACAGGTGCCCACCACCCCGCCTGGTGAATTTTTATATTTTTATTAAAGACAGGTTTTCACCCTCTTGGCCAGGTTGGTCTCAAACTCCTGACCTCCTGATCCTCCCACCTAGGATTCCCAAAGTGCTGGGATTATAGACGTGAACCACTATGCCCAGCCCCCAAAATATACTTATATCACCTTTCTTTGAAACCTATTTTAATACAATATAGAATGTTAAACTAGTGGTTATTTTTTTAATCAATGCTTTAAGACGTCATTCCATTGTGCACTGGCTTCTGTTATTTTTTACTGAAACCAAGTATGACCCATGTTTGCTGCTTTAACATTAATGTGATTTTCTCTGAGGTTCTTTTATAGTTTTTCTATGTCCTGAGTATTTAAAACTTTGAGTATAACTTGGTTAGCTGTGGTTTTCTTCTCATTTATCCTTTTGGGAGTTCTCACATCTTACTGAATCTGTGGGCTGTAATCTTTCACCAGTTTTTAAAAATTTCTTACTCATTTTTTCTCAGAATACGACTTCTACTTCATTCTCACTCTTTCTCTTTCTGGAAATCCAATTTCATACCTTGCAACTTTTGATTCTGCTTCACAAGCGTTCCAAGACCTTATGCATTTTCGTTTTCATATTTTTCTGCATGTTTCAGTTTGTGTATATTCTATATATTTGACATTTCTTGGGAATTTTTTTGGCTTCTGAAATATTAATCTTATGTTTTTCTGTATCCATTTTCTGTAAAATCTCTCTGTTAATTTATGAATGACAAATATTGTATTTTCAGTTTGAGAACGCTCTTTTGATTCATTTTATCTCAATTATCTATTTTTCTATCTTTTTCCATATTTTCAAATATATTAAAATAGTTATTTTTCAGCCTTGATTGCTAAATCTGTTATCAAATATGGTTTCTCTCTCTCTCTACTTTTACTCTTGCATGTTAATCACATAATTGTGCTTTTTTGCATGTATAGTAATTTTTATATTTAACCACACAATATGTGTAATGAACACAGAGGCTCCGGAATGGATTATTTTTTACCAGACAGTTTTTTTTTGTTTATTAGGTTATTTATTTGCTTATCACCCTGATTATTAACTTTATATGTCAAGTTGGCTAAGATGTGGTACACAGTTAATTAAGTAACTAGTCTCAGGTATTTTTTAGATATGCTTGACATTTATAATCAATAAACAAGTAGAGCAGATTACTCTACATAATATAATTGGACCCCATTAAGCCAGTCAAAGTCCTTAATAGCAAGGACTGAGATTTCAAAAAAAAAAAAAACAAAAACAAAAGGAGGAGAACTGGGAATTCTTTCTCAAGCCTATATCATGGAAAGCCTGCTGAGGTTCCCATCTGGTGGCCAGCCCTGTGGATTTCTGATTCTAGACTGGAACATCAACTTTCACATGAAGTTCGAGTCTGCTGTCCTCCCCTGTAGATTTTGGACTTGCCAACCCCCACAACTGCATGAACCAATTTCTTAACATTTATTTGCTTTACACTTCTTCAACAATTGGCAGAAGTCACCAGGAGGAATTTGCCTGTGTGTTTTGCCACTTCAGCGTGACATGGAGAGCTGCGTATCTTCTACTTTCTCTTCTCCTGAGCAGTGGCCATTTGTCGAGAGACCAAGCATATATGTCTAGCTTCTAGAGGCTCTGAGAGTTGTTAAATGCCCTTAGGTTAAAAAAAAAAATCTCTGTAAATCCTCAGGTTCAATTCCACAGTCTCTGGAGGTCTTTCAACTTTCACCTGTTTACCTTTTATTTTTAAAAATTTGAATCTAAGAACCACAAGTCTCTGGAAATATAGATAATTATATCCCAGCTTTGAGAAGCTTTCAGCCCTGCCCGTTAGCCTCCTACAGACTTTATTCAACAAAAGTCTTATGGGGAAGACTGGCAATGTACTTGAAGACCATCAATTTACCAATACTTTTACCCCCATATCACACGAAATCTAAAATCTTTTTTTTCCTAGAAGTACACTTTCCTTGGCCAGTTATGGATATTCACCTTCAAGCCCCTTGCCAAGAATTGGCAAGTTCCCCAGGGAAAAGGCAGCTGCCAGTCATAAGCTCACATCTGTACAATCTCTCAGGTTTCAGTTAGTTCAGTTCTTGTTTACGTAGCAATTTGGCCGTGGCAAAAGGAGTTTCTGTGATTTATTTAGCTGTTCTACGTGATGTCAGTAGGAAAGCTGACCTGCTGTTGCTTACCTACCTCATCCTACACTTAAGATAAATTACAGCTGTTTGCAATGACCTAAATTACAGTTTCAAAGGCAAACTTGGATTAGCATTTCTATTAATAGTACTTCAGGAAAAATTTTAAATTGTCCTCTGATAATCCATGTATACATCCTAGTTCACTGATCCAATTTCATGGTTTACTGGAATTCCTATATAGCTTACAACACAGTCTTTTTCAGGTTGAAGGCTAAAATTTTTTTGTGTGCAGATTTATACTTTTAATATAGAGTAATTGTTGACCCCTTATTTCATTATGAATTCCTGACTCCCTTTCACTTCATTCATAATCTTTAGGCTTTCCAAAAAATAGCACAAAATGGACCCATCATTGCTCATCTTTCTAATTTAATTTTGTGGCATTTGACTCTGATGTCTCTTTCCTTTTATAAATAAAATAGATAAAAGGAAAATGTACTATGTGCTATGAAATGTTTGGAGTTCAAAAGAGTAGAAAACTTGGTTCTTATTTTCAAACTATATATTTTTAGTTTCAGAAAAAATTACAAAAATAATAGTTCAGAAATTATTTCAGGTGTTATAAGAGTTTATATGTGTATATATATGCACGCACAATTTATATATGTATACACACATACATAGTCATATATACATGCATAAACAATTTAAATAATTTTGTATACTATTATACATATATACACACATTAAAAGTATAATTGGCGCACAAAGGAAAGCAAGGTCACTTCAGTTTTTCAATGGCATTTTGAAATGCTTCATATGGGTGATAATGCATAAATAGGATATTTATAGAGGCGTATGAATATTTAGGGTGGATGAATCAATGTCATGAGGTAGGAGACAAATCGCAGACTCACGACATTGATATGTTTACGGAATAGGTATTTCCCAAATGAAGATATGAATATCTCTCAGTCAATCAAGCAATCTCTTTTCCTGGTGAGAGTGTGTATCTTGATTCTCAATTCCTTTTTATTGGGGAAAACACAGAAAGTTAACCTAGAATAAGAATTTTTTTTTAAATTTAGGGTTCTTTGGCTATATTTCAGAGGATCTTTGTACTCCCTGATACTGCATTAGCATTGTTTGTATATTTTGTACACACACACACACACACACACACAATTTTTTTAAGGATACCATTCATAGCTTTTAAGAAAAACTCATTTTAGTTAGTGTCCCCAAAAATCAAATAAATATAAAGATCCAGTCTTGTTTATCTCTTTCCCCTCTTTGACTATAGCTCCTGGAGGCCATAGTCCACTGCCCAGTCCTTCTCCTTCAGGCATCCAGTCATGTGCTTGTCACCATATACCTTCTGAAATAAAAGTAACTTGACAAGCCTTAGAGGTACAGACCTTCAAATCTTGCCTCCGTAGCAATGTCTCCAACCTTTTGAAGCCCGAAAATACCACCCTTAGAATTTCTATCACTTCTTTAGTTTCCTTCAGTCAGTTACAGAGATATTTACTTTTTTATTGTTGATTTACTTTGTATGTGTCGGGGGGAGGGGGTTCTTTTTTATTGTATTTGGGCTCTGGGGTTCATGTGCACATGCTGCATCTTGTAGGATTATTGCATAGGTACATCCATGCCATGGTGGTTTGCTGTCTCCTTCCACCTCCCCCTCCCCCATCACTTACATCAGGCATTTCTCCCGATGTTATCCCTCCCCATCCTCCCCACCCCTCTGCTCCCTTCCCCTCCACCCCCCTACCTAGCCCAGTGAGTATTGTTCCCTTCCCTGTGCCCAAATGTTCTCATTGTTTGTCACCCATCTATGAGTGAAAACATGCGGGGTTTGGTTTTTTGTTTTTGTTTCAGTTTGCTGAGAATGATGGTTTCTAGATTCATCCATGTCTACAAAGGACACAAACTCATCTTTTTTTTATGGCTGCATAGTATTCCATGGTGTATATGTGCCACATTTTCTTTGTCCAGTCTATCATTGATGGGCATTTGGGTTGGTTCCAGGTCTTTGCTATGGTAAATAGTGCCACAACAAACACACCTGTGCATGTGTCTTTATAATAGGAAGATTTATAATCCTTCTAGTATATACCAGGTAATGGGATTGCTGGGTCAAATGGAATTTCTATTTCTAGATCCTTGAGGAATCGCCACACTGTCTTCCACAATGGTTGAACTAATTTACCACCGCCAGTTATTGGTTTTTTTTTTAGAGACAGAGTTCTACTCTGTCTCCCAGAATGTAGTGGCAGAATCGTACCTCACTGTAACCTTGCACACATGGGCTGGAGAAATCCTGCCTACACCTCCCAAGTAGTTAGAAATACAGGCAGGCCACCTGTTTGGATAAACAAAAGAAAAAAAATAATGTAAAGAGGAAATCTGCGTTGCCCAGACTGGTCTCGGTCTCCTGGTCTCAAAACATCCTGCTGCATTGGCTTACCAAAGCACCGAGAGTATAGGTGTGAGCTACATACCAGTCCTAAGACACTTCTTTAATGAATATTTACATGTAGCCCTCACTTTCGTTTGAAATTTTCTGTCTTTATGCCTTTCTTGGTGAAAAGTAGGAAAGAATGATTCTCAGCTATTTGTATAGCTTATAGAAAATAAGTTATATTCTTTACTAATTTTTATTTTAAATGAATGTCTTGCTTTTAAATACTGTAAATTTACTTAACAACTTCTTAGATACTTATGTACATATATGCTTATATTGTAAATCCATGATGCTTAAGAAGACTTCTCCAAGTTGTGGGGAAAAAATAAGGTGTTAAAATGTTCAGTGTAGCCAAGTGTGGTGGCTCATGCCTGTAATCCCAGCACTTTGAGAGGCTGAGGTAGGCGGATCATGAGGTCAGGAGTCGAAGACCAGCCTTACCAACATGGTGAAACCCCATCTCTATTAAAAATACAGTAATTAGCCAGGTGTGGTGGCCAATGCCTGTATTCCCTGTTACTCGGGAGGCTGAGACAGAAGAATCGCTTGAACCTGGGAGGTGGAGGTTGCAGTGAGCTGAGATTGCGCTACTGCACTTCAGCCTGGGTGACAGAGCCGAGGCTTCATCTCAAAAAAAAAGAAAGAAAAAAAAGAAAAAGTTCAATGTAATTTTCAGACCGCAAGGTGATAATTTTCATAAATCAGTGATTTTCAAAAATATAAGAAGATTCCTGGCTTCTAAAGGAATATGAACCTTCTCTAAATCATTTTCTCAATAACTCTTTTTACAAATGATAAGCTAATACATGAGAAATTGAGAAATAATGTGTCTATTTTGTGTTTTATATACCACTTAAGGACTTAACAAGGAGGGTTCCTTAAGTTATGTACTTAAATTGTTGACCTTTGAATCAGTTAATGCCTGCAAATACATTTTAAAAATTTCTGGCCTTGGAAGCAGATAATGCCAGTGAAAGTGTGTCTGTAAAATACTTACATAAATGCCTTTAATGAAATCTAGTATCTTTCCAATGCTAGCAAATAAATATATCCTGGTTGAGATGCTTCAAGAGGTGAGGTAGCAGCAGGACATGCCTTCTAGAATTCTATTGCATTCTCATGAAGAAGTCTAACCTCTTGTGGGTTCTCAAGTAAGTCAAGTTGTCTTCAAAGAAAGCTCCTACATCTCCAGGACCATCTCAGATTGGACACTTCAGTCAGAAGTGGCCATAAGCACCTGGCCAATTTTCAGTGGAGTGCACTCTTGGAAGACTAAATGAGAGGAGGAATCCCTAGTTATTTAATCCAGATCCTATCCACGTTTTTCCTCTTGGAGGAAATCTCAGGGAACCTTGTCAAATGTGAAGAATGAACCACTTAACATTTTTGCCAAGAACTAATCTATGCAGATATGTGAGTCTACCATCATTTAAACCTTCAGTACTTGCCTCTGGTCCCAGAAAGAAATTATTCAGAAATGTACTTGTCAATCTAAATCATATACATGGGCAAATTAGTATAGCTGTTTCTGTAATCCATTAGAGTTGTTTCTATAATCTACTCCATTGATAAGCTTTATTTGTCTTCTCCATTTTTTTTTTTTTTTTTTGAGACTGAGTCTTGCTCTGTCACCAGGCTGGAGTGCGGTGGTACGAGATTGGCTTAATACAAACTTTGACTCCAGGTTCAAGTGATTCTGCTACCTCAGCCTCCTGCGTAACTGGGACTACAGGCATGTATCACCACTCCCAAATAATTTTTGTATTTTTAGTAGAGATGGTGTTTCACCATGTTGGCTAGCATGGTCTTGATCTCTTGACCTTGTGATTTGCCTGCCTCAGCCTCCCAAAGTAGTGTGATTATCAAAGTGCTGTGATTACAGTCATGAGCCCACCACACCTGGCCTTCCATTTTTGAAGGAAGAATTGCTTCATCGAGATTCATAAAACTGGTCTTGTTTCTCTGTACATTAATATTAAACAGTGCCCTGGAGGGCGCAAACTACACTATATTGCCAATATTACTCTGTAATCTTCCCATACTCCAGTTCAAAGCTCTCTCCCCTTCTCCTCATTTTTCTCCAGCCCCAACAACTTGAGTAGATACTACTTTTTGACCAGATTGTGTTTACTGGCTTTAACATGCTTTCAGCTGCTTTCTGATGCCAGAATATTTTTCACCTGTGTTTCTTTTTTGGGTACAGATTTATAATTTGATTCAGTGCTTTATTTGCCATTTGATATTATGTTTCTCAACTGCAGCAATTAGAGCAGAATGCTAACGATGCCACCAAGAGAGCATGGTGTATTTGCCACATTCTACGTTTTGTTTCAACAAATATAAAATACCTTTGCTGTTTGAAAGAAAATCAGGCATAAAATTATCACTGTGTGTTGAAAAATCTATTCAACACTTGTTATTTTCAGGTTAATGTACATAAAGACTAGGCATAAATTGTTTGACTCAGATACTGAATGTTATAGTCCTTATTCATCTTTCTAAAAACTAGCCTAACAATTATAATTCTAATATAGTGCTACAAATTTAATTCTAATTATCTGTTTTCCCAGTTTTTGGAATGAAACCAAATACCAACAATTACCGATATCTAAAATGGTGTCAATATTCTGAATGAGAAATAATCTCACAATATAAGCAATCTAAATGCCTATGGATAGATAAGGTTTTTTCACCATTTAAATTTTTTCTTTATTTTTCTTCTAGTCAATGGTGAAAATATTAGTAAAATATTTTATATTTTATTCTTTTGGTAACAAATTACTCAAATTTCCTGTACTTTGTAAATCGATTTTTGTGGTAATATTTCTTCATTAAATGTAACTTAATAAAAATGTATTGACATTAAGAGTTACAGATTTGCTATAGTCTGAATATTTGTGCCCTTGCTGCCAAGATTCATGTATTGAAATCGTAGCTCCTAAAGTGAGATGGTATTAGGAGGTGGGGCCTTTGTGAGGTGGTTAGGTGTGAGGGCGGAGTCCTCATGAATAGGATAATTGCTCTAGTAAGAGATCCTCAAGGAAGGAGCTTCATCCTTCTACTATGTGAAGACACTGCCAGAAGGTATCTGTGAACCAGAAAGTAGCGCCTCACCAGACACCAAATCTGTTGGCACTTTGACGTTGGACTTTCCAGTCTCCAGAGCAGTGAGAAGTACATTTCTGCTATTTATAAGCCACTCAGTCTATGGTCCAATTATGAATAGCTTAATGAAGAAGACATCTTCTAAGAAATGCATCATTAGGCAACTTTGTCATTGTGCAAACATTGTAAAATGTACTTACACAATCCTAGATGGTAGAGTCTTCTGCATACCTAGGCTACGTGGTATGGCCTTTTGCTCCTAGGCTACAAACCTGTGCAGCATGCTATTGTACTGAGTACTGTGGGCAATTGTAACACAAAGCCAAGTCTTTGTATATCTAAACATAGAAAATGTACAGTAAAAATACAGTATTATAAACTTATAGGACTACTGTTGTCTATGCAGTGTGTCATTGAAATGTTTTTATGTGGCACGTGATTGTAGTTTGCTATAGTGGCCTGAGCAGATGAAAATGAAACTGTTCTACCAACATTGTCCCTACACTGAAGTGTAATCTTATTTCATTTCCGGGTGATAAACGATTGATTGGATATTCTTTTCCCCATCTTTAAACACAATTTAAAAGAAGATGGTTTTAAACTAGATAGGTTGCAAGATCCCTTTAACTTATAAACTTTATTTTATATAAAGAAGATGTTTTACAAGAAGTGTTATGAAATTGTCAGAAACCAGACACATTTCAAGTGACCAGGCATTCATTACATAATTTGTTTGAATTTTTCTTTAAATTAAATGTATCATTTGGTTTTAAATATTAAAATTACTCAATATAAGCACATGTAATAATGTATTATAATTACAAAGTATGAATAAAAAAAATTAAATAGGAGGAAAATGACTTTTAAATGTGCAGTAGCGCTTGTTCTATTTTCATTAGTTGTCACGTATCTTGCCATGTCCTTTATCTAGTTGTGAATTTACAAGGAACACAGCAGGTTGTGAATTTTTAATAGGCTTTTCTCGAGGAAAGAAAAGGGCAGTATTAACATAAAATTCTTCTTAAAAATGTGTAACACAAATGTTTCACACCGGCAAACAGGTGTTACTGGGGAACTAAAACCACAATAATCTAATTTTTTTTTATGTTTAAAGAAAACTTAATGTCTCACACAATAAAATAGTATAAGGCAAATCAATATATAAGTTGTATTTTTCAAAGTAGGTGCTGTAAGTTTTTTGGCATGTGATCCATTGATCCTAACTTTTTAGCGGTGTAAATTAAACAATTTTGCTCGACTAAATGTTTGTTTTTTGAATCCAAGTATTGTTACCTGATATCCAAATAAAAAGGGAAGAGTCATGAAAAAGCTATAGTTATAAAGACTAACTCTTGTTTGATTACTACTCAATGAATGAATTGGAATAGGAAATAAAATTGTGCCACACACACACAAAGAATGAGGGAAGGTGGTAATACCAGAAAAATAGTGGAAAAAGTATGCAGAGTAAAGAGATCATTAAAATAATAAGGAGAAATTTTAAAAAAAAGATGGGAAGTTTAGGCAGGGGACTATAACTCAAGAACTTTGTCCTTTGGTCTCTTTCTGTAACTGTTAGGAAATCATCAGCATCAGTAAACCTGTTATTACTTAGTTCTTGTATTCCATCAGTTTCATCTACAAGGGGAGCAATCCCCCAAGTTCAGGAGATCTGGAAATTCATCCTTCTGCCTCCTTTATTACGTGAATATCTCTTGTAGTTTCTTTACTTGCCCATGTCCACCATCTTTCATTAAACATAGGCTAATGTCATGCCCTCATATATGGTCCTTTTTGCCCTTCATTCTAGTGCTAGTGCTCACTTGTTTCCCTCTGTAAGAAAAGAAAATATTTTTTAAACACACATTATCATTAGTACAAGCTCTAGTGGTTCAAGAAAATTGTATAATAATTGTGGCTTCTTAGGATCAAGCTGTATAAATTCTTAGGTGTAATTTGCTTCTTTTACATTCCCTTGGAGAAGGTAGAAATCCTATCATTTTCTGATTCTCAAAACCACAGTCTACTTGCAAACTCCATCTCTTTGATTCCCTACTACCACGTTCAATTTTCTAATCCAACAGAAACTCCCACAGTATGTGGTCCAATTATAAGATTTAATTTTCACTCCCTGTATAAGTGAAACTGAAGATAATAATCCTGCTGTGATTTATATTCCAAAACTGAGCTTTATAAAAATTAAAATCTTACTATCTTAGCAGCTTTTTTGCATGTCAAACTGATTAGCATAGGAGAAAGGTTCCCATCTCGCCTCAGATCCTTCTTCATTCCAAATCTATGTTCTGTATTTATTCAGTGTTCTTTCTAAAATGCAAAATTAGTAAAATATAAAGATTTCCCAGGTTCAAACCTCTACTCATTGTTTGATAATTTAGGTATTGTAAGCTTAAGAAATCCTCATTCATTCCTGGGGGCTGTATTAGGGGCTGTCCTGTGAATTTCCATTTCACAAAATGTTTGATTCTTCCACAAAAACTGACTGGAATGATTGACTTGGTTTAAGATGTACATGATTCTTATGAAAATAAACAAATATTTTTCAATTAAAATTAGTGAATGTATAGACAATAAATATAACTGTCTACTATAAACCATAACATTATCTGATCAAATTATTAATAACATCAATAATTTTTATTGAATTACTTTGATTCTCAGATAGAACAAGAAATATGCAGTGCTTAAATCTGTAACTTGGAAAATTGCCACTGTGTTGCACATGCATATAATTGGAAAGTTTCCCAGCAACTATGTACATTTTCAGTTCCTGTAAAGCATCAATCTTGTGACCTTTCTTTAAAGAGTGGTTTCCTGGATAAAAGTCACGTGTTACTTCTGAAAGCTTTTAAGTTAAAAGGAGTTATTTCCTGAGTTTATCAACCTTATTGTTTATGAATAGCTAAAAATGTAATAAGAAACTATCTGTTATCTGACTTCTCATCTTTTTTCTCCAAAGTATATGCCCATCTGGGGTTTTCTTTATCTATTATGTGTGCATTAATAAGCAGTTTATCCAGAAATGTGGTTTTATCCAGAGTTGACGGCTAGGTGCTAATTACTACAAACCATTAACCAAAAAGTAGACTGCTTTTATAGACCCAGTGATAATAAGTAATGCAATTAATTAGAGATAGATACACATAACATTTTATTTATTTTAAATTTTTTTCATATCTACATAAAAATGTTTACAGGGGCAAGTTCATTGAAATAAGTTCTCATAAGTAAAAAAGAACCTTTTAATTAAATAAACAAAAGTCTTCTTTAGGAAATAATTAGTTGAAAACTCAATACTTAATTAGATGAAAGGGAGTGTTGGTTTAGATAAAGAGCAAAAATCAAACTAATTTAGATAAATGTCTAACTTCAATTATATGGAAAAAATATATATAATTGAAGCATATAAGTGAAGATTATTGTCTCCAATTCTTAATTCTCTAGGCTGTAGATCAGTATGCCTATTCTGACTTATGTCTACATTTTATATCAATATTAAAACACAAAACTTGCCTATAACGATGTCTGTTATAATAAATGTTTGGTAGGAATTAAGGCCTACTGTTTTAAAAATATTTCTTATCAAATGCGTAACAACATAAAATTTGTTGAAGCATAATATCATCACACATAATAAAACTGTGATCCTAGCATTTAAAAATGTTTGTTGGTAGGATGGTACACCTTAAAAACAAACCATACATTTCTTATATTTTTCAAAGCCAAGATCTGTTCTTCCTGTGGCCAGGCTTTTATTTTTCAGAGGAAGAATTCCTTATGGGGCAGGAGGTATACCCATCTGGCAACTGGCAACTGCCTGTTCCTTTCCAGAATTCTCAGGGTCGTTGGGGCCCATTATTTCTTCCCCAAACATTCTGGAGCTTGCTTCTAGGTATTACAAGAGGCTCTTCTTTAAGTCAGTTGCCCACAGGTTAGATTCAGTCACTAGTACTACTGCTAAGCCTGTTGGCTGGCCTTAAGGGCATCTGTTGAAAAACAACATGGATGGATGGAATTTCTTCATGATACAGGGACTCTTGGACTAGCATTTGCACTAGGATAGTGTGTACATTGGGCTGAGATGTCCACAGGAAGGCGTGCAAAGCTCTTCGATGTGATGAATTGATTCTCAAAGCTCCAGTGTGGTTATGTTATAGGTGCAGAAAAACAGCAAGACATAGGCCTTGTATTACCTTGTTCCTGCACAGAGTTTGTCTTTGTAGGTTTTTAAGAAGGTAAATTTGACAAGGTAGGAGGCTAGAACATATTTTATTTTATAGTTCATTAATTTGGTTTATAACTTGAAAAGATATAGACATGTGTTATGTAGACATCTGTCTGCTCTGAGTACTACCAGTATTTGTGGGGTTAATCACTGTCTATTGTATAAACCAAAAAACGATATATGTTGTTTTTTAAAGTAAGAACTATGTCTCCTACAGCTTTGCTTTTCTTACAGTTCTTAAGATATTACTAATTCATCAGTAGAAATACAATAGCTAATAACAAGTTTATAGCAGATACATTTCTTGCAAATATAAGAATAAAATAATTTTCATTCACAAAAAGAGATGAAAGAGCAGTGTTTACAGCAACATATCAAGACTGATATCTTATATCTGGAACAGAATTTATTTCCCCATGAAAATGAGTATTTTCCAAGCAAAGCAAAGAGAGGAGCTTGGTTTAATTTTATTACATATTTTTCATTTAGAATAAAAATCATTCTGATATATAAAAGGCTATTCATATGGTTTAAAGTGTATAAATGAGTGTGATCAAACTTATTCAACTCTTATTTCAAGAACTCCGATAGCTGACCCCATTGCTCAATGATGAAACTTGAAAAACCTTTGAATTATTTCAGCATCAGATACCTTTATACATTATCATGTATATACTCTTTTTATTTCCTCTAGCTACATTCAGACCAAGATAAAGGAGATGGATCACTCAAATATATCTTATCGGGAGATGGAGCTGGTACTCTTTTCATTATTGATGAAAAAACAGGTGATATTCATGCCACAAGACGAATTGATAGGGAGGAAAAGGCCTTTTATACTCTACGTGCACAAGCTATTAACAGAAGAACTCTGAGGCCAGTAGAACCAGAGTCAGAGTTTGTGATCAAAATTCATGATATCAATGACAATGAGCCAACGTTCCCAGAAGAAATCTATACAGCTAGCGTTCCTGAGATGTCTGTTGTAGGTAAGTTCATTTAATTTATGATGATATTCAAAACATGTTTTAAAAATCAATAAATTCTTATAATATTATAATTAATTAATTGAAATCCTCTTTGATTTGCTACCTTGAGTACATTTTTTTTCTTTTAGGAGACAATCAGATAAAAAGATTAATGCAATTTACATTTCCTATGGATTTGTGAATCTTTATAGTACATGTAGTTAGATGCTTTCGTCTACAATCAAGAAAATGTCATTGAGCTTCAGTAGAAAATTGTGAAAATAATTTTTTTTTTTTGCTTGGATTTAGATAACAGTTGTGTACATTTCTGATCCCAAATATAAATATATTTAGAATACCATGGAGAGAATGTAATCTTCACATATACTCTAGTCATATTTTGCCTAAAGATTTAATTTGGAATATGTACTATCTGCATATTTCAATTGAGGAAATTGATTGAATTATTTCTTTTTTATTAAATATTATAAAATAGCTTATCATTATAGTTATTACACATAAAAGTCTGCTGGTATCGTTAAAACTCTTTGAAATCTTATATTCAAAGAAGCCAATTGAAAACCCATGGTTAAATATGTACAGATACAGAATTACCAAATTAGATTGTGGAACGTGTAAAACATACAGCATGAAAAAAGATAGAAATATAACATTCAAGAAAATAGAATTTCCCTTTTCAGTGTAAATAAACGGGAGATGTATCTCTAGGCCAAGAAAATTAAAACTGCTTTAATTTTTTTAAATTAGGTATAGAATGACAGGCCATTAAAAGCATCAGAAAACAGTGATAACATTTTTAAAGATATATTTTTGGATTCAGTAGAGGAATAGGCACTTCTCAAATATGCATGAAGTTGTTTAAACTGATTAAACAAATCCGAACGCTTTTTTTTTTTTAATTGTAACAGTCATAATAGCACATTTTCAGACTCTGCATTTCTCAAAAGCATTGTTCTGGGATTGTTATTTAATATTTACCTCATTAAATCCCAAGGACTTATGGCAGTAATCTCACTATAAAGCCATTTTAAATATCTTGAACTTTACCAAATAGATTTTAGTAGTTCATGGAACTTGGGATCATATTGGATTGTTTCTAAATTTAGAATTTAATCTATTCATAAAATTGTATTTGAGAGCAGATGTTAATTATTTTTAGAGTTAATTAGTGGAGAGGGGGAAGAAGAACATACCTACTCCTTTGTGATTAGATATGCCCTTTACATGAAACAGATCTATTATGTGAAAATGAATTTGAATGTCAAACTTGAGCATTTGTAAAGTAACTGTATTCATTATATTCTGATGTACTAGCATTATTTATTGCATGCATAAAAAAATAGACATGTTGACTAAATAAAAATATTATGTATTTGAATTCAGAGTTTACCTGTAATAACACTATGTATATATTCATCCAAATTATATATGAAAGTTTCTTTAAGAGGTCATTATTAAAGCCAAGAATCATTCAAGTCTTCAATGAAAACCAGTGCTTTTGCTCCTCCTTCTGGTACTGTGCAGAACTAAGCTGAGTTTGGATACTTCAGGTACTTCTGTGGTGCAAGTCACAGCTACCGATGCCGATGATCCTTCATATGGGAACAGCGCCAGAGTCATTTACAGCATACTTCAAGGGCAGCCATATTTCTCTGTGGAGCCTGAAACAGGTCGGGAATAATGAATTGTTGTTTGTTAATATGATCATCTTTATGACCTTTATAAGTAGAAAGACCATGAGAGAATAAGAACAAAATCTTAACATTAATACTCAGAAATGAGTGATAATGCAATGCTTAAAGATGTAAGAGCTCAAAGTTAAATGATAGAGTGAACTAATGGAAACTACTGTTTAGATATTGTAACATATAGGTTTAGGCCACTCTACAGCACAGGTGGTATTGCTGGGAAATGGAAACCCAATACAGATTGTATTTCCACAGAATCACTTTTATAATTTCTAGACAATAAAAATTAATATAAAAAACCTATCTTTCAAAAAATCACTAGCTTAAAAATATGATTTATGCACTTAATCTAATAATAATTGAGATTTCAGTGAAGATGATGGAAGTTTTTGTATCTTCTCAAGGTATCATCAGGACTGCTTTACCAAATATGAACAGAGAAAACAGGGAGCAATACCAAGTGGTCATCCAGGCCAAAGACATGGGCGGCCAGATGGGAGGCTTATCCGGGACAACCACCGTGAACATCACGCTGACAGACGTCAACGATAATCCACCACGTTTCCCCCAGAGTAAGCACTCTTTGATGGTTGTTCTGCAGGACAAAAGATTGAGGGTAAAAACGAGAGAATAAGAAAGAAAAGGAAAAAAAAAAATCAATCATCATTCATTTAAATTAAAAGATATTGAAAATAACAAAAAAAGGTGGACATGTTGATTAATTTACTATTATGAAAAGATAAAATGGAGTATTTCAAGCATATTTCACTCAGAGACAGGAGGACCCATGGTCCCAAACCTCTTCTTATATGAGCTTGGCATCTACATTGTAATTTAAGAACTGTTTCCTTCAGCAAACAAAAGGAAACAATGTTTATTAGAAAACCAAGTCTCAATTTTTACAATAAATATGTTTGTTTCTGTTTCACATTTAATAAAGAGGATCCTAACTTGAGGACAAATTTTTTCAACAAAAAACCTAATTTGACAAATTAATAATAACTAATCCAGAGAGCACTGTAGAGGGAGAACGTCAGAAAGATATCTGACCTGCATTTAATGTTATTTTATGTGAAACGACAACCTTAATACAACATTTTGTATTCCTGAGTTTTGAGTAGATCTATTTTGAACTGACCTCTCAAATTCTTAAAAAAAAAGTTCAATAATAGGTTAAGAACCTTTAACTCGTGACCATATATACGTGCATTTATTTTTTTTTCTTGTACAAATTTGGTAGATTACATGTCTACTTGCATACTAGAGAGAATGGTATCAAGTCTCGACGGACACTCCCAATTTTATGCTTTGCTAAAAGATCCTGTACTTAAAGATAGAATTTAGAATAGCAATGTGACATAAAAAGGACATTCAACTACCGTCTATGTCCTTAATTTTCAGTATTTGCTGAATTTAACCTCTGAATTGGTCCCCCAACTTTAGTTTGTAATTTGCTTTAAATACCTGTGATAAAGTATTAAAATTTAAAGGCAGTAGCTTTTTTTATAATGCTTGTATCTTTATATTAAAGGCCATTGCTCAGAGGAATTATGGTCTAAGAATTAACAGTATTGTCTTGAGTCTTCAAAAGCATTTTTCCTCTTTTCTGTACTATTTTTATCTAACTTTATTAGTAGTACATGATTCTTATTAAATTGTTTAAAAGCATGTATTTGGGAAGATTTCAAAATTCATAGACAATTTTCTTGAGCAGACTAATCACATACCTGTGTATTTGTGATGGTTGTTTGATTAGATATTTAAGGTATGCCCATCAGGTCTGCTGGTGTGGTGCTGGCCCCAGACCTCGTAGGGAAAGGCATGTGCTTACACTTTTTTCAAATAATTAGGTTTTAGCTCCAGGTTGCCTTTAATATTGGTAAGAAAAATAAAACCAGTAATAATCCTGCATATTTCTTAGAACAAGTTTATAGATGTGCATTGTTTAAAACTTAAATTTCACATTTTATATGTTTTCTGACCAGCTCTCAGTTCGAGCCTCTCCCAGGAGAATGGATGTGCAAATTTAGCACAATGAGCCATAATTAATTAATTGCATAATCCACAATGAGCATAACTATTACTGGAAAAAAAGTATTTTATCAGTCATAAATTTCCTTTGGGAGTAGTATTGTATTTTACATTTTAAGGAACATATATATGTATTTGTCTAAAATACAGTCCACTTACAAATGACACATTCAATAAGAAAATTAAATCCACCTCAAACACCAAATGTATACTACAATACATTTAGAGGATTTTAGATCATCCCGTATCTTGTCTCATTATTATTATGACTATTATTACTTATTTATTTATATATATATTTTTGAGAGAGTTTTGCTCTGTGGCCCAGGCTAAAGTGCTGTGGTGTGATCTCGGCTCACTGCAACCTCCATCTACCATGTTCAAGTGATTCTCTTACCTCAGCCTCCTGAGTAGCTAGGTCTACATGCCCAGCTAATTTTTGTATTTTTAGTAGAGACAAGGTTTTGCCATGTTGCCCAGGTCTGTCTTGAACTGTCTCATTATTTTTAAGTTATAGATGGAAACATAGTTTATGAATTTTTATTTTCGAAGTTATCTTTTGTGTTATGAATATTTGCAACCTTGTCTGGCCTTTGGGAACACACATTCATGACAATTAGAATGTTATTTGATTGTCTAAGTCATATAATATCTGGAAAACAGTATTTAATATTTAATATTATTTAAGTAAAGAGTCCCTGTTTGAAGGGAGTTCTGCAGTTCACAAGGCCTTTCATATGTAGCATATCATAGAAACCTCACAACTGATCTATAGAAACGATCATTATGATTACACCCAATATATAGGAGAAATGGAGGCTCAGGGAAGAAATGATAAAGCCACACAGAGAAAGTTTTCAAAAAGCAAGAGACATTTATTTGAATTACATGTTTTGCTTTAACCCAGTATTACCCCTTAAATATGTCATTGATATAAAACTTACTCAAATATGTTCCATTCTTTTTTTTTTTTTTTCTCTGAGTCAGTTATTTTCAACTTACGTCAAATCTCAATTCAAAGTAACTGCATTTGTAGTCATAGCTATATGAGGGTTAGTGTCTTGGCTAGGGTTGCCATATTAGATAGCTCAGCAGCAGAACCTGGAGTCATCCTGTATAATCCCAGCAATCTTCACTTAGTAGTTTTCTTCAGGTGGGTCCATTAAACTGACCATCTGTTTTTCGTTATCATCAGTAATACTGGATAGCAGTCTCTTCTTCACAGAGTAATGTAGGACTAAATAACTTAATATCTAGGAAGCTTTAACTCAGCGGCTAGCATTAAGTGTATTTATGCATCTAATAATGTTGATTCATGCTAGTTCTCTATTACCATTATTATTATTCAATAATATAAAAGTTAGGTCACAACTCAAACTTTCCTTTAGATTGATCCAAATTCACTATTTCCCAATATTCTTTATCAACAATCTCAGTCATTGAAGGGGAAAGAAACAAATGAAAACTCAGATATCTTGGTTTATTTTTGTGTTTATTTTATTGTGTGAATTTATAACAATGTTTCTCATTCAGAGATAATTTTGCCCTCCCCAGCCATGCCCCTGGACATTTGGTAATGTCTTGAGATGTTTTGATTATGTCAACTGGCAAGTACTACTGGAATCTAACGGGTGGGAGCTGGGGCTACTTCTAAGCATCCTTACAATTTCATTGACAAAGAGCTATCTAGCCCAATATTCTAGTAGCATCTAAGTGATAAACTTTTATGTCATATGAGGGGCAATTCAGTAAATCACAAATTCATTGATATAAAAATATTTATTGAGATCACCCTTGCACCAAACACCATTGCAATGGTTTGACTATGTCCCCATCCAAATCTCATTTTGAATTGTAGCTCCCATAATTCCCTGTGTCATGGGAGAAACCCTGTGTGAGGTAATTAAATCACAGGGGCAATCTTTCCCGTGCTGTTCTTGTGATAGTGAATAAGTCTCACTAGACCAAATGGTTTTATAAAGGGGAGTTCCTCTACACAAGCTCTCTTTCCTGCCGTCATGTAAGACGTGACTTTGCTCCTCATTCACCTTCCACCACTATTGTGAGGCCTCCCCAGCCATGCGGAACTGTGAGTCAATTAAACCTCTTTCCTTTATAAATTACCCAGTCTTGGGTATGTCTTTATTAGTAGCATGAGTACAGACTAACACAGCCATTTTAGAAACTAAATACAAGTATATGGTATTTGTCAAAACAACAGCAACAAAAAGCCCTTGTTTGTGTCCCTATCACCTTTCATTAAAGCAGGAGAGAAAAATCTTGCTTAAGTAAAAGCATTGTACACTGGCAGGGGGTTGGTTCACTACTGTATAAAAAGAATAACATGTGAGACAATTCCAGTATAGGCAGGATTTGATGATTGGGGATGGGGAAGGCTAATAGAAGCTCTCATTAAAAGGTGATATTTTGTTGGAAAACTGCAATATGGGGTAGATCTAGCCACCAAAGAGGGAGAAATCGACTAAGCAAAAAGTTCATCATGTGGGAAACCCTGAGGTTGGAAATTGAAGGGAGTCTATTCATAACTGAAACCACCTGTGGCTTGAACATACCAAAGAATTGAAGATTCCTATATTTTAGGATAACTAATGCCTTCATTTTCCTTCCTTTGTAGCTTTATGAACATACCAAAGAATGAGGCGGTTGATGGGAGATGAGTTTAAAGGCCTTTACACTCAAAGGAACATTGATAATTATAAATTATCATTGGCATTATAAAAATTCATAACTGTATGCCTGATTGAAGTTATCTTTATAGTTTACTATAAAGTATATCAATATATGAACATGAATATATACACATTAACATAATTCTAAAAAGGAGTCCATGGATTATAAGGTAGAGATGTACCTCAAAATGATATCTAAAAGTATTTTCTACTCTTTTGATTGAAATATTAATGTATACAGAATGAATGTACTTCCCTTATATGTACCAATAACACTTCCATTAAGGAGGATTCTAGAGCAAATTTTCCTGCTCTCCGACCAAACATTAATAATCCTGAAATTTTTCTGTTTCATTGTGCTAATATCAGAAAAATATTATACATTCATACTTTAAATTTATCTGCCTGATATTCTCACTTGAACATTTTTAGTCCTGTTTACTCCCTTTCCTTCCTCCTTTCCCTAAAATTACAAAAGCATAGAAAATCATAAAACTATGTAAAATTATGAAAAAAAATCATTGGAAAGATTAAATGACTGAAAACTGATCATTGTAGGGCTTGGCAAAACCAACTGGGACAACAGTATTTGCTTCCAAAAGGTTTTACAAAAAGTATCCCTGAGAAAATGTTACAATATTGATTTTCATTTGTCCACAGTTAATTATTAAGGGACATCTAATGTACTGAGGCCTGAATAATTCCATTTTTGCCTTAACACTCCAGACAATGTCTATTTGAAAAGACTCTCAGATCTATTTAAGAAAAAAAAAAGGGGAGGCACCAGAGAAGAAGACCGAGGCCTAGAGGAAAAGGGTTTGCAAAATCGATTAACCAGGTGTTCAGGGTCCCAGCCAACTGGTTGGTGCCTAGGACTGGGCACTAGTTCCAAAAAAAAAGAGATTCTTTTATTCACAGGTAGGTGCTTTTCTAAACATCCTATCACAGGGACAAAAGTCAAACAAAGCAGATTGTTTTCACATTCTACTTGACAATGGGTATGAGCGCCAAAGAAACCTGGCGCTCACAGAATCATGCTCTTGTACTCTCACTGACTCACAGACATTATTGCACACAATTTAGATTGACAAATAGAAGGCACGAACCAATAACATGTACATTTATGTAATGTCATCTTTGCTGAGCTTTTAGGAGTGTGAAAAAAACCTTACAAACTCCAAGCAAAAGGTCACTGTGATTGAGTGACTCTGTCATATGTATGCAGGGCATTATGTAGATTATGATTTTTTTTTCATAATTTTACATAGTTTTATGATTTTCTATGCTTTTGTAATTTTAGGGAAAGGGAAGATAACCAATGTCAAATTAAATGAGAGTTTGATATGGTATTTATTATGTAAGCATCCAGATCGATCTTAAATGCACTGAAAAGAGTGAATTTATTGTTTTCTACTATACATTTCCCATGGATTATTAAGAATAGTGACAAATATCAGTTGTTCCTTATCATTTGGTTAATATTAGTTCTGAAAATTAATTTAAAAATTATCCCACTTTAAGGACGGTTTTTATTAAGATAAATTAGAAGTGATGGAAGACTTTTGAGTATACAAATAAACTGAAGGCAATCTTACCTTTCGAGAATTTCAACACCAATTCTTTATATTTCCCATCAGATTATCTCTAAAGATTATACACAACTACATCCAATTCAGAAGCAACTGTAAACAATTCCAGAATTATGCAGAGCCTAAAAAAGGTGTCATATCTATGCATGATTTTTTTGTTTGTTTTATTTGAATGCTCTTATTGGCTACTGATTTAATCTCATTAAATTACTTTAAAAAAAGGATTATCTGGTTTTCCCAAATGAATAATACAAGAACAGTCCATTGTTATAGTATGTACTAAATACTACAACATATAGTACAAATATAAACTCATTTAATGTTCACACCATTGAGATGAGATAATGTATTAGGTTGGTGCAAAAGTAATTTTGCCATTAACAGCAAAAACCGTGATTACTTTTGCACCAAAAAAATCTTCTTTTCATTAGTTCAAAAGTGGAATCATGTAAATGTATAGTCATTTATTCATGAAATAAGTAAGAAGCAGGTTGGGGATCCAGGTTATTTGGCTTTTAAGCCTGCGCTTCAAAGCACTACACCTAGAAAGATGTTGGTACATCAAAAGCTTAGTCTTCCTTGGTGCATTTCACTTTTAGTTACTTCTATAATTCACTACTCATATATAGATTATAGAGCCAAATTCAGGCAGGACACACTGAATACTTAAAATGTGTATGCATGGTGATACAGAGACAGGTAAATCATACTTTTATTGCCTGGTGCTTTTACAATATCCAAGGACCAAATGCGACTGACCTCTTTTCTGGGATCTTTATAGTGCTTGGCCAGATAAACAAGTTTGCATGAGACAAGGTCTTTCAAGGAAATTTCTATATGATATACATAGGGATTTGAGACACGTACATTCAGTGTGCTGTGAGAGTACCATAATCCCTGCCTGGTACAAGAGAGATTTGATTTAATAAGTGCTGATTTTCACTTTGTAAATAGAGTCAACCTCTCCTCTACTGGAGATCCCAAGGTAATGTAGGCCCCAGGCTGATTTGCATATTTTAAAATTATCAAGCACTTTTCAACTAGAGCAACTTGTCAGGTATGCCCCAAGGAAGATGCTTCAGCATGAGAAAGAAGGGAATAAAATTAAAAATGTCTCTTTTTCCCTGTTTTATTATCTAGAAAAAATGAACCTACTTACATGCAAAAGCACTGCTCTACAACTTATGTTGGTTAGATATAGCGTGATTTTTACTGTGACCACCAAAACACCCTCAACTTTTGTCAGATTTTTCCTCATGCTCCCAATGCCTATAGTTTGAGGGAGTTATAAAGAAATTACGTTATTAAGGCATTCACCGATTTACTAAACATTGTCTGAAGCCCTACTGTGTGCAAAGAAGTGTGCTAAGAAATAAAAATGAACTGTAATTGTCTTAAAGTAAGAAATTACATACAGGATACATCCACATCTAACTTGCATTTTGGTGGGGTAAACAGGCACAAACTCTCTATCTCTCATACACACAGACACACATACACATAAACATTTACTGTTTTACATTTCAGTTTCTCTTCTACTCATTGTCCCTCTCACTCTTTCCCTTGCTTGCTTTTGTACCTATGCAGTCATGCACTCCAAAACAACATTTTAGTCAGTGATGGACCATATTATGATGGTGGTCTTGTAACATTAGAATATCCATACTTATTTTTTACTGTTTTAGAAATGTTTAGACACACAGTTACCATTATGTTACAATTGCCAGTAGTATTCAATACAGTAATGTGCTGTACAGGTTTATAGCCTAGGAGTAGTAGGCACTACCATATAGCCTAGGTGTATAGAAGGAGATGCCATCTAGGTTTGTGAAGTACACTCCGTGATGTTTGAACAACAAAATTAACTAACGATGCATTTCTCAGAATATATCCCTGTTAAGTGAAATATGACTCTACATATATATGTCTTGTGTATATATGTATAAATATAGTATATATATGTGTGTACATGTTAATGTTTTGTATATAAGTACATACAGTCTTATATATAATTATATAATTAAATATACTTATATTTATACATATACATAGAATATAAGTATATATAAGTCTTATATATACTTATACATAGAATATAAGTATATATAGTCTTATATACATAGACTTATACATAGAATATAAGGATATATAGTCTTATATATACTTATACATAGAATATAAGTATATATAGTCTTTATATACTTATAAGTACATATAGTCTTATATATAATTATAGAATTAAATATACTTATATTTATACATATACATAGAATATAAGTATATATAGTCTTATATATACTCATGCATATACATAGAATATAAGTATCTACAGTCATAGATACTTATATATATAGAGAGAATATAAGTATGTATAGTCTATATACTTATAAGTACATATAGTCTTATATATAATTATATAATTAAATATACTTATATTTATACATATACATAGAATATTAGTATATATTGTCTTATATATACTAATATATACACACAAAATACATATGATTATGTATACTTATATTTATACATATATACACAAAACATAAACATGTACACACATATAATTGGAGAGAAATGAAGTAAGATTAGTGCCATAATTGTCTAAATAATTATTTTAGACATAAGGGAATTATGAAAAATATTATTTAAAGCTACTTCTAAAATGAATAAGAATTTTCTGGGCAGAAAAATAAGGGGCATTGAGGCAAAGAACATTTTTGTTAATTATTGTTGTTAGAATACAATGAATAAAAACAGACTTCAGTGAAATGTATGTAATTTGGTTTAAATCGGATTGTGAGAGGTGAGATTACAAAACATTGTCAGCATCATGAAAAGGGTTGAATAAAAAATAAAAATGCTATTTATTTAAGAAATCTTTTTTTTTGGAGAGCATCAGATACAGTTCTTCATTTTAACTAATTATTTTGATAGCAAAAAAGCACATTGCTTGGATAGGAAGAGCAAGACTTGATGGGAGTCTGAACTAATGCTGAAGAGAAGAGGAATTTGAGATGTATTTAAGATAATTTAGTAACTAGGTCGATTAGAAGGATAAAAGGTGAGAATATCAGTAACAAGATACTTTCAAGCTTTCTACCAGAAGTGTTTATCTGAAGAGAGGGATGGGGATTTTAACTGGATTTGAGCATTTTGAATCGAGATGCCTGCAGAAAAAGTGCTGTCTAGTAACTAGTGAAATACAATATGTTAGTCTGACGTGTGCAAGCGAGATATTAGTGAAAATAGACATGTAAGATAACAGCTAGGTTAAATGTTTTTAGCATGACAGAGACAGGGGAAATATACATTTTCCAGTTCTCAAAGAGAAATCATGTATATGGAAATTATCCAAAAACCTACTTGGAACATTCCAGTTAGTCCAGTGGAAAGTTGTCTTAGACCGAACTACTTGGCATGTTACATAATGAGATTCACACTCCTTCTGTATTATGATACCCTCTAAAACATCTTGGACATTATCCGTGGGTAGATGTAAATTTAGAAATATAGATGTAAAACTAGTTATGCAAACCTGTTTAGACACAATTAAAGCTGTTGTTACAGAGTTTTTAGGACACCTACAATTTCAGGTGAGATCCATTGTAAAGAGAATGAACACCTAGGATAATGTAATATATTTATGAGTGATTAATTGAAAGTTTACATTAACCTCCCTGAATCCTATATGCTTTTATTGTTTATACACATTCCATTGTGTGTTATCTCTTGATGCCGATTAACTTGGAGACAGTTTTAGAGAAATGTAGCTAAATGGATTTCCACACTCTGGGGATCCATGGCATCTTCACTAAAAGCTTTGTCAAGTTACTTTCTTCAGTAGCTCAAACAGGAAACTAAGACCGTACAGCATCTCGTTTTGCTCTAATTTAACTTAAATGCCCAAAGCTAAGTTGATGATCGTATCTCTGGTGCTCACAAATTTAGGTTTCTCTCTTTCCTCTGGTAAGAATCTTCAGTTCGAAAGCCTCAATAGTTTCTCAGTCTCTGGTGTGACTTTCAGCTCTCCTCTGCTTTCTCCTAAATGCCCATTTAGCATTGCATAATTTCCTTAACTACTCTGCAGTTCCCTCCAAGGAGCTTTATCTTGTTTTTAATTTCTTCCTCTTAAACTCATTAAAAAGCATCTCTTAAGCATTATACAATGGAATGTTTTATAAACGTGCATAATTATGTCATTTTTCTTAGAGCAAGTATTTGAGAGTATCACGCAGCACAGAGATGTTACAATATGATTATACACAAAGCAAATAAGAAAAATTAAGCTAATGTTATTTTGTTGATTCATATATATAATGCCTTTTTCATCTCAACTCTGGAAAAGTAGAATTCTAATGTAAATGTGAGTAGCAACGAGGGTAGAGAATAAAGGATAAGGACAAATTATATCTCTTTCAACTTTATTGGTTTTTACCAACAAAACGAAGCAGCAGTTGTTTGTCACTAAACGCAAAACCTAAAGGTAAGCAGTTCGCCTCTGTTGCCCTCCCAGTTGATTTCTGGCATCGCTTTGTTGTTCTTAAGGAAGTCACCCTGTCACATCTCTTAAATCACCTATTATATCTTTCCTCCAACGTCTCTTACTCACATTGAGCTGTCAATTCTTTCTAACTCTTGTACACAAATTGGCAGTATTTTAAATTTCAAGTGCAAAGGTCCGACTGATCACATTTTAGTATAACAAGTGACCGGGAATATCAGCCTCGAATAACGAAAAACCAGAAATGCATCAAAATTGTTTAAAATCATTAATAACTGGTCACGCAGATGTTGTGTAAGGTTGTCAGTATCAGTGTGAAAGGGCTCTTATTTATGTAGCGTCACGTTTTACTCAGTCCTTAGGACGCTTCTTTTGCAATATTACCTTCTAGATTATTTACTTGCTCAATACGACTTTATTTGTGTGATATAGAAATAGCAATTACCTTTCTCCTTTTCACATTCACGCCTTTGTGCTTAAATGGGTAACCATACTAAGAATGTGCTCACCAGGAAGAAATATTTATCTGCCTAAGCATTAAAAGGGGCGCAGATGATTCAGTCTGACACCTGGAAATGAATTTAAAACAACTATAAATTAGAATTGATAGGAAAGCATACCACGTAATTAAAGCATCATCAGTGTAAAACAAAAAATAAGGAGCATGCAAATAGGTGTCTTTAAGGAGAATTGAAACTTAAGCACTCATTTGCCTTAGTCAGCGTATGCATAAACAATCTATGCCTGCTTTCTAGTTCCCTGCCTACTGCTTACCCAAAATGGCAAACACCCTTGGAGAGAGAGCATGCTGGTTCTTAATTAGTAATTTGTTTGCTTGAAAAAGTAGGATACTTATATTCAACATACTTGCCTTAGAAATAAATTAGAAAGTGTGAATGAATCACTCGTACATATAAAATATAGAAATTCACTTTTCAGTTTTGAAATAGACCCAATAAATCTTGTCCTAAAAATGATTTCTGAGCATAAGCATCATTCCAGCAAAAGCGTGACCAACTTATGTATGTAGGGAACTGAATAGAAATTCGTTGAGTGAATTAATTTCTGAAGTTGCTATATAATCAATTTTTGTTTTAGGGAAAAATAAATGTGTTTATGTGCATGTGTGCTTTAGAAAAAAATTAATGTGCATATGTGCATGCATGCATACACATACAACTCACCTGTATTTCTTCAGACAAATGCTGTGGAAAAGAACTGATAGATCATCCATGTAGTTCTATTGGATCATCAGTAAAATTTTTAAAAATTTAGATTCATTTTAATGTAAACCAGTGGAGCATGATCACTTTCCTTGAAAGTTTAAGTCTTGAACGTAGTAAAAATTAACATGAAAAACACTTACTTTCATAAATATGAAATATACCTTGTAACAAATATTGTTTCTGCACCAAAAAATTAAAATATAGTTGTAAATAATTTTAGATATTTGACCAGAACTATAATGGCAAGTTTAAAGCAGACATATTTTGAGATTTTAAGTATGTGCCTAAGAATACAAATCAAACAATCTCAAAGAAGTCAAATTAAAAGTAAAATGTTTGAGAACAAATTTCCAGAGATAATATTCACAATGAATTCCGTGTAAAAGTACAATTAATGGAACAAAGAAACATTTTTTTTTTCTTTTGTTCTCTCTGTCTCTCTCTCTTTGAAAAGAACATTCTATGATTTGGTAGCTTTTTATCATAAACTGATTATTTCTAGTATCATTAGGAAATTTTTAATTTGATTACTAAAACATTATTTACTAGTATATTAAATGCATTTGTGTATGCCTATGTGTGTGTATATATACATATATAAAATAAATCATCTATTCTATTCTCATCTGTAGCTGTAATTCTCACAGGTAACAACTTTATTACTCTTTTTAGTTTAGGATTAAGCTACAATTTTCTAACTAATATCTTCTTGTTTTTGTTGAATTTTATACATTACTCATTGACTTGCTTTTAGCATTGGTGAAAATGGACATCAGTTACACATCATTCTATTCTCCAAGAATATAATGTCACTCCCCACCATCCCGCACCCCCCTGTTTTTCTATATTGGTTATCTTTGCAAATTTGTGTTCCATACTAGAAAAGGGTTCTTTTGTGTGTGCTTTTGTTTTAATATTCACCATCGTCAACCCCCCTCTTTGGCTTTCTGTCCCAAGAGCACTCTCACTGTAGCACTAAATGTATCAATAATTTTATTGTTTAAGACAAAAACTGATATTTTATTGTAATTTTCAAAAATGCTTTGCTGTTAACTGTAAAATTTAGGTCTCATGTGCTAAAATTTATAACAGAGCATACCACTGCTCCGAAAGTTCAAATGCTCCTTTTTCTCAAAGCTGAGCATTTTATTTCCTAAGTAATTATTTCAAACTGATGGATATTACAGATCTTCTTTAGCAAGGTTATCTTTTCCAAGATATCACAGGCTTGTGTTGTGTGTGCAGCTGCTGAAAATTTGTTAATGAACAGCCCTGTAGCATTTGCTTCAATCTGGCAGTTGTGAAGATGCAATCTTAAAGCCCTCAGTATTCTGGTTCCAGCACAGGCTGGCTGATCTCCGTAGTCAGGAACACCTGTTATGCCAGGTGTTTCTTTTTTTCTTTTCTCCTCTTTCTTTCTTATTTATTTATTAAATTTCTTGCTTTGGAGTCTAGCTTTCTGGATCTCATGCATTCCTAAATCTTGATTTAGTTCCTTATTTTCCTAGAATAGATTCTTCACTAGCTTCTTTAAAAAGGTCCAAAGGGAGTATGCTGAAACTAAAACCATCTTCATTGAGTTACCACACTTAATATGGTGGCTAAAGTGAGCATTCAAGGTTCAAAATAATGTTATCATCCAATTTTGATACTATTGTTCAAACATGTCTAGGGTCTGGTTTGCTGTTGAAAGGTCCACTGATGTTTTAATGTTTGTTTATAACACTCACAATTACATATTCGTTTTTTAAATACATTTACTTCCTTCCTTTTATCCTCCAACTCACTTATTTTCTTGTTGGATGATCTTAATTTTCTTTTTAACCTATTCATCATTTCCTTAACTTCAATGATTACATTTTTAATAATCAGTTATATTTGGTTTAATATCAAATACTCTGAGTCATTTTTTAGAGTCTGGTCATATTTTTATGTCAACTTTTACTCCTTTAAAAATATTAAACATGAGTGTGTGTCTGTGTGTGTGTGTGTGTGTGTGTGGATCATGCTGCATCTGATTGCTCCAATATTAGCCATTTTGTTGATCGGACTCTGCTACAAGTTGTTTTGTTTGGGGAGTGTTTTGTATGTTTGGATTGTTGTTGCTTCTTTGTTTTTTGTTTTTCTATTTAAATCTTAAATAGCAGACCTGTGTTTTCTTTGTTGAGTGCCAGGAATATTACCTATGCTTTAAATTCTCAACTCGAAAATTATCTGTGGCCAGGTGCTGTGGCTCATGCCTGTAATCCCAGCACTTTGGGAGGCCAAGGCCAGCAGATCACCTGAGGTTAGGAGTTCAGGACCAGCCCAGACAATGTGGTGAAACCACATCTCTACTAAAAATACCAAAAAATATATATATAGCTGGGCATGGTGGCAGGTGCTGTAATACCAGCTACTTGGGAGACTGAGGCAGGAGAATCACTTGAACACAGGAGGCGGAGGTTGTAGTGAGACTAGATCACCCCACTGAACTCCAGCCTGAGTGACAGAGCAAGACTCCATCTCAAACAAAACAAAACAAAAAAACTTACTTGTGTTGTATATGTGTTTATTTGTATGTTTTAAATTTTCTGGTAGTATTTAATAAATACAAAATAATATAAGTAGCACCACCTGAAAAAGTACATCATAAAGACTAAGGTTAGGAATACTTTACATGGACATACATCATTCTCTCCTTTTAGATATAGTCCAGAGTTAATTACCATGTGGTACCATGTGATAGTATCCAGTCATTGACATATATATATATAAGGGATGGGGTTAAGGAGGTGTATATGTATACAACTGTGTGTATATATTCATTGCAGTATGTATGTATTCCTAAATAATATATTGAGTCTTCTTGATTGAGGTTTATAAAGATAGTATTACACTATACACCACTTTCTGAAACTCGTCTTTTTCACTTAGTAATATATACCTAAGATTCACCATATTTTTCCAAATAAGTATAGCTCACATTTTTCACTTTTATATTATGTTGCTGAGATGTGTGATTGTACAATGATTTATTCATTTGTCCTTATGATGTTTGTCACTTTGATTTACTTCCTTTTATTTTATTCATTTTAAAAACAACAATTCTATATGACTTATGTCTATATATAGGCTAAATTACTGACCTCCAGTACTGCAGAATTTGAGCTTATTTGGAAATAGAGAAAAATCAGTGTAAAATGAGGGTATTAGAGTTAAAGCCCTAATCCAATATGAATGGTATATTTATGAAAAGGGGTAATTAAGACACATAGATAGGGATGGCCAAGTGAATACACAGGGAGAAGTTCACTATATAATGGTGATGGAGATACAGCTACAAGCTGAGGGCACCAAGAATTTCCAGCAAACTCCAGTAGCAGAAGCATCAAGAGAAGATTTGCTCTTAGATAGTCAAGGAGAGTATGTCCTTATGAGGCTTGTATCCTCCAGAACAGCCAGAGAGTATGTTTCTGTAGTTATTGGGCTCATAGTTTTCAGTACTTTGTTACAGCACCTCTAGGAAACTACATTTCCCAAAGTCATTGTGTCAAACTTAACACCCATCAACTCTGCACAGTTTTTATTCTACCACATACTTTTGATACAAGGGACTGTCAGACTTAACTTTTATTAATTTTTCATAAGTATAAATTTACAAGAAAAAACACAACCCCATTAAAAAGTGGGCAAGGTATATGAACAGACACTTCTCAAAAGAAGACATGTATGCAGCCAACAAACATTTGAAAAAAACCTCATCATCACTGGTCATTAGAGAAAGGCAAATGAAAACCACAATGAGATACCATCTCATGCGAGTTAGAATGGAGATTATTAAAAAGTCAGAAAACAATAGATGCTGGAGAGGATATAAAGAAATAGGAACACTTTTACACTATCGATGGGAGTGCAAGTTCAACCATTGTAGAAGACAGTGTGACAATTCCTCAAGGATCTAGAACCAGAAATACCATTTGACCCAGCAATCCCATTACTAGGTATATACACAAAGAATTATAAGTCATTATACTATAAAGACACATGCACACACATGTTTATTGTGATACTGTTCACAATAGCAAAGACTTGGGAAAATATGTAATGTAGATGACAGTTTGATGGGTGCAGCAAATCACCATGGCACATGTATACCTATGTAACAAACCTGCATATTCTGCACATGTATCCCAGAACTTCAAGTATAATTTTTAAAAAGGTGTCATATCTTGGCTTTAATTTGCATTTACTCGGTTTAATTTTAGTACTGTTGTCTCTGTTTATGGATCTTTGATGTTTCCTCCACTGGAAATTGTTTTCTATCAACATCCTTGACTAATTTTTCTACTAGTTATTCTGCCTTTTCTTGTAGATCTTCAAATATATACTTGTATATATGTGTGCTGAAACTATCTTCTCATTATTTGTAAAATGTTTCACTTTCTATACATGATCTTTATTTTATAGAAGGTTTTAGTTTGAGTAAGACTGATTTATCAACCTTTTTAAATTTTGTTTTGTTGTTTTAGACTCAACTGAAGATCATTAAAATATTGATCTACATTGTTTTATAAACTATAAGTTTTGCTAAAAATTATTTTATAAGTTTAGGATTGCTGGGGAAAACAACAAAGATGCAGACTGAGAATTTTTAACTCAAATTTTGCATGTGGGCTGGGCACAGTGGCTCATGCCTATAATACCAGCACTTTGGGAGGCTGAGGCAGGTAGATCACTTGAGGCCAGGAGTTTATGACCAGTTTTGGTAACATGGCAAAACCCTATCTGTACTAAAAATACAAAAATTAGCCAGGTGTGGTTGTGCACAACTGTAATCCCAGATACTCAGAAGGCTACTGCATCAGAATCACTTGAACCCGGGAGATGAAAGTTGCAGTAAGCCAAGATCACGCCACTGCATCACAGCCTGGGTGACTGAGCAAGACTCTGTCTCAAAAAAAAAAAAAAAGTGCACATGTGAAAAAATCAAAATTGATCTTTTGCAAAATAAACTTAGAGATTACCTTCTACCATGTGGGTAAAAGCTGCCTTTGGCATTAAAATAACTTTATTAATATACAGATATCACTTGATAATTTTCAGTTAAAGTATTATGTTGAGATATGCAGAGAACAGGGGAAAAATGTGATATTCATTGAAAGGGGAGATCTTGTGATCTTTGAGGCAGAAAATCCTGCAACATTGCAGCAGGGCTGAATTTTCGTTCAGTGGAGAGTTTCAAAAGCTTATTTTTACTAAAGAGGGAAAATGAGATATTCCATTAAAATATTAAAGATCTATTAGCTTATTAAAACTGTTCATTATATATCCACATGTGTATATATACACTATATTACACTGAATTATTTAGCTTGCCCATATATTTGTGTATATGTGTATATATATAAATTTGTATTTATGTGTATATATGTATATATATGTGTATACCAGTGTGTGTGTGTGTGTGTTTGTATCTGTTCCTCTCTCCAACATGCATTTCATGTGTTGTTCGATATTTTAGGATACTATTGCCTTCATTTTCCTTCCTTTGCAGCTTTATGAGCTAAATGTTTACAGCTATACTCTCACTGAGCTATACAAGAAAGTTTTCAGAGCTATTAATGGCCCTCACTTTTGCAAAAGGCACCCAGAAAGGGTCCTCCTATTTAGGACAAACTTAGAGGTTTTCTTGTCTGTTCATAGACTCTCCTTCAAGTAATTTTACTCTGCTTTATGATCCTTCATCCCAATCCGTTGTGGATACCACAGTGTCACCATCTTCCCTAGCAGTTAAAGTTTTCTATGTCTGTAGAGAGAGATCCTAAGATGGCTGATCACTAGCAGCTCGGAATTGAAGCTCCCAGTGAAAGCGCAGAGAAGGAGAGGATGCCACACTTTCGAATTTTTGTTGCTAACGGAACAGGAGATTCCCAACGGAGGAGCCCCACGGGTCACCAGCATGACTCTTGTGGCCAGCACGGCGGTTTTGCTGGCACTTTGGTGCACTGGTTCTTGGTGTAGAGTAAACGGGACTGCGTCCCCTTTTGGCTAAGCTCTGGAAAGGCAGAGTCGCCTATTCAGGTGATTGAAGGATGAACTCAAGAAGGAAGCCAGACTGGAGATTCCAGGGCAGAAAAGCACCATCAATCTTAATGCTGCTGTTTTAGCTGGCGCAGTGGGTTGATCAGATTCCAGTGCTGGGAATCAACAAATTGGACATCCACTCAGAAACCTAATTAGAAAGTGGGTAATTACAAAGGGGACAGATGGTTAAATTTATAATGAAGAGAAGAAACAGGCCTAAAAAGGCTGAGAATACCCAAAATCAGAACACCTCTCCCTCTACAGGGAATCACAGTTCCTCATCAACAATGGAACAAGGCCTGATGGAGAACGAGTGTGTTCCATTAACAGAAGTAGGCTTCAGAAGGTGGATGATAAGAAACTTCTGGGAGTTAAAAGAACTTGCTGTAAACCAATGCAAAGACACTAAGAACTTTGAAAAAATTTGATGAAATGCTAACAAGAATAGACAATATAGAGAGGAATATAAGTGAATTAATGGAGTTGAAAAACACAACATGAGAACTTCGTGAAGTATGCACAAGTTTTAACAGCCAAATTGATCAAGTAGAAGAAAGAATTTCAGAGGTCGAAGACCAACTTAATGAAATAAAACAAGAAGACAAGATTAGAGAAAAAAAGGATAAAAAGGAATGAGCAAAGTCTCCAAGAAATATGGGACTACATGAAAAGACCTAATCTACTTTTGATAGGTGTACCTGAATGTGACGAAGAGAATGAATCCAAGCTGGAAAATACTCTCCAGGATATTATTCAGGAAAACTTTCCCAACCTAGCAAGGCAGGACAATATTCAACTCCAGGTAATACAGAGAACACCACAAAGATATTCCTCAAGAAGAGTAACCCCAAAGCACATAATCGTTAGATTCACCAAGGTTGAAATGAAGGAGAAAATACTAAGGGCAGCCAGAGAGAAAGGTCAGGTTACCCACAGAGTGAAGCCTATCAGACTCACAGCAGATCTCTCAGCATAAACCCTACAAGCCAGAATAGAGTGGGGTCCAATATTCAACATCCTTAAAGAAAAGGACTTTCAACCCAGAAATTCATATCCAGCCAAACTAAGCTTCACAAGTGAAGGAAAAATAAAATCTTTTGTGAACAAGCAAGTACTCAGAGATTTCATCACCACCAGGCCTGCTTTACAAGAGCATTAAACAACCAGTATTAGCCTTTCCAAAATATACCAAAAAGCAAACAGCATCAACATAATAAAGAATTTATATCAAGTAACGGGCAAAACAGCCAGCTAACTCCAAATGGCAGTGATAAACTCACATATATTATTATTAATCTTAAATTTAAATCAACTAAATCCCCCAATCAAAAGACACAGCCAAAACCCATTGGTATGCTGCATCCAGACCCATCTCACATGCAAGGATACACAAAGACTCAAAACAAAGGGATGGAGAAAGATTTACCAATCAAATGGAGAGCAAAAGTAAATAAATAAATAAAAAGCAGGAGTTGCAATTCTCACCTCTGATAAAATAGATTTTAAAGCAACAAAGATCAAAAGAGGCAAGGAAGGTCATTACATAATGGTAAAAGGATCAACTCAACAAGAAGACCTAATGATCCTAAATATATACATACCCAATACAGGAACACCCAGATACATAAGACTTATGTAGACTCCCACACAATAATAGTGGGAGACTTCAACATCAATATTAGATAGATCAATGAGACAGAAAATTAACAAGGATATCCAGGACTTGAACTCAGATCCGGAACAAGTAAACTTAATAAACAGTTATAGAACTCTCCATTTTAAATACACAAAATATACACTCTTATCAGTACCACATCACACCTACTCACAGGTTTAAATGAAATACTGGTTGGCTACTTACTTGTTATTTTCCTCCCTCATTTTTTCCTGTCTCCATTATTAAGCACAATTACTGGCATAAAAGAGGTTTTCAATACCCATTTTTAGCCTGGATTCTAGCCAGGGCAATAAAGCAACACTCCCATTCTCTCTCTGTTCCTCTTCCTCTTTCTTCCTCTCCTTTATTTTCTTTCTTTCTTTCTTTTTCTCTTACTTTATTTCTTTTTCTTTTTTTCCAAAAAAAAAAAAAAAAAAGAATAGGCTATGGGAGCTTAGAAACTTTATTGTTTTGAAAAAAAAAAAAAAGCTTTCTGTGTCTGTAAACATAGATATGTACCAGGGTTATCTGAGCCTACACTACGTTGTCAAGGGTGGCTTACAATCTGGATCCCTCTTACACATGGTGCAAAACTCATTAGATTTAGTTACTTTGGAGTCTATCTTCTCCTTCAGTAAATAAACTTGTAGATAACCTTGACTTTGGTCTATGCCCTCCTTGCTTCAAGAGGCCATAAAAGTAAAGATAAATTTTGTGAAAATGGCAAATATCCCTAGGCCAAAAAACTTTTAACTTTTCACTTGCTTCTCTAGGTTCTCATTTCCCTTCAATTTGGGCTTGTGTTTTTTCACCACCTTCATACAAATATCTTTATCTTTACATGTAATCCACAAATATTAATTGTTTTTCACTAAGATATTAAACTGAACTATTTAGCTTGCATTGCCAAGAGCAAATATGATTTAATGTATTTTAATCACCTGAATTATTATTCTCATTGACTATCAAATTTTCTAAATGTTGGCCAGTAAAGTGGATTGGTTTCTTTGTACTTTTCTGTGATTGCATTAATCTTTGATATCTCAGTTAATTTTGATCTCATGAAGAAATCCTGTTCTCACTTTCCTTTTAATTCCTCAGACTTAGAAACAGCAAATCTCCAAGAAAACTTAGTTTATATCAGTGTGAAAACAGTGGTATTATTGACTCTTGTTTTGGCACTAGAGTTGTGTTTCATGCCAAGAAATGAAATTGTAGGCCCTTTTCAGCACTAATGATTAAATAAAAATGTGTGACTACTTTACAAATATAAATTATAAAAAATCTGTGTAATCTGTTCTGTTATAGCACTGCTATTTAAATACTTCCGTTTTATTCTTGTACTGATTTTTTTCTTTTGCTGAAAAGTTTTAAATACTAATATTATAAATAATAGATTTCAAGATACAGATAGTTGATTTCTAAAACAAAGATCAATTAACATGTTAAAAAACAACTTGCTGTTATTTATATTTTATATTCAATACATAGATTTATTTCTAATACAAATACTTTTGTGTACATATTTTGACATATTTCCACATTTGAAGGAAGAGTTATTTTTTGATTTTTAATATTTTAATTATGGTTCTTTCTGCAGCAGAAGCAATCAGGCATGTATGGAAACTTGTTTGATTTGAGGGCTTGGGCACAAAATATATAAAATGGACTTGGAACATTTTGTGATGCCAGAAATTAAGAAAGCATGCTGAGAGAATGATGGAGGCATGTTGAAAGGCACCAGAACCCATCTAAAAAAAAAAAAAAAAAAAAAAAACATCCAATGGCTGAATCTGGAAGAATTTTCAGAAAACAATAAATAACCATATTATTAGATTCAAATAAATAAAATAAATGTTTTTGAGTCTATACTGATCCACTAAATAAATAAAAGCATAAGTAAAAATAAAAGAGAGAAGGGGCAGCTTTTCCCTATAGAAGAATTTCAAATAATAAATGTGGAACTGAATGAAAAAAAATTGAAAATCACTATTAGTAAACCACAGTATTATTGCCAGCAAGATCACTGACTGATGCTAATGTTAGTGGGCATATTTTTTTTAGGAGAAATGGGATATTTGCATAAGTGCAAAATATCTTCACCAAGTTGTGTATTAATTATGAAGAAAAATAGTGACTTAACAAAGGAGAAAACTGGCAGAAACACTTTAACCACCTTAAGGTCACCAGTCATAAGACATATTGACATCAGATACTACCTGCTGTGAAATAATACACTAAGAACAGATTGCTTCTGTGATGGTCTTGACAAAAATGCATGACTTAAATGACAAGAACATATGAGACAGACCCTCGCTGAAAGAAATTCTGCATAGTAACTTCACAAGTATTCTTTAAAAGTGTAAAGTCATTGCATTAGTCTGTTTTCACGCTGCTAATAAAGACATGTCCGAGACTGTGTTTTATAAAGGAAAGAAATTTGATTGACTCACAGTTATACATGGCTGGGAAGGACTCACAATCCTGGTGGAAGAGCAAAGGACATCTTACATGGCTGCAAGCAAAAGATGGCATGTTCAGGGGAATTCATCTCTATAAAACCATCAGATCTCGTGAGACTGATTCACTGTCATGAAAACAGCATTGGAAAGACCTGCCACCATGATTCAATTACCCGTCCCCCCACCATGGGTCCCTCCCACAACATGTGTAAATTGTGGGAGCTATAATTCAAAATGAGATTTGAGTGGGGACACAGCCAAACCATATGAGTCATGAAAGACAAAGATTAAATAATTCTCACAGATTGGAGGAAAGTGCGAAGACATGACAACCAAAGGCACAGTGATATCTCTAGAAAAAAAGAATGACTTTAATCACAAAGACTGTGAAATTTGAACAAAGTCAGAAATTTAGTTAGTAGTAAAATGATTAGAAGAGTGTTTATCATAAACGAGACTTTACGTGATTTTAAATTAAAAGGTATTAAGATGAACTTATGAAATGTTATGCATTTCTATGTGTTAGAGCCTGAATACTGATCACACTATATGCCCACTGGACTCTTCTTCTCCTGTCTGGTTTTATATCAGGGTAATACTATTCTCAAGAGCTACGATAGGAACCCCACTTTTCTTTCTTCAAGGAGTCTTTGTGTAAGACTGGAATTTTCTTTTCCATGAGTGTTCCTTGAAAACTGAGTGAACTGTTTGGATTTGGAATGGCAGAATACTTTAAATCACACTTCATTTCCTCTTTTGTCAATTTTGATATATTTTTAGGGGTTTCCCACTAAGGCTAGGTATTCAATTTTATTAGTGCATAAGTGTTGGTAATATTTTCTAACCTTCACAATCTTAATATTATCTGTTATTTTTAATTCTATTTTTTAACATATTCAGGAATATAAGGATTTCAGTTTATCATTTCTGTGTTAACATTTAATTTAATTGCAGGGTAGTCAGAATATTTATTAGATAGTGGTTACTAAATTGTATTCAAGTTTGCCTAATAACGTAGTATTTGGTTAGACTGAATTAAATGTTTCATGCCAACTCTAAAAGAATCTGTACTCTCTAAATGATGGATTCAAGCTATATATATATAATGTTTCTCAATCCAATAATCCATGTATTTGTATTTGTTTTGTTAAATGGTCCTCGTATTTAATTTTTTTTAATGAAAACTCATTAATTAAAAAAATATTGTGGCTGAATTTCCTATATGCTCTAGCTCTGAGAATACACATACTAGTAATAATAAAGATTTTAGCAGAAACCAAATTTTATAGGTCTTATACACCAAATGAAA
The DNA here is from genome assembly GCF_049354715.1 of Callithrix jacchus. Classification (NCBI taxonomy): domain Eukaryota; kingdom Metazoa; phylum Chordata; class Mammalia; order Primates; family Cebidae; genus Callithrix; species Callithrix jacchus. Next base: position 180,817,130 of record NC_133503.1, read on the forward strand.
TTAAACACTTAACATCAATAATAAGTGCTTTCATTGGGGCAGTGATATTATTTTTGTATTTTAGAAAGATCACCTTTGGTAAGGAGTAATAAATCATTTATTGAGGTGCCACTGTATAAAATTTAATTTTTAAAAAAAGGTGGTGCAATCAACAGGTTAGAGTTTATGATGTTCTGTGGTAGAATCATAGTGAACTATATTTAAAAAGTATGTGGTTACCAGGCAGAGTCGGGTGGAAAATCTTTCATAAATAGAGGAAAAAAAAGGTTGAGGTAAGAAAAACTCGTTGGACAAAGCTAAAAGAGACCAAGATTATTAGGTAGTATTAATTTGAGCGAGACTGACAGGACAGAGGGTCTATATTGTGAAGGGTCAGCCTATGGATATTTTCTTTTAAGTACAATGGCAACAAAGACTTTTGAAACTCTAAATAAAGCTTGATAAGATGGATGTTTTTAAGGGACAACAGGGCTGCAATGTGGACTAAAGTGTGTGTGTGTACGAATTGATTTGGCCAAGCATAGGAGCTACTGTTGGGTTCAGGGGAGCCCTTAGCTCCCCTGAGAGGACATTTCTCCAAGGTTCTTTCTTTCTCAAGAATGAGAGAGGTGACCAAGTGCCCTCGTAAAGTAAATACTGGACCCCAAACAGTTTTTGCAGAAAGTAAATTTATTTAGGTAGAGAAAGAGAAAAAAAAAAAAAAAAAGAAGAAGAAGAGAGAAGACTTCCACGAGGAGTGTGGAAGGGGATTCTAGAGGGGAAATCCAGGAGAGAGAAAGACGGCTTACATGAGAGAGTGTTTGTGAAGGGGATCCAAACCTGCCTGGAGTCCAAAAGGGTGTGGAAGAAGGGTACTTTTAGCCTGGGAGGAACCCCTTCTAGACTTCTGGCCAATGAAGGGAGTTCCTTAGGACTTCCGCTGGAGTGATTGACTTTTTGATTCTTCCCGCCCCCATTAAAATTTGTACAGAGACATTAAATCTCCCGGATGGAGAGAAATGGGAGCGGGGTACAACGCTGGGAAGTTCTTGCCCTTAAAACTACGCCCCACTGGAGGACCCGAAAAGAACACATTCCCTCAGCAGTAGACTAGTTAGGAAGCTTCTATACAAAATACAATACACAAGTAATTTATCCAATATATGAATAATAATGTGGTGGCTACAACACTCAAATGAATCCTTAGACAAAAATACTAAGTGCCTGTTTTCTGTTATATTCTTATGTTCCATACAAATAAGTAAGGAGATAGGATGCCTGGTAATGACAGGTGATAGAAGAAGTGATTGCAAGTACTATTTTTGATAAGGCTATTTTCAGTTAAGCTATTAGTGAAAGCTCTTAAGGAGGTCCCCGTAGAGCACACAGCTGAAGGAAGAGAGCAGGAGAGCCATCAGAACATCCAGGGAACAGGTGTTCCACAGAGAAGAATCAGCAAAGGCAAAGAGAACCAATAAGGTTGTAGCAAAGTAATGAGTTGAGAGTTGCTTTCAGTGGTATGTTACCAGCGATAGAATGACAAAGAAGGATACAGGCTAAGTGACCAACTACAGTGTGATGGAAACTGAGTTTTAATGATGTCTCTTAGGAAATGACTTCCAAAATGCAGTGTTGTATATTTGCCCGTAGTCATTTGTTAGGGCTGCAACAACACAGTCTCAAAGGCTGGATGGCTTCAACCACACAAATGTATTTTCTCACAATTCTAGGGACTAGAATCCTACGAACAAAGTGTCTGCTGGCTCATTCCTTCTGAGATCTCGCTCCTTGGCGTGGCATAGCCACACAAGCAGTCAGCTTTGAACAGTACCATTTTCTCAGATTTGGTAAACTGTGTTATGGTAACCTGAGGATAAGGAGATACATTTTATGTGAGAAAAATACCATGAGAAATACAGAAATAGTGATAAAGTGGCCAGGCGCAGTGGTTCATGCCTGTAATCTCAGCACTTTGGTAGGCCAAGGAGGGCAGATCATCTGAGGTCAGGAGTTCGAGACCAGCCTGACTAATATGGTGAAACCCTGTCTCTACTAAAAATACAAACATTAGCTGGGTGTGGTGGCAGGTGCCTGTAATCCCAGCTACTGGGTAGGCTGAAGCAGGAGAATCACTTGAACCTGGGAGTTGAGGATGCAGTGAGCCTAGATGATGCCACTGCACTCTAGCACTCCAGCTTGGGTGACAGAGTGAGACTTTATCTCAAAAAAAAAAAGAAGAAAAATAAAAAAGAAATAGTGATATAGGAATGATACATGAAACTAAATTTTGAAGAGAAAACGTTGAAAAGCCCAATTTGGTCAATATCTTTCATGGAAGTAACTAAGTGCAAAATGATATAGGAGAGATATATCCAGGCAAGACTGTGACAAACTAAGAGGTCTGGACTTTATTATGTATATTAAGAAACTTGCTTAAGGTTTACGAGCAAGAAGGTGCTATAATCAGAGGTGTACTCGGGGTCGATTAATCCGTCAGAAATATGTGGTTTATGATCAGGTGCTGAAACATAAATCTCATTAGCAGTAGAGGTTGTTCATGCTGGAAGAACATCTAGGTACACGGAAAGCATAGATAAATTCAAATTCCTGTTTTGCTCTGGAATGAAGGGGAGTTTGTCAGTATTTACTGTTTTTGCTATGACACTGCAAAGGGCATCTTTATGTTTTTCCCACAGACTGTCCTTTGTTCATTCTGTCACAAGTGCAAATAAGATTCCTACCCATTACGGCTGGTTTCATTGGATTTTTTTTTAATGTTCTCCCATCAGTTGAAATAAGTATGAGTAGTAAATAACTAAATATAGCATAATAAAAACAACTACTGTATATCCTGTGGTTTGTAGTGATTGTGTGAACACACACAAATACATATCTGCACTCAAAGCAGATCTATGCAATGAACAAGTATATGCTTGCCTGGTGTAGTGGTTGGCATCTGTAATCTCAGCTACCCCAGACATTAAGGTAGAAGGATAGCTTGAGCTCAGACCAGCCTGGGCAACGTAGAAAGACCCCCATCTCAAAAGAAAGAAAGAAGAAGCAACATGCTAATTTTTTTAACTTTAGGTTCAGGGGTACATGTACAGGTTTGTTAAATAGGTAAACTTGTGTCATGAGTGTTTATTGTACAGATCTATATTTCATAACCCAGGGACTAGGGTTAGTACTCAGTAGTTATTGTTTTTCTGTTCTTCTCCCTCCTCCCTCCCTCCCTCCCTCCCTTCCTCCAACCTCAAGTAAGCTCCAGGGTCTGTTGTTCATCTCTTTGTGTCTGTGAGTTCTCATCACTTAGCTCCCACTTATGAGTAATAGCATGTGGTATTTGATTTTTCTGTTCCTGCATTAGTTTGCTAAGGATACTGGCCTCCCCCTCTATCCATGTTTCTGCAAAAGACATGAAGCCATTCCTTTTCATGAACATGCTCTTTCTTTTGGTAGAGGGGGAGATGGAGTCTCACTCTTGTTGCCCAGGCTGGAGTGCAATGGTGCGATCTGGGCTCACTGCAATCTCTGCCTGACAGGTTCAAGCAATTCTCCTGCCTCAGTCTCCTGAGTAGCTGGGATTACAGGCACCCACCACCATGCCTGGCTAATTTTTTTTAGTTTTAGTAGAGATGGGGTTTCACTAGAACATACTCATTTTTAAAACAGAATTCCTCCTACTGTTAGGACTTGGTTCTCACTATTCATAACATACACAGACCAAAGCCCCCGAAGTTCCTAGACCTTAATGTTACCCATATTATGTGTATTCATCATTTGTCAACATCTGATTTAGAGTTTAAGATCTATATTATTGCCTCATACACCTTTTGCTTTTGACTATTCTATTGAGAAATATAATCTCTCTCTCTCTCTCTTCTTTTCTTTATATTTTACAGACACTATTCACCTTCGGGTTCTTGAATCCTCCCCAGTTGGCACAGCCATTGGAAGTGTCAAAGCAACCGATGCTGACACTGGGAAAAATGCTGAAGTAGAATACCGAATTATTGATGGCGATGGTACTGATATGTTTGACATTGTGACTGAGAAGGACACACAGGAAGGCATCATAACTGTGAAAAAGGTGCAGAGTCCATATAAATAAGCATCTGGGCTTCAGGAGGAGGGATTGCATTTTGTACTCTTCACTCATGAATTATCCATTGCAAGATACCACTCTAATTTTCCAAAAATTTAATTTATATTGTGCATACATAAGAAAGACATAAAGCCAAAGAACTCCTTAAAAATTTTGACCACAGGTTTTGATTGATTGTGACATGAGACCTGTAATTTTAGAAAATATAAAGGCAGGTTAATATATGTGTGGTTATATTTCTAAGCCACATTGATAACCCTCATAATTACTTGTTTTATTTTAAAATGTGTAGTTAATACATAATAATGGCAATATATCATCCCAGTTGGAGATATAAAAAGTACCATGCCATCTATCCAGATGTATGAAGCAGTAATTAGAGTTACTAATAAAAGAGACAGCATGGATTGGAACATAATTTAATTGTTCACATTTTCCCTTCTGCTATATAAATGAAACTTTCCTGCTAACATATGCTCAGTGATGCAATTTAAAGGTAACCTGTTTTTTATTGTAGTGTCAGTGCCATCATTATGAGAAAAAAATAAGGCACATTAAACTTTAGGTCTTAATGAAATGCCATGCATAAAGTAACTACATTGACATTAGTTAATAATTAAACAATCCTGAGATTCTTTTGCAAGGTACAAAGTACAAAACCACTTGTTATTAAATGGACAGTGACTAGCAAATGGCAAAGCAGCTGTCTTGTGATTTTTCAGACCAGATAGCAGCAGTAACACACATAAAATCTGGTTCTTTTTGAAAGAAAAATAAAAGGTCCAGGGACTTCAAACCAACAATGTCTTTTATCTATTAACAAAACGTACATTTGGGTAGGTGTGGTGGCTCACGTGTATAATCCCAGCACTTTGGGAGGGTGAGGCAGGCAGATCACGAGGTCAGGAGTTTGAGACCAGACTGGCCAACATGGTGAAACCTCTTCTCTACTAAAAATACGAAAACCTGGTGTGGTAGCATGCACCTGTAATCCCAGCTACTCAGGAAGCTGAGAAAGGAGAATTGCTTGAACCCAGGAGGCAGAGGTTGCAGTGAGCCGAGATTGCACCACTGCACTCCAGCCTAGGTGACAGAGTGAGACTCCATTTCAAAAAAATCAAAAATAAAAAATATATTAAAAAAAAATACATTTTAGAATGGATGAGATAAAATATTCAATTTTATACTTCTGACAGTTAAACTATATGAATATTTAAGGTATTTTATTTCATAATGTAACCTATTTACCAAATTACTATCATTTTTTTCTTATTAGAGAATGTTTTTCTTATCTTGAATATTTGATGTAACTTGAAAATTTTATGTTAGTCTCCAAGATTTCTTAATAGTTGTAATGTTACAAGTCCATTACATTGAATGAAAACATCATGACATAAATGTAAAAAGATAACTGATCGTATTTACTTAGAAAAATTTTACAGTAGCTAACACCTCAACACATGCACATTCACACACCAGCACGTACAACAACCACCAGCCCATTTTCTGTAATGTTACCACCTACAAGATAGGTTTGAATATCCATCCCAATTTTTCCAAGGTTTAAAGTCTCATAGGAAATCCTATATTCCAAAGAATTACTATTGAATGAATAAAATGTAAAAGTTGAATCCTAAGTGAAACATAAAGATTGTATTTTTATTATTATTAGTCTTTTTTATTTATAATTAATGAACTACTTGAGAGAACTCAACCAGAACTTAAAAATCATATTGTAACTTGGTCCAGTTTTCCTCACTCGAATTTGATGATTTGTTTCTTTATACAGCCACTTGACTTTGAGAGCCGAAGACTTTATACTCTGAAAGTCGAAGCTGAAAACACCCATGTAGATCCACGTTTTTATTACCTAGGACCATTTAAAGATACTACCATAGTGAAAATCTCTATAGAAGACGTGGATGAACCTCCTGTGTTTAGTAGGTCCTCCTATCTGTTTGAAGTTCATGAAGATATTGAAGTGGGCACAATCATTGGTACTGTAATGGCAAGGGACCCAGATTCTATTTCCAGCCCCATTAGGTAAGTGTGCCTTTTAAAAATGAAAACAAAATGTTGTTTAAAATGGAAAAAAAAAGGAAGTTGAAATACATATAGGGATTATAAAATTCTATTTAAAACATTCAATCCAATAAACGATGAAAGAATCCTTCTGTAAGTTGTATAAAAATTTGATAAAGCCAAGCATTTCTAATAAATTGTCTCAACGTTTTGGGGCAGGGCATGCACAAGCTTCATGGTGTTGTTATTTTTCTCACGCCCTTTAGACTGAAACCTTGCTTGCTACACCTGCATGTCTCCTTAGGGTGTTCCTTGTTCTGATCCCTGGTACAGATACAGGCTACTATGTGAGCTCTCTGTTTACAGTGCAACCAAACCACTTTATTTGTGCTTTCAAATCATGGCATGGAATATGAGGTTGAATGAGAGAAGTTAAACCGTTAAAAAGTAGGCTGAGTGTGCTTGCTCACACTTGTAATCTCAGCACTTTAAGAAGCCATGTTAGACAGATGGTTTAAGCTCAGGGGTTTGAGACCAGCCTGGGGAACATACTGAGACCCAACCTCGATAAAAAGTTAGCTGGGCATAGTGGTGCACATTTGTAGTCCCATCTACTCAGGAGGCTGAGACAGGAGGATCACTTGAGCCCAGAAGGTCAAGGCTGCTCTGCGCTGCATTCACACCACTGAACTCCAGCGACAAAGCAATACTGTGTCTCAGTTTTTAAAAAAAAGTAATTATGATGCAGCAATGTGGTTATATTATGATTTTAGTAAGTGTTCATTATGATTTTAGAAGCTCCCCTAATACACAACCATCAAAGTTGAGAGGATTCCGGTTTTGTTTTGTTTTATCTTTATTTATTTATTCTGCCTTTTTCAAAAAATATGAGAACATTCCAGAAAGATTAGTCTTTTCAATATATTTCCTTCTTATGACAGCTTAAAAACATATGAGATGTGATAAACTCCTGAAAACGAAAAATAATCAATGTTTCAGTGACACTTGTTCTATTACATTAAATAAATATACACGTTGTCATAATTTCAGCATGAAAATGAACACTTACTATAATCCATTTGTCCACTGTGTATTTTGGATTCCCTTTATTTTCCTAAACCTCTACAGGCTAATTTTGCCTGCCCATTTTCTATGGGAAACAGTCAAGTATGAGTTCAGATCATTATTGTTCACTTCTGAGCCACAGCACATGTAGGGAACTACTAATTTTATATGCCATATGCCTTAAAAATTGTACAGGGTCTGCCATATCTTCAAGTGAAGTCATATATTTTATGAATATATGTTACTTTATATTTATATAATTTCACATAAATATGTTTTCTTATATTCACATGCAGCATCACAGGTTACATATTGGCAGAAGAAACCTGTACATGCCAGCATGATGTTCTCATAAATATCTCTTCCCCAATTCATTTACCAACATCTGAGTTGCTGCATTCCTTGTGCTATTTTTTTCTTTTTCCTTTAAATGTTTTACATAACCAATACAGAGGTCTAATTTTCCCCATTAAATAATTACCAAGCATTTTCTTGGCAGAGATTCCACGATTTAGCAGACTATGTTCTGTTTCTGATTTTAAAATGGACATTACAAAATAAAAGGTAATATTGTTAGTTAAATGTATATCAAGTGGCATACTTAAGATATTTCTCCACACAATGAAATAGAATTTAAATCCTCCTGTAGATGTGTAATTATTATAGGTCAAAATATACCTGTGGATATTTAAAATAAAATGGTTAATTAGGATGCAAGTATAGAAACGAGGAGGAACAAATCTTCTTATGTATACAATATTTTACATATTATAGCAAAAATAACTTTCTTGCCTATCAATGACAGATGATATGCTATTAAAGTTGTTGTATAATTTGACATTATACTAATTTGATATAGAAAATGTAATTAATATTCTTGGATGTCATTCTTTGGTTAGAATATATATATTTTCAAAAAAGAGAATAGCTTTACTAATGCAATGTAGTTATGGGAAGGATCATACTTGACATGCTATAAATTGTGTCATATCTTGTGAATGTTAATAGAGTAATCAAAGAGATTTTCTTAAAATGTGTGTTCTGAAAATTATTTTAGAAAGGAAAATAAAAGCTAACACCCATAACTTTCCAACAGAGAATTGCAAACTATAATTATACTTTGAATTGTATTTGAAAAAGAAGACCTGTGATCTCTGTGTATCTTCGAGATAATGTCACATAATGTTTAAAATTTTGTCATTACTTCTTCAAGCTGAACTACAAGAAATAATTAAGAAAGAACACACACGATATGGATTTAGCAAAGTCAGTGATGCATGACAGCAGAGGCTTTTTATTGATTTATATATTTCAACCTTATGTCATATTTCTACAGAAATAAAGAAACTTATTATTTGCCAAAATGCCAAATGATTAGGTCATTCTTTCTTTCATTTAATAAATATTTGTGGATGACTATATCAGATATTAATATGTTTCTCAAGAAGTTCACAGTTTATTTTAGAGAAGAAGATGCAGAATCAGAATTAAATAGTATTTATTGAGTGCCTAGTAGAGTTTGATGCTTGATGTTTTCATGTTTTATTGTCTGTTTAAGATGTGATATGAAATGAATTCCTAATACAATGTAGTAAATGGAAAGATGGTGGTACAAGCTGTTTTATGAGTGAAGGGGACAAATAGCTTCTACTTTACATCATGAGAGGCTAAAGGAAAAGGTGAAATGTATGTTAAGTCTTTCAGTAATAAAAAATTATTACAGGTGGGGAGACACAATGATTTTCTTTGTATGTGAATATTAGATATGTAGTTTGATAAAGATAATGTGATTTATTTAAACAACATCAGTCAGAATGTTAAATCTAGTTTTAGGCTTTAAAATGACACACAGCACATCATGCATGCAATCAAGTTTCAGTAGAATTTATTGTTCATTTTTAAATGCATATAGACTTTACTTGGTATAGATATATTAAAAACTCTTATCCCAAACTTTTTTATTATTAAAATATCTCGAGTTAAACGCAATGTGAATAATAATGATACACCTGGCTAGGAAACTGAAGCTACATGGCTACCATACCATGAAGCTACAGAACACCGTTAATAAATCGATAGTCTATTACTTTGATGAAACTAACATTGTCTTCAATTTTCTGAGAACAACACATACCTTCTGGGAATAATCTTTTGCAATAAATCTTTGTATTATTCTTCAGCAGAACTTCCAATAACCAAATAAAGTCATTTGGCAATGTAACTGCCTGTAATCCCAACTGTTTTGTGACCAAATATATCAAAGTCAGTTGAGTGAATATGACAATAGACAATAATTTAAATAACATTATTAAAAGAATAGCATTTGAATGCAGAGTAGAGCACCAACTCATACCTTGAGGAGAATGTATGTGTGAAACTATGAAAAGTCATTCAAACAATCTACATTCTGGATCAGCACTGTGTTCTTTCCTGTAATTATCAGTGATAAATGTGTTTTTGCATTTCACCATTTTCTTGCAAACTATTAATAATGCTATCATGTTTTTTTTCTTTTCTTCTATGTTCAGATTTTCCTTGGATCGCCACACTGACCTTGACAGGATCTTTAACATTCATTCAGGAAATGGATCCCTTTATACTTCAAAACCTCTTGACCGTGAACTATCTCAGTGGCATAATCTTACTGTTATAGCTGCTGAAATTAGTAAGATGAATTTCATGTATATAAAATATATTTAAATATATTTATACTTATATATTTTATGCATTTTAACATTTTATAGGTTTTATTTTATATTAAAAATAATTCTCGTTGGACAGATGAACTGTAATTTTCTCAATGCTTATCTTTTCTTCAATATTTCCTGCAACTATATAGAGAGGGATACCCATATTTATTGGTAAATGATGCAAAAATTTTATCTCTGCCTTTTTAGAGTTTTTGGCTGAGCCTTATCATAATATTAATATAAAGAGATTAACAGGACAAAGCATTTAATATAAATTATACATGACACAGGAGCACTTATAAAGAAATAAAGACCCAATGAAGTGGCAAAACTGAATTTTGTTTTTTTTTGCTAGGATGACAAAGAGAGGCAATTGTACAAAAGTAATTAAATGTATATGGAGAGTGTAAATAAAGATAAAAATTATGTTAGCAAAATCTGAATCTGTTAGTATGCAATATTCTTGGCCTGGCTTCCCATTATTTGATGATAAGAATATTACTTTTCTTCTGGTATAGGGAGGACATCTTCTATCTGGGGGTTTTATCTCCTGCTTTCAGGAAGGAAACAGAAGGGGCAGAGCACCCTTCTTGCATCTGCTGTTTTTTGGTTAAGTACCTTTAGCTCAAAATAATCTTTATGCCACAATGGCACATTTTGCCACTCTTCAGTATGTATAGATGTATATTTAATATTAACTAATAAAAATGAGCTAGAATTAGAGACTGAAGATATTATCATTAGAGGAAAAATAAAAGTATTAAATTTGTCACTTGCACACTAAAAATTAGGATCTTTGCTAAATGCTGGGTGTATATGATATAATTTAATCTTATCAACAATCATGTAGGTAGATATTACTACTTCTTTTTTACAGATGAGGAATCCAGGTATATATTGTTAATCAGAGTTAACATTAATCATATATGCCAGGTGTCATTCTAAAAAAATACATTTTCTTCTAATATTTTGATTAACCTCATTTAACAGAGAAGATACTAAGGCTCTGGGACTTTTAGTAACTTGCCCAAAGTTATTAGAGGTAGCACAACTGAGATTTGAAATCTTGTCATTTCTAGATCTAATACTTAGTTCCAAAGCTAATCAATACAATTTTATTCACCAAAACCTGACATATTCAAGCTATATTTGTCTCTAATTATGAAAGTTCTTGCCCATACTAGGAAAATTTATGGAGCCCGTTGTAATATGAAAATGTCAGGTGCTTGTTAAAAGTAAATTAAGAAATGTAAGATGGGGCATTATACAAGCATGAGCCTCTTTTAAGGGTGAGGCCTTGTGCCACCTCTTGGGTTACATGCCCATGAAGCCAGTCCTGCCGCCACACCTATCTGCAAACCTGTTCAGATTTTCTAATTCCCATATTGTGATGTATATGGTGTAGAGCAACTCCTGAACTGTTTTTAAAATAAGCATTAATTAGGGACAGAAACATTGTTAAAAAATTAAGCCCATAAATTTTAAATCTGTAATACTAAGCTGAATCCACAAACTCATATCAAGGTCAAGTTATTTATTAGAAGTAACCACTACAGGCTTTGGAAGGCAAAGCATTGGGTGGGCCTGAATCACCAAGTGTCCCAGAACAATTGAATTCGGCTAGACAGATCATCAGCAGTGAAATCAAAGCTTCAGGACAAAGTAACAGATTTAACATCCTTCTTACATCTGCCCCTGAAATACAGATTAATCTCAAATCTGTAGTGAGATATTAATGTCTATGCCTTTTAAGGCTAACTAAATATTTTCAAGTTTTTTCTTTTAAGGAAAGCTTTGATTTCTGAAACTGTAGCCACATCTCCGTAGTAAGATGGACCTAACATGATCCAATCTGATCATTTCAGAATCATGCTTGTACTCTCTGCTGATTCACTATCCTTATTCAGGCCCAGTGAGCAAAGAATTCTATTTTCCCTTTCAGATAGCTTAAGAGATTTAACGTCTAAAGCTAGTTGAAGTAATTACAATTCTGTAAAAAACTAAGCCAATTACTTCTTTTTATAAAGAACTAAATCTATTTTTTGCCCTTAAACAAAATCAATCTGTAGAACAACTGCCAGAAATGCCTACCTGCCAACCCAGAGTCAGGATCTCATTATTCTGCTCTGGGTATTGAATGCAATGAGGATGAGAGGGAAACAGCATATACGGAATTTTTTCTACTAAACTTTAAACACTGGCTTTACAGTAAGTGTGTCATACTGTGTCATACACCACACTCTGAGCAGGACAGAATGACATTTAAATGTACTTCTTACCAATATGTTGTAAGACCTTGCCTCTAACCATTTAATTCTATATTCCATATCAATATATCACATCATATGGCAGGTACTACTCCAGGTAATTATTTAGTGCATGATATCATGGAATAACTCCTCTTTTTCTTCTTCAAAAATATTTTGAAATGCCATGTAGAGAATAAAACATCTACAATTAAGGTAACAATCAATGTCTTAATAATAAACTTGGGATTTTAGGGTATATTTGTTATAGAAACCAAAAAGTACCTCTCACTATATCTGAAAATTGGACTATAATCAATGTGATACATTCTGAGGACATAAGACTAAGTTTATGACTAAAGGACTCCATTATTTACACCAAATTTCTTATTCATAAATTCTTACCCAAAGCAGGTAAAACAGTTATATTTTTCCAAAGCCTGTGATTTCTGGATAATGATTTAAACTTTCTCTGTTTGGAGGGATGAAAAGACTCATGAACACATAGTCATGGCTTCACCTTAGGACATTTTAAGATCCTTTATTGCTGATACATTCTTGCTACTGAAGTGTTTCCCTGAAGGACTTTGAGAGAAACTCAGGTGGTAAATATATGCCAGCTGCTATTCAGCTTGATTCTTCCTTGGAACACTTTATACTTTCATTTGTACATAAGCAACAGCATCTGCCAGCAAAAAAGATTAGTGTAAGCACTGTTTTTTGAATAGGTGACTCCAGGCCTGATGCTTTACAAAGCACATTCATCCCTGTGGATTTAGCTTTTGATTTTAAGAGCCTTGAGTTATTTGTAAAGACACTGGAGAATTTCTATATTGTGTTAGGGAAGGGGCTCACGATGCAAGTTTTTAGATATGAAAGTTTTGTCTCTCCTGGCTCCTGTGCCATCATTAGAAAGTGAATTGTTACCAACAAGGGTTATTTTTATGTCAAGACTTTATACTGAAAGGAAATATTTTGCTTATGTCCACTCACTACATAATTAGGTTAAAGAGCACATTCCAGAAGATATGGAAGAAGCATACCTTCTCACTTTTCTCCATAGCAACAAGTAGACAACGAAAGGTCCATTTGCAGAGAACACTGTGCCTCTGGGTATTACCAAATGGTCTAGGCATAGAGGAAGCAGAAAATAATGAGATAGCATTTTTCTCCTTTTTTTTTCCTCCTCTCTCCACTTCTTCCCAAATGCACAACTCTTCAGACTCACATGAATGGTAGGAAGGCTAAAAATGTGTTTTTATTAGGTGGATACTACTTTATGTGGAGAAAACATAAGTTCTTAAGTTACATAAGAAAGTGAAGAAGATATAATAATGATAATAAAAATGGTGGTAATTATTATGGTCAATACATATTGAGTCCTGATCATTGATACTTTCGTAAGAACTTCTCCTGCATTAACTCCTCATTTTCCAAGTAGCTCTGTGAGATTAGAGATTCTACTTTGATTTATATTGAGTAAACTAAGACATTAAGCAGATAGAGTAAACTGGCCAAACTAACACAACAAATGAGTGGTGAACTTGAGAATCAAAGCATCAGCTCATCCAGACATGGTGGCTCATGCCTGTAATCCCAGCACTTTGGGAGGCCAAAGTGGGTGGATCATGAGGTCAGCAGATCGAAACCATCCTGGCCAACAAGGTGAAACCTGTCTCTACTAAAAATACAAAAATTTTCTGGGTGTGGTAGCGCATGCCTGTAATCCTAGCTACTTGGGAGGCTGAGGCAGGAGAATCGCTTGAACCAGGGAATTGGGCGGAGGTTGTAGTGAGCTGAGATCATGCCACTGCACTCCAGCCTGGTGATAGAGAAAGACTCTGTCTCAAATAAAAAAAAAAGCAGCATCTCAGTTTGACTCCAGGGCCTGAACTCCAAACCTCATGGTATATTAACAAGTGTATAATGTGCAATAACATATTAGCAAATAAGTAGTTAGAACCTGATAACTGAATGCATGTGGGTTCAGAAGACTGTGGTAAGACTTAAAAGGAACTGCGAAGAAAGGATGTAGCTTAAATTTTCTCTTGAAAAGAGGAAGGAAATTTAAATACACTTCAATTCTGTCTGCCTTTCTTTATACTATTTTAGCCTTGTAACTATATCCCTTTAAGTAGTCTGTGCTTATATATCATTTTTTAAAGTACTGGTTTTAATATTGCAATAATATTTAATTATATGGAGAGAATGGGGGCTATAAATTATTTTTGGTGGTGGTATACTTCTATTTGCATGTGACAATATATTTTACCTTTGTATCTGAAAATTATTTAGATTACTTTAAAACATCAGATCCGTTTTACAAGGCTAAATAATATCCACAGCCCATTGGTTGAGACCATTTAATAAGGCTGCTGCTGACCCAAGCTATTCTGCTACTGTTTTGTTTTGTTTTCAGCTAATTATATTATTTATTACATTATATTGCTCTTCAGATTCACTTTTCCAAAATTTACACAGAAGTTTAACTCTATCCAAGGACAGAGCTATTGACATCATAAAAGCTGATGAATATAACCTGAATTTAAAATGTAAACACACTCTCAAATAGCTTAAGTGCCTAGAAAATCTATAATAGAGAAAATGCAGGTATAACTAATACAAGGTTGTTACTCAAAGCTAAGCAAAATGAAGAGGCATTTACAGTTTTATTAATTTACATATCAAAACAAGTTTGAAAATGCATCTTTTTTTTTTTTTTCTTTTTGAGATGGAGTCTCATTCTGTCACCCAGGCTGGAATGCACTGGCACAGTCTTGGTTCACCACAACTTCCGCCTCCTGGGTTCAAGTAATTCTCCTGCCTCAGCTTCCCAAGTAGCTGGGATTGAAGGCTCTTGCTACAACTCTTGGATAATTTTTGTGTTTTTTGTAGAGATGGGGTTTCACCTTGTTGGCCAGGCTGGTCTCGAACTCCTGACCTCAAGTGATACACCTGCCTCGGCCTCTCAAAATGCCAGGTATGCAGGCATGAGCCATCATGCCCAGCCAGAAATGCATCTTTATATGTCAAAACTTTGATGCTGTTGATTTCAGCATTTGTAGCAAAGGTATCATTAATATGCTATTTTTTACTACTGAGCTAATTTGTGACAATAGATTGTAATGTAAAATTGAGCTAGAGTGTTGCGGTGGTAACAGCAATGACTGTATTAATAAAATGCTTAATCTTCATATTTCATCATAAATTTTCCAACTAGCTTGTAAAGTAAGTAGCCATAGAATAAAATTTTCCAACAGAAAATTGAGAGCAGTTGTTGAAATACATTTTGGTGATAAGAGTAGTCACAGAAGTAGGTTTTATTATAATAATTATCACTTAGGAGCGACACACCTTGGACAAGATACTAATTTATGTAAAACTATTCATCCAAAAAATAGGTAAAGATTAAATGATATAATGAAGTATAATGAGGATTTAATAAATATGTGTTCTTATTTTATATATTTGGACAATAAGGATACAAATATAATGTGAACTCAATTATACTGGCTTGTACTTTTAACGTGATTTTCCAAAATAATAATAGTACCCTTGTTCCCAATAATAACTGAATTCATGGCTACTTAATTAGGCTCTGCAGTAATTTTCTTTATCGCGTTTGCTCATTACGTTAGTAGAATGATTGCAATGCTTATTTGTATGTGGGCACTTAATATCCACAGGATGCCTATATAAATTAAATTTGACACACAAATGTGTCTTCCTAAACAAAATTTGGCTTCCCCTTTTCTAGACAATCCCAAAGAGACAACACGCGTGGCTGTTTTTGTGAGAATTTTGGATGTTAATGACAATGCCCCACAGTTTGCCGTGTTCTATGACACTTTTGTGTGTGAAAATGCCAGACCAGGGCAGGTAAGTACCTACAGGATTAAAACTGCGGAAAGATTTTAACTGCATGCAAAATATTTTCTTTTCAAAATCCTGAGAGGGAAGAATACACAGAGACAGAAACACTCCTATACAGTCCCAATAATATCATTTTTTAAAACCGTAACTGATGTTTTTAAAGGTGAAAATATTTTTTAAAGCCATATACCAGGTTTCATATTTCCTTTGTAAAGTACTAATGCGTGGATAAAATTGTATTGTGGCCACAAAAGTTGAAATATAAGAGGAAATACCTACTTTTAAAACTTTCAAAAACAAAGACAAGCAAATCCCTAAAACCCCATGCTGTGTCATTAAATAAATATTGAAACCTGCTAGAGAGATGAGAGATGAATGCTGTGGAAAACTAGAGACAAATGTATGGGAGCCGCAGAATATTCAATCACTGTTCTGATGTATGCAGCTATGGCTTTGAAGCAGGGCAGCAGAGTTCGCTTCTTAGACTTACACATTGCATTTCATCATTACAGCAACATATGAAGTGCTTAATGACTTGGTTTTAGTCCTTTAAAACATTTTTTGTACATCAGCTTTGTTTATCATTCTGTAAGTCTTTTCCTCAGTGGACTCATTTTGTTGATTGAAAAGCTCCAGTGTATATGGCTGAAAGAGAATGCTCTTAATTGGTTTGAGTGCTATCTTCACAGAAGGAAGCTGCGTGGTATAAATGATAATTGGAAATCAAATGCGTTTTATTAAAAAAAAAAGGAACCATCATGAAATTGTATTATGTTTTGACATTATTTGATACTCTTTATAAACATCAATGTCATTGTTACATTTTTATGCAAATTATATTGTGGAATAATTCAAATTCTTCCTTTTGAAGATTCTAACAAGAATTCAATAGCCTGTCTGTTGTTTGAATATGGTAAAATTGCTGCAATTTGATTCTTTTTTTTTGACTTGAAAATGTTATGGAAATGTTTAATTTGGAATATTTAAATGACTTAGCTGCTTTCCACTTACTACTTAATGAAACAGTGCACGCCCCAAAAATACCATTCCAAATCGTCCTCTGCTTGGCAGGCTCAGCATGATATAAGCTGAAGTCTTTTCTCTAAGAGATAAATTACCCACTTTGCCACTGCTGCATACATTGCTCCCTCTATGGTTATTCTATTTGATTTTCAAAAGATATCTTTTCAGAGAGTTCAAGTCATTATAAATACTGATTTACAAATGTATTCAAAATATACAAAATAGAAAGTATGTTTGTTTATTTTCCTTCTGCCTATTTTCTTTTTAACTCTAACTGGCTCACAACTTTTCCATCCCTTTTGGACATTTAAAAAACAGCTGGCATATTGAAGGAAAATAATCAAATAAAAGATGATTTCAATAAAAAGGGAGTTAGCATGTCTTGACCGACTTGATAGGAAGAGGATGATTAATATTTTCTGTGGAATTGGCTGCCTGCGCAGTAGCCTCCCATACAAGCAATTTGTAATAAGACCAGTTTGTTAGATGTCACGTTGGTCTCATAGGCTGAAAAATGCCTTGCTTAAACTAAGCAGTTATATATTTAGTGATGAAATTCTAGGTTATGACATCCTAGCAAGCAAAATCAAAGTGGTAGTTTGATAAAATTCTTCTTCAGAGCCTTTTTAACATTAATTTGTTAGCTCTGACACCCCTTCTAGGAAAGCAGAAGAATGTCAGGATTTCTAGGTGTGCTTTAGTTATTTACAGAGTATCTCAGTCCACCCAGCACTCCCCTGAATTAAGAGCTCATTACGAATAGCACTTAGAGCACCAACATGAAAAATAATTCCATTCATTTGGTTTGTGGACAAAATGAGGTGACAGAAATAAAACTCATGACCATCCCTCCTCCTTTCTATTCCCTACTCTTGCCTATTTTCTGATCTAAGGGTAGAATTTCTCCTTAGAAACGTAACGTTTAGCTGATGTAATATTAGAAGTCCCCTCTGGTGCCTGAACTAGGCTTCTTGACCCTTCCCCTTTTCCATCTCAGAGTCAGAGGACCTCAGCAAAAGGGAGGACAGAGGGCTGGCTGTTTATGTTTTTCCTTCTATCTTGTCTCACTCATTCTTACTCCTGCAGTCAATAAAATATATTTTGAATAAATAAAATACATTTTAATAATTTTAATTTAATCCTTATGGAGAGGATTTAATATCACAGATTTCCCAAGGTGTCTCTCTAGGGAAATATGCTGTTTCTATTTCTGTTCAATAGTTTCTAAGTGACTTATCAAGCCACATCTCAACTATCAACAAATATCAAACCAAATAGCAAGTAAGACTTTATGAAACCAAAAATATGCCATTACATATTTTCCATAGAATGATCCTTACTACTTCCCTAACAACTGAAAAGCGGGCATTTTACCAGCACAAAGGAAATGTTCTCATTAACAGAAAGTTCAAGTCTTCCCACAGAAAAAGCTAAAACATATTAAAACTTAACCAGTTTTTAACGTTATGTATCTTAAACCTCATTCATTGTTCCAGACACGATAATAGTATGATCACTGAAACATTCCTCAAGTTGATTTAAGATTACTTTAGAATAGCCCAGTTAAAATATAAATCAATTATATTGTTGCTAAGGAGATAAAATGTAAATGACTTATCTGTACACTTTTCTTCATGTGCTCAAAATTAATACTGGAAATCACTAGTTTTTGTTTGTTTTCTAATTGTGGCAAACTCTTTTGTTGGAAATGGATCAAAATGAGTTTGTCTCCAGGACAGAAAAGAAACAGTGGAAAATAATTTTATATCCTGGTTGCCAAGTTATTGTATCTGTTACCAGTCATTATGGCACATTTACCAAAACAAAAGCACGGTGATTTCTAACATATGGTGAAAATGGAAAGAAAAACTTCATTGAGAGGTAAATTCTGGATATGAAAAAGTTGAGCACCAGAAGTAATGACTTAAATAAGAAAAAAAAAGAAACTGTTATCTTGTAAAGGATGTAAGTGCCTCCATCTGCAATAAAGACATCTTCAGGTCATTAAAATATATTGTAATATGATATAGACTCTGCGACATATGCTTCCATTTTGTTTGTATCATCGCGGTGAGTTTGACTTACTCCTTTTATAATATTCAATGAAAATGTGTAAGTTAACTACTGATCTTTAAATCAATAGTGCTATAATATTTGATAAAAAATATATTTTAATTAATAATTTTAATGTTAATTTTTATAATTTCTTATAGATACATGTAAAGGTGTCACCATTTGGTTTTGAACTGCATTGTTTCGATCCATACAAATAAATTGAAATCATATTTTGTACATTTATTTGAGAAAATGTACAGTTGCAAATGTATATTTACTTTGAGACATTTAAATTTCAATTTTCAAAGGCTATTAGTCTTATTTTTACATTTCCATCACTTTTTGTGTCTGTATGTGAATGTTAAAATGTTAATCTCAGTGACTAAGGAGTTCCATTAGTCCACTATCTTTTTGGATGTTATTCCATTATTTTATTAATCACTATTTAAAAAGGAAATCCTTGAGAATATATTTGACAGACAAGAAATCAGTCAAGAAATATTTTTTCACTGAATTGACACGTCTTAAGTAGTATTAGTTAACAATATTTTGACTTCTTTCATTAATTTTAATACATGTATACTCTTGTTTTTAATAATTATTGCTTGTATTTAATCTTAAGTTCCAATTAAAATTTAGTCAAATAATTATGTTGCTGTTTTAAAAATATGCTTTTAAAATGATTCAAAATTTTAAATGATTTTTTTCTTACTGTTTATTTCTGGGCAATAAATATAAATCTTTGGTCCATTTATATTTCTTGTATTGTTTTGAAATAAATGGTTAGGGCTGTAATTAAATAGGCTAGTGCCACCAATGTATCACATTTTATTGCTATAAGACACTTAAAAAGAAAAGTAATCTAATACAGATAATTGTAATAATTTATTTACTTCTTGTAACTTTTTACATAATATTTTTAACTTAAATCACTTGTTAAACCAACAAAACATCAGCAACAAATATTTCTACCCAACATCCACACAACATTGAGTTAATGAAGTAAAAAGTTTATTCCTCTTAGTTCAGCATAATTTTAACTATATAGGCATCAGTGTATTTATTTAACAACTTTTGAGGCTGTCTTAAAAATTAAAACATGTAAAAAATATAAATTTTATTATAAATATAAGTTAAAGAACAACATGCAAAAAAACTACCTATTACATATATATACATTTTGCGTACATATTTGTATATGAGTTAATCATATAATATGTGCAAAGCAGTGATCCAATTATGTATTAGGGGCTACATTGTCTACTTTGCTACCATATACCTTACGCTTTCTCTTACACTAAAATCCGTCACAGTTTACCCTTTTAAAATAACTCCCACATAATATACATATGTCATATTTTTAAAATATAATTTTACTGAAAGTGTAAATTAATTGAATTTTGACTGTCAAAGTTTATAACAATGTTTAAGACTGTTAAAAAGTAATATATAATATTACCTATAAAATGTCTACATTCCTCAACCATTTTTCACTTTATTTTGGGGAAGAAACATAGCATAGTCACAATAATTTTCTAAATTTCTCTGATATTAGACAGGTTCTTCCAGATCAATGTGTAAATACATATAAAATAATCTCATTTTAAGTGCTGTATCTAAATTAACAAAACCTCAATGAATATAATATTTTCCTGAAGCATTTGAAACAAAGGGTATGATCCAAGAGAGATAGAGATGAGAGAGGCAGAGATTATTAAAATCAGTGTTATAATTAAAAGATGGATTAACTCAAAGATTCACAAGAAACAGAAGCCAATTATTTTGAAAAACTTTAGACAAAATGAAGATCTTTAAAAAGTACAGATTATACCCATGGATAAGAGATGTATTGATGAGACGTATTGTTCTTTTTCTGCAGCTAATACAAACTATAAGTGCAGTAGACAAAGATGACCCTTTAGGTGGACAGAAATTCTTTTTCAGTTTAGCTGCTGTCAATCCAAACTTCACTGTACAGGATAATGAAGGTAAATTTTAAAACTTGTTTACTATGACTTATGATGACATAAACAGGCAATTTCCCTATTGTAAACATTGCAATATATATGCCATATTTATTTATTGAACTGAGTTATACAATTTTGTTTTAATCAGGTATTTAACAATATATTTAGTAAACTCTTCGTTAGCAATGTGTACTCTCTTCAATTTTAAAATAATAAAATATGTGAAAAAGGTCTCTATGGATGTTAAAGAAATGATTGAGTCTTGAAAAGATTATAAAGGCTGGAAATAATTCTTACAACAATAATATAGAACACGTAGGGTAGAGAAATAAATGATTCAGTGAGACTCTTAAGCAGACTTCAATGAGATTAAGCAGCAGCAGATTCACCAAAGCCAAATATGCATAAGGGAGTGAAAAGAAAAGCCAGTAAGGCATTGTTACAAAGGGACTATTGCAATGGCAAGATGTAATGCTTCTTGAAGGGTCTTTTTTTTACTTTGTTATTGATTTAAAACATGCAACAATGTGAAATTTAGCCAATTCATTTTCTTGGAATTGATGTGTGTTCTGTATGTGTATAAGCACACACACACAGATGCACACAAATTTAAAAATATACTTTTAGTATAACTTTCCTCTTGGTATGCAAAATAAGTTTTTTGAAAAGAGAAAAGCCATTTTTGATCACCTGTGTCATCTCGGCAAATGATTCACTTATATAAATTTACCGCTTTGAAAACAGTACTGGGGAATTATCTGAAAACCTAAGAAATAAACAACGTATTTCTAAAACCAATTATTTGTCTTATCTGTATATTAATTGCATTATGCTTATTTTTTAGGAAAATGTATATCAATTTTATATTTTACATAAATATGTTTTTATTTATATGTTAAACTTTGGTTATCACATTGAGAAAAATTTACTATCCCAAACCATTCGTAATATTTTAAATTTTATTTTAGATAATACTGCCAGAATCTTAACCAGAAAAAATGGATTCAATAGACATGAAATCAGTACCTATCTCTTGCCCGTGGTGATATCAGACAATGATTACCCAATTCAGAGCAGCACAGGCACACTGACCATTCGAGTGTGCGCTTGCGACAGTCAAGGCAACATGCAGTCCTGCAGTGCTGAAGCCCTGCTCCTCCCTGCCGGCCTCAGCACTGGGGCCTTGATCGCCATCCTCCTCTGCATCATCATTCTACTGGGTAAGAAACCTTAAACACAATGGGAGCATTTTCTAGGCTTTTTACTCTAGTATGTTTTTGAAGAAGAATCGTTGCTATTAAAATACCACCCCCCAAACCAACCCCAAGTTTTATGGTAGACATAAATTATGTGATATTCTTTATGTTAAAATATTTTATTTAATCAGAATATATAAATAATTTTTGTAGCAGTAGTAGTAATCGTGAAAATTTACCTAATGGGGCCTAGAATTCATTCAAATGTGAATCAAAATATTTAGAAAAAACAACCGTCTTTTTGCGACATTGCAGTAAACAAAGGAAATGGCAAGAACAATGAATGCAGAGTGCCTTGTGTAGGAGCTTGGAAGTTTGAGAGACAAAATTCTTGCTAGTCATGCTGAATGTTCCGATGGAATTAATTGATGGTTGAAACCTAGGTCCAGTGAATAAATTAAAGGAGAAGCATCAAAGGCCAGGACTCCAAATAGTTTATTGGTGGCCAATTACTTTCCACCTGAGTCATCTAGTAACAGAGTCTGTGGCAATGGCTCTTCTGGAACATCCTCCAGACAGAAATCAAATAGGAGTTGGAGGAGAATCTTAGGGTCTCAACCCCCAGATTTGGAAAGTGGACATTAATTAATCTCTGTAAGACAAAAAAAAAGACAGAGGTTAAGTTGATAGCATTTGTTAGATAAGCAATTCAAAACCTTCATATAGAAGCACTTTCCATAAGTATTCCTATATTCAATAATTGCTAACTTTTCATACATACAAAGTAAAGTTGAATAAAATGATTCAGCATTCATCTTAAATTTTAAAATAATGTAGATGATAATAAATTGTAGTCATATTTTTAAAAATTTATTTATTATACCTTAAGTTCTGGGGTACATGTGCAGATCATGCAAGTTTGTTACATAGGTATGCACGTGCCATGGTGGTGGTTTGCTGCATCCATCTCCCTGTCATCTACATTAGGTATTTCTCCTAATGCTATTTTTATGATTATAAAAAGAGAGCACATTTTTATATAAAACTAAGAACTGCAACAATAGAAAAATTGATTAACATTACTTCCATGTTCTTTATTTGACATGATTATGTCTACTTCATTCTATAGAAGTTTCAGTTTTTCTACTTTTATCATAGCATTTATGCACTTTTACTCTGTTTTAAAACAACAGAAAGGTAAGTTACTTATGACAGATAAATCATTGAATGGATGAACTGAACAATTCTAGATTAGATTTTTATGTAATTCAGCAAATGAGAACATTCACATTAACAAATATGCATTGTATAACCTGTTACTATGAAATACCACTCAGAACAAAATGTTTCTCTGTACGAGAAAGAATACAAACCTCATGTTATTTCATAGAATGAGAATTTGGTATAACTTTATTTTTATAATTTGACTTACCATTAATACAACCAACACTGATGAAAAGTTAATAAATGTGCTTTATAATAGTTGAATCCACAATTGCAAATATGATTAGTATAAATCTTTATTTGAAGGGTTTATACTTTAAATCACATAGAAACTAATTCTATTAAAATATGTAATTAAAACGAAAGTCTCTAGTAAGAATAATATTAATGGTAGCAAGTTTTTACTACATGTTGACTGTGTTTCAGGCTCTGTCATTAGCACTTTGCTATGACAGACTTTTTCACTTGACAAAAATTATCTGGCAAGTGTGGTGCTATTATCTTCATGTTATGCATAATGAAACTGAAAATTCAAAATATTAAGAACATTTTCCAAGGTCACATAATTTCTGAGTGGTTGAGCTAAGGTACCTTTGCTATTAGTCAGTGTGTACAGAGATTCCTGGTGGAATCTATATTTCTACTTCTATTATGGCCGGATGGAGGCCTCACTGAGTTACATATTCACTGAAATTGTATTAAGATAGATTTTTACCTGGTTTACTTTTTCCCCAAACAATGATACTTTATTTCACAATCAAAATAAAAAGCTTTTAACTGCTTTTGAATTAAAATAACATTAAATATTCTCTCTAGTTTTATTAGTTTGAACCTATTTTGTGAGTATTTTTGGTACCCTAATCAAAAATCATTCAAGAAAGAGCGAAATGAACTTGGACTTGGTGCCAGTTATAGTAAGTTGTCATTATCCTCAACCCTAGAAGGTTTTTGTTGGGTAAAGTCATTTGGCTGATCATAAATAATCTTAGATTTAAAATACTTACATTTTGTGTACATAAATTTATTAATTAAGGCAAAATAAAATGACATATTTTCTCAAAACCTTGAAGAATAAACTTTTTAAAAATTCTCTGCCTACTTACTTTTTAATTACTTGGCCAAGAACACTTATCAATGGATTAAAACTTTCTTTTTCGTAACATGAAAAAAGTTTGTTGTTTGCCCTCTCACACAGTTTGAAGACAAACTAGTCTGTGCATTCAATGTTAATAAAAAAGAAAACATAACTTACTACTCCTTTATATAATAATTTAATAAATTACATACTCTTTAAATGTGTAAAGAAGCTAAATAAATACTTATATCAATATTTCTTCATATATATATATCCAATAAGAGTCTTCCTATTCTTTTCTTATCTCATTGAATTCATTTTTTTCTTCAAATCCTTTTAAAGATTGAGGATCAAATGTTTGGGAATAATGAGTACGGGTGAGAAACTCTAATGCAATAAGAAGAATTTGATATTAACTTTCTCTTATCATTTATGCTATTACCATTGTTATGATTCTGAATATAATTAGCATTGTTTGTCTCTCATTGAAGTGGAAAAATGTCCTTTTTGAGCAATATACTTTTCTATTATGAATCTAGTGAAGATTCACACATTTTTGGGGAGGTAGTTAATTCAATGTTGTAATTTGGGAAATACACTCTTTGCCATCATTTAATCTAACATTTTTTTATGGGGTGGGTCTCTTGCAAGATAATATATTTTCATGGAAACCCTTAGAAATTTTTAAATCCATGTAATTCTAAATAACCCATTTTTTTCGATAGTTGCAGCATTCTTTTAATGAAGTGACAAAAAAAAACAAAAAACAAAAACGTAAGTCCATCAGCAAAGCTGTTTACCCAGAAGTCAGTACTCAATATTTTGTGAAGGATGTTGCTTTTTGCTATTGTGTGAAGGCTTTGAAAAAAGTAAGCTAAATCTTGTCCTTTTAAATTGTCTTGAAGCTGAATTCAATTTGTGTAGATTTATACATGCAAATTTTATATAGCATTTTATGTTCCTATTTAATACAAAAGATAAATATTATCTGTACAACGAGGAACCCTCTTCAATGGTCCCTAGAAAATTAGATTAAGTGTAAGCCAGTTTATTTAAGGAACAGTTTACATTGTTTTCAAAATAAATTAGGCACACTGATCTTAAACACCACCCACCCTTGATTAACTCTTCAGCATCTCCCTGACACCTCCCCCAAACTATGGGAAGTACAAAATTAATCTTAAATTCTAACCTGTTATAGAAAGCCTGAGGAACTTAAACCCCTTTATAGTACTACCACTCGTTATGTGTAGTATTTTGAACGGACCTCTAATGTATCTCCTTGTCTTTTTTTCAAGTTATAGTAGTACTGTTTGCAGCTTTGAAAAGACAGCGAAAGAAAGAGCCTCTGATCTTGTCAAAAGAAGATATCAGAGACAACATTGTGAGCTATAACGATGAAGGCGGTGGAGAGGAGGACACCCAGGCCTTTGATATCGGCACCCTAAGGAATCCTGCAGCCATTGAGGAAAAAAAGCTCCGGCGAGATATTATTCCTGAAACGTTATTTATTCCTCGGAGGACTCCTACGGCTCCAGATAACACGGACGTCCGGGATTTCATTAATGAAAGGCTAAAAGAGCATGACCTTGACCCCACTGCACCTCCATACGACTCCCTTGCAACCTATGCCTATGAAGGAAATGATTCCATTGCTGAATCTCTGAGTTCATTAGAATCAGGTACTACTGAAGGAGACCAAAACTACGATTACCTCCGAGAATGGGGCCCTCGGTTTAATAAGCTAGCGGAAATGTATGGTGGTGGGGAAAGTGACAAAGACTCTTAACCTAGGATGTATGTTCTGTTCAAACAAAAGGAAGTAACTCTACCCACGCTGTCTCCACTCCACAATATTTGATATTCAGGAGCATTTTCCTGCCAGTCAGCACAATTTTTTTTTTCCCATTTACTTCTTAATTTGTTCATTAATTACATTAATTCTTTCCTGTAGGATGTCTCATGGAATATATACAACATTTTATTTAATCACTTCCAAGAGCCAAAGCTATGGAAATACAGTGTTGTCCATCCTAGTAAATAAAAGATAATTTCAGAAACATGAACAGGATAGTTCTCCCTTAAGCAACCTCACAAACAAGCCGCTTCTGTTAGATACATGCCCTGCCCTTGCAAATGAAGCTTTTAAAAAGGTGGAGAAAAATTTTAAGGTATATCCTGTTCTGTACATTCAATTTAAAAAAAATGTACATGTGGTGTTAGTAGGTGTGATATGCAACCTGGTATACAGACATTTGTGCAATTTCATTTCATCAAATTCTATCTGCTAATGTTTTATATTTATATTTTTGTATTTATTTTTAAAAAAAAATAAACCAGTTTTTACAACTACTTTGTCTGTAGCTTCGTTTTTTCCCCAGGATGGAAGGCTTTCCCCCTGAACTCAATATCTTGATACAAAATTATATTACATACAGGTAAGAACACAATGTTATTATCACTAGTATTGAAAGTGCTAAGCAAATTAATATGATTGAGGTAAGAATTATTTTTTTCCAATAAGTCTTGATATGCTGTGATATGTGGAAAACTCTTCATATTCAAAGTAAAAGCCATTTATGAAACACATAAAAACATTTCATTTAAACAAACTTAAAACATGACCATCTTTTCTTAATATACCAAGACACCAGTGATGCAGTAATTTCATTTTGTTTATACTCACTAAAATTGTATCTGAAAGAACAAAACATTTTCTCATTTTTTATGGCATTCATGCCATCGAAGTTTATAGAGAATAATAGTTCAGACAGATTTCAGACTAAAATAATCCTTTAATGGAAAATATACTTACCTCCTATGGTGACTCTGGAAATGCCTACTAATAACAGTAATAATGTTAAATATTCCATTAAGACACAGCATTACAATTATGTCAAGATTTTAAATGCATGATACATTTGTTTGTAACAAAGCCTGCTTTTCTGTTAATGATTCCATAGAAAGCAAGAAAATAAAAGTAAAAAATTAAACACTGGCAGCTAATTATCCAGAGTTCCTAAGAATCATGAAAATTAGCTGACAGTAACTGATTCCTTATTTCTCAACTTCCATAACATGATTTATTTATAAAAGAGTTACTGTGTTGGGCACAGACTAGGAAGCCACATTCCCTGCTGAGTATATAGTAAATAATACCAAAGATCTGTGTGCTCTCTACTTAGTGAAAATGCTCTGCTTTTGGATTGAATCAAGGTACAGTACTAACGTGTCCTTAATGTAGAATTATTTCAGTCTTATTAAATGGTAATATTTTCCCAACTTCCAGACTGAAAGGGCCCACATCACTCTAAACACAGATATTTTTGTTTGCATGTTAGTCGGACGATAAAAAAAAAACAACTGATATATTCAAGTTAAAAATACAGCCGTGCAACAAGGATAAATGATAACATGATTTGGCAGACTTCCGCTTTTCCAAGAAGCCATTTATTTTCACTGAAGGCTAGGTGTCAAAAGGACAAAGTTTAAGGGATTAAAAAAAGTTTGATCATTTATGTTGAACTAAAAGCAGATAAAATCCTCGATATCCTGAACTATTCATTAAAAATAAAATCAGTAAACAATGAAAAAATAATAATATTGAGGTTTCTTTGTCAATATAAAGTCTATATTGCACAGAAATTATTCAGTAACAGCTATCTTATTTGTTGATACTGAAGGAGATATGTTAAAAATTAATCAGTGATGCTGAAATATAAAGTGTGTGCCTATAATTATCTGCTTAAACTCAGTAATTTCCCTGACATTATGCTCTCCCAAAGGAATGGCCAATATATAGATTATTCTATGTCCCAAATCTCTTTTATCTAGGGACTGAAACAACCCGCTCTTCATATTACTGATTTCATTGAACAAATGTGGATTTTATTCATCTACGTATACCTGCATTCATCAGATAATTTTGAGCAGCTATTATAAAATCAAGGGATGTCTTAAACCCTTGAGATGTAGTAAATTATAGGTAATTACTTTATATTACTGTATGATTTTTTCTATTAATTAAAATGTAAAGATGGCAAAATAGTTAAGACAATATCTAACTTTCACTATTATTAATTTTTTTAATCATTTTCTTTTTTCTTTTCAGATAGGCTTTCACTCTTTTGCCCAGGCTGGAGTGCAATAATTTGATCACTGCTCACTGCAGCCTCTACCTCTGACGTCAAGCAATCTTCACACCTCATCCTCTCAATAGCAGACACTACAAGTATACATCATTATGTCTGGCTAATTATTTATTTTATTTTATGTAGAGATGAGGTTTCACCATGTTGCCCAGATTTGTCTCAAACTCCTGGATTCAAGTGAGCCTGCCTCAGCCTCCCAAAGTGCTTGGATTACAGTCATGAGCCACCATGCCATGCCCTATTGTCTGTTTTTCTAAACAGCAAATAAATAAGTCATTTTGCTGTCATTATTCATAATTTAGATATACAAATAATCTAAGAAAAGATGATTTCTAATCTTTGATCATTATAAGTGGTGACTAACTTGATTGGCCAGGTGCAGTGCTCACACCTGTAATCCCAACACTTTGGGAGGCCGAGGCAGGCAATTCACAAGGTCAGGAGATCAAGACCATCCTAGCTAACATGCTGAAACCCTGTCTCTGCTAAAAATGTGAAAAATTAGGTGGGCAAAATGGCACATACCTGTGGTCCCAGCTACTCGAGAGTCTGAGGCAGGAACATTTCTTGAACCTGGGAGGCAGAGGTTGCAGTGAGCTGAGATGATGCTATTGCACTCCAGTCTGGTGAAAGAGCAATACTCCGTCTCAAAAAAAAAAAAAAAAAAAAAAAAAGGGTGACTAAATTGATCAATTCTCATTGGTTCTACTATCAACAAGATATCAAAGAAAATTTATATAATGATACAAACTCAGGCTGAGATTTCTCTGTATATCAAGTAGATACTCTTATGCCACTTCAAGGATTACAGATATTTATTTGTAGATATATGAATTAAGTGTGAGTAATTAGATGTCTAGGATCTCCTAAAATTATAAAAACTTAACATTCAGGTTTTTCAAGATTAAGGATCAAAGATGATCAAAGATATCTACATATATGTATTCATTTATCAATATATCTACCTAAGTGTCTATATATAACTTATATATTTGTTACATATACGTGTATGTATATATAAAATACGACTATGTTAGGCTCCATAAAACATTCAAAAAAAATTATTCCTTTTGTTTTTGAGTTTACAAATACACAGAGACTCATATTCAAGTCTTTATTAAAAATTTCAGCTTAACATAACTATTAACAAGAAAATAGAGCCACACTTCACAATCCTTTACTTATTATAGGTCCTTTGTGCTTAAATAAATGGATGAAAGAATGGAAGGATGGTGTGATCCCTGCAATCGTTCAGAATTCAATTATTAATCATGTTTGATATTTGCCTCAGATTTTGGTGAGTGATAAAAGGAGACAAAATTCATAAATTTGCAAGAACTGAATTATACAGGACATATAATTATTTCATACAAAGGTACAAAAGCAATGACTGAATTATGGACTCTGCCCCTAGTCAATTATTCTATAACAAATATTACATATATGCCACAAAATAATTAAATGGCATACAAGATGGAAAGTAAGAAATTAATTTTAAAATGTTGTGGGCTCCTTTAATTCCAGGACAGAGTCTGTCTTTCCTTCCATTATTTTCTCAGTGCTCAGTCCCTGGCACGTTATAGTCACTCAGAATGCTAAACAATTTCATTACCTCTCTCCAATACGTTTTCTACATATTTCCTATAGCCGTTCTTTAAAGGCCTCATCATCAATTATGGCTGTTCAAGCTAGAATTGAGGCCTTCTTTATCTTCCATACGTATCATATCAGTTTACATTTACTATAGAACTTCCCGAAATAAATATGCTTTAGTCTACTACCATTCTTTTTTTAAGAGAAATTTTTCAGTTACCATCTTAAGCACCACTTTGTCAGTTTTTTGCCATAAACTTAAAGTAGATTGCAATAATCTTTAAGTGTATGGCAATAACTTTAATCTTTGAAGTAAGTTCTTCAATGTGTTAATACCCCATAGAATACAAGATTGATGAATAAATAGAGTTGCGAACTACTGCAGTATTAATATAAGATGCTGTCCTTCCAGTTGAGCCCTTTATACTTTTCATTTGAACACTGTTAGTGTAACAATCTTCAAACTTCTCTCCTTTCCTGCAACAAAATTTCTGCATTTTGCTGACCCATCTATTTTCACACAAATGAAAGAAAAGAAAAATAAATAAAGCAAAAACCGAAAGATAGATCAGCAATCTTCAAAGCAAAAATAAAAAAAGTCACACTTCTCATTGTCAAAGACCTCACTGAAACCTCTTGCCTAGAGGTTCAATTCCAAAATCCTTTTATAGAATACTACTTTCCCTCAAGTTAGTTTTTCTTCCCTCATTGCTATGAGTATTTGAATTGTCATTTTAAAACTTGTGACCAGATAATTTATTCTTTAAGTTTGAATTTCTCCTGAAATTCCAAAGATAACTGCTACTTAATGGAACATCTGATACTTGACATATCCAGAACAGTACCACACATTTCCCCAGGAACACATGCCAAACTTGCTTCACCTGCAATCGGCTTCAGCTCTGACTGGCAATGCTTTCCTCCAGTGAAGTGCTCGAGCCCAATGTCTTTGGAGTCTTGGAGTCTCTCCTACACTACCTCTTGCAAATCTCACCTCCAAACAGATTTGTTTTCTTTTTAATACACACATTATTCTACCACTTATCACCATTTCTATTTCTGATCCAGGCCACCAATACCTTCTTCATCAATTGTTAGGAGCAATTAACTTCCTAACTCATAGCTTTCCATCTTGACCCATTTACACTCACTCAACTGTCAGCATTGAGGTCAAAAGAATCTTTTCAAAATATGTTGCCTATGTGGTCGTTTCCTTCATTTAAACTCTTTATTCATTTGTCATTTTAGTCAGTAGAAAACTAACATAATGGAGAAAAAACCTCCCCATACCCATTTGACCTTTCTTCGGCTGTTTTCCCATTTATTCACTTTGCTCTGTTCTCTTCTTCAGTACTGTTCCTTCTTGCTTTCCTGTATTCACAGTGACAATTCCTTTTTCCTCCAGCTGGTCTCCCTACCTAGCTCAAGTTCTTGATCAAATGCTGGTTTTGATTTGAGGTCTACCTTATCCGCTCTTAAAACTATAGCATTTTCCTACACCCTCTTTTACGTTCCATTTGTTTTTTCCCTAATGCTACCACCTTTTGAATATGTTATGTAATTTACTTGTTTACACTGAATATTTTTTGCCTCCCTCAGACAGAATGTAAAATTCATGACAGTATGTCATTAATTGTAAGTTTGGTCACTATGATGACCAAAGACGTAGAATGACATCTATCTTCTAGGATCTCAATAACATTTGTTGAAAGAATCAACAAATACTTAACTATTAAATTTATCACATATTATACTGAACTTTAAGTAGGCATATAAAATACTGTATGTATGCAATATTTCTGCTACTTCCTTTATTACTGAATGACCTAAAGTTAGAGGAGGTGCCTTAGTGATTCCTTTGTACATTTTATGACTGACAGCAGGAGCATTGCTATGTTGGACAAGCCCCTCATTCTTAAGTTCACCTTAATAAAAAGCTGCCTAAATCCAAAGGGCATAAGCCTAGTGGCTAAGGTTAGTATAACCATAAACCAAAAACAACATCTCCAACCAGAAACATTTCAAACTCCTCCGTGACCAGACACATGTTAGTCCCGAGATAACTCCCACTCTGGCCTGGAAAGATGTCTGCCCCAAGATAACCTCTCCTCCTCCCAGAAAAACTTCACACACATAAACATTCCAAATGATTAGCCCCCCATCCTAAAACCAATATATACTCTTGTGATAAGCCCTCTCACCCTAAAACCAGTATTTAGTCTTAGTCCATAAGAGAAAGCACCAGAAGTGCCTCTCAGGTTTTAACTAAAGAAAAACTGCCAGCTGAGTTTCGTGTTTCTTTCCTCTTTCTTTTTTTCCCCCAAAATACAACCACCATTTTAAGAATAAATAATAGTTTGCAATTATTTTCATTAATTGCTTTAGAAAATTAGAAGTAAACCTTAAAAGATACACCAATCTGAGAAAAAGTGAAGGTACATTGCAAATATATTTGGAACATTTGCAAAGTACTAGTGATAATGACAGAAGGAATTAACATAAAATAAGTACTAGTGTCAGAAAATGACTACTCTTTCCGATTCTGTTCTAATGTAGTTGAAGTCTCTGTCACAGTTTTGGGGAACTTCATATTCTAAGACTATGAAAAGGTCAAATAAAGGGAATTCCAATTCCAGGTAATTGGAAGAATGAATGAAAAAAAATGTTATTTAGGCAAGATTTTAAGAAAGATTGTGATGAAAAGGAATGTTGAAGTGATGACCAGAGTTGTAAGAACTCGAACTCCCTCTCCAAAATGGGTATGAAAGAAAATTAGAATCCTAGGACCCCACAGTCATGATGCCAAAAGGAAGTCAAACTTGGGAACTGACTCACTGCTTTTCTTTTTTTCCCAAACAGATAAATGTAATTCCACATGCTTCAATAAAGTAATCTTAATTTAATATTAAGTAAAACATACATTTACTGAGCATAAGAGGAATACATAACTGACTTTTCCTTCCACTCCCTTCTTTTCGCACGTAAAATGTAGACTCTACCAGGTGCGGTGGCTGGCTCACACCTGTAATCCCAGCACTTTGGGAGGATAAAGCAGGTGGATGAACTGAGGTCAGAAATTTGAGACCAGGCTGGCCAACATGGTGAAATTCTGTCTCTACTAATTATACAAAAATTAGCTGGGCGTGGTGGTGCACACCTGTAATCCCAGCTACTCAGGAAGCTGAGGCAGCAGAATCACTTGGAGGCAGCAGAATCACTTGAACCCAGGAGGCGAGATTACACTAAGCCAAGACTGTGCCACTGCACTCCAGTCTGGGTGACAAAGCAAGACTCCATCTCAAAAAAGAGTAGATTCACTGAGTGCTAATTCACTGAACTCCCCTCTTGCTTACTCTTTCCCCTTTAAATACTGAAATTCTCAAAACCTTCTTTAGAAAAAGCACAGGTCACAGGTCCTACTGTGACTTGGGTTTCTTTTTCCCAGATGCATCCTCTACCTTGTCAAAATAAACCTCTAATCCACTGAGATCTGTCTCAGTCACTTTTGGTTAGATACGAAGGGTGACCATGAAGGGATTTTGGTAATCATGAAGGGATTCTCTGAAAGGAGTGTGGAGTTTAGCCCTTGGTCTACAGCTACTCCCCTATCAGGGCCCTGCTGCTAGCAGTATCTCTTATTGTCCTGACAGATGAGATGATTTGCTGAAGTCTGGGAGCTTCTCCCTACAGAGATCCCTGATCTCCCAATAATTTTTGATTGAGATCTGAGGTTTATTCTGCTGCTAAACTCCCGGAAGAGGAGAAAGCTCCTCTTCTGGGAATTTTCTGCTTGTATGGTGGCTGAGAGTAGGCTTCCATTTGGGCTCCATCTCCAGGTAAGTGGTTTGGTGTTTCATTTTGGGGCTTGGTAGCTAAAGTTCAAGGTCTGTCAGCTGGCTATCACTTCTTATGCTCAGAGATCTTGACTATATGTAAATTGTGTGACTGCATATTTTTCTGTTTCTTTTCTTTTTTTTTTGTCTGTCTTTTCTCAGATTTAAGCACATTCTGGGCCCCTCTAATGTCAACTGAAACCCTCAAAGCTGTATGAAGTTAAGTTACACCTCTAAAAAAACCCTGGCCAATTAAGAAAGATTAAAAAATTGACTACCTGAGAGTTTTTCTTTATATAACAAGTCTGCCTTCCCAGCCTCTCTCTGTGTGCTATTAATTAAAAGATTTTAGAGATCTATTATTCTACATAGTTAATGAAAAAATCAAATTTCAAAAGGACACATATTAGTGTTATAAATAGCCTTAAAAGTTCTCTTGACTAAATTAAGAGACAAAAAAATATCTGACCTAAAACAGTTAAAATTCCCACCAAGGCTTAGGTTTGCTATCTAATCAGGGAACAAGGTCCACTTAACCTTATGTCATAATAGCTAAAATAATGCACTTTCATCTTCATGGCAAGGATCAATGGTAAATTGGTACCCCAAAAGTCACAGAAATATCAAATGAAGAGAAGCTAGTTCACTGACAAGCAATCAAATCCTTGCCTGGAGGTGAAAGTGCAGAATTCTCTATGTCCTTTCACATTAAGTGTTGTCTCTTTAGAAATGCAAATTTAGGGTGGCCTACCTAGCAGTTGCCTAGGGCAATAAAACAGGTAACTGGAAGAATGAATGAAAAATAAATGTTATTTATAACTGGCAAATGAAGAATCTTATCAATCTAGAAGATTTGCTTTTGTTTGTGTAGCCTGTATGTCTATGCGTTTACATGTGTCACATGTTTGTGATGTTTCACTACAAACATATTGGAAAGAGTTCTAACTAATTGGCTTAAAGCAAAATAAGCACTTAAATAAAATCTCATATCAAAAAATAGAAACTTTAAATCTAGTATCTTTCAATTCATATGCCTTTAGTAATCATTAGTAAATATAGTTTTG
Source organism: Callithrix jacchus (assembly GCF_049354715.1). NCBI lineage: Eukaryota > Metazoa > Chordata > Mammalia > Primates > Cebidae > Callithrix > Callithrix jacchus. The sequence goes on from NC_133503.1 coordinate 180,852,291, forward strand.
AAATTATATGAAAAGTAAAATTCAAATGTCTTCAAAATTTGCTGTTCAGATACTGTCTCTGTTAGATATTTTAAGGTTTAAAACTTTGCTTCTGTAATACTTCATCCTTGCTTAACTTCTCTGCAAATTTATATTTAGATTTGAGCCTTTGGGGCTATGAAAAAGCCTGGCTTTAGGCATCGTCCTTTGTCCTGGGCTTACTCTGAATCTGGTACATATTTAGGAGGCCAAGGCCAGTGGATCACTTGAGGTCAGGAGTTCGAGATCAGCCTGGCCAACATGGAGAAACCCTGTTCCTTCTACAAATACAAAAATTAGCCAGGCATGGTGGTATGTAACTGTAATTCCAGCTAGTTTGGAGGCTGAGGCATGAGAATTGCTTGAACCCAGGAGGCAGAGGTTGCAATGAGTAAAGATTGTGCCACAGTACTCCAGCTTGTGTAACGAAGTAAGACTCTGTCTCAAAATAAATAAATAAATTAATTAATTAAAACCCCTTACTTCCTAGTCCGCTCCCTAAAAATAAGAGATACTAAGAGTTAACATCACAAATAATATATTTTATTAAAACAATGAAATATTAGTAAAACAATTATATATGCAAAATGTAAAGGAATATAGAATGTGTTTTTGGTTAAAAAATAATAGGAAGGTATGGAAATATGATTTTTGTTAAAAGGAATAATTTTATCTAGTTTTGAGCTTGTTGGAAGTAAGTTTATAACTTTGGGAAAAATACACACTGAGGCAATGTGTTATTCAACAAGGCTAGTTTTACTTCCTGCAGGAAGGATGCAACTCTCCGGCAGTCTTTCCACAAGAGCACACCTGAACAAGGGAGACAAGGACATTTATAACTTTCATAACCTGATGCAATCGCCCCACTGCTGTGTCCAGTGTCCATTGGCCAGAACAGGACCTCACATTCTATGCTTGACCCGATTGGCTAAAAACTTGGAAATTTTCTACAGAAGTAAAGACAGAGTAAAACAAAGGAAAAGAGGAAGTAAGGTGAGGAATATTTAGAGAAGAGATAACATTTTCAAATAAGGAAGGGGAACATGCTTTGATCTAAGACTCACCTGGGCCTGTCCAGGCATCTCAGGGCAAATATCTTAGTTAAAGTTTAAAGTGTAAGAGCTTAGAGACCAGGATACACTTACTTCTTTATTATGACTAACAGCTACTTTAAGATTATTAGCAGAAGCTTTAAAGTAAATTGATCTTTGAAGAAACTATTGTTTATTCATAATAAACTAAAAGGAAAGCTTTGAAGAAGAACCTTTTATTTATTCTTATTTCCTACAAGTTTTTTCTTAAATTGAAGGAATGAAAAAGAATGATAGCTAAAACTGAATGGCTATAGAAAGTTGGAAAAGAAAGAATATAGAAAACAATTGTAAAATATTATAGTTTATTGAAATCTTACCTTATGGTTAAACTGAGATTGGGTGGATATGCTTATAAAATTTTATTTAAAATTACCTCTAATATAAAGAATACATTACACAAAGACAAAATTTTGCTTTTTCTTTTGAAGAAGATTTCTGTATAATATTAACAGATAATAAAATATTTTTGTTTACCTTTTGAGTAAGCCACGAAAAAGAGGGGAGAGAAAGGAACAGACTAAGTAGGCATATACCATCCTTATTATATCTTATTGTTTGGGAAACTGATTCTTCACTCTATCAAAAATTAGAGGATTTTGCTTTTTAAAATCTTTAATAATCATTTTGGCTAATTGAATGGCTTACTTTTCTAGAGACTTATTAACCCATTTTGTAATATCAAGAGTTTTAAACCTTTGATATTTGAAAAATTTCAAAATCAAAATATTAGGTTCTGAATTCAGTCTTATTGATCTCATTTACTTTGTTAGACGTTAGGACACTTGAACTCCAAAAGAGACATGTTCAGATTATTTGATATCATAAAATCATACAGAAAGCATTGTCAAATATGAAATGGTGTTTAACATTTCTCGTGTTCTATTTATATGAACGTGCTACTAATTGGTATCTCCAAATTATATGAGATTTCTGTAATTCTGATATGTCTCTGTATAAGTTATCAATAATAATTATGATTATTTTGTTAAATTATTGTATGCTACAGAAATAACCAAATTTCTTGGTTAATTGTGTCTTTGTCTGTGACTGTCCTAACAATTTTGTTGCTTACAGTTATTATTTTACTTTGATCCTTCTCAAAAGCAGTTAATAATCAGCTATAATGCAAAACCTACTTCTTTAGGGAAATTTACAGAAAGGACTCTGATGGGTGCTCTTAAATGCAGGTTTTGAATAACCTTAGAGAATGTGCCATTAGACTAGAGAAAATGCTTCCAGTACTCTTATTGAAGAGCTCATATATTCATAAGAGTTACTAACCAATATCAAATGGAATGAGTTAATTGTATGAGACTAAACTAATAGACAAATGAAATAATTGTTATGACTTTATTTTTGTTTGAAAAATTACTGATTCTTTTTTTTTGTTTTTGCCAATCAAAATTTTTTTTCTTTTGAGCAATGTATAGCTTGTAACAATTGAATAATATGTAACAATTGAATAAATTTTACTCTTGTGAGTAAAATTTAAAACATATTTCTTTCTTGTCTATCTGATTTATCCAGAATTTGGATTCTATTTGTGAGTATTCTTAATTTACAGCAATATGGGTATTTGCATAAGTTCAATAAGAATTTATTTTCTTTTGTAATATGACACCATTGGAGACACTGATTATTATACCAAGGTTTAACTGGAATGACATAATTTAGGTATGAACATACTGCTTTGAAGAACTGACAAAATCCCCTTGGAAATACTGTTTTTGTACCTTGTCTATCTATGCAGGTTTTTTACAGGGATCCTGTAAAGAATGTCATATCATATTAAGAATGCCGCTTTCTGACAGGCCGGCCCAGGAACCTGAAGTTTTTTGAGGAGAAGAAAAGTTACCCAGCTCATACAGGTATCTCCAGGCACAGATAAATCCTTGGCTTGGTTTGAGAGGACTTTAAAAGTCTAATCTGAGATTCCTTATGAAAAAGGCTCCATTAAAGCCAATTAAAAAAGTGTCTACTGGCCAATAATTATTTTTGCGTCACTTTATGCATGTAATGAGGCCAAGTACAATACTACAAAAACTTATTTTGCAAATCAATTGGTCCTATGATGATTTGTTTTTGGTAAGAATGGGGGATTGGAGAAACATTATATTTCAAAAGAAATTACAGTACACCTATTATTAGATTCTAACCTTGTCCTTTGTTTTTCATTTTATGTTGTTTGTGTAAAATATATCTGGAATAGATTCTGAATCTTTTTCTGGCTACAGGTTTTTAATTTTGTAAATTTTTTCCTTCTATTTTTAACCAAGAAATTCTAGTAAGAATTACTGGAATTACTATAAATTAAAACTATGTTTTCTAAAGCCATTCAAACTAAAGTTAGTCAACTTAAACATTGGCAGAAATAATAGAAACTTACATAAACCATCTTCATGCCTGCCTACTGATGTATGAACTTTTAAGTTGTATAGTTTGAATCAATATTCTTGGATCGCTTTCCCTTTGTTGCTATAATCTGGCTCTAGTCTCTTTGAATTTTTTTTTTTCCTGAGTTACATGAACTTCACAATTTCCAAGGAACTAATCTTTCTAACAACATGGGACATGACCTCCTGGGAATGAGCCTTCTTAGGCTTTTTTAAGGAATAAATACTTCTAGTGCTAAACGATCAGACCAAACATGTGACCAGAGACTCATTTTCTTCTACAATACTTTCTCTGAAAGATTTTGAAGAAAATGGGAGAAATGTCCAAGAAAGATAGAACCTTTGGACTTCAAACTCCCTATGCCAAAAGGAAAGTTAAGCTTCGGAACTGAGTCATGCAAAAGCTGCCTTCTTTCTGCTCCCAAACAAATAGTTGTAATTTCGTGTGCTTACTTAATCTTATGCAAAAATGTAGATTTACTGAGCACAAGATGAATGCATAATTCACTTTGTCTCCATTCTTTACTTTCCAAGTGTAAAATGTAGATTCACTGAGCACAAATTTACTGAGTGCTAATCAGATCCTCACAAGAACATAACCACTTGACTCATTGCCTACTCATCCCCCACTTTTTTTTCTTCCCCTCCTGTTTACTCTTTTCCCTTTAAATATTGAAGTTCCCAAAACTCTTTTGGGAAAAAGCACAGGTTGCACATCTTACTGTGACTTTTGTTTCTTTTTTACAGATGTACCTTCCAACTTGGCAAAATAAACTTTTAATCAGTTGAGATCTGCCTCATTCACTTTTTGGTTGAGGAGTTCAATTTTTGAGTTTATTTGCTTTGCATATTTAGGCTATAATTATTAAGTATAATGGATTAATTTTAAATTTTCTTGATTACTTCTAAGAAGTTTAACTTGCTGATATTGCCATGCTATTAATTGCAAAGAAAACCTTGAAATGTTCCTAGCTATAAACTTTAGAAACTAACTTGAATCGAAAACCCATGACAAGGTCAATAAAATTGAAAACAATAAGCAAAGATGCTTGGAGGCAGAGGTACAAATTTGATTATAAAAAATAAAATATATTACTTAACTACCACCTCAATATAAATCAGCAAGACTGTATACAAACTACAGATATGCCAATGAAAGTATGTGATTATACATACATATATATAATCACACACATATATATACTCACACACACAAATTATATAAATATATACACGTGTAAAATGTAGATTCACTAAGCACACTGTGTATTATATATATCTGATATATATGTATATATTTGTTGATACTTAAGTATATATTAATGAAATTTTGTTTATTTCACTTCATTCCAATGTTTATTATGCACATTGCAATTCGTATCTGCTTTTCTTAATAATTTCATTAATTCTTTAAGGCTATAAATATAGTACGTACCTCCACACATTTTCAGTTAGTTGGCAACTAACTAATCAAACAGAAGAAAAAAGTGCATTTCATAAATGTAATTAGGGCAGAAAAGAAACAAGAAAAAGGCAAATAAAGATCATTTGTTCAAGCTTATTTTTTACTCTTATTTAAAATGAGATAATTTTAAGAGTGCATAAAGGAGCACAATGTATAATTCTTTATTAAATTAGAGAATTTAGGAAAGAATTAAAGATTAACAAGCACATAGCAGAAAACTGGTAGACAGTTAAAAAAAAATTCCAGCTGTGGAATTATCCTGAATTTGGAACATGACATTTACAACTCCACAGGAAGAATAGCACAGCAACTCCATCCCCAGATTTATCTGAAGAAACCTCCCACATGATGTGAAATATTTAGAAGTACATCTGAGACTCTTGCCATGATATCTGCCTCTCTTCTTTTACAGTCAAAAAGATTCTAAATGAGATTTTTCCAATGTGTAAAATTCATGCCACTGTGTTATAGTTTACTGTTATTTCCATTATTCTCACTATTCATATAATTTAAGTGAAACTTTCCTGAATGATTTTGCTAATATCAATGCATCTTTGTAAAAGACAGCCAGATCCAGTAATTGATTCTATTTCTGGTATGTCATTCTATACTTCTTTTACAATAATATGACTAGCACTGCATATAATTATTATTTAAAATCTTAATGGCATAATTAAATTTTGTATTTGCATTTTTTCAAAGAGTTAAACTTTATTGTAGTTAGAATTTGACTGCATTTGTATTAATTATGAGCATAAAATATTCATCTAAAAGATGTATGGACTTTAGTTGTTTCAATATATGAATGTTACATTCTCTTGGCAAGACTATATAGTTTAAAGGAAAGCAACTCCTTGATTTTTAGATTACATTTGACTAAACATTTAAACCTGATAAAAAGTGGGTTCTAGCAGTGTATCGGGCACCTAAATAGGTTTCACATAAATATTTGTTGAGTGATTGATTAATCTTGGCATTCCAATACTTTGTTTTCTAATTTTGGCAGTGTGGAAAATGTCAGGTTTCATGCCTTCCCCACCCTCAACCAAAAAGGCAACATGTTTCATTCATATTTGAAAAAACACATTCTAGAAATGTCACAGTAACCTTTTAAGTTGACAGTCCCTGCCTAGGAATTCTTGACAGCAGCTATGCACAATTATGCCAGCTCTATATTGAACTTTCTTGCATCATCTTCCCAAAAGTGATAGCCTGAGCAGACAGCATGTAGATGACTAGATAGAAAAAACCACAAACTCAATGTACTCTTCTATCAATTATATTTTTGAGGCAAAAATAAGAAAAAGTGAAACTTAATTTTTGTGTGTTTTTACTGACAAAGAGAATTAAGTTGTTTAAAGATTATCTTATAATGTCTTAATTCCCATATGTAAAAAATTGATATCCCTGTAAATTCTAATATAGAATGCCGAACACAATTAATGTTATACCTTGATATGTTTCTTAGTATGCATTTTTAATTTGTTGAAAAACACGAAAAATAAGGATAAACACAAAGGTTCTTCTCCAAATTAGTTAAAACATAAGGAACATAATTTTAGTAGTACATTTAAGTGCATAAAATGACCCTTATAAACAACATCTTTAATGTTAGTGCCTGGAAAACATATTCGTGTAATCTTAAGAATGTGTCTAATTTATAAGAAGGAGTAAGAAGATACAGGTGGTGGTGGTGATGGTGAAGATGATGATAGTAACAAAAATTTATTTGCCTGTTATGTTTCAAGATTGTTCATTGTCTTACATATAGTAACGCATCTTATCATCACAAGGAATCTCTGAGGTAAGTTCTATTATCATCTCCATTTTACATATGAGGAAATCCAGGAACGGTGAGGTCAAATACAAGTACCCAAAGCCCTACTCCTGTTATAGTATAGAGCTGGAAAAACAAGTGACTCAGGCCTAAGGCTAGTTCTCTTATCCCCACTTCTATTATTGGTAAGAATAAAATAATCAATCTTGAAATCTCAGGGGAGCAATGATAGTGAGTAGATTTCTATCAACAGTGTTATAGAGAATTAGATTTTTACTTTAAAAAGAGGTAGTATTTGAACCACACATACAGTCAATATTCTTATAATATAGCAGTTGTAGCTGACTTTCTATGAATTCTAATAGATGCAGACAACATTTTTACCCAGAATGAATATCAATAAACACACAATGATAAACACAATTCAAATACAGGAGAATTACTTCTAGTATATTTTTAGATTGACTTACATTGCTAAAAAATAAAATTATAATAAATATATATATATTTAGAATTTTTTTGTTGGTTGATGAAGTGGACATTATGTACTGGTGGAAAAAAAAAAACACTGACAATGAAAATGCTTTTATTTTTTTCTATTTGTTTAATTTAAGCAGTTAATTCTCCCTCAAAGTAAGCATGCATGTATCAGAATGCATCTTAGAACGTTAACAGTAGAAATAATGATATAATAATGCCAATGTGGTGAATTTGATTCTTAGGCCAGACAATAGAGTGAGGCAATTTCCCATTTGTTTTATTATTTACACAGTATTTGAACTCTTCCAGCTCATAATTTGTGGAGATAGTGATAGATTTTACGCCTATACTTAGTGTTTCCTGCTAGTCACGTTTTTGTTGTTGTTTTTGTTTTGTTCGTTTTTTGGGATGGAGTCTGGCTCTGTTGCCCAGGTTGGAGTGCAGTGGCACAATCTTGGCTCACTGCAGCCTCCACTTCCTAGGTTTAAGCAATTCTTGTGCTTTAGCCTCCCAAGTAGCTGGAACTACAGGCATGCGCCACCATGCCCAGTTAATTTTTCTATTTTTAGTAGAGATGGGGTTTTGCCGTCTTAACCAGGCTGGTCTGGAACTCACAGTGCTGGAATTACAGGTGAGAACCACCATGCCTGACTGTCATGTTTTGCCTACAGTAGTGCTGCACCAAAAACAGCCCCTAAAACATAGTAAACTTATAATAAATATAATAATTACTATCTCTCATGAACTCATAGGTCTATTTCAACTGAAGTTTGGATTCACTTCTCATTCTGATATGAGTGGATATCCAGCAACTATCCTATGCCTTTTTATGACAGACAAGAGAATCAGCATAATATCAACCAATGATATTAATGTCTAAAGTCTTTGAGAAAGTGTTTTTTTGTAGTTTCTGCTGGTTCTTCATAAGAATTGCAGTTTTTGAGAGTTATCTTAGCTAGTGAGGTCATTATTGCCTTAGAATCAATATATTTGTAGGAATAATGTGGGGTTTTCAATGAAGATGCATTCCTCAATTCACTTTTTCCATGGATTTAGCTTTGTCAAAAAAAATGAGACTTCTGAACTTAATTCAGAGCTTAAGAATTTTTGAACTACCTAGGATATACAACTCTTAATTGTAAATTCCTGTGAGTGTGGCCACATGCTATTATTTCTCAAATATGATTGCCTGGTTCGCTGTTGTGTGCCCTGTTCAGATCAAGAGAATCCCTCCTGTAGTCTTTTGATAGGTATGGAGGAAGGCAGGAGCAGGCTTATTTCGAGTATTTTACCTTGATAGTACAGTTTTTTGGATTCTCACTTTCATCTATAATGTTAAGTAGGTCCTAAATTTTGTCCCCATTTCCAGGTGAAGTCATTAAAATAAAAGTTTACTTTCACCAGTATTTGAAATGACCTTGAACAAAAGCAGTAAGAGCTCAGCTTGCTTTGCTGTCTTCTGAGATTTTCAGCTTTGTTTTTTTTAAAGAAAAGAAAAATATATATATATATTTTGTTATTTCTGTATATCTTCTATTGAAACATATATATATGCATATATATATGTTTCTTTTATTCTGTATATCTTCTATTGAAAACTCTCTGTATTTTTTTTTTGTGTGTGTGTGTGTGTGTGTGTGTGTGTGTGCATGATGGATTTTCTCTCTTGTTGCCCAGGCTGGAGTGCAATGGCATGATCTGGGCTCACTGCAAGCTCTGCCTCCCGGCTTCAAGTGATTTTTTGGCCTCAGCCTGCTGGTGTTCCAATCCAGTTGCTATTTTTATAAAGATTGTGATCTTTGTATTCAGACAGGGGACAGAATAATTTTACTAAAGAATGCTAATCACACACTTATACCTCCTTTCACTCTGGTTTATATACACTACTGAAGGAATCAGAGATGGAGAAACGTGAGGCAGGGAAGCTTTCTTCTATGAGAAATAAGTGTGGCATTGTAACTCTCTGAACTTAGGGAAAGCAAATTCAAGAGTGGCTAAAACATACGTGTGTGTGTGTGTGTGTGTGTGTGTATGTTTCAATAGAAGATATACAGAAATAACAGCCTACCATCACCAGGCATGAGAAACAAGAAAAAAATACAACAATACTGTTTATATTTAATTTACATATGAGGAAGCTGAAATAGAGTTTAAGTAACTTTCTGAAGATCATAATGTTCATTAAAATGGCGGCAGGATTTGAAGACGAGCCACCTGTCTCTAGAGTCTAGGTCTAGATGCCTAGACTTTTAATCAATTCTATAATACTCGTGAAAATTAAATCTGATGTAAGAAGCTTAGGAAGATTGTCATGGATGACTAGACCTTGTTTCAATGGCAGATTGGAGAAAGGAAAGCCAGAAAGAGGTTAAAGAGATCACTCAACACTAACAAATCTATTTGGGAAACAATATATTTTGTTCAGAATGATACAGGGAACAAATGTATTATCAGTCTTATTCCACTCAAGATAAAAAGAAAATTTACAATGGGAATTTAGTGGTAATAATGCTATGGTTTTTGAGGGATGATTAGAACCACAAAAGTGCAGAAGAAAATTCCAGTGAACCTGATAATAACCTAAATTGGAATCTGTCCAGGGAGCATTTTATTTCTCTTTTTATTGCCATTTAAAAAATACACTTTGTGTCAATTGAATCAATATATACTTATTTTTTTTCCTTTTATTAGTTATGAGTTGCTCAATTTTCCAATATTTACAGATGGGTTGGGCAAAATGTGGATATAATTTCTTTATTTTTCTCTCTAACTTAGACTTCCTACACCAATACATAACTTTAAAAATTCAATTTAACTTGTTTGAGAAATTTAGATTCAGACAGGGAACAAAATAATTTTACTCAAGAATGCTAACCACACACTTATACCTCCTTCTACTTTGGTTCATATATACTACTGAAGGAATCAGAGATGGAGAAACAGTGTGAGGCAGGGAGGCTTTCTTCTGTGAGAAGTAAATGTGGCATAGTAACTCTCTGAACTTGGGAAAATCAAAGTCAAGATTGGATAAGGAAAAAACACACAAAAAATTTCTTTAGCAGATACATATTGATTTGATGTGTAGCATAAAATAATCTGAGAAAACCTTCAGGTATCACTTCTTCTTACTCTTACATTTATCATAATTCTCAGCTTTCGGCTTTAAAATTATTTATTTCTGTAAGACTTAGTTTGTGGCCAGGCGAGAAGGCTCATGCCTGTAATCCCAGCACCTCGGGAGGCCAAGGAGGGCAGATAGCCTGAGGTTGGGAGTTCAAGATCAGACTGACCAACAGAGAAACACCATCTCTACTGAAAACACAAAATTAGCTGGGCTTGGTGGTGCATGCCTGTAATCACAGCTACTCAGGAGGCTGAGGCAGGACAATTGCTTGAAACTGTGAGGTGGATCTTGCGGTGAGCCAAGATTGTACCACTGCACTCCAGCCTGGGCAAGAAGAGCAAAACTCTATCTCAAAAAAAAAAAAAAACTAGTTTGTGGTACCCTTTATTCTTAATTTATAGACAATTTTTTAAGATTTTTAAATAAATTTGACTTACACCTCACTAGGATAATTTTCAGAAATATGTATACATAGTTAAACCATATATATTATAATATGTATATTAATATTTTAAATTATATACATATATACCACAGTTTATCAATACATAATAGTGTTACATGTATATGCTACATTACTGTGATTATAGGTTACAGTAAATACATATTGGCTGTGTGAATTGGGTACATTTACAGTGTTTATTCTCTATATGTTGTGTCTTGTTTTTATATTTGAAATACACTTAGTACTTAGAAATATTATTTTGTTATAATGAATCTCTTTGTATTTTTATACTTTGAAGAGCACTATTTTTTGTACTTAATATTTTATTTTTACTTCCTGGTATATCAACTTTAATAGTATCTTTGGACTCTCACGTATTGCAAATTCAAGAGCCATTGGTCATATTCTAACTTCCTCTTTCTTTTCTAGTTTGCTTCCCATGGTTTAAGTCCATTAAAAAATTGTCAGAATATTTAACGCTCATATGCTGTGATGGTTAATTTTGTGTATCAACTTGACTGAGCTAATGGATGACCAGATAGCTGGTAATCATTATTTCTGAATATGTCTTTCAGGAAGTTTTTGAAATAAATTAGCATTTGAATAAGTGGACTGAGTAAAGGGAATTGGCCACATCAATGCTGGTGGTATTATCTGATTCACTGAAGTCCTGAATAAAAAAAATGTCAGACAAATGGCAAATTTGCCTCCGTTTGAGTTGAGACATTTATCTTTTCCCGCCCTTCGAAACTGGTACTCCTATTTTCAGGCCTTCAGACTTGAGCCAAATTATACCACTGACTCTCCTCTTTTTCTAGCTTGCAGATAGCAGACGGAAAATATTTGGCCTCTATAATTGCATGAACCAATTCCTATAACAAATATCTTTTTCTTCCTACATATATATGTATGTGTGTATATATATATATATATATATATATATATAGATAGATAGATCAATAGATCAATAGATTGATATAAAATGACTCAGTTATATATATTTTATATATATATATATGCATATATATACATATATATAATCTATTATTTTTCCATCTCTGAAGACCTTTGACTAATATATACATTATTGTTCTGCCCAGGTCTCCACCCTTGTTTTCTTCTCTTTTATGCTATTAAATATATAAAATCTTAAAATTTATTATTTTACTGAACTTTCCCTAGCTATCTATTTTTTGGATAAAGCTTTTCTTCTACTAGAGTCTCCTGAAAAAACATTCATGGGCAATACGTGAATTTTTACCATTTCAAAATGTTTCTTTTGAAGCCTTTGTATTTAAAGTGCAATATGGCTATATAGGAATCTTTGGCATGCACTTTGCTTCCTGAGTCTCTCAAAAACGGTTATTATCTGTTACTATCCCTTTGCTCAATTTAGTATGTTCCATTGGAAAAGTCTAATGTCAACCTAATTTCCATAATTTTTTAAGTAACTTAATATTTTTGCTTAGAGTTTCCAATAATTTCTTTATTTGTCTTACAACCTGTAACTTTTACTAAAATATGTTTTGGGATTGATTTTTTTAGCCCAGTTTTTCAGTGTAAATGGTGGAACACTTCAACAGGTTCATTTAAAGTTTTAAAAATTATTTTTAAAAGATTTGTTCCATTAGAATTTTATACTTTTCTTGTTTGTTTGTTGTTTCTTCTTCAAAATCTCCAATTATACGGATGATAGACTTTCTTAGCTTGCGTTTTGTTTCAACCACTTTTACCTATGAACCTTTTATTTCATTTCTATTTCCTATTGTTGCTTTAATTAGTCTTGTAAATTTGCTTTATTAGATTTCATTTTAGTCTATTTTTGATGCAGAAAGTTTGCTCCTTAGTTCAGCTAAATTCAGTTTCTCGTGTCATGACCTGGAAAAATTAGCCGCCTGGAAACATTGAAGGGTGAGGAGAGCAGAATTTTTTTTGGTGAAAAGAAAAAAGAAAAAACACACAAGAAAATTGAGAAGGAGTCCTGCTGACAGGCCCCTCCTCCTCATGGATTGAATATCAGTCTCCACACAGGAACTGAAGAGCCCAGGGTCCTCCCCACTGAACAAGGCACGAACCCCCTGTGGTTTCATCCCATTGTACCCACAATGTGCATGTGGGTCCCCAGTCCCTTGCGAACATGCATAGACAAAACATTGGGCAGATTCTCTCATTCCCACAATAGCATCTGACATAAACACTTGTGGGCGGGTTGGAGATTCTCCAGGGAACCCGGTACATCTGCCTCCTGCATCTATCATTTTCAACTGAAACTTTGTAATTTGTTGCTTATTTCTGATATTTTTGTTTCTTTGCTTTCCTAAATCAAATCAAGTCTCCTCACATTTATTTCTATTAGTCTTAATTTTGGATATCTGATTTGTAAACCAATAAGTATCTGAAACAGGTCTCAGTCAATTCTGAAGTCTATTTTGCCAAGATTAAGTATGTACCCAGAAGAAGAAACCACAGAATTGCAGAAACAGTTTGTGGTTTGTGCTTTTCTCTAAAGATGGTTTTGAGGGCTTCAATACTGCAAGGGAAAAAGTGGCCTGGAGGTAAAAAGATGGTATGGTAATCTACATGTTGCAAAAGAAAAGGAGCAGGTAGGGGAATAGTTCATTACATATTCATCTGATGCTCAGTAAGTGACACTTTAGGTAAGGTAAGGTGAACATAGAATAGCTACCTGTGGAGATATTTAACCTTTTATCTGTAGTTACCTGCTTAGGAAAAAAAGGAAAGGCAGCTTCTTGCATGAGCAGCTTTTTGCATGACTCAGCTTTCATCTCATCTTTTTTCTTTTAAGCATAGTGAATTGTAGTCCTGAGTTTTTATTTTCCTTTCACAGATTCTAGGGGGCTTTGTTTACTATTTCTTAAAATCTTAAAATGATTACTTTGGATATTTATTTCAAATAGAAGTATAATAATTTCTGCTTTTGCGTATGTATGTATGTGCATGTGTGTCGTGTTTTGGGCATACAATAATCAATGGCTGAAATATTTTTATTTGCATTTTTTCTTTTTACAATAGATATATATAGAGTATTTTTTAAAAATAAATTTGCTAACCTTAGGCATTTTATAGAAAGTGTTTGTATTAGTTTTCTAAAACTTCTGTCAAACATTACCAAAAATTTAGTGTATTAAAATAGCAAAAATTTAGAGTCTTACAGTTTAGTAGTTCAGAAGTCTGACACAAGTCACACTGAGTTAAAATCAAGGTGTTCACTAGGCTGAGTTCCTTCTTGTCAGCTCTAGGGGAGAATCTGTTTCCTTGCCATTTTCAACTTCTAAAAACCACCTGCATTCTTTAGCTATGGCCCCCTTCCTGTATCTTAAGTTCATCACTGGTGGGTGGAGTCTTTCTCACATCACATCCCTCTTAATTGCTCTTCTGCTGCTACATTTTTCCATTGCAAAGGACCCTTTAGACTATGTTGGCCTAACCTGGAAAATCTAGTATAATCTCATTATTTTAAGTTCCGTTGATTTGCAAACAGTCTATCTGAATCCTTTTCTTTTGTCGTGTAAACAAACATATGACAGTTTTTAGGAATTAGGATGTTGCATGTTGATAACTCTGGGGGCCATTATGCTGCCTACGCAGGGTTCTAAGTTCCAAAACATCCACTTCTCCCAGTTTAGTAAATTTTGTAATATTGAAATGATGACCTTATCTATGCTGGCTGTAGTGGTTGAAAGTGAGGTGTTAGTGAATCTTGTTTCTACTTCATTTCTGTAGAATATTTGATCTATCTATTTTTGATAGATTTCCCTTTGGTTTAGATGTGTATTCCCTTCAAATATCATGTTGAAATGTGATTCCCAATGTTGCAGGTGGGGCCTGGTAGGAGGTGATTGGGTCATGGAAGCGGGGCCCATGTGAACAGTTTAGCACCCTCCCCATGATGATAAGTGAGTTCTCACTCCATCAATTCGTGCAAGATCTGGTTGTCAAAATATGGGACCTCCCTACAACTTGGTCTCTTGCTCCTGCTCTTGCCATGTGATGTATATGTTCCCACTACACCTTCCACCATGACTGTGTGTTGAGATTCACTACAGGTGGCTGGCAAAATATTAGGGAAATATTAGAAAAAGTTATAGATTAGTCTCAAACCTTTTGGAAGGCTGAAAGGTTTTATTGGGATGGGCTGATGGCAGCTGGTTCATTTACATTAGCTTACCAAAAAGATAGGGATGATAAGGGGCTTTCCCAGTTAAGTCTGTTTACCCCACATTCCTTTGTCTCTACTCTAATTTGTTTGCTCATGTAAAATTTGTGGGATGGTCCACTCAGGGGGAAGTCAAAGGTGAATTACCCATTAATGGTGTTACTCTCAGCCCCAGAACAAAAAATGTTTGCCATTCATAAAACCACCCTTAACCATGTTAATTATCCACAAGTTAATTATTCAAAAATCTCTGTTATGAAATTTATACTGAATAAATGTGAGGATGGAGAGGCGGTCTTGGTCGGCTGGCTTCATTCGTCCTCTGAAAGCAGCCAACAACCATCCCTAGCCCACTTGAATCACTGAAATAGGTGTGAGAGTTCAGTGAGGTTCTGCAGGACAGACCTCCACAGGTTGTAACTGACATCTCAACTGTGAGCTTCCTGAAACCCTTACCAGAAGCAGATGCTAGCATCATGCATTCTGTACAACCTGCAGAACTGTGAGCCAGTTAAACCTCTTTTCTTTATAAATTACCCAGTCTCGATGGCCTAATGCACATTGCTTATTTATCTTCTCCTCCAGGGAGATGTTTCTTCATATCTCTTACTTCTGGACCCGTTTTCTTTCCTGTAGTCGGTGCTGTGAACTACCAATCCCAGATTTCAATATTTCAAAATACTGTTTCCGTATTTTGGCATTTTATAGAATCTCTCTAGCTGAAGGCAATGAGAGTGATGAAATGTTCCTCTTTACTGCTTATTTTTTCAGGGAATCTATTAAGTGTCCTTTCCTCGAATATCTACCTTTGCTTTCTGTATCTAGAGGCTTGCAGTAGTGTAGCAGCACTAATAAAAGTTGGTGTTTATGGCTCTATTTACAGAAAGTAACATTTTTTGTGGCATTCTCTGTTTCCTAGGAATGGTGAAGCTATGAAATTTTTATGTATGTGTGTGCATTTTACTACTTACAAGTCTTATATTTTCGATATTGGTCTTATAATGCTTTTGGAGAGAATATGTGGAAAGAATCAGATTCAAGCAACCATCGTTATCCTTCAGAGCCAGAGCTCTCGTTTATATTTTTCTTTCTAATAAAGGAACTACTATTCTTTCTGATAAACTATATAAGCCATGGGTGTCCTTGCTTCATAGTATAATTTTCTAGTAAAGATGGCTTTTAACAGAGTTTTTAATATTTTCTTAGTTATAAACCCTACCATATATAACCTTTTATTTCTTTAACTTTTAGGTGCTTCTCAAGACATAATGCTAAGTAAAATACAACTAAAATAAAATTATTTAGAAATCTAAATATAAATTTTGTTACAATAAATAAAATCTATAAAATAGAATATATTAGAAACAGTAAAAAGGCAAAACAAAATATGATAGATAAAGATTAACACTTTCCACTTAATCAAAAGATCAGGAAAGGCACAACAGCTCACACCTGTAATCCCAGCACTTTGGGAGGCTGAGGTGGGCATATCACCTGAGGTCAGGAATTCGAGACCAGCCTGTCCAACATGATAAAACCCTGTATCTGCCAAAAATGCAAAAATTAGACAGGCATGGTGCTGGGCACCTGTAACCCCAGTTACTTGGGAGGCTGAGGCATGAAAATTACTTGGACCTGGGAGGCGGAGACTGCAGTGAGCTGATATCTGCCACTGCACTCCTGCCTGGGTGACAGAGCAAGACTTTGCCTCAAAAAAAAAAAAAAATGCATAAACATGAAACAATTATTTTCATTCTCAGTTTCCAGTATCAATTTCCTCTCTAAATAAGAAGCTTTGAACTAAATGATCACTATTTCAACAACTGTATTTTTGTACCTATTATCTTCAATTGAGTTCTGTTTTCAAAACTGCTTTCTTATTTCTTCTTAATGTTTCTAATATCCTTTTCTTTTCAAAATTTAATGCACACATATGTGTACACACCCATATACACACACTTATTTTGATTCTCTTCTGTAGGTGGTCTTTTACTGTGACTCTTTTTCTCGCATGTGGTGCTCATTTTAAATGCTCAAGGGATTTGCTTTCTCTAGTTAATAATATATAACTGGGCCTGGAGGAGAAGTGGAAGTCTAAGCTCTATATTGTGCTCTACGAGCTAAAATAACAACATTTTTAAATTTTTTTATTGAGATCTATCATAGAAATATTATTTTCATAATGTATTTTTGTGTAACATATAATTACATTAATTTTTAAAATACTTATTGAATGCCTATAAAATACCAGCTGCAATCTAACTCTCTGAGAATCAGGATTGAACAAAACCCACAAATATTTCAATCCTCATGGATTTAACATTTTATAATAAGTGTGTGTGTGTGTGTGTATGTGTGTGTATTTGGAAAGCTCAACTTACAAATAACTTACCATCACTCATTTGATACACCTTGATGTTTTCAATTCATTCACATCTTTTTAAAATATAATTATTGTGGCCCACTAAAATATTTTTTGTTACTACAAATTAGTTTTGTTTAGCAGTTTTACAAATACCTCTTTTTGGTGATAGAGGAAGGGCTTGACCTCTCTCATTTTCCTTGCACGTGTTTTCCTACAACTCAAAATAATTTCTCATCATCTCTGCTTAAGGCACTATACAACCTTGAGCCTGCAACTGGCCATTTTAATTGACAAGTATCCCATATACGGTGCCACAAGGTGGGCTGAGAGTAATGAGAGAGAATGTAGTGAAGCAGCTTACTGTACACATTCCCGGTCCCTATTTATCCATATGAGCACCAGAACACTTCCATTTTTGGTCTGTTACAAGGCATTAGTTGTGCTTTCTTGTCCTCAGTGAACTAATGAGAAGGCAAAGATCCTTCTTGGTCAATTTGCAAAGGAACAAAATCACAGACAATGTAATTTTCCCCGACTATCATCTGTGATTTATATATGGTCTCTTGTCTTCTCTCACTCCAAGGCAATGACTCTCCAATGTTGAATTCTGTTCCTTCTATTCCTCTGACACGGGCTCCTCATGTATCTGTATGAACTTTTTAGAATTCAGCAGTAGTTGCCATACCCAGGTCTTTCGATCCTACTCCTTCTCTTGTGGGTTCAGATTAGAGACTGAGAACAGATGTGTGTTCCCATTTTATTAAAAGCTTGGATGCTGATTCAAGACTTTAAAGTTCTATCATTTTATATGTCAGCTCCTACTTTCTCAAATATTTGAGAAGAGTGGACTTTAATTACAGAAAAATAATATGATTAAGGGAAAAAATTGTTAATACTTGTTTTACCAAAGGAAAAAATAGTTAATACTTCTTTTACAAAAGCAGAGAAACAAGAAGCAAAGATTTATATCTACCTAACAAGACTTTATGTATATTTGTAATTAAGAGTATAAATAAGAATATTTTCAAACCATCATATAAGAAAGGGGAAGAAAACTACATAATTCTCTTATTATAATAATGAGCTTTTTAAATTTTTTATAAACTACTTTAAAAAATGTTGACCAATATATGAAATTTGTATCATTAAAATAATCTATTAAAAATTAACAACATATTAAAATATGCTTTAAATTATGTGATGAAACAGGGCTGACACAGATATGTAGAAATGATGGATAATATTTAAATGTAAATAAATTTTTCATGATGTAGTTTATCAATAAATTTTTCTACATAAAGTTAAATAGCTGAAGCACATTTAGGGTTTAGAATGTATTTAAATATATGTTATATTTTATTAAAATCTTTCAGTTATTCTAAAAGTCATTGGTGTATCCCGAGAGTATGAAGTCTCATGAAAATAAATATAGATATATATATATAGACACACAATTCATACACATATACATATATACACACACAAACTTACAGTGCTGTTTCATACATGTATATAAAACTGCTATTTGTATACATATATATAAGTACATGCTTATGTAATTATATAGATATTACTACAAACTATTTTTATAGCAGTTTTTGTTATAGAACAGCAGTTTTGGATTAAATTACTATTTTAGTGGTAAATTGTTTTTTCAATAAGGTATCAATAAATAGAATTTTTTGGATTCTGACAAATACATGTAATGTTTAATACCCACTCCAATTAACCTATACAGGCATATCTAGCTTTATTATGCATTGATATTGTGCTTCTTACAAATTAAAGGTTGTGGAAACTCTGCATCAAGTAAGCCTATCTATATCATTTTTCCAACAGCACGTGCTCGCTTTATGTCTCTGTGTCACATTTGGTTATTCTCACATTTCAGACATTTAAATTATTTTTATGTGTGTTACGGTGATCTGTTATCACTGATATTTGATGTTACTATAATAGTTGTTTTGGGGAACCACAAACTGCACTTACGTAAGATGGAGAACTTAATCCTTAAATGTGTATATTCTGACTGCTCCACCAACTGGCTCCCATCTCTCTCCCTCTTGTCAGGCCTCCCTATTCTCTGAGAGATGATATTAAAATCAGGTCAATTAACAACCCCACAATGGTTTCTAAGAGAGAGAAAGAAAGAGTTGCACGTCTTTCACTTTAAATTAAAAGCCAGAAATAATGAAGCTTAAAGAGAAAGGTGTGTCAGAACCAAGATCAGCTGAAAAGTAAGACACTTAGGCCAACAATTAGCCAAGTTGTGACTGCAAAAAATAAGTTTTTGAAAAAAATTAAAAGTGCTGCTCCAGTGAACATACAAATGTGAAAGTGAAGCAGCCTTTCTGCTGAAATGAAGAAAGTTTCAGTGGTCTGAATAAAAGATGAAACAAGCCACAAAATTCTCTTAAGCCAAAACTTAATCTAGAGGCCTTAACTCTCTTCAATTTTTTAAAACCTAAGAGAGGTGAGGAGTCCACAGGAGCAAAGTCAAAAGTTAACAGAGGCTGGTTCGTGACAATTGAAATATGAAGTTATCTCCATAACATAAAAAATGCAAGGCAAAGCACAAGTGCTGACACAGAAGCTGTTGCAAGTTATCTAGAAGAGACAGCTGAGATAATTATTGAATGTAGCCGCACTAAAAAACCGATTTTCAATGTATGAAACAGCCACACCTTAGAAGATGTCCTCTAAGAACTTTTGTTTTTTTTTTTGAGACAGAGTTTCACTCTTGTTACCCAGTCTGGAGTGCAATGGTCTGATCTGGCTGATTGTAACCTCCACCTCCCGGGCTCAAGTGATTCTCCTGCCTCAGCCTCCTGAATAGCTGTGATTACAGGATGTGCCATCATGGCAGGCTAATTTTGTTTTTGTTTTTTTTTTGTAGAGACGAGGTTTCTCCATGTTGGTCAGGCTGGTCTCGAACTCCTGACCTCAGGTAATCTCCCTGCCGTTGCCTCCCAAAGTGCTGAGATTACAGGCATGAGCCACTGTGCCAGGCCAGTACTTTTATAACTAGAGATAAGAAGTCAATGCCTGGCTTCAAAGCTTCAAAGGACAATCTGACTCTCTTGTTAGACGCTAGTGTACATCTGGAGACTGTAAGTTGAAGTCAATGCATATTTACTACTTGAAAATCCTAGTGCCGTTAATAATTATGCTTAGAGCTGGGCACGAGGTCTCACTCCAGTAATCTCAGCTACTCAGGAGGCTGTGGCTGATCGATTGTTTGTGGCCAGATATTTGAGACCAACCTGGGTTACTAGTGAGACTTCATGTCTAAAATTAGACAAACGGATAATGAAAAACTTTGCCTTCTGTGGCAGCATACCCCAGTAGTCCTGGTTACTCAGGAGGCGGAGGAAGGAAGATTGCTTGTGCACAGGAGTTTCAGTCAGCAATGATTCATGATCATGCCACTGCACTTCCTCTTGGGTGAACAGAGCAAGACCCCAAGTCTTAAAAAAAAAAAAAAAAAAGAGTTGAATCTTGGGGCAATGTAATTTATTTCAAACATTGTGGAAGACAGTGTGGACATACCTAAAGTAAATGACTGGATGATGATTGCAGCAAACCACCACGGTATGTGTTTACCTATGTAACAAACCTGCACGCTCTGCACATGTACCCCAGAAATAACGGTATAATTAAAAAAAAAAAAAAGAAAAAAAGGAGTTATGCTTAATCTACTCTATCAGTGCTTTGTAAGTGGAATAATGAAGCCTGGATGACAGCACATTTGTTTATAGCATGGTTTGCTTACTCAATATTTTAAGCCCACTTTAGACATCTATTGCTCAAAAAAATCTTTTTTTTTTTTTTCAAAACATGACTGTTCATTGACACTGCACCTAGCCACGCAAGAGTTCTGTTGGAGATGCACATGGATATTAATTTTGTTTTCATGCCTGCTAATGCAAGATCCATTTTGTAGCCGTGGATCAAGGAGTGATCATTGACTGTTGAGTCTTACTACTTTTTAATGCAGCTACACAACTCCCTGAGTAGCTGGGATTACTGGCATGAGCCATTGTGCCCAGCTCGAAGAATAATTATTAAGGGCCCTAGGAATTTCAAATAGTAAATAAGCACTGGCTTCAACTTAAAGTCACCAGTCTTATTTATAAATTACTCCATGGATCAAGCAGTAATTTTTGACTTTTGAGTCTTATTATTTTTTAAATAAACATTTTATGATGCCACAGGTACCATGGAAAGTGGTTTGTCTGATGGATCTGAGCTACGTAAATTGAAAATCTTCTGGAATTAGATTCGTCATTCTAGATGACATTAAGAACACTTGTGATTCATGGGGAAAGGTCAAAATGTCAATATTAGGCGGGGCAAAACATGGCAGTTGGGCACAGTGCCTCACGCCTGTAATCCCAGAATTTTGGGAGGCCAACACAGGCAGACAATGAAGTCAAGAGATGCAGACCATCCTGGCCAACATGGTGAAACCCTGTCTATACTAAAAATACAGAAGTTAGCTGGGCATGGTGGCATGTGCTTATAGTCTCGGCTACTTGGGAGGCTGAGGCAGGAGAATCCCTTGAACCGGGGAGGTGGAGGTTACAGTGAGCCAAGATCATGCAAGACATTTTCTCAAAAAAAAAAAAAAAAAAAAATCAGTATTAACATGAGTTTGGAAAAAGTTGATTCCAGTCCTCGCTGATAACTTTGAGGAGTTCAAGATTTCAGAGGAGGAAGTAATTGCAGATGTAATGGAAATAGCAAGAGAACTACAATTATAAATGAAGCCTGAAGATGTGACTAAATTCCTGCAATCTCGATAAAATTTTAACAGAAAAAGAGTTGATTCTTATGGATGAGCAAATAAAATGGTTTCTAGAGACAGAATCTTCTCCTCATGAACATGGTGTGAATATTATTAAAATAACAATGAAGGATTTAGAATATTACATAAATTATTTGCTAAAGCAAAATTTAAGAGGATTGACTCCTAATTCTACTGTGAGTAAAATGCTATCAAACTGATCTCATGCTACAGAGAAGCCTTTAAAAAAGGAAGAGTCAACTGGAAAGGCAAACTTTATTTTTTAAATTTTATTTTATTTTTAAAAATTATGGCTGGGTGTGGTGGCCCACACCTATAGTACCAGCACTTCACGAGGCCAAAGCGAGTGGATCACCTAAGGTCAGGAGCTCCAGACCAGCCTGGCCAACATGGTGAAACCCTGTCATTATTAAAAAATAAACAAACAAACAAAATTAGCCACAAGTGGTACCATGCCTGTAATCCCAGCTGCTCAAGAGGCTGGGCAGAATTGCTTGAAACCAGGAGGTTACAGTGAGCTGAGGTCTCGCCATTGCACTCCAGCCTGGGCGAGAAGAGCAAAACTCCATCTCAAAAAAAAAAAAATTGCCACCCCCCGCCCAACTATTAGCAATCACCACTCTGGTTATTCAGCAGCCACCAATATCTAGGCAAGATACTCCATCAGTAAAAAGATTATGAGGCCTGCAGCCTCAGATAATTGTTAGCATTCTTTAGCAATAAAGTCTTTTTAATTGTTATGTTCCTTGTTTTCAGAATTCTATCTAGTTCACACTTAATAGGCTAAAGTGTAACGTAAACATAACTTTTATATGCACCAAGAAACCAAAATATTCTTGTGACTTGTTTATTCTGACTTTCACTTTCTTGTAGTGCTCTGGAACCCAACCTGCAATATCTCCAAGGTCTGCCTGTAGAAAAGTTTTATCCCTGAAGTCTGCACTCGGGTCCTGGTTCCATGAAGTCACAGTCCACAGCCTCCAAGTATAAAACACTATTTTGCTATTATCAATTAGTTATGCCTATCTAGAGCTTAATACAAATGAAATCCCAGAATATACGCTATCTTGTAACTGGCTTCTTTCACTTAACACAAAGTTTTTGAAATTCATCTGTATTATTGCAAGCACCAATGGTTTATCTCTTTTATTGCTGGATATGAATTATATAAATGCTAAAGTTTCTTTACCCATTTCCTGTATATGAACATGAGTGTCACCTTGCACTTTTTTTATTATACATTAAGTTCTGGGGTACATGTGCAGAACGTGCAGCATTATTACATAGGTATACACATGCTATGGTGGTTTGCTGCATCCATCACCCTGTCACCTACATTAAGTATTTCTCCTAATGTTAATGCTCCCCAATCCCCCACACCCTGCTATCCCTCCCCTAGACCCCAAATCCCCAATAGCCCCCAGAGTGTGATGAACCCATCCCTGTGTCCATGTGTTCTCATAGTTCAATACCCACTTATGAGTGAGAACATGCAGTGTTTGGTTTTCTGTTCTTCTGCCAGTTTGCTGAAAATGATGGTTTGCAGCTTCACCCATGTCTCAGCGAAGGACATGAACTTATCATTTTTTATGGCTGCATAGTATTCCATGGTGTATAGGTGCCACATTTTCTTTATCCAGTCTATCATTGATGGGTATTTGGGTTGGTTTCAAGTTTTTGCTGTTGTAAACAGTTCCACAATGAACATACGTGTGCATGTGTCTTTATAGTAGAACAATTTATAATCCTTTTGATATATACCCAACAATGGGATTGCTGGGTCAAATGGTATTTCTATTTCTAGATCCTTGAGGAATCACTACACTGTCTTCCACAATGATTGAACTAATTTACACTCCCAAAAACAGTGTAAAAACATTCCTATTTTTCCACATCCTCTCCAGCATCTGTTAGCTCCAGATTTTTTAATGAATGCCATTTTAACACACATGATAGGGTATCTCAATGTAGTTTTGATTTGCGTTTCTCTAATGACCAGTGATGATGAGCTTTTATTCATATGTTTGTTGGCCTCATAAATGTCTTTTTTTGAAAAGTGTCTGTTCCTATCCTTTGCCCACTTTTTCTTTCTTTCTTTTTTTTTTTTTTTTTGAGACGGAGTTTCGCTCTTATTACCCAGGCTGGAGTGCAATGGCGCGATCTGGGCTCACCGCAACCTCCACCTCCTGGGTTCAGGCAATTCTCCTGCCTCAGCCTCCCGAGTAGCTGGGATTACAGGCACGTACCACCATGCCCAGCTAATTTTTTGTATTTTTAGTAGAGATGGGGTTTCACCATGTTGACCAGGACGGTCTCGATCTCTCGACCTTGTGATCCACCTGTCTCGGCCTCTCAAAGTGCTGGGATTACAGGCTTGAGCCACTGTGCCCGGCCCTTTGCCCACTTTTTGATGGGGTTGTTTTTTTCTTGTAAATTTATTTAAGTTCTTTGTAGATTCTGGATATTAGCCCTTTGTCCGATGGGTAGATTGCAAAATTTTTTTCCTATTCTGTTGGTTTCTTGTTCACTCTGATGATTGTTTCTTTTGCTGTACAGAAGCTCTGGAGTTTAATTAGATCCCATTTGTCTATTTTGGCTTTTTTGCCATTGCTTTTGGTGTTTTATTCATGAAGTCCTTGCCTTTACCTATGTCCTGAATGGTATTGCCCAGATTTTCTTCTAGGGTTTTTATGGTGTTAGTTCTCATGTTTAAATCTTTAATCCATCTGGAGTTAATTTTTAATATAAGATGCAAGGAAAGGGTCGTTTCAGCTTCCTTCGTATGGCTAGCCAGTTCTACCAACACCAGGTATTAAACAGGACAGGGGATGCTTTCCCCATTGCTTGTTTTTGTCCAGTTTGTCAAAGATCAGATGGTTGTATATGTGTAGTATTGCATCTGAGGTCTCTGTTCTGTTCCATTGGTCTATATCTCTGCTTGGGTACTAATACCAGGATGTTTTGTTTACTGTAGCCTTGAAGAATAGATTGAAGTCAAGAAGCATGATGACTCCAGCTTTGTTCTTTTTCCTTAGGATTGTCTTGTCTATGTGGGCTCTTTCATGGTTCCATATGAAGTTTAAATTGTTATTTTCCAGTTCTTTTAATAAGGTCAATGGTAGCTTGATGGGGATAGCACTGAATCTATAACTTCCTTTGGGTAGTATGGCCATTTTCATAATATTGATTCCTCCTAACCATGAACATGGAATGTTTTTCCATCTGTTTGTGTTCTCTTTTATTTCCTTGATCAGTGGTTTATAGTTCTCTCTGAAGAGGTCCTTCACGTTCCTTGTTAGTTGTATTCCTATGTATTTTATTCTCTTTGTAGCAATTGTGAATGAGAGTTTGCTTATGATTTGGCTGTTTGCCTGCTATTGGTGTATAGGAATGCTCGTGACTTTTGCACATCGATTTTGTACCCTGAGACTTTGCTGAAGTTGCTTATCATCTTAAGGAGATTTGTGGCTGAGAAGATGGAGGCTTCTAAATATACAATCGTGTCATCTTCAAATACAAACAATTTTACTTCCCCTTTTCCTAATTGAATACCCTTTATTTCTTTTTC
Source organism: Callithrix jacchus (assembly GCF_049354715.1). Taxonomy (NCBI): domain Eukaryota; kingdom Metazoa; phylum Chordata; class Mammalia; order Primates; family Cebidae; genus Callithrix; species Callithrix jacchus. The sequence goes on from NC_133503.1 coordinate 180,878,004, forward strand.
TTGCCTGATTGCTCTGGCCAGAATTTCCAATATTATGTTTAATAGGAGTGGTGAGAGAGGGCATCCTTGTCTAGTGTTAGTTTTCCAAGGGAAGGCTTCCAGTTTTTTGCCCATTCAGTATGATATTGGCTGTGGGTTTGTCATAAGTAGCTTTTATTATTTTGAGACATGTTCCTTCCATTGATCCCTAGTTAATTGAGAGTATTTAGCATAAAGGGCTGTTGAATTTTGTCAAAGGCCTTCTCTGCATTTATTGAGATAATCATGTGGTTTTTGTCTTCAGTTCTGTTTATGTGATGGATTATGTTTATAGACTTGCATATGTTGTAACAGTCTTGCATCCCTGGGATGAAGCCTCCTTGATCATAATCGAGAAGCTTTTGATGTGTTGTTGGATTTGGTTTGCCTGTATTTTATTGAAGATTTTCACATCAATGTTCATCATGGATATTGGCCTGAGATTTTCTTTTTTTAGTTGGGTCTCTGCCAGGTTTTGGTATCAGGATGATGTTGGTCTCATAAAATGAGTTAGGGAGGATTTTCTCTTTTTGTATTGTTTTGAATAGTTTCAGAAGGAATGGTACCAGCTCCTCTTTGTACGTCTGGGAGAATTAGGCTGTGAACCCATCTCGTCCTGGACTTTTTTAGTATGGTAGGCTATTAATTGCTGCCTCAACTTCAGACCTTGTTATTGCTCTGTTCAGGGATTTGGCTTCTTCCTGGTTTAGTCTTGGGAGGGTTTAAGTGTCCAGGACTTTATCCACAAAGATTGGATTCTAGATTTACTGTTTTATGTGCATAGAGGTGTTTGTAGTAATCGCTGATGGTTGTTTGTATTTCTGTGGAATTGGTAGTGATGTATTCTTTAGCATTTTTTATTGCATCTATTTGATTCTTCTCTCTTTTCTTTTTTGTTAGTCTGGCAAACAGTCTGTCTCTTTTGTTGGTAAGCCAGCTCCTGGACTCACTGATATTTTTTTGAAGGGATTTCGTGTCTTTGTCTCCTTCAGTTCTGCTCTGATCTTAGTTATTTCTTGTCTTCTGCTAGCTTTTGAATTTGTTTGATCTTGCTCATCTAGTTGTTTTAATTGTGACTATAGGGTGTCAATTTTAGATATTTTCTCTTTTCTTATGTTGGCATTTAGTGCTATAAATGTCCCTCTAGACACTGCTTTAAATGTGTCACAGAGATTCTGGTATATTGTGTCTTTGTTCTCATTGGTTTTGAAGAACATCTTTATTTCTGCCTTCATTTTGTTATTTATCCAATAGTCATTCAGGAGCAGGATGTTTAGTTTCCATGTAGTAGTGCAGTTTTGAGTGAGTTTCATAATCCTGAGTTCTAATTTGATTGCACTGTGGTCCAAGAGATTGGTTGTTATAATTTCCATTCTTTTGCATTTGCTGAGGAGTGATTTACTTCCAATGATGTGGTCAATTTTAGAGTAAGTACCATGAGGTACTAAGAAGAATGTATATTCTGTAGATTTGGGGTGGAGGATTCTGTAGATGTCTATTATGTCCATGTGGTCCAGACCTGCGTTCAAGTCCTGGATATTCTCATTGATTTTCTGTCTCATTGATCTCTCTAATACTGACAGTGGAGTGTGAAAGTCTCCCACTATTATTGTGTGAAAGTCTAAGTCTCTTTGTAGGTCATTAAGAACTTGCTTTATGTATCTCAGTGCTCCTGTGTTGGGTGCATATGTATTGAGGATAGTTGGCTTTTCTTGGTGCATTGATCCCTTTACCATTATGCAATGCCCTTCTTTGTCTTTATTGATCTTTGTTGGTTTAAAGTCTGTTTTATCAAAGACTACTATTGCAAACCCTGCTTTTTTTAAAATCTCCATTTGCTTGGTAAATCATCCTCCTTCTTCCCTTCATTTTGAGTCTATGTGTGTCTTTGCATGTTAGATGGATCTCCTGAATACAGCACATCATGGGTCTTGACTCTTAATCCAATTTTCTAGTCTATGCCTTTTGATTGGGGCATTTAGCTCATTTACATTTAAGGTTAATATTGTTAAGCGTGAATTTTATCCAGCCATTTTGATAATAGCTGGGTGTTTTGTCCATTAGTTGATGCAGTTTATTCATTGTGTCAATGGTCATTAGGATTTGGTATAGTTTTGCAGTGGCTGGTACTGGTTATTCCTTTCCATGTTTAGTGCTTTTTTTTTTTTTTTCTCTTCTCAACTGGGTGTGATTTTGCTCCCCAGAGGACATTCTTGGTATCACTACTTGGGGATTGCTTCTGGCACCTACTAGGCAGAGGACAGAGCTGCTGCTGACCATCCTATAATGCACAGGACATTTATTTTTTTTATTTTTTGGCAAGACCCAGTGCAGGCATTTCAAGTTTCCCAAAGCACCCCCCAAGAGCAATGTGACCATGAAAATAATTAGTATCCTAGAATTGGTGAAACTGAATAGAAAGGATATTCACAGAAGTAGCACTAAATCACATAGCTTCATGCTGCTTTTTTTTTTTTTTTTGATGGTGTCTTTCTACTGAGAGTGACTTCTGTCTTGGTTTTCTTTTCTTTTTTTAATGAAGGAGAGGAAGAAAGGGGAAGAGAAAGAGGCAGAGAGAACGGGAGTGTTGCTTTATTGCCGTGGCTAGAATGCAGTCTAAAAATGGGTATTGAAAACCTCTTTTATGCCAATAATTGTGCTTAACAATGGAGACAGGGGAAAATGAAGGAAGAAAATAAAAAATAAGTAGCCAACCAATATTTCATTTAAACCTGTGAGTAGGTGTGATGTGGTACTGATAAGAGTGTATATTTTGTGTATTTAAAGTGGAGTGTTCTATAAATGTTTATTCAGTTTACTTGTTCTGGATCTGAGTTCAAGTCCTGGATATCCTTGTTAATTTTCTGTCTCATTGATCTATCTAATATTGAAGTTGAAGTCTCCCACTATTATTGTGTGGGAGTCTAAGTCTCTTTATAAGTCTTATGTATCTGGGTGTTCCTGTATTGGGTGCATATATATTTAGGATTGTTAGCTCTTCTTGTTGCATTTATTTTTACCATTATGTAATGACCTTCTTTGCCTCTTTTGATCTTTGTTCCTTTAAAATCTATTTTATCAGAGGCTAGAATTGCAACTCCTGCTTTTTATTTATTTATTTATTTTTGCTCTCCATTTGATTGGTAAATCTTTCTCCAGCCCTTTGTTTTGAGTCTTTGTGTATCCTTGCATTGTAGATGGATCTGGATGCAGCATACCGATGGGTTTTGGCTGTGTCTTTTGATTGGGACATTTAGTCAATTTAAATTTAGGATTAATAATAATATATGTGAGTTTATTACTGCGATTTGATGTTAGCTAGCTGTTTTGCCCATTAGTTAATATAAATTCTTCCTTATGTTGATGCTGTTTGCTTTTTGGTATATTTTGGAAAGGCTAATACTGGTTGTTTAATGCTTCTTTCAGAAGCTCTTGTAAAGCAGGCCTGGTGGTGATGAAATCTCTGAGTACTTGCTTGTTCACAAAAGATTTTATTTTTCCTTCACTTGTGAAGCTTAGTTTGGCTGGATACGAAATTCTGGGTTGAAAGTTCTTTTCTTTAAGGATGTTGAATATTGGCCCCCACTCTCTTCTGGCTTGTGGGGTTTCTGTTGAGAAATGTGCTGTGAGTCTGATAGGCTTCCCTTTGTAAGTAACCTGATCTTTCTCTCTAGATGCCCTTATTATTTTCTCCTTCATTTCAACCCTGGTGAATCTAATGATTATGTGCCTTTGGGTTGCCCTTCTTGAGGAATATCTCTGTGGTGTTCTCTGTATTACCTGGAGTTGAATATTGTCCTGCCTTGCTAGGTTGGGAAAGTTTTCCTGAATAATATCCTGGAGAGTATTTTCCAGCTTGGATTCATTCTCTTCGTTGCATTCAGGTACACCTATCAAATGTAGATTAGGTCTTTTCACGTAGTCCCATATTTCTTGAAGACTTTGCTCATTCCTTTTTCTCCTTTTTTCTCTATTTTTGTCTTCTCGTTTTATTTCAGTAAGTTGGTCTTTGACCTCTGATATCTTTTCTTCTGCTTGATCTATTCGGCTGATAAAACTTGTGCATACTTTGCGAATTTCTCATGTTGTGTTTTTCAACTTCATTAATTCACTTATATTTCTCTTTAAATTGTCTATTCTCATTAGCATTTCATCAAACTTTCTTTAAAGTTTAGTTTCTTTGCATTGAGTTAGAACAAGTTCTTTTAACTCCCAGAAGTTTCTTATCATCCACCTTCTGAAGCCTACTTCTGTTAATGGAACACACTCATTCTCCATCAAGCCTTGTTCCACTGCTGATGAGGAACTGCGATCCCCTGTAGAGGGAGAGGTGTTCTGATTTTGGGTATTCTCAGCCTTTTTAGTCTGGTTTTTCCCCTTTGTTACAAATTTATCCATCTATTGTCTTTTAATTACTGACTTTCTAATTAGGTTTCTGAGTGGATGTCTAATTTGTTGATTCCCAGCGCTGGAATCTGAGCAACCCACTGCGCTGGCTTAAACAGCAGTGTTAAGATTGATGGTGCTTTTCTGCCTGGGAATCTCTGGACTGGGTTCCTTCTTGAGTCCATCCTTCAATCAGCTGAATAGGCGACTCTGCTGTCCCAGAGCTCCAAACGTTGGCTGAAAGGGGACACAGTCCCGTTTACTCTGCACCAAGAACCGCTGCCCTTAGGCACCGGAAAAACTGCAGCACTGGCCACAAGAGTCATGCTGGTGACCCGTGGGGCTCCTTTTCTGGGAATCTCCTGGTCTGTGAGAAACAAAAATGTGTCTGAAAGTGTGGCGTCCTCTCATTCTCTGCACTTTCACTGGGAGCTACAATCCTGAGCTGCTAGTGATCAGCCATCTTGGATCTCTCAGTGCTTCCTTCAGGAGCTATTGTAAGGAAGGTCTGGTAGTGATGAAATCTCTCAGCAATTGCTTGTATGTAAAGGTTTTAATTTCTCCTTCACGTATGAAGCTTAGTTTAGCTGGATATGAAATTCTGGGCTGAAAGTTCTTTTCTTTAAGGATGTTGAATATTGGGCCCAGGTCTCTTCTGGCTTGTAGTTCTGTGGAGAGATCCACTGTGAGTCTGATGGGCTGCCCTTTGTGGATAACTCAGCCTTTCTCTCTGGCTGCCCTTATCATTTTTTCCTTCATTTCAGCCCTGGTGAATCTGATGATTATGTGCCTTGAGGTTGGTCTTGCTGAGGAATATCTTTGTGGTGTTCTCTATATTTCCTGGACTTGAATGTTAGCCTGCCTTGCTAGGTTGGGAAAGTTCTCCTGGATAATATCCTGAAGAGTGTTTTCCAGCTTGGATTCATTCTCTCTGTTACTTTCAGGTACACCATTCAAGGGTCTTTTCGCATAATCCCATATTTCTTGGAGGCTTTGTTCATTTCTTTTCACTCTTTTTTCTCTATTCTTGGCTTCTCATTCTATGTCATTGAGTTGATCTTCAATCTCTGATATTCTTTTCTCTGCTTGATTGATTTGGCTATTGAAACTTGTGTCTGCTTCATGAATTTCTCATGCTGTGTTTTTCAGCTCCATCAAGACATTTATGTCTTCTCTAAGCTGGTTATTCTAGCTAGCATTTCATCTTACCTTTTTTCAAGGTTCTTAGTTTCTTTGCATTGGGTTAGAACATGTTCCCTTAGCTCAGAGAAGTTTGTTATTACCCATTTTCTGAAGCCTGCTTCTGTCAATTCTTTGAACTCATTCTCTATCCAGTTTTGTTCCCTTGCTGGTGAGGAGTTGTGATCCTTTGGAGGAGAAGAGGTGTTCTGGCTTTTGGTGATTTCAGTCTTTTTGTGCTGGTTTTTTCCAGTCTTCATGGATTTATCTACCTTTGGTCTTTGAAGTTGATGACTTTTGGATGGGGTCTCTGAGTGCATGTTCTTTCTGTTGATGTCTAAGCTATTTCTTTCTGTTTTTTAGTTTTTCTACCAATAATCAGGCCCCGTTCCTACAGGGCTCCTGGAGGTCCACTCCAGTCCATGATTGTCTAGGAATCAACCACAGGGACTGCAGAACAGCAAAGAATGCTGCCTGTATTTTCCTCTCATAGATTCCTCCCAGAATGGTACCTGCTAGATGTCAGCCAGAGCTCTCCTGTATGAGCTGTCTCTCAGGATATAAAGGGGTCAGGGAGCCACTTGAAGAGGCAGTCTGTCCCTTATCAGAGCTCAAGTGCTGTTCTGGGAGCTCTGTTCCTCCTCCCTTCTGAGCTGCTGGGGAGGGACATTTAAGTCTGCTGAAGTGGAACTCACAACTCTCCCTTTTCCAGAGTGCTCGGACCTAGGAAGGTGGGGTTTTGTTTATAAGTCCCTGATTGGCTACTGCCTTTTTTCAGAGATTCCCTGCCCAGCAAGGAGGAGTCTAGTAACAGTCAGCCTGAAGAGGCCTTGCTGAACTGCTATGGGCTCGGCTCAGATACTTCATAAATTTCCTTGTGATTTTGTTTACACAGGCAAGGTTAGAACTGCCTTGGTAGTGGTGGATGCCATTCCCTCCACCAAGTTTGACCATCCTTGGTCAACCACAAACTGCTGTGCTTGCTGCAAAAATCTCAAGCCAGTGGGTCTCAGTTTGCTGGTCTTTGTGAAGTTGGGACCCACTGAACCAGAACATTTGGCTCCCTACCTTCAACCCCCTTTTTTTCAGGGGAATGGGTAGTTCAGTCTTGCAGGCCTTCTAAGCACCAGCTAAAACAGCCACCCAGTTCTGTGCTGGAAACCTGTGGCTCTGGTGTTGTCAGCACCCGCTGGAATCTCCGGGTCTCTGTGCTATAAAGACTGTGGCAAACACACAACTGGAGTGCCGGAGTGTCTGGAAAAGTCCTCCCTTGAGTAGGAAATAGAGTGCTCTGGTCCCTTGCACTTCTCAGGTGAGGCAACACCCTACCCTGCCTCGGTTTGCCCTCCTTGGGCTACACCCACTGTCCAGCCAGTCCCATTGAGATGAACCTGGTATCTCTTTTGGAGATGCAGAGATCACTCACCTTCCGTGTTGCTCTAGCTGGGAACTGAGCTGTTCCTGTTAGGCCTTCTTGGTGGAAGTCTGTCATTTTTAATTACTATAAATGGAGCTTCTGTGAATATTGTTTTGGGAGTATTCCTGTTCTTTGATTTGGAATTGATGGATCATAGTGTAGATCTTGCTTAACTGTATAAGAAACTGCCAAACTGTGTTCCTAAGTGACAGTAACATTTTATACTCACAGCAGGAATATGAGTCCAACTGCTTCACATACTTGCTAACATTTGATTCTATCAGATTTTAGTTTTGATCATTAAAAGGAATATAAAGTAATTTTTCTTCATAGTTACAATGTTTACTTTTTGACAACTAATAATTTTTAGAATTCTTTCATGTGATTCAGAAGTCTTTTATAGATTTTATAAAATATGTAATCAATTTTTTCTTTCATACTTAATGGTTTTGGTTAAATTTACTGATTTTTGTGTCTCATCCAAGGAATCTTTACCTACTTAGAGTCACAACGTAATCTTCTCAGTTTTCTAAAACTTTGTAGATTAAATCTTTATATTTACTCTAATTATTAATTTCTGTTTAATTTTTGTGAATCATTTGAGGTAGGACTATAGGATCATTTTCCCTCAGAAATATACAGTGCTTTTAGTAGCATTTATTGGAAAGATAAACCTTTTCCCAATTAATTTATACCAGCTTAATTGCTTACATAGGTTTGTATCTTTTTTGGGACTCTTTTTCTGTCCTATTTATTGATTTGTGTTCCCCCACACGCTCCAAATTACTGTATATTTATAGTAAGGAAAGCAGTAAATTTAAGTAGTATGAGTCTGCTGTATTGTTTTTTGCATTTGCACATGTATGTTAGAATCAACTTGTCAATCTATGCTATAAAAGTCTGATAGATTATTTATGGTAATTATTAAATTTGTATATTATTTTTTGGAGAATTTATACATTAATGATATTGAATTTTTAATGATTTCTCTCTTACTACATTTATTCATATCTTCTTTGGCTTCTCACTGCTTCATTTTATAATTTTTATTGTAGTGGGGACACCATATTTATTGCAAATGTATTTCAAATTTGATATTATTTTGAATGGTATGGTTTAAAAAGTGGTTTTCAGTAAATTATGTATACTTGTATCTATATACATATACTAATATGTACATATACATTAATATAGAACTATGTATGCACAATTATATATATTATATATACACATATATATAGTTGTTTTGTTGTTGTTGTTTTGAGACAGGGTCTCACTCTATCACCCAGGCTGGAGTGCAGTTACATGATCTCAGCCTGCTATAGCCTTGACCTGCCCAGGTTTAGGCGATTCTCCACTTCAGCCTCCAGAGTAGCTGGGATGACAGAAGCATGCCACCTCACCTGGCTAATTTTTGTATTTTTAATAGAAATGAGGTTTTATCATGTTGCCCAGGCTGGTCTCAAACTCCTGAGCTCAAGTGATCTGCCTGCCTCAGCCTCCCAAAATGCTAGTATTACAGGTGTGAGCCACCACACCCAGTCTATAATTTATTTTTACATGTTTTGAATCTATAGTCTTGCTAAATTCCTTTATTAGTAATTTTCATTTGTCTTCTGATGAACTAGTATTTTATATAAAGCAGTCATTCTTTTTTTTTTCCCAAAAAATAATTTTCTTCTTCCATTTTGATGTGAATTAATACTTTTCTTTCCCTCTTGGATTATCTATTAACTCTAGTAACATGTCAAACAAAAGTAGCAGAAGGCGATACTCTTACTTTATTTTGATACTGGGAAATTTGTAGTCCATCTAATATAATTTTAGCTTTAAGTTTTTCATGGATGTCTTTTATCATATTGATGATATTCTTTCCTATACCTATGTCTTGACTGGATTTTAAATTTTGCCAAATGCTTTTTGTACATCTAAGACAACCGTATAGACCTTATTCTATATTTTGTTGTAGTAAATTTTACTGACTGAATTCTGAATGTTCTACAGACAATTTTGTCATTTACACATGTCAACTCATTCAATTTCCATAACATCTCAGTGAGAGAGGTACTATTAATTTACTCAAGGTCATGAAGGTAATAATTTATCAAAATAAGATTTAAAAGTGGAAGGTTAACACCTGGATTTATGTTCTTAACTTCTATATTTAAGAATAATCTTTTAGAATCTGTCACATGTATGCAATTATTTATACAATGGAAAACAAATTTCATAAAATCTACTTGACAAATAAATTTATACAAGAATTTCAGAACTCTAACATTATACAACCACCTACTCTTTCTAAATTTTGTTCTAAGTTTGGGTAGTTGGTTGTCTTAGACACTAAGATGTCTACGTTCTACTGTTTTCTTAAGGAGGAAATAACAGATGCCTATTCGTGGCAGAGATCCTCCTTCCTGTCCATTTCATTTGGTTTAATAACTAGAAAAACACAAAAATATTTAAAAACTCACTGTTGACTTTTGAAGCCCTTACACATGTGAATACATTTTTAAACCTAATGATAATTTTTTTTCAACGTGGAAATTTCGAGATTGCAACAGGTCAGCCTTTTTAAGTACTTTCATCGAATTCCGTAGTTTCTGAAGCCAGTTATCTGCTATAGTATTTGAACATACTTTGTTTCTTTGCTAGGAATAGCGTCAAAAATACCAAAATTTTATATTACAGAAAACGCAAAATTGAAGTGAATAACTACATTTGAATTTTCATACTAAATAAAATCATTATTGAAGTTTTTTCCTACATCATTATCACCTAATATGGAAACTTAATATAATTAGGATGCAGTCATTATCTTTTTTTCCCAAGGGACAATAGAAGATACCGATTTCTATGATGAATAACACTTTCTCTGATATAGAATTTTGTTAGTTCAAAATATAATAATATGCATTATTTCATTTGATCTCCAAATTAAAAAAAATGTCACATGAAATAGGGAAAATATCCCTATAATTAGCTTCACGCTTAATGGCACCTGAATTTTGCTGATGTTGAGACATTTATTATGCTATTGGCTCCCCTTCTTGAGTAATTTTTGGCAATCCTTAATCCCTAAGGGTGATATACAAATCAGCCGATATATGTATATCACTATGTGCTGGTTTCAATTTCCTTATGAATTTTTTTTCAGGGGTCATTGTTTAAAAGATGAGATAAAGCTGAAACTAGGTATGCCCTCACTCTGGTCAAAGATTTGGTCCCCTGCTGATTTCTGCTATAGCTTTGGTACTGACCACCACAGGAAGCCCCACATGTTGGGGCACTTCACTGATCTCAATCTGTGATATAGTACTTCAGTGTTGTAGGCAGGACATTTATCTCCCAGTGTGGAGCTTCATAACAAGGTCCAGAAGGGCTTTCACAGAAAAGGCTCTAAGTGACTTGTAGTTTTGATTGACTGGTGTGTAGCCATATATGAATGTGGTTGAACACAGAAGGAAACCATCAACATCCAGATTTTGCTGCACTTAAACATGTTTTTTTCACTAACTCAGCTCTGGTATTTGCCATTGGTCACCATCCCATATCATGACATTTTCTAAGATGAGTTTACCCCTGGGAGGACCATTGTCCTTCTTTCCTGGATTGACCTAATTTAAGGTAGACTTCACCTATGCTTAAAATTTTCCTAAGACTTTTGGTTGAGTGAAGAACAAAATGCTGACTTTTACTTGGAGATATCAGTGAGGATTTCATAGAGAAAATGAGAACGAGCTCCATCTGAGTAGTGTACCATAGTCTCACACCAATCAAAAGTGGTGAATACTGGCAGGAATGCAAAATAAGACAGCTGTAGAAGACTGGCAGTTTCTTACAAACTAAAACCTACTTTTCCTATATGATCTGGCAAGAGTGCCCCTTGGTATTTATCCAAATGAGTTGAAAACTTAGAGCCATACAAAAGTCTGCATACAAAATATTTATAACAGTACTATTTATAACTGTCTAAACTTGGAAGCAACTAAGCTGAACTTCAGTAGGTAAATAGATTTTAAAAAACCAAACTATTAAATATTGTGCAGTGCAAAGAAGAAATAAGCTATCAAGCTGTGTAAAGACACAGAGGACTCTTGCCTACATATTACTAAGTGAAAGAAACCAACCTGAAAAAGCTACCTACCATACAACTCCAACCATAGGGCATTCTGGAAAAGACAAGAGTATAGACAGTAAAAAGATTATAGTTTCCAAGTGTTGGGGAGAGGGAGGCATGAATAGGTAGGGCACAGAAGATTTTTAGGCCAGTGAAAGTATTCTGTGTAAACACTACAGTGGTAAATACATGTCATTAATACATTCATCAAACTAAAAAAAAAAAAATGCAATACCAAGAGTGAAATCTACTGTAAATTATAGACTCTGGGTGATATAATTTACAACTGGTAAATTTATATCTGGGTGATAATGTGTTAATGTAGGTTCATCAGTTGTAACAAATGTACCACTCTGGTGTGGGATGTTGGTAGAGGGGAAGGCTATAATGTGTGGGCCAAGAGATATGTAAAAATTCTCTATGCTTTCTGCTCAATTTCACTGTGAACTTAAAACAGCTCTAAAAAATAAATTCTATTTTCAAAAAGTGGTAAAATTATTTTGGCCAGAGAAAGTACTGTATCAGAATCAAATACACGGATGGGTGGACCAGCCTGTGAGGTGTCTGACATACCAAACTGTGAAAAATGCATATAATCACTGGAAATGTAACAAGATAGAGAAAATTATGTTTGCCAGATATTTTGAAGAGTTTAATACCTGCATATTAGGTTAAAATTCATAAAATTGCCAAAATCCAACTTTTTAAGTCAAAAGAATACTATTAATTTTGTTGTATTGCTTAAACTAATATTGAAAAATGAATGGTGATTCACAGTTTCTATAGAAGACTGAGATGCCAGTACAATTTCTCTTGGTTGGTGATCAATAAAATGATTTAAGGAAGGATAGGTCCAGTGAACAGTTTGTTTATTGAGAAGAGTATGGAAGACTAACTAGGGACAGCAGAGAAATGCTTGTGACACAAAAGAGAGGGGAAGATATTGGACAATGGTACCAGAAGTCCACCTTCTCAGCATGTGGTTTCTGTTATAATTATATATTCAAGAAGTATTTACAAAATATTTTACTGAAGAGGCATTCACTTACAGACTGGGATGGCTCAATGTCTCAACTGAGACCTGTGCACAATCAAGAATACTAAAAAGAGCATGGGAAATCAGAGAGAAAAAGAACTCTAAGTTTAATGGATTACAAGAATCAGACAGGTATGAGCTGAAAATCAAATAGGATCTTGGGCATCATCTGGGAAGCCACGGCATTCTCTAGAGGCATGAGAGATTCATAAGCAAGTGAGATCTGATTTACACTTTAGAAGTAATTTTGTCTGCTGTGTAATAAGCTTATTAGGTGTACATGTAAAAGAAAGCAGTGGCAATTGAGGTAAATTCAATAAACCAGCCAAGAAATGATGGATGCTGAGCCAAACAGTGATAATAGGAATCAATAAATGCAGGAAATTTGAGAATTTTTAGTATAAATTTATAATGTGATGGGTCCCTCCCTAAGATTTTCTTTGCATGTGTATGTCCACTGCCTGACCCCTGAAGGCTAGGTTGCACGCCAAGGCTATGGTACCCAACTGAAGAGCAGGTGTCTTTCTGAGAACCCAAACATTCTGGAGAGCATCTGAAAACCTCCCCAGCCTCCAAAAAAAAGAAAAGAAAAGAAAAGAAAAGAAAACAGTCTCGTTGCTTAAACATAGCAGAAATAGAGCTAGCAAATTAGCCTAAAAGCAGTTTTGAGATGGGGGTGGGAGTGTGACATAAATCCCCAAAGTTGTCCTACTGCTGCCCGGGAGTGTCTTTACATAATTCCTAATAAACACATTTACACCAAGCTTGACTTGTTTGTTCTTTGGTTTCTTGGCTCCCTCCCAGTTTGGGGGAAATTTTTATTCTATACAAATTTGGGCTTTTCTCATAACAAAAGTATTGAAAAACAAAACAGATTACACAAACCTCAGTGGATAGTTTAAATGTAGCTAATGGGGAAATAAGAGGACACGAAGAAGACTATGAAGTTCTTCATAGGGATATTGGAGAAATATTGTTGCCGCTTCTTGAGGAAAAGAAACAAAGACTCAAAAACGAAGCACATTTTCAAATTAAAAATTATTTTTTTTATTAAATCAACAAACCATGCAAAATATTAATGCAAAGTGCAGTGTATTCAGTGGTTAATGTGAGCTTACACTGTGGACAATAGAAAGGCAGGGATTTCTAAAGCTTTGGAATAAAATAATAAAGTGAGTAATACATATATTATTCACACTCTATACCCCATGAATAGAAGACACTGGTATTTGAAATAAAGGAAATAAATGTATAGATGTATAATGGAACAATACAAAGTTATGTTACCGGACAGAAAAACTGAAGGGAACCCTAAAAATTAGAAATCAGACATGCTCAAATCTCAAGTCCAAGAAACCAGTTCAGTGAATATGTGGAAAGATCATTGTTGAAAACTAGAAAAAAAGCGTCATAAAGTGCCAAGCTGAGTCACCAGGTGCAAGATGCAGTAACGAACTTGGAAACATTTGCTGTCAGGTTACTAGTGGGGGAAATGGATTTGGAAGAGCTAGACCATCTGAGTTCCTCACATTCCTGCTCAGAAGCATCAGTAGTGGAATTTAATATTAGACAGGAGGAATGAGGGCCACATTTTGAAATAAAGACATGGAGAAATGTTCTTGAGAGTTAATTATTCCCAGAAGAGGGGGACATCTCACATCCATGAGGACATGCACATACCTGTCCTCAGTACATTCTGCACATTTTATACAACATCTGGGAGCATATCATGACAAAGCCTAACAAAACTGGAGTGGGATTTGCAAATCATCATAATAATAAATAGGATAAGAATCACCAAATATTAGAGAAACAATTCGTAATGACAGCAAGGCAACAAATTTAACCAATGCAATTAAACAGGATGTCGATAGTAAATAGAAGACTTTAGAGTAAGAATATACTAAAAAGCTTCAGAGAGTTCACTTTGAATATTGTATCCATAAAAAGAGTCGAAAAATGAACTTGGAGATTGAATTTTTATCTTCAAAATAATGTAAATTTTCATTGGATAAAGCATTTTGTATAATTTTAAAACACTGTCTTCTTTTAATGGAGAAAACTTACAAATAAAGTGCTTGCCTTTATCTCATAGTTTTTACAGGGTGACCTTTCTTTTCAGTGAAAAGGATGACTAAACATTTTCAAATTAATGTTGATTACATAAGAGAGTGAAACAGACCTTCTCTGCCACACAATATCAAGACATTCACAGTTTCCTTGACATTGAACTTTTATTTTGTTTTAAGACAATATATGCTTAGTCAATGTTGGGAAACACTGCGAAGGACAAAGGACTTACAGAGTGCCTACATAAATTGGTTATGAGTAACACATAAATAAGGAACAACAAACTGTGGAAGGTCGCAGGACATCTCTGAGGAGGAAAGCCTCTCCATGCCTCATGTTCTGGTTCAGGGTGACCTCGGCTCTGTTACCATAAACATTGTGCTCAAGGACATAAAACCCCTTCGTAGCACTATGACGTAGCCAGACATGTAGGCTCCTTGTAAGGCCTGCATTCCATCACCTGTACATAGATAATAGGCTAAAGATAACCACATGTTCTTGTTTTGTGGAACTACCAAACCACCACTGTCATCAGTCCTTAGGATGACACACCAGTTCCAGCTCACTGATTCACTCCACCATCACTCCATCCCTACCCTGTAGATCAAAGTGATTGTAATCAATAAACAGAGTGGATGATCAGAGCTCGGGGCCTACACTGTCACCTCCAGGGTACTAAAGAGATGGCCCCCTTGTCCCACTTTTTCTCTTAATCTGTCTTTTTCTCATTCCTTTGTCACCACTGAACTTGGGATACACACGGGTGATGTAGGCTCCCTACAGTTAAAATAAGCAAACCCTTGTAATTCATGCAATTGATTTTTATGTGAAAATTACCCAAAGCTATAGGAAAGGAATATTAAGTTTTATATAGGCATCTAAAGTCCATCTTTGCTAGATAAGTATACAACATTCACATTTCAACTTGCGTTTCTGAATATACTTATGGTATTAACTTTTCTCTTGCTGTGTATGAGTTCCTTGAGGTTAAGCATCATTTTTTTCATTTGTGTTTTGTTCACAGAAATTGTGCATGGGACCTACCAAACAATAGACATTCAGATAATGTCTTATGAATGAATGAAAAAGTGGTTATTTACAAACTTGTTTAAAATATTTTCTTTAGTGTCAACAATTCAACATCTTCTAGAAATGAGTCTTTAAAAGAGTAATTATCTTACTGTGTTACTTTGTGACTTGAAACAGTTTTTTAAAGAAACAGTGTTATAGTGGCTCAAGCCTGTAATCCCAGCACTTTGGGAGGCCGAGGCGGGTGGATCACGAGGTCAACAGATCGAGACCATCCTGGTCAACATGGTGAAACCCCGTCTCTACTAAAAATTACAAAAAATTAGCTGGGCACGGTGGCGCTTGCCTGTAATCCCAGCTACTCAGGAGGCTGAGGCAGGAGAATTGCCTGAACCCAGGGGGCGGAGGTTGCGGTGAGCCGAGATTGCGCCATTGCACTCCAGCCTGGGTAATAAGAGCGAAACGCCGTCTCAAAAAAAAAAAAAAAAAAAAAAAAAAAAAAAAAAGAAACAGTGTTATAAACCAGTTATAAAGTTAGCTCCAATGAAAAGTATGTGGGAAGTAGACTATGTTAATTATTTTTAAATATAGACAAAAATGATCTCTTTCGGCTGGGCTCAGTGGCTCATGCCTGTAATCCCAGCATTTTGAGAGGTCAAGGTTGGCAGATCAAGGTGGGCAATCAGGGGTTTGAGACCAGCCTGACCAACATGGTGAAACCCTGTCTCTACTAAAAATACAAAAATTAGCTGGGTGTGGTGGTAGGCACCTGTACTCCCAGCTACTCAGGAGGCTGAGGAGGGAGAATTGCTTGAACCTGGGAGGCAGAGGTTGTAGTGAGCTGAGATCGTGCCACTGCGCTCCAGCCTGGGTGACAGAAAAAAAAAAATACCTCTTTCTCACATGGTGCTTGTCCTTGTCCAGTTTCTTTCATTTATGTTATTGCAGAAAGATTGTTCTTTTGAAATTATTAGGAGATTGTCTGACATCTAGTGGGCATTCACTAAATGCTTGTTATATTACTTTGTGAAAGCACAAGAGAAGGAAAGGTGGGCAATGGCATCTGAGAGTGTAACACCAGTTAAAATGCCCGACACTATAGCTCAGATAGGAAGAAGGGGCTGGTATCTGAGAAGCCTACCGAGGCATTATCTAAGAGGAAGAGTCTTGGAAGTTTTTCAAACTAAGAGGAGATTCGCAATAATCCACAGTAATCTAAATATTCACATACATTTTAAGAACAGGATGATTTCATTAAAAATCTAGTTAGGATTACATTGGCAAATATTTAATTATAATATGTAGCATACCCATATAAGTTAATGACAATATAAAAGATAAATTGTGAAGTTTTAGTCTGACTAGAATACATTATGTATTTCACGGAAAATAATGGAGTTAGCAATCCTTTGTTTATCTAGAGGCTGAAAATCAAGAATACATTATAAAAGGAATCAGTAAAAAAAATAGGTGAATATAGAAATAAACATTTCACTTGGAACATAATAGGTCAGGTGTAACTAGATCATGAAAGGCTTTAACTTAAAATATGCTGCATACTATTTGAAATAGAAAACGCTCTTGTGTTTTTAAAAAGTATTTTCTGTGGTTCCTTAAAAATGATAGTTTTAACACACCTGTGTGGTGTTGTTATTTACTGTGGCATTTTTAATGAAAGTTAGTGAGCACTCCATTTCTCTTTTTTGAATTTTACATGCTGACATTATTCAAATTAAGGTTCTTTATAAAAATTAACTCTATGTGCTATACTCAATAAATCTTCATTACTCAAACTCACTGTCCATCCATTCATTTTTGGCCTTAAACCAGATACAGGCACAAACATGATATGAAGGTGGCTCTCACTGAGAGGAGAGACCTCGTGTTCAGCCGTTGGAATGGTGCCACTGTGTAAGTTGCCAGGTACCATTTTACTGGACACCTATTTGCTCCTGAGAGAATCTGACCTAGTTGTGATGTGGCCCAGTGCCATAAAAGCAGATGGAATTTCAGGGTCTTAAAATCAAACATACAAATCAGCTTTCATGTGGCGTTGACCTCCCTTCAAAGTAATACTAAAATTCATGTAAATCACTTTGAACAGAAGATACCCTTTTAAAGTTGTCATTAACTAAATTTTAGTCATTAGAATTAGTATCGATTTTGGGGTTACGTATTTTAAATATTAACCCAATGTTATATGGCAATCTCAAAACGATATTAAGGAGTCACCTAGTTTTTCTGGATTCAAGAAATAAAATGAAGAAGCAGAGAGTTTAGATGCCAAGGAAAGGAAAATTTAAAAAGTCTAATTTGTTTGGCTTTTTAAATGTAAGAAGATAAATAAAACGTTTAAGATCAACTTAACAATATAATCAATACTGATTCTTTGTCTTTCTCTTTGTTGTTTACTTTTAGACTTGGTTCAAGTTACTGCAGAATCAGCATGGATGTGTATTGATGGCATTTTTTTCTAGCACATCTAAACACATAAGTATTTTGTGTGTTTTGAGTCAAAATTGAGACCAACCAAAGAGGAAAAGATATGAATGCAGCCAGGCACAGCAACATTTTCCAAAGTCCACTGTACTTTACTGGACAGTACTTGAAAAAAAAGGCCACCTCATTATTTGATCCTTAATCTAAACCTTTAAAATAATTGCTAAATAAGTTATAATATTTTATACTCTTGTCCAACCATATGCATATTCATTATTCAAATGAAGAGACAATTCTTTATTTATAGCACTAACTTATTGCTTGGTGCTAAACACCAGGCATTTTGCTAGCTGCAGAGAACACAAGGCTAGGCGAGGTGGCTCCCCATCTCAAGAGATTTGCTGAGGAGTGTTTCAGCATTAGTAAAGTTATGTCTTAGAGAAGCACAAGGGCAGTGGGTAAGTGACCTTGGAAACTCACAAAGAAGACAGTGGACTATCTAAAACTTTGAAGGGTGAGTTGGGTGTTTTAAGTGGGTAAATGTGGGATATTTCAGGTGGCAGGAGTGATACTTTTAAAGGAAGGAAGGAAGGAGCCGTGAGGATTTCTTTTTTCATCGAAGATTTTCATCTAGGGAAATAGCATGCTTATTTATAATGCTATTTAGCCCTTAGAGTCCTCTAGGGCTAAAACAAAACTCATTCAAAAACAGGACGATTTCTTCATCCTTTACCACCATTCATTTTCAAAATCTCTCTACCAGTTACTTAGTCATTTAAATTAAACCACAACAAACAACTTTCTTCTATCTCATTTTTCATATGTAGACATTTTTTTCACCTGGGTTCTCTCTTCTCTATATCTGTCTCCCATAAAAAGCTGAGTTCTCTCTTCTCTATATCTGCCTCCCATAGGAAGCTGGGTTCTCTCCTCTCCATATCTGCCTCCCATAGGAAGCTGGGTTCTCTCCTCTCCATATCTGCCTCCCATAGGAAGTGACCCAGCCCAGGGGGTGACATATTCTGAGTATGAAGTCAGATATCCAGGTGCTTGGATGACAACTCTACCTTCCACTGCTTTTTGCACATTTGACATATTATCGGTTAATCCTACCAAATCTTATTTTTTAGATCCTACTGTGATGGTTAATTTATTTTATTTGTCAACTTGGCTGGGCTATGGTGCCCAGTTTTTTGGTCAAACACAAGATGTTGCCATGAAGGAGATTTGTGTTTGTTTGTTTGTTGATCCGATTAACAATCATGATCAGTAGACTTTGAATAAAGCAAATTATCCTTCGTAAGGAGAAGCCAAGTAAGTTGAAAGCCTTAGGAGAAGAACTGAAGTTTCCTAGAGAAATAATTCTGCATCAAGATAGTAACAAAGAAATCCTGGCCGAGTTTCCAAACTGCTGCCTGCCTTGAAGATTTATGACCTGCCTGCCACCATAATCATGTGAGCCAAATAATTTCTTAAAATTATTTCTCTCCCTCTATACACACACACACACACACACACACACACACACACACGTACAGTTGACCCTTCAATATTGTAGGCTTCATTATCTTCTGCCTTTGCCACCCCTGAGACAGCGAAACCAACCACCCCATTTTTCTCCTTCTCAATCTCTATGCTCAATGTAAAGATGAAGAACTTCATGATGATCTGCTTATACTAAATGAATAGTAGATGCATTTTCACTTTCTGATTATTTTCTTAATAACACTTTATTTCCTCTAGTTTACTGTATTGTAAGAACACAGTATATAATACATATAAAAATACAAAATGTGTGTTAATTAACTGACTTATTGATAAGCTTCCCAGTCAACAGTAGGCATTTATTTATTAGTTACATCTTTGGGGCATCAAGAGCTATATGCAGATTTTTTATTGTGCAGGGTAACAGTGCCCCTAACTTTTGTATTGTTCAAGAGTCCACAGCAAACTAACACAGGAACGGGAAACCAAACACCACATGTTCTCACTCATAAGTGGGAGTTTAGCAATGAGAACACAGGGACACAGGGAGGGAAACATCACACACCGGGGCCTGTCAGGGGGTAGGAGGCAAGGAGAGGGAGAGAAATTAAGACAAAAATCTAATGCAACCTAGATGATGGGTTGATGGCTGCAGCAAACCATCATGGTACATGTTTACCTATGTAACAAACCTGCATGTTCTACACCTGTATCCCAGAACTTAAAGTAAAAAAAAAAAAAAAAGTCAACTGTGTATTTGAGAGAAAGAAAAAGAGAGATCTTTATTTCATGTATAAAATAATATGTATAATATATATTTAATGTATGCTTATATAGAGATAGAATATGTTTAATAAATACAATATGATTATTTCTCTTGAGAACCCTATATACAAATTTAACTTATGGGGCTATTTTAGTATTACATTAAAACAATTTCTGTAAAGCACTTCTCATGATAAAAGGCACAAAATAAGTTTAGATAATATTTCTGTTTTTATTATCAAAGTATCATTCTGCTGCCTTTGTTTTTTGGACTAGATGATTGTAACATCTTACTAAAAATGTCTCTGGATTACAGTGCATTTCCCTCTCTGTTTGTTCTCTGTACAGCGGCTGGGATGAATGTTTTATGGGATAAAGCCCCAATAATAATAATTATAATATCAGAAGTGATTGCTACAATTTGGGTAGATTTAGGCAGTCTTTTTAACATATAAATTTTGTTGTTTTATTTAAACCTGTAAACCTCATACAAGGTATACTCTACATATTTATCTCAATATTGAAAATATGAAAACCAAAACCTTGTAGCTGTCAAATAATTTGAGCAAGGTCAAACCATTACTACAGTGTTGAAGCAGGATTCAAACCAAGTTCTGCCGCTCTCTGTTGCCCACACTTCAACCATACTTCAATGCTACACTTTCCAATTTAACATTTTAAAAATATTCTCTAGCTAGCCTACCTGCCCCATACCTTTCACCTTTTTTTTCCTCCTCTAATAATATTTTTCCCACTTTGCTTGAATAACCCACTCCCCTTCAGATCTCTGTCTTTTGTGCCTCATCCTTCTTCCCATAATATTCTCTGTCCTACCTGGTGTATATGGCAAATTGTTTTAAACACTGTCGGATTCTGCTTAAAAGCAACCTTCTTTGGGAAAGGTCGTCTGACAACCAATCCACCTGTAGATGGAGTATATCATCTTCCTCTGCCTTACTGAAGTAACACATACAGTCATCTATTACAGCATTGATTATACTCTACTTTAGCTATTTTTGCCTCCTTCAGAATTTATGTTAAATAAAGTCAAACCAGAACATGTCCTATTTATCTTTCTCTTAAATTATCTGTCTGAATATCTAACACATAAGGGATACTACATATATATGCATGTTGATTAAAAAAGTGTTTGAGAAAAATAATGTGAATTTTTAAAAATTTGCTTTTAAAATGTCAGCAATATATGATTAAGAATTAATTTATTATATTTTTATAATAGAGACTAAAAGTGTTGATAATAAGAACTAGGTTAAGCCAAGTGATTTAAAATATATCTTGATTACATCAATTGTAACTCTGAAGGGCTTCATACTGTTCTGAATTTACAGATTTTTTAAATATAAAAACATTTTATGACTTAAATTTAATAGATATTCTAGAAATCTTGTAATCCACTGGGTAATTATGCATATTTCTGTTTACCTCTCTGACCCAAGAATCAAAAAGAAAGAAAAATGAAAAGTTTTAACTTCAGGCAGAAATAAGCATCTTGCTAATTACCCATGACTCAATTACATAAGCATGAAATTCTGATGCTAATGAACTGCTATATATATTCCTAATAATACTAAAAAAAGAAAATGGACTGTGTGCAAACTAAAAGATTCTTCAAAAGTTATGAAAGAAAAGATAAAATATAAGTTGTTGCCAAGCAGAATATGAGCACGTAAAGTCGGACAACTTGGGTTATTCATGTGGATGTTACACATTAAAATGCTTTTACCTGTGAAAGACACAAGAATCTTTGAACATGAATGTGCATCGTGATTTGAGACTTGCAGGAAAATAAATTGCTAATTTCATTGTAGCTCAAATTGATTAGTGAAAACATAAATGCGTGGAACAACTATTAATAAAGGAAAGATCCATGGCATATTGGCAGGTATTTTTTTAAGTGTTAATGAAAAAATTTGAAGATCAGCCTCTGATTCTTTCCTTTAATATTTCTGCACTTAAGTGATTGCTTTTGTTCCTGTGCCTCTGTTTTCTAATCTATAAAACGAGGATCAGAATAATTCTTTCCACATTCACAGGGCTAACATGAATGCCAAATACATTAATCCTTATGAAAATGCTTTGAAAGTGGTAACATACAATGATATTGTTAATTTGATTAACATTGCTATTCATATTATATTTTACAAAAAGGAAAGTTGTGCCAGAGTATTGGAAATGAAATACTAACAAGGAACACATTTTTAAAAAGCATTTGTTGGATGTACCAGAAAATACGTCTTTTAACTTGGACTTAGACATACTTCCTTATATGTTAGATTTTTAGAACAATATTATGAAAAGTAAGCTCAGAGGAGATGACTTTTTTTTGGAAGGAGAATTAGTCATATATTCCTCAGCTTGTTTGACTTAATGCAAACATCACTAAATGAATGACTCTGCAGAAGGCTGAGGCTGCGGTAATAAATGTTAAAAGATTCCTGAAGAGGTGAGATCCAGAGAGAGAATACAAGTCACTCCCATTGGAGAAATGCAAGGTCTGAATTCAAGCCCTTTTACTAATTTCAGAGTCAAGACATGGGACTGAGTTGGATGTCTCAGATGATTGTGGAATACAGCTGAAGAAGAAAGACACAGAGAAACAGTTTTTCCTGATCTTTCAGTGCAGGTTCTTAGAGCAGAGGCCTGTTTATTGAAAGTGAAGAAATAATTTAAAAAATAATGCCTTCATGTAATCCTCTGCCCATTTTCAAAGACTTGTTCTTTGGGTAAGTTATTCTTAAAAAGTGTCCGGGGAGGTGGTGTGGTTAGGGGAGGGATAGCAGTGGGTGAGGGGACTAGAGAGGGATAACATTAGGAGAAATACCTAATGGGGGGATGGATGCAATAAACCACCATGGCATGTGTATACCTATGTAACAGTCCTGCACATTCTGCACATGTACCCCAGAACTTGAAGTTTGATAATAAATGTATATAAATAGCAGTCCAGTCACACTTTTGGGTTGCATATGGGTTGTGATGTACCAGTTGGCAACGTCTCCTTCTATACCATGATAGTACTGTCATTGTGCAACCTACCACAAGCATCTGGTCAAAGGAAGACTTGATCTTCATAGGGATGATTTGAAGAAGCAGAACGTCTATAGAAGTAGTACCAGAGCAGATCTGATACTCAGAATATTTCGAGTCCTATTTCTGACATCAAAACCAGAAGTCTTACCACTGGTGTCATTTCTCCAAGGTTACTGTATAAGAACCAGTGGTATCACTCTTAATGAGCTTATTCACCTAGGCTTGTAACTCATCAGAAACAAGATTCTTTTTATTAGTATAAATAATTGCCTGAGTAAAGCATAACTTAGTAAAATGAGAAGATAATTAGAATGCTTAAACTGGGATCTTTAGCTGCATCACGGTGTCTGTTGTTTCCTACTGTTTCATTCAGCAATTTGAGGAATGCATCATGACAATATAAAGGAAAGATGTATGTTAACAATATATTCATTGTGGTAATATTTTAAAATAATTAGAAATAGCAATAATGTCTAGGGAAGGAAAATATTTTCTAGAGTGTAGACCATCCCTCAAGTGGAATACTATGCCACCATTAAATAATGTTATGGAAAAGTTGCATGAAAAGCATAACATAAAAAATCACATATTATTTATAGGTATGTAATATGTAATATATAATACACACACACAGTTAGCCCTCTGTTTTTATGGGCTCCACATCCATGGATTTAAACAACCCCAGATCAAAAATATTTTTAAAAAGCAACTGTACTAAACACATACAGACTTTTTTGCTTGTCACTATTTCTTAAACAATATAATATAGCAAGTATTTACATAGTATTATGTATTATAAGTAATCTAGAGATGATTTACAGTACACAAAAGGATACATGTAGGTTATATGCAAATTCTATGCCATTTTATATCAGACATTTGAGCATCCACAGATTTCTCTATCCTTGGGAAGTCCTGGAATCAATCCCCCACTGAGATAAGAAGCAAGTATATACACACACACACACACACTGATTAAAACTGTGTGCAACTATCAAACTGTTGTCTGCAGTTATTTCAGAAAGTGCAATTTTATGATCATGTTTTAACAAAAATGTTCTCTGCTGTCAAAATCTTTACAATAAGTTCTAGTACTTGTATAATAAGAAAAAAGTTTTTCTGAAAAGTAGTCAGGTGAAGAGAGACACTACATGAATATGACATTCATCAAAAAGAAAGCAAGTTTCACTTGATGTTTATGGTAATGAACTCCCTTAGAACATAAATGTCCGAAGACTCTGTGTGGCTTCCCTGATTGGATACTCACTATGTTAAACACTGACACATTGAAAGTAATCTATCAGTATTTTAAAATAATTTCTGAGGAAGAATAAGCACTCAAGCAAAATAAACTAGTGGAAAGAAGAGAAAAAAAGTCAAAATCGTTGACATTATTTTAAAATAGAATTCCTGAACTAATGAGTTGAATGGTTTTATTTTCCATTTCATTTTTGACTTGTCTAAAGCAGTATTTCTTTTCTGTGTAGGTGTAGGTACTTAAAGATATTTTAAAAATTCTCAAGGTTAATAATAATGTATCCCAAAATCACATTGAAGCAGCAGAAGGTAAAAGACATTCTAACATCTTGTAAATTCGTAACACATAGATGGTATAATTAGTTATTTTACCAATGAAGAAATCAATCAACCTAAAATTCAATATTTATTAATGTTAAAACACTATCTATATTCAACTTTCTTGATGAGAATCAAGAAAGCAAAGAGCAGAACAACATAATGACCAATTAACTATTAATAGAGAAAACCAGACAAGCACTCTAAGGATAACAGTAGTAACAAGTGGAATTTATTGAATATGGTAAATTGCTACTTGAGGGCAAAAAAATACTTGTGTCAAATGTGAAAATAAATGAAATACCATAAATTCTCCAACAAAATATTTTAAGTAAATATATTAATGTTTCTAATTGTACCATTTTTAAAAAAAGGAAGCAGAATGTTTTTACAAAATATTGGCCATGGGGAGATAAATATTAAGCAGGAGAAACTTTCAATTAGTCTTGAGCTGCTTGGGAGGTCCAGATTGGACAGTGTGTTTGTTTTACTTTGGGTCTGTACTCTTAGGTAATGAGAATTACTGTCTGAGATATTGTGTGCAGCGCAAATTCCAATATTCGAAGAGCAGAGTGGCTGTAAATTGTAGGAAATCTATTTTGGGGCACCATGGGGAAGAGTTACAATAAAGCTGATGAAGATTACACAGACCATATATTTTGGTTGAGGCTACAAATCGATATTGAGATCAAGCCAAAAGAAATGGGTAATGTCTCCAACTGGAAAAAAAAGCTAGTTTTGGATGATTGTAAAAGGTAAAATCTTTTTGAAAAGCAATAAAGCCTGTGAGATCTTATTTTCTGTTGCATTATAGTATCTAGCATATGTATCATTCAGTATATATTATTTAATGTTTATCTACCTGTGACTATTTTCTATTTTTTTAAGAAAAATAAAAGCTCTTTGAAAAACACTTGGGCATAGTATTCTCTTGGTTTCCAGCTTCTGCACCATTAACTTGCATATATTAATCACAAAATATTTCTATGGTGATAAATGGTGTTTATGGATAAATATGATTAGTGAGTTGAATAAAAGGTCAACAGTGCAGAGAAAACTTCCTCGGATATTCTGCCAATGGAGAAGAAACAAGAATGCTTTCAAGAAAAATACACATGCTAGAAAGAAGCTTGCTATGAAGAAGATATGAATGACTGTTAAGTGTGAATTGGCATATGCAATGCGAAAGAGAGATTAGGTTTCCCGGGCCTATTTGATGTCATATTTTTTATTCGGGATGTCTCTTTCACTTCTGATTTCTCTGTCTTAGTTGATCCTCAAATATGTTGGTGTATGTTTGTTTTTGGAAGGCAATTCTCCATGGTTTTTTTATATGGCTTGTGATAGCTTTTGTATAGCAAAAAGCCTTAGAAGAGAGATAGAGAGATTCTCTTTGGGGCAGAAGACAGACATGTTTTCTGATGAGTATCACAAAGATGATTTCTCCCTCTGGGGCAATGTTTGGTCAGTTTGCTAGAAGCCTCATCACAAAACGTAGTTTTCCTAAGCTTGGAACTTCTCAGCTGTTGCACAGTGTTTCTGAGTGCAGTCCACCTGGATGCACTTCCCCATTGCTCCAGTGGGGCTTGTGGGAACAGTTAGAAGCCCATGTACATATAAAATCATGCTGCCTACTGTTCTGTGACTAATAAAATCCTTTATCTGTGACCCAGGAGTCTCATGGCTTCTGTCACAATCTGAGAAACTATGGTAGACTAATTTCACAGTTCTGTAAATTTGTAATACTAAATTATTGTTACGATTATTTATTTGGAGGGATGGCAAAAGAATAGCACGTACATATTTACGGCTGAAAATCCACGGATAAAATGCAGAAGTAATAGCCTTTTGAATGAGACCAGAAAAATAAGTTTATTTAAAATATTTCAAAACTTTCCTTTTTGGGTAAGAAAGGCCCTTATTTTTAATAAGTAGTTATTTTGGATAAATAAGGTAATAAGGATTAAATTTCCACTTTTGTTGGGATAGCAGTTGTCAAAGGCCAGGGATAAATAAACCTCTACATTTGTAATAAGCAGAGAAGTGTTCTTTACTATAAGAAAACTAAGATGAGATTAATCTCTGGTCATTTTAAGGGATTGCTGCACAACCTGCTGATTCAGGTAACATTAAAATTGAATTTCCACCCTTATTTCCTTGCTCATTTTGAGCAAACAACTGGGAAAGCATTCTTGGTGTTGGTTAAAACATTGCTGAGTACTGGTCATTAGCATCTCCTCTGTCTCCAGCCACATTCATCATAAAGATAAATACCCAGTTGTGAAAGCATTCTGCCCTATAGAAGAGAGTAATTATTTGATGAAGTCAGTTGTAATACTTTAGGCACTGCAAACAGTAAAATTCCCTACCCCCTATTTATTTTTTAGACTATGGTATTAAGCGATAATCCTTATTGGCACATTTGGGGCTAGGAGATATTCCTCATGCATCATATTTCTCAAAATTTTTTAGTGGCCAACCATGTGTTGCATACTACTTCTCATTATTTTTGTGTCTCATTGTCTGGCTTTGTTCTGATTTACATATTAAAAAATATTGGAGACATTTTAAACTGACACATGCATAATTTAAAGAAAATAAATCCTGTTGAAATTCTACATTCTCAGCAGTTTATGATGAGCTTATTATTATTTTTATTTTTGAGATGGAGTCTCGCTCTGTTGCCCAGGTTGGAGTGCAGAGGCACCATCTTGGCTCACTGCAATCTCCACCTTCAGGATTCAAGCAATTCTCCTGCCACGACCTCTGGAGTAGCTGGGATTACAGGTGCCCACCACCAGGCCTGGCTAATTTTTGTATTTTTAGTGGAGACATGGTGTCACCATGTTGGCCAAGCTGAGTCTGGAACTCTTGACCCCAGGTCATCTACCCACTTCAGCCAAGCTTATGTTTTGTTGTATATTATAATCAGTAGGACTGACTGAGTAGGACTGACTTTTATGTATCACAGTGTTTTGTCCATCCTGGGTTTCTACTCTATCTGTAATATGATTCATACTAAATTAACCTTGTAATACTATAAATAAATTTCTTTATGATCATGATTCCTTTTATTATCTCTCCAAATTAAATAATCAAATGATTGCCCTCTAATTTATCTTCACACACTCATCTTACCTCAGTTCGTGATCAAGGAAGTCATCTGTTTCCCTAAACCCAAACACATGAGGCTGTCACCAACTCATTTTTCTACAGTGAATCTAAGTGAGGATTCTGTGACAGAATTTTCAATTTTTTAAAACTCATCTTAAGTATTTAAATTTGTTTCTCAATCTTAAATATATTCCTTTCCACTTCAACCAAAATGAGGTAAATGTCAGCCTTTGGATTTGATTTAAATTTATACCAAGCTCTTTCATCTCAAATGCACACATCTCATTGCTGACTGCTTATCATTGAGATGACTGAAAGCAATTGCTTTAAGTGCCTAACTCAATATATCTACATTCATCTGTAGAACTTCGGCACCACACTCATATATATCACCATGTTCCATGCTCCCGTGATTCTCTCTATGGGGAATATAAGTCTCATAAGACATGAACTTGGCATTTGTCTTGAATCACTATGTTAACCTAACCCCGCTGCCTTTCCTTCACAAGATTGGATGAAAAAATTACAGTCAAGTGTCAAAATTGAAGACTCGGGATGAAAAGAGTAATGAAATATTGATCATTTGCTATACAAATGGAAGCTAATATGCTCTTCTGAAGAAAAGATGTTTGAGCAGAGGCCTTTTTCCTTAAGTATTAAAATGTTTTTCCTTATCTACTAATCACCTTTTCTGTTCTTCAGTCATTGCTGATCCAACATCATTTTTACGTTTGATTTTATCTATGAAAAGATAAAAAGAGGAGCATGAACAAAAGAAATAATAAAGAATTCTCTTAGAATAATGAATAGATTTCAATATGCAAAATCTATATATATTTTGAATTAATATTGTTACAGCAATCTGGCAGTTATGTTTCCCTAAGAAAACCATATCAAACTTAAACTTTTGAAAATTTTTCCTACAAACAAACATTTTCACAGAAATATTTACTGGTCTGTGATAGAATTACAAATTTTTATTTAAATTACAAATAAGCAAAATAGATTATTTAAAAGATTTACTTTTGTTTTTCTCAACACATTCCCATACTCTGCTATGAAAATATTGCTCAATAGTCTAAAAATGATAAAAAAAATTATGCTTAAAGAATGTCTTTATTATTTGTGATATTAATTAGAGATGGGTTAGCTTAATATTCATTACAACAAATCAAATACTAATTAGTATCAAGCTGGAGTGTTAACTCTTATAATTTTCCTATCTTAAAATGATTTTTATATGACTAAATTAAGAATAAACATATATCATTAAATCTTTCTGTTAATTAGTTCCAAGTAAGGTGGCATTTACTGTTTTGTCACATGCTGAAATATTTGCAAACATGATCTATCATCAAGCTTTGGAACTATATCCTGGCATTAACGTCTTAGTTAAATATGCCAATGTTGATTTCTTAAGTAATATTTTAATTGCTATGGGACTTAATAGTACTTTAATAATATAAAACAGGTTATGTTATTGCTCCTGATGGAAATGTTGTGTGACCCTAACTATAAAAGTTATTAGTTTAATATGACTTAGACTTAGAACTTATGCCATTTAATGAATTAGTGCTTTGATTAGCCATTTATTGATGATGTATTCAAATTATACTTGGTTCTCTTATCTGTTTTAGTGAAAACCTCAATATAGTGTAATTATTGGGTGTTCCCGCTAAAGCTTTAATTGCATATTTGCAGCAATGATATACTGGGTATATGTATACTCATGCTACATTTCTATAAGTAATTTTAGATATTATGAAAATGATATTGTCATGTAAAAAAATCACATTTAAAATTATTGTTTTCTTTTTGTCATATAAAGTAGGCCTTTATTCCCCCCGCCCCCACAATGACAAATGGGTCAATTCAACAGACATATTGATATTAAATCTATAAATTCATAGTAACAATTTATCAAAACATATCAATGATTAATTGACATGATTCAATGGAAAATAACTTAATTTGTATTAGCAGGAGGCATTAGTTCCCATTAACTAATACATCAAGCAAACAAAAATATAAGTAATGATATTAATTATTTGCAAAACACAAAAACTTTGAGCTACAGTTCAGATATAAAACATTCTGCCCAAAATTGACATAATGCACATATTTATGTGAAAATAAAATATTTAGCAAAATTGATCATATGATAGGTTATTGCACATTATTATCTGAGATTCAATATATTTTAAAGTTGTAAAGTCACACAGAAGATGTTCTCTAATCACTGTGGTTTTAAAAGTTAAATTATTTTTCTGTAAAATACAGTAAATGACACAGTTCTAAATGATTGTTCAATCAAAGAAAAAATCACAAAAGAAAGCAGAAAATAATTTGAAATTCATGATCTCAAATATATGTCATATCAAAATTTGGAGTGTATTTAAGTTACACTTGATATGGTTTGGCTGTGTCCCCACCCAAATCTCATATTCAGTTGTAGCTTCCACAGTTCCCACATGTTGTGGGAGGGCTGCAGTGGGAGGTAATTGAATCATGGGGGTGGGTCTTGCCTGTGTTATTCTCATGATAGTGAGGAAGTCTCATAAATTCTCACAGGTTTATGGAGGGGAGACTCCTAGAGGTTTTCCTTATATATTTCCCTGCACAAGCTCTCTTTTCTTGCCTGCTGCCATGTGAGATGTGCCTTTCACCTTCTACCATGATTGTGAGGCCTCCTCAGCCACGTGGAATTATGAGTCCATTAAACCTCCTTCTTTTATGAATTGCCCAGTCTTGGGAATGTCTTTTTCAGCAGCATCAAAACAGACTAAACTGCAGCCTTCTGCAGTTTATTGTTCCTAATTTCTTTTACACATATAATCAATTTATGCAGGCAAACTGTAAACCCTTCCTCCATTGCTGCTTCTCCCAACATTTTCTAAAGTAATTGCTCCTAGAATAGAGAAGGGTGAGACCTCTGTGGTTAGGCCATCTGGATTTTGTCAGAGCTGGAGGCCAGGTGCCTAGAAGTGGGAAGAAGCCTATCTAAAGTTTAGACAAGCTGAGGGGAATTTTAAGCTGTCTTGGTCACCTCCCAGCCAACCCAACACTTTTTTCTGCACCCCTCTGCATGGCTCTATTGTCTGTTCAAATCCAGAGAGGACACCAACAAACACCCCAAGGTGGCACGGAGCAACACGCTGTTTTAATGAGCCCCTGCGTGTAGTCAAGCTGAGGCCGAAAATGGCATCAGTCCAAAGTGCGGACAGGGAAGGGGTTTCATAGTCTCCTGTAAGCAGAGAGTGTCCTAGTCTGACGTAACTGCCACCTGGTCCGCGGACTGCCTCTCTCTGGATCTTCAGGGCACATGTGTCTTCCGGCCAGCTCTCTTCAGGCTCCTGCTATCTCGCTGACGCTCGCTGCTGGCGCAAGTGGCCTTGCGCCACGGGACTGGGCCTGAGAAGGGAGGAGTTATTCATCCCCACAAGCTTTCAGGCTTCGCGGAGAATCTTTCACCGTCCACCAATGAGTCTTCTGCATGTCACATTCCTTCTTGTAGTCCTCTTGTCAGTGGACTCAGATCAACATAACACTATTACATGGATCTACCTCATGAAACTAAGTAGCTCACTAACAATAATGCCCAGCATGTAGTTCATGAGACTATCAGAGAGCTTGCTGGTACCTAAATGCCTTGTCTGAGTTTAAACTTGCTTCAGTTGCTATAACTTGATGAACACAGGGCACTGGACTCCATTGATTCTTTTGTCCTGGAGTCCTTGGTTAGAGCATGAATCGTAGTTTTGGCTACTTTATTTCCAGTGTTTTTACTCCACGTTACCATCTTGTTAATTAACTTGTTACTTGCAGTGGTCTTTTTGTCTTCCAACTGGATTCTTATCTTTTGACTGGAAATGCACATTTATGCTTGTGCACGTGCACACGTGCACACACACACACACACACAACACTGACTCCAACCAATTTATTGTCTGCAGCACAGGAAGAATCTTAAGTTGGCTTAAAAACTCAAAACATCGTCTTGTAAAAGTGTCACAGTATATATGTCCTTATAATTCCTTTAGAATTTAAACAAAGGCAATTCTAAATATAAATACTGTAATTACCACAAAAAACAGTGTTATACATAGCTGAATATGTACCTTGTTGATTATATGTTATCATGTGAGTAATATAGGCATGAATAATTCTAACTTCTCTCAATATTTTTACAGATTTTATTTTTAAGATTTTCATTTAATCTGCCATGATATTAGTGAGGGCTTATAATAGCTACTAAATCCATTAGTTAATCATTGGCATGCTTTCAATTACTTGAATACATTGGGCATTAATAATCTTTTCAGTTCTCATTTTAATATTTTCCATTATTAAACCTGCAGAAGTCTCCCACACCAACCCATACACACGAGCAGAGCCTTTTCTATTGCATTTTCCTTTCCCTGTCAGTGTATTATGTAGTGTTAAGGGGAACTCGGAGGAAATTCATATTATTTGAGGTCTGCAGTATGCCTATAACTGGGTTACAAATTGCGTATAAGTCATCTTATTTAATCCCCTCAGTATACTGTATGGTTGGGAACACCATCCATATTTGCAAGAAGATGAACACTAAATCCAAGCGAAGATAAATTACTTAGGTTCTCAATTAGAAAGCTGGAGAGTCAGGAATAAAGTGCAGGCCTGTCTGACTCCAAAGTCCATGCCTTTTCACTCTGTGACTTATCTCCTTTCCCATTATACTATTAAAGTCATCCACCAATGGATGCACATGAACTTAGCAATATATATTACAGTGACATGTTTATATATTTTATTAGCATTAAAGCAAGCTAATGGTTATTGCCATATTACTCAGATATATGTTGCATAGTCTTAATGGTTATTGCAATATTAATAAGATATGCAGAGAATTTCTGTGGTGGTGATTGCCATTTTAAGAAGATGTATGAAGAAGTTTATAGGCTACAAAAATAATAAATATGCTAAAGGAAAACACTGTCATGAAGCATATTCTAAGACCTGCACTGCATGAATGGTTATGGATTATGAAAGTAATTTTACTGGAAAGTTTTAGTATCTGTTAAATTTTAAGTTAAAAGGACATAGAGAAGACATGCTTAAATGGTGCCCCTGTCTTTAGGTTCTTCCTGCTTCAGTCCATCTGCTAGACTACTCTCTACTAATATATAGCTTTGATTGTGTTAAATTCATTTGCTAGGTTTCATTAATTTAGTAGGGACAGGAGAATAAAGTCCATTTCTCTGAGCTGATATAATAAGCCATTCATGACCTATCATCGAACTTGTTACTTTCTATCCCTGAATATTTCCTTTTGTGAGTAAATCTGATCTACTCACTTGCATAAACGTTGGATACATATTATACCTTCTCCTGAGCTGCCGGTGTCTGCCTGTACCTAATAAATGTCCTAATAGCTGCCTTTAATTTGTTCAAATTATACAACTTAACATCTTCTTTCTATCTTATCTCATTATTAAATATACGTTAGATATATTTATAAGTACCATTTGAAGTGGTTTTTTGGGCACACATTTCAATTATGTATTGCAGATATACAAAAACACATGGATTCTCTTGCATACAGAACATTTTGGCTATGTTCTATAGTGTGCATATTATATCCAACATGCCGATAATGTAGTACATGAAGAAGTCAGCCATGGTTAGTGTTTGTTCTTCTAGATCTTAGGTATCTTATTTGAGTGTACGTGTAGGCAGGCTTGTGAGCAAATGTTGGCACAGAGCAAAGGGAAGCTGATGGCATTGTAAGGATGTCCAGTTTCTTGAAAAAGAAAACTCATAGAGGGAAACTGCATGTTGTTGCTGATTCTCTTAAAAAGGGGAAATTTTGGCCAGGTATGTTGGCTCAGGCCTGTAATCTCATGGGGATTTAACCTATTTAAGACTTTGGGAGGCTGAGGTGGGTGGATGTCAAGACATTAAGACCATCCCGGCCAACACTGTAAAACTTCATCTCTATTAAAATTAAAAAAATATGTATATAATTAGCTGGGTGTGGTGGTGCATGCCTGTAGTCCCAGCTACTTGGGAGGCTGAAGCAGGAGAATAGCTTGAACCTGGGAGTTGAAGTTTGCAGTGAGCCAAGATACTCCAGCCTGGTGACAGAGCAAGACTCTGTCTCAAAAAAATAAAAATAAAAATAAAGAAGGGGAAACTTAACAAGGGTTCACCATTAACTCTTTTTTAAGATTTGATGGATTCACTTTACTAAGATAATAAACTGTGCTTTGAAACACAGTTAATAAGATAATATAAATCACAATTTGAGTATTTTTAATAGTTTCTCTGGATAAATTGAGATAATCAATAATTTTTTTCTGGTGATCCTTAATATGGTAATTGATACTATAGATGTTTTAGTGTTAAAGTGTTCTTCAATTTATGAAATATATAGAACCACAATATGATTTTTTAGACTATTGATAACTTACTTAAGATCTTTGTATCAATATGGAAGAGTGAGTTGAAATCATTTTCCTTTCTCATTACAGCTCATCTAGTTTATTGATGGAAACATGATTCTCTGTATGACTAATAATGCTTTCTGCTGTGAAGTCCTTTTGTCTACTAATATTATAATAAGGACAATTTTCATTGTCTTTGAATTTGCCTGGCAAAATGCTGTTTTTATAAGGCTCCTACCTTGTATATTGCAATTTAGACCTTTTTATGACGCTAATTTTCAAAATATTTGGATTCCTTTCCACCATCATAATTTGTGTGTTTCCCGACCCAGTTTTTTTATGCTTTTATTTTTCCTGATATGTTTGGAATGTAGAAAGTTCTTTATGTTTCTATGCATCCCACACTGGCTTAAAATGTATACATTTTTATTAGTTTCTCTTTGAAATTGTATGATGCATCTTAGACAAATTTCAACAATAATATGTGTAATCCAAACATCATACGCTCCTGGTTAACACAGATCTGGATCTTATATAATTGGTGACCACTTTCTTTCCTCAGCAGTTCCTAAGATATTATATTAAGGTTTCAATAACTTTTTCTACATATCAATATGCCAGGAGCTAACTGCTTTTAAAAACCTCTCATTAAATTTAATTACTCCAGTTTCATTCAGATATTCCGACATGGGGATTTAACCTATTTAAGACTTGTTCTATTGGAATCTGAGAAGTAATTTTTTTAATCAAATTATCTCTTTGCCCATTCACTATTCTTTCTATTCCCTTCTTCAGTAATTACAATTAAACATGCTAGAGCATCTTTTGGTTTATTATACTACCTTATGTTTTTCCTTCTGTCTGTATTGTGAAATGTGGCTAAGCTTCAGGTCTTTTTGTCAGCTGTATTGAATCTACTGATTAAATTTGATAAGTGTCTAAGTTTCACATTGAGTACACTCTTAGAGATTTCCATCTAATTAATTTTAAAATTGAATAAAAATTCAAAACCCAGAAAACCCATCTCACATGCCAGGATACACATAGGCTCAAAATAAAGGGATGGAGAAGATTTATCAAGCAAATGGAGAGCAAAAAGAAAGCAGGAGATGCAATCCTAGTCTGTGATAAAATGGACTTTAAACCAACAAAGATCAAAAGAGACAAAGAAGGGCATTACATAACGGTAAAAAGATCAATGCATCAAGAAGAGCTAACCACCATAAACATATATGCACCTAATAGAGGAGTACCCAGATACAAAAAGCAAGTTCTTAATGACCTGAAAAGAGACTTAGACTCCCACACAATAATAGTGAGAGACTTTAACACTCCCTATCAATATTAGATGGATCAATGAGACAGAAAATTAACAGGGATATTCAGGACTTCAAGTCAGATCTGGACTAAGCAGACCTAATAGACATCTACAGAAATCTCCACCCCAAATCCAAAGAATATACATTCTTCTCAGCATCGCATTGCACCTACTCTAAAACTGACCACATAATTGGAAGTAAATCACTTCTCAGCAAATGCAAAAGAACAGAAATCATAACAAACAGTCTCTCAGACCACAGTGCAATCAAATTAGAACTCAGGATTAAGAAACTAACTCAGAACTGCACAACTTCATGGAAACTGAACAACCTGCTCCTGAATGTCTACTGGATAAACAATGAAATAAAGGCGGAAATAAAGATGTTCTTCGAAACCAACAAGAACGAATACACAATGCGCCAGATTCTCTGGAACACATTTAAAGCAGTGTCTAGAAGGAAATGTATAGCAATAAATGCCCACCAGAGAAGTGAGGAAAGATCTAAAATCAGCATCCTATCATTAAAATTGAAAGAGCTAGAAAAGCGAGATAAAAAAAATCAAAAGGTAACAGAAGACAAGAAATAACAAAGATCAGAGCAGAACTGAAGGAGATAGAGACACAAAAAAACCTTTAAAAAATCAATAAATCCAGGAGCTGGTTTTTTGAAAAGATTAACAAAATAGACAGACCGCTAGCCAGATTAATAAAAAAGAAAAGGGAGAAGAATAAAATAGATGCAATAGAAAATTGATAAAGGGGATATCACCACCAATTCCACGGAAATGCAAACTACCATCAGATATTCCTATAGACAAGTCTATGCACATAAACCAGTAAAGCTGGAAGAAATGGATAAATTCCTGTAAACTTGCACCCTCCCAAGCCTAAACCAGGAAGAAGTTGAAACCTTGAACAGACCAATAACAAGGACTGAAGTTGAGGCAGGAATTAATGGCCAAAAAAAGTCCAGGCCCAGACAGGATCACCAGTGAATTCTACCAGATGTATGAAGGGGAGCTGGTACCATTCCTTCTGAAACTATTCCAAACAATACAAAAAGAGGGGATCCTTCCCAAATCATTTTATGAGACCAACATCATCCTGATACCAAAACTCGGCAGAGACTCAACAAAAAAAGAAAACTTCAGGCCAATATCCATCATGAACATCTATGCAAAAGTCTACAATAAAATACTGGCAATCTGATTTCAACAGCACTTCAAAAAGCTTATCCATAACAATCAAGTAGGCTTCATCCCGGGGATGCAAGGCTGGGTCAACCTATGCAAGTCTATAAATGTAAACCAACATATAAACAAAACCGAAGACACAAACCACATGATTATCTCAATAGATGCAGAGAAGGGCTTTGACAAAACACAACAGGTCTTTATGCTAACAACTCTCAATAAACTAGGTATTGAAGGAACATATCTCAAAGTAGTAAAAGCTATTTATGACACACATACAGCCAATATACTGAAGGGGAAAAAACTGGAAGCATTCCCTTTGAAATCTGTCACTAGACAAAGATGCCCTCTCTCACCACTCCTATTCATTATCGTATTGTAAGTTGTAGCCAGAGCAATCAGGCAAGAAAAAAAAAGGGTATACAATTAGAAAAGGAGGAAGTCAAATTGTCTCTATTTCAGATGACAGGACCGTATATTTAGAAGACACCATAGTCTCAGCCCCAAATCTCCTTAAACTAATAAGCAACTTCAGCAAAGTCTCAGGATACAAAATCAATGTGCAGAAATTACAAGCATTTCTATACACCAATAACAGACTACCAGAGAGCCAAATCATGAGCAAACTCCCATTCACAATTGCTACAAAGAGAATAAAATACCAAGGAATACAACTAACAAAGAATGTAAAGGACAACTTCAAGGAGAACTACAAACCACTGCTCAAGGAAATAAAGAGGACACAAGAAGATGGAGAAACATACCATGCTCATGGTTAGGAAGAATCAATATCCTGAAAATGGCCATATTGCCCAAAGTAATTTATAGATTCAACACTATCACTATCAAGCTACCAATGACCTTCTTCACAGAACTGGAAAAGAACCACCTTAAAGTTCATATGGAACCAAAAGAGAGCCCGCATAGCCAAGACAATCCTAAGCAAAAAGAACAAAGCCAGAAGCATCCCGCTACTTGATTTCAAACTATACTACAAGGCTACAGTAATCAAAACAGCATGGTACTTGTATCAAAACAGAGATATTGACCAATG
The DNA here is from genome assembly GCF_049354715.1 of Callithrix jacchus. Classification (NCBI taxonomy): domain Eukaryota; kingdom Metazoa; phylum Chordata; class Mammalia; order Primates; family Cebidae; genus Callithrix; species Callithrix jacchus. The sequence goes on from NC_133503.1 coordinate 180,915,681, forward strand.
GAACGGAACAAAGGCCCTGGAGGCAATGCCAAGCATCTGATCTTTGACAGACAGGACAAAAACAAGCAATGGGGAAAGGATTCTCTGTTTAATAAATGGTATTGGGAAAACTGGCTACCAGTGTGCAGAAAGCAGAAAATGAACCCCTTCCTGACACCTTACACTAAAATTAACTCCAGATGGATTAAAGAGTTAAACATAAGACCTAAAGCCATAAAAATCCCTAGAAGAAAACCTAGGCAAAACCATTCAGGAAATAGGCATAAGCAAGGACTTCATGACAAAAACACGAAAAGCCTTGGCAACAAAAGCCAAAATAGACAAATAGAACCTAATTAAACTCCAGAGCTTCTATACAGCAAAAGAAACAATCATTAGAGTAAACGGGCAACCAACAGAATGGGAAAAAATTTTTGCACTCTCCCTATCTGACAAAGGGCTAATATCCAGAATCTACAAAGAACTAAAACAGATTTACAAGAAAAAAAAAAAAAACATTCAAAAGTGGGCAAAGGACATGAACAGACGCTTTTCAAAAGAAGACACATATGAGGTCAAAAAACATATGAAAAAATGCTCATCATCACTGGTCAGTAGAGAAATGCAAATCAAAACTACATTGAGATACCATCTCATGCCAGTTAGAATGGCAATCATTAAAAAATCTGAAGACAACAGATGCTGGAGAGGATTGGAGAAATAGGAACACTTTTACACTGTTGATGGGAGTGTAAACCAGTTTAACCATTGTGGAAGACAGTGTGGTGCTTCCTCAAGAACCTAGAAATAGAAATTCCATTTCACCCAGCAATCCCATTACTGCATATATCCCCAAATGATTATAAATCATTCTACTTTAAAGACACATGTACACGTATGTTCACTGCGGCACTCTTTACAATAGGAAAGACCTGGAACCCACCCAAATGCCCATCGGGGTTAGACTGGAAAGGGAAAATGTGGCACATATACAACATGGAATACTATGCAGCCATAAAAAATGATGAGTTTGTGTCCTTTGTAGGGACATGGATGAATCTGGAAACCATGATTCTCAGCAAACTGGCACAGTACAAAATCAAACACTGCTTGTTCTCAATCATAGGTGGGTGTTGAATAATGAGAACACAGCTACACAGGGAGGGAAGCATCGCATACTGGGATCTGTTGGGGGGGGCCAAGGGAGGGACAGTGAGGGGTGGGGAGATTGGGGAGGGATAACATGGGGAGAAATGCCAGATGTAGGTGATGGGGGGATGGAGGCAGCAAACCACATTGCCATTTGTGTACCTATGCCACACTCCTGCATGATCTGCCTTAAAGTTCTTCACTGGACTAATTAGAGCTCTTATTATATAAGATCATGTTCTGTACCCCAGAACCTAAAGTATAATTTAAAAAAAAGAAAAAGAAAATTAATAAACTTTAGCGAGGCAAAAAAAAAAAAAAAGAGAAGAGACAAAATCAAAGATGGAAAAAGGTGACACTGCAACTGATGACACTGAAACGCAAATTATTAGACAGTTATGAACACTTGTATACCAACATGCTTGACAACAGAAGGAATGGACACATGTCTGGACATGTACAACCTACCAAGGCTGAATTTTCAAAACTAGAAAGTCTGAACAGAACAATGAGGAGCGAGGAAATTGAATCAGTCATAGAAAGTTTCTCATCAAAGAAAAATCCTAGTACCTGACAGCTTCACTGTTAAATTCATGTAAACATTTAAAGAACTGATAGCAAATTGTCATAAACTGTCTCAGAAAATTCAAGAGAAAGACATTTTTTCCATACTTGCTTTACAAGACTAGCATTATCCTGAAACCAAAATCAGAGTAGAACACAACCAATAAATAAATAAATAAATAAATAATAAATAAACTACAAGCCAATATCCCTGATGAACACAGATGCAAAATTCTTAAAAAAAAAAAAAAGAAGCTAAAAAACTGTATTAAACAACACATTAAAAATACCATTTACTATGATTAACTGGGATACATCCCAGCATGCAGGAGTATTTCAACATATGATATTTTGATAAAACTTTTCAACAAATTATGCATAGAAAGTATGGACATCACAATAATTAAGGTAACATATGACAAGCCCACAGCTAACATCATACTAAATGGGGAAAAGCTAAAAGCTTTTTTTCTAATATCTAGAACAAGACAGGGGTGCCCACTTTCACCATTCTTATTCAACACAGTACAGGAAGTCCTAGACAGAGCAATTAGGCAAGGGAAAAAAATAAAAGACCTCCAAATTGGAAAGGAGGGAGTTAAAGTTTCTTGTTCAAGGATAACATGATCTTATATAATAAGAGCTCTAATTAGTCCAGTGAAGAACTTTAAGAACTAATTTAAAAATTCAGAAAAATTTTAGGGTACAAAATCAGTATTCCAAATTTAGTAGTATTTCTATATGTTACTAGTGAACTATATGAATAAGATATGAAGAAAACAATTCTCTTTACAATAGCTGCAAAATAAGATATTTAGGAATAAACTCAATCAAGACAGTGAAAGAACTCTACACAGAAAACTATAAAATGCCAATTAAAATATAGTACTGGACACTAATAAATGAAAAGATGGCTCAGAACACTAATTGGAATAATTAATACTGTTAAATGACCATACTGTTCAAAGCTGTTTTACAGGTTTAATGCATTTTCTATCCAAATACCAATTACATTCTACACTCACACACAAATACACACATATAAAATGTATATGTAATCACAAAAGATCTTGAATTGTCAAAGCAATATTAGCAAAACAACAAAGCTAGAGTCACCTGACCTCAAAATACACTACAAAGCTCTAGTAAGCACCTTGGTACTGGCATAAAATGAGACACATAGACCAATGGAACAGAATAGTGAAACCGGAAATAAACTCATGCACCTATAATCAACTGATTCTTGACAAAAGTGTCAAAAACACACATTAGAGGAAAATATAGTATGTTATATACGTGCAGAAAAATGCGACTAGACCCCTAGCTCTGAGCATACACAAAAATAAACTGGATCAAAGTCTTAAACATAAAACCTGAAATTCTGAAATTATTACAAGAATCAGAGGAGAAAAGCTTCATGACATTAAACTGGACAGAATGTTTTAGACAGAAACTTAAAAGCACAAGCAACAAAAACAAAAATATACCAATAGGTTTATATCAAAGTAAAAACTTCCGCACAGCAAAGGGAATAATTAACAGATTGAAGAGACAACCCATGAAATGAGAGAAAATATTTGCGAACTATCCATCTGCTAAGGGGTTAATATCCAGAATACATAAGGAACTTAAACAAATCAATAGCAAGAAAAAAATAAGCTGATTGAAAAAATGTTTGAAATATTTTAATAGGCATTTTTGAAAAGACAACATGCAAATAGGCCAGGCGCGGTGGCTCAAGCCTGTAATCCCAGTACTTTGGGAGGCCAAGGCGGGTGGATCACAAGGTCAAGAGATCGAGACCATCCTGGTCAACATGGTGAAACCCTGTCTCTACTAAAAATACAAGAAAATAGCTGGGCATGGTGGCGCATGCCTGTAATCCCAGCTGCTCAGGAGGCTGAGGCAGGAGAATTGCCTGAACCCAGGAGGCGGAGATTGCCGTGAGCCGAGATCGCGCCATTGCACTCCAGCCTGGGTAACAAGAGTGAAACTCAAAAAAAAAAAAAAAAAAAAAAAAAGAAAGAAAGAAAGAAAGAAAGAAAGAAAAGGAAACATGCAAATAGCCAACAAAAATGCTCAACATCACTAATCATGAGGTAAATGCAAATCTAAACCAAAATGAGATACCACTTCACTTCAGTTAGAATTACTATTAACGAAAAGAAAAAAACAAAAAACAAACAAACAAACAAAAAAAACGTTGGAGAGGATGTGATAAAAGGGAAATGTTACATGACGGTGGTGGGAAGTAAACTAGTACAGGCACTATGGAAAATAGTATTGATCTGGACAAGAAGGAGGGTGGGGTCCCTAGTGAGGGACACATGGTCTTAAATGAGAACAGCCGTTCCGGTTTTAGTGCCCAAATGTTCCCTTTTGGCCCACCACACCCCTCTATCCTATACTCATATAAACCTCAAGTTCCAGGAACAGAAGAGCAGAAGAGCTGCAGCAGACTGGCATGGCAGAGAAGAAGAGAAGAGAAGGAGCATCTGAATGTTTAAAGGAATTTGGCTAAGGACTGATAGAGAGGAAATTGGCCACGGGACAGCTGAACTCCAGGGGAAGATCATTTTCTCATTCCATCCTCCTTCCAACTCCCAATCCATCCTGCTGGAACCATCTCCACCACCCAATAAAATCCCCGCATTCAGCATCCTTCAAGTTCATGTGACCTGATTCTTCCTGGACTCTATACAGTGACCCAGGTACCAAGAGGGCAGTGTGTAAACTGCTGTCACCCTGACTCCCCACTGAGGTGGTTTAACACCTAGCCATTCCTGAATGGCAGGGCTAAAAGAGCTTTGTAACATACCCCTAACTGCTACCAATGGGCCCGAGTCCAAAAGCGTTCACCCTGGTTCCCTGCCCACCTGTATGCTCTCCCTCCCATAACGGGTTTGAGTGTTCAGCAGTGGAGCAAGTGTGCCACACCCCTGTCGCACTTCCCATATGGGGGTCAGGGAACACTCCCATTTCATCATGAAAGTTCCTCAAAAATTTAAAAATGCCATTTGGTGGAAAAACCTGGGGGACATTATGTTAAGTGATTCACTGGTAAGAGGAATCAAAAAAAAAAAAAAACATGAAAGGTGGATTTCACAGAAGTAAAGAATAGAACAGTGGTTATCATAGACTAGAGAGAAGTTGGAGGAGGGGGAGGATGGAGAGAGGTTGGCCAATGGATACAAAGTTACAATTAGATAGGAAGAATATGTTCTGACATTCTATTGCACAGTGGGGCATAGGTTTGCCATAAGGTATCATATATTGAAAAATAGGTAGAAGAAAAGATTTTCATTGTTTTCACCACAAAGAAACAATAAATGCACGAGGTAGTGGATATGCTAACTAACTTGATTTGATCATTATACAGTGTATACATGTATGAATTAAATTTTACACCATAAACATGTACAATAAAATTTGTCATTAAATATAGAAATTGAAAAAGGAAGATAAAAAACCCAATTCATAAGCAGAAAATATTCATTTGGATGTATTGAATCTAATGATTTTATTCAATGACTAAGTCTATGCAATATATTCATTATTGCTTGAATTCACACAATATTTATAATATTGACAGTATCTGTAGAATGCATCAGGGAAAGTACCATGTAGTGCATAAAGACACAGATTAAAGTCAGATTGCCGGTGTTCAAATACTGACTCAAACACACTTTGTTAGGTTTGCATCCTTGGTAAATTTCTTAACCTCTTGTGTATTGGTTATCTGTTCCAGGGATATAATGTTCATAGCATTTTTATGGATATTAATTAAGTTGGTACATGGAAAGTGATTAAAATGTCACCTGGAATGTAATAAACTCTTAAGACATTTATGATACCAATTTTAGCTTTATTATTTTTATTATATTTTACTGTAATAACATGAATATACAATTTAGATCATCAAAGATAAACTTATAATCCAGTAACACACATACAGAAGAGCAAATAGTCTTATAGGCACAGATATAAGTAGGCAATTCATATATGGAGAAATATAAGATTAATAATTGATGAAGAACTATTTTTACTTTTACATATTCTTGGAATATGAGAGGTAGTCTGTGTTTTTTGCTCAATATGGTTTAATTAACAGACTTCTTAGGCTGTATATCATTGATGGTACAGGAGATCTTAAATTGGATGGGATCACATCATTTATAAATAATATGAACACTGCTTAGACCCACAAGTAATCAGATTAATGTAATTTTCTTAAAAAGAGACTATACACTTACTATCTGAGAGGAAAATTTAACCTTTAAATAACACTAAATTCTGATGAGGATATTGGAAAGCAGAAAGCATCTTGTACCTCTGGTGGGAGTAAAATTTGTCAAAGAATCTGGAAAGCCATTTGGAAGAACTTAATAAAAGTAGTTGTGTGCATAACACAAGCCTCACCTGGATATATATCCAATATATACATTAAAAATATATTGTTACGAAGGTCATGAAAAGACTAGACATTGGTACCGTTAGATATTTTTTTTTGGTATGAATAAGGAATTTGAAACCACCTAAATTTCTATCACTAGGAGAAGATCAAACTCCAGAATGCAGGGAGCACCAAACTAAATGTATACATAGCAATGTAGACTGAACTAACATACATAATGATGTGCAAGAAAAATCCAGAGTGAAAAAGGTATATGGCAAAATATTCATGTAAATTAAACATACAAGTTAAACAACATAACTGAAGTCTTAAGTACATGCTCAAGGACATGTTAACATTTTTTGAGTATGAAATCTACTGATGTTAGGGGAATAACAGTGAAAATTAAGGATAAAGTATTAAAAATAAATAAAATTTTCATTTTCTGTCTAGTGACGAAACTGTGCTATTATTGAGAAGACAGTTCCTGCATGCTAAATTAGAATACACATTAATGAGAAAGTGAATGAATATTATGCTAGTTTGAGCCTCTAAATTCTGTTTTATCTGTATTTGGTTTGTTTCCATAAAAGTCCATTTTTTGTACTACTTTTATTCATTGTTTAAAATTTTACTGTCTAGAGTTCTTATTTCATCACTATCATTTTTAGAATATTCTAAAATAATAAATTTTAGCACGTGCATATCAACTTTAGCAATTTCCAGATTCTTTAGCACTTTTATGAAAACTTAATTAGTCTTTGATATTTCATTCAATTTGTAGATAAAAGAGGAAGCATTTGCTGTTTTACATCAATGGATATTTTCATGCATGAACATCTTATAAACAGGATTTATATTATAGTTTTCTAAGATATTATTAACATTTTTTTCTGTAAAGGACCTGTAAACATCTTGTATGCGATAATGTTAATTCTGTGTAACATTTGCCTCTATTTTGATCAAAGGATGATTAACATATTTTCTGCTACATTTTCCATTTTGTTATTAGACAAGAAACAGATACTTTTGTACATTGTTTCCAACAAACTTCCTGAAATATTCTGTTGATTTTAATAATTTTCCAGGTAATTTTACAGTTTTCTTTTGTGTCGTTTTAGGTAAGTTAGATATTGAATGCAAACAGTGCCATTTCTTTTTTCTATACTTAGGCAATATTAAAGTCTAATTTTGTTCTGATAGTGTGTTTAATTTCTATCTGTCGTTTATAGCATTTGTTGATCACTTCATTTGTTTTATTGTCACCCAATTGCTTGATGTACTTGGTGTATATTTTCTATTGCACTACATGGTTAGCTATCATGGAATATTTTCTATTTGATTATGTGTATTATCCAGCCAATATCTATAAATAGAGGTTTCTAGTATTATTCTTTAAGAATCCATTTTTCGTTTAAAATGAGGCTTAATATAAAGTAATTGCAATTATTTCTGGATTGTTCTATGCTTTAAAATGTTTTAAAAAGTTGTGTATTTTGTTTTTTGAAGAATTATTAGAAATTGCTCCTGAGGGGACTAACTTGGCCAGATTTCTTACTGTGAAATAGGCCATGAGTGAGTACCAATGCCATTATTGTATGCATTTTTGTGGTTTGCACATTTTGTATTTCTGGGAAAATTTGGCAACTTTTTAAATTCAATTTGTGTATCTTGTCAACATTTAAATATTTATTTGAATATGTACAGTATTATTATCTGCAGTTTGTTCTCTTATATGTTTTTAAATGTATGCCTACACATTTTATCAAGATTGACTGTTTTGTGCCTGTTATTTAAAAATTTTAGTATTGTTATTCATTTTATAAATATATGCCTTAGTACTTAGTAATTTACTTCAATGTGTTAGTTTCAAATAGGTCTCCAAGAAGAAAACTTAATTGTATATTTTAAGTTTTGTACTTTTTTGTAGAAAAACAGCTTTTCTGTATCCCACGTTTTGCTATTTTCTCTTTCCAAAAGTCTGTCTCTAAAGTCATTTTCCTTTCATTCTCATAAGAATATTTTTTACTATAAAAATTAGTTTGATATACATGTCTTTGTTATAGATGTCTAATTTTATTGTTTTGTATTCAGGCAACATGTTTTGCAAAGAGAAGATTTTGAAAATTGGTGATGTTTATTTCATAATCTAGCACATAGTCAAATTTTTTGTATGGTTTATGTGACTGTAAAGCAAATCAGTTATAGGCTTACTGAGTACAGATTTATCTATGAGGATGCTATTGAGTTCAGATTTATCTGTGAGTATTACATTGTTTATTCAAACCCTTTGTATATTGTTTCTTTCTTGACTGCTTGGTTTCTATGTCTCAGATGTCAGCCTTTCAAAGAGACCTATATTAAAGTTTCTCAGATTTAACTTGACTGCCTTATTTTTTTAGGTCTTTTAAAAACATATAGCAAATAACTGAATTTTGATTTAAAAAAATTTTCATATTGAGCTTTTACTTTTAGAAGTGACTTAATAAATTCATAATAATGGCAAATGCAGTGTTTTATGTGGCCCATTATCTAATGTTTTTTGTTTTTTATTGCCTCTCTTTGTACATGTTCATCAGGCTTCACTTTTTAAAGTTTAGATCTTTGATACCTTGAGATTTTATTGTGATAAAAGCTTCATGTGGGTATTCAAAAATTATTTTATTTAAACAGTTGGCCATGTATGTCAGCACTATTGATTAATAATTTATTTTTCCACCGAGTAAAGTGGTTCCTGGCTATAATCCCAATGCTGTGGAAGGCCAGGGCAGGAGGATCACTTGCCAAGAGTTCAAGACCAGCCAGGGCAATATAATGAGACTCCCTATCACCCTATAGATGAATTAATTCAGCTTAAATTTAAAAATAAGTTTATCTATTTATAATCTTTACAACATTGAGAATTTCTATCCAAGAAAAAAAAAAGTGTATGTTTCCACATTAACTCAAGTGTTCTCTTTTTCATAATCGGTTCCCTTTATAATTATCTAGCAAAAGTTTGGCATATCGCTAGTTTGGCACTTATATTTTTATTGCTATTATAAACGGGATTTTCCCTACATTTACATTCTTTAAAAACACAATTGTTGGTATTGAGTGCTAGAATTTTTTTTCATAATTACTGTATTTCTTCTATTCAGTTGTTCAACGTATTTTAGAAATTTCCCAAAGTTTTTGTGCAGGCATGGATCATCACCTAGATCCAAGTTTGATAATTTGTGAAATTTGTATTTAAGATAAATTGAGAAACAAAGAGATTTAAAATATTCATAAGTAACACATTTTAATTATGAACAATATAATTAATTTATACCGAAAAGGAAGAAGCCAGAACAAGAGGGTAAGTTGTGGTCTCAGAGGTTAAAAGAGTTTCTGTGAATGTACTTGATCTAGAAATAAGATGGGAGTAACAGACATTTAAGGTGTGAGTTTGGAGAACAACCTTCGGAGAGGATAAGGAAGATGAGTGAAGATAAGTAAGCAAATCAGCAAACTGACTCTACAGGAGTTTGGTTGACTCATTTCTGTGAATAATGAAGTTACTAAGGATAATAGCATAGTTAGTAAGGTTTGGGGCAAAGAGGAAGTCTGTCTCATGAAGTTTCTAATTGTTTACTTGAATCATTTTCACAGGTTTAACAGACATCAAGTAAAATTTCATAAAAATGATATTTTTGCATCTTTCTCATTATATCTTTTATATTTTTCTGGATTAAGTGTTCTAAAAAATTATCACTGACAGGTATTTTCATTATAATTATTGACTATTCATAATAAAAATACTTATCTAATTTTATTATTTTTCATCCTTTTTAATAAGAGGGGTGTGTGTGTGTGTGTGTGTGTGTGTGTGTAAGACTGAGTCTCGTTCTATCACCCAGGCCAAAGTGCAGAGGCAGGATCTCTGCTCACTGCAACCTCCTGAGTTCAAGTGATTCTGCTGTCTTAGTCTCCCGAGTAGCTAGGACTGCAGGTGCTTGCCACCACATCCTGTTAATTTTTGTAATTTTTTTTAGCAGAGATGGAGTTTCACCACGTTAACCAGGCTGGTCTCAAAGTCCTGACCTCAAATGATCTGCCTTCCTTGGCTTCCCAATGTGCTGGGATTACAGGCGTGAGCCACCGCACCTGGTCTTGAAAAAAAATTTTTTCAAACATTGATACTTATTTATTTCATAATGTGTTACTATTGTCAAAGAAATGAAAATTCAGTAACAGTTTATAATGAGATAGACTGAGATGTTAATTCAAAAAATAAGCATAGGTTTTACATATGATCACCATATAAAATTTTATATATACATATATATATATCACATACATATATATGTTTATATATACATATATATACATATACATATATATGTTTATATATACATATATATACCATATACATATATATATGTTTATATATACATATATATAAACCATATGTACATCAACAGACAATTAAGTGGACACACATATGCATATGCATGCCTGTATATGTAATGTATCATATGCATAGATAGATAGATAGTGATGGCACAACCTGCACTTCTTAATCTGCTTTGGCAACTGATATGAATCCTCAAGAGAAGTAAAATGGCAGATGGACTGTGAAACAGTCTAACATCATTCACCAGACTGACTGCTGGTCAATTCAAAAAGCCGTCAGCTTGAACAGTTCATTTCACTAAATTGTCAATAATTTGTCCAGTTTGTTTTATTTGAACATTGCTAGATGGATGTTTTCTGAAACACACAAAAAATGGAAAACTTAAGTGTAATTACCATTATGACCAAAATATATTAGTTTTGTAACTGGAAAAATACCTTTTGCGCTATCCTGTGATGATGCTTTATGTTACAGAATCTGAATTATGCAATTTAGAAATTGCTGAAAAAAATGACACAAACATCAAAGAGAAAAATGCAATCATGCCAAGTATCAAGAAGTGAAGATTGTGTGGATGGAAGTAAAATGTTTTAAAGTGATGTTATTATATAGATTTCTAGTTCATATTTAAAAATAATGAAAGTGAAACATATAACTATATCCAAATACAGAGCATCTCTTTGATAATTATCCATAATTTTTCTCTTAAAATAAGAACATAAAGATAAAACATCATTCAGACTTGACTGAAGGTAAACAACGTTTTCTTTCTATCCTACGCTGCATCTGTTTATCCTACACTGCTCACACATAAAAGATTCAGAAACTCAAGAACTGTCCCCTGCTTTTGGCTCAGAAACTTAAGCTGTCAGAATGAAAGAGGATTCAGGTTTTAGCAAAATCGGCATTGTACTTGAAGATTAGCCATTAGCTTCAAATACATGCCAGGAGCAGCAGCTGGCCTTTAAAAGCCTCACATGCTCATTTCATTTCTGTTCATTGATTTATTCAAAGTGAGTGAAGAAGAATAAACAATAAAGAAAGAAGGATGAAAGTACTTTCATGCTGTTTTTACTCTATTGGAATTAATTGTGTTTTTGTCATTCAAGGATCAGTCGGTTTAAATATGAGAATCAATGGTTTCTGAGCCATATATCAGAAACTTCCTTAGGCAACAGACTGCATATTCCATGCACTGCATGCATGTATGTATGTATAAGTATTCATGTGTATATATGCATATGAGCATGTATACCTGCATGCATATTTGCATATATATTGTAAGGAGTCATAGTTAATCTCACAAATAGAAATACTGTATTCAATGCATAACGTATACCCCTTCTCAGATATATCCCATGATTATATAGCTTAACAATATTCACGGACAGTGATAACTATCATAGCTGGCTGTCAACATGATTTCAATACATTTTTTAAAATAAGGACTGAGGAATTAAGTGCATTAACTAAGGTCGTCTTTCCATATTCCAAATGTTTTATTCATCATAATATTCTCTTTATCACTCACTCAGATGGTCAACAGTAATAGCTTATAGAGGTAAAACTCCATTTATTTCATACAATATGACAATAAGTTAATATACTATAATAAAAAAGTCTGAGAGTACCACCAGGATGTTAACGGGATTAAAACATTCCTGTCATTTCAGGAGTGGTAGAGTTAGAAACGTGTAAGGGTTTAAAACTTCTTCATAAAGATGTGAGTTGGGAGAGAGATTTGGATTCACTTCTAGGTAAGCTCATTCTAACAATGGTAAAATAGAAAAATGCAGTAATGTCAAATATCAACAAGTAAATACTGTCCAAAATTGGATTCGAAGGGTTGCAATGTAAGCAGTTTCCTCTGTGTGCAAGTGTTCAAGGATGGAGCTGGGAACTTCAAGCTGCATCTAAGTAGCTACACACATTTACCATCCTCCAGATGATCATCCATTAAAAAGTTAGAACGTTTCTAAAGATGCCAGACTTTGTAAGAGTGGGAGTTAACAGAAATATTTTGGAATAACTTAAACACTTTTCCCCGTCTCTTCTTCACTTGGTGATATTTGACTTTATGCTTCCAAATCATATGGTTTAATTTGCCATAGATGTTACTCCAAATGGCAGTGTGTGGTCTCAAGAAGTAGGAAACATGAAAATTCAAGAAGATATCTGCAAGTGTTTTTAACAAATCTGTGAGTTGAATAAATTTTAAAATCATTAAAAATGAAGTGGGAAAAGTTCTTCCTCTCACAGGATTTATCATTATGGAACATCTGGCATTTAGAGTGCAGATATTAAAATAAAAATTCATGAAATTTTACATTATTCACAATGTTTAATTGATCTTTCTAAGCAGATTTTTCAAATTAGCCATTTTTGTTTTTCTTTAAAAGCACATAGTTTATGTGACCCAAACATTTTATATTACATTAGAAATACGTTAAAATGAGAGTGATATTATGCACTTTCAAAGAAAATTAAAAGTACCTTTATGGTATTAGGAAATCAAGTGAAGAAAAACTAAAATTGTATCATATTCCCAGTAGGCAAATATAATAAACCAAAATATCTTCACCAGTTTAATCATTTGCTAAAACATGTTTTCTCTTTCTCAGGGAAGCAGCTGTGTGGTTGTCATATAACTGTGGCTTTTGAAAAACAAAATGCCTAATTAGTGGTCATTAAGGAAGGAAGGTTATTCTGTACACATGCCAGTCTTTTCCATGCCTGCATGCAGAGGGATGTAGACTAATAGCAAGAACAGAAACGTGAGAGTTTTAGGGCTGTGAATGACTGTACAATCATAACTTAAAGTGGATTTTCTTCTAAATTCTTAATTATAGGTCACTTAGGTGGTGAGACAGATGGTAGAATGGTTAAAGTGGATAACAAGACACGAAGACAGGTGGCAGGGATGCTGAGGAAAATTTTTTTTCTAAGATAATGTCAGTCTTAGCACTCTGTGACATTGGTACACCTAGGGCAGCATCATGGGTGGGGCCACAGCTAATTTTAAATCATTTAAGGACGGATAATTTGACTCAAGTGAAACAATAAACTCCGTTCATTATCAACTTGAAACAACATTCTGAAGTACCTTAAATTGTCTTTTGTAAACAAAATAATATTCCTACTTGCCTTTAAAAGTGTATTTAGGAAGGGACAACCTAAATTGCATGTGTAGCGAATCTAATAATAATAATAATAATAGAAATCAATTTATATTATCTAAGAAATTTGTAAACACAAGATATACCGAAATATGTATTTTTTAATTCATACAAAAGCTATCTGATGGGCTCTTGTAAATCCATTTCTGTTGCCGTGACTACCGTCAGAGATGAAAGGAGAGGAGTAGAGGCTGGAGTGTCTTGCTAACCTTGAATAAAGGAAATGGAGCTCCTCCTGTGATCTGGCTACAGCTAATTTTAAAGGGTCGAACTGGATACAAAGATTTCGGAGCAATAATAGCATTAGCAATTGATAGGAGCAGAAACACAACAAAAAACCTCTGTTAGAATTATTTAACGTATTTCTTTTACACAAATATTTACAAAAATTTTATATTCTGTTTTACTAACAACAGTGGATTAAATAGAGTTAAATAGACGAACCATGTCTAATACTTTGAGAACTAACTATTCTTTGGAATGATTTGGGAAGTTTGTAACTGTTCAAAATTCCACTAGAATGCCACTCAATTACTTCAGCACAGCAGTATTTTAAATACACATTTTGAGAGAATAGATGGTGTTGTGTTGTAGAACCCAGACTCCTTGACATGTCCATGTGTCTTTTCTTTCAACAACAATAATCATAGCAAAATGTATTATAGGTTCATGATAGAGGCACTCAAGAATCGTTTGAGTATTATATCAGTAAAGGTGGTGTAAGTTGGCATTATAGAGGGAAGAAAATCAGATGTGCCAAATAAATGGCTTTAAAGGGATAAGAAAAAGCATTAATCAAGATGCTTTTTCTACCCTGGATGTCCATTACATTGATTTTAAAACAGGCAATGGCATTATTATCTTCTAATTCTTAAGTAATACTCACTTAAGGAAAATACAGGACAAAGGGTAAAAAAAATCCTTTTTCCTTTAAGAAAAAAATGGCCTATTCCTAACACTTTATAAGACTTTCTGTGTGACACATTTAATAAACTTAGTAAGGATCAATCAAAGAAATACAATAAATTCCCTTAAAAAGGCTACAGTGCAGTTTATCTCCTAAAATAAAATATGTAAGAATAAATTATTTAATATTTTAATTAGAAATAATGCAAATTTCATTGGCAATATTGGAGTATGGCTAACTTGGAGGAGTGTCTTAGCATCATTATCTTGGAAAAGGCTAAGAAGGTAATATAGATTCATATGGTTTTAATTTTCACATCTATGTCGTGGAGGTTTTGTTTTATGAACATATGATAAAACTGTTAACCAGGCTGGGCAGAGTGGCTCACATCTGTAATCCCAGAACTTTGGGAGGTGGAGGCAGGCAGATCACGAGGTCAGGAGATAGAGAACATCCTGGCCAACATGGTGAAACCCTGTCTCTACTAAAAATACAAAAGTTAGCTGGGTATGGTGGCGTGCACCTGTAATCCCAGCTACTCAGGAGGCTGAGGCAGGAGAATCACTTGAACCTGGGAGGCAGAGTTTGCAGTGAGCCGAGATTGTGGTACTGCACTTTAGCCTGGGCAACAGAGTGAGACTCTGTCTCAACAAAAAACAACCAAACAAAAAAACTACTAACCAATTAGAAACATCTAATAATATAAATCCAGACCTTTTGAAAATGAAACACTAATAAGTTCTCAAAATTGAAAATAATGTTAAATGTTTTTCTTTGCTAATATATCCAGGAAATTCATATTATAGAAAAATGACATGTCAATTCATAGAAATAACAGCCTCATATATAAGCGTTAGTGTGACCTAAGGGAAACATCCAGCTGATCTGTATTGGTAGAATCATGCTGGTTGTTTAAGGGTAGTGTTGCTTCTCATTGATTAGTATCTCTGCTCAAATAGTTGTTATATATTTTAAACATCTTTGATAAATTGCCTATCATAAAATGGTAGAAAGGTTTCATCTGTGTTATGTGGAATTTCAATGTACAAGCTCCTACCTTCTGTGAGTGCAAGAAGTTAGTTAGTGGAATTGGGAGGAGCATTTCACTATGATCAACTACAGGCCCCTTTTTTCAATATAGGTATAATTCATACGTAAATCAAGGCAAGTATTTTCTATAAAGGCATTCCATGCTTGGGCAATAGAAGCCACTGAGTTATCTTGGGGCATGAATAAAATGTTACATTTTGAAGTTTAGGAAAGAAAAGAAAAACAGTGCTTGCTTTCAGTCAAAAAGAGTCTTCACTCCTCCACTGGAAAACAGCTTCAGAGTGGCCAAGATTTTCTTCAATAGTGGAATACTCATACCCCACACCTGGGCAAACATTTGATTGAAATACCTTAACTCCAAAGCACTGCCTATGACAAAAACAATTTAATCCAAAAGTAATCGAAGCATTCATCCCATTTATCTTTGTAACAATACAGTAATACTACTGAACAGAATGTTACTAGACATATGAATGTTAAAGTTTCTTTTACTGAGGTCTCAGATGGAAATGAGGAACTGGAGGAAAGACTTCGTTGTAAAGTGGTAGAGAACATGGCCGGGTTATTTTCTCCTATAGATAGAAAAATAAAACTTGTATGTGATGAATGTAGATATTTCATACAAAAAAATTTCCAAGCAAAGTGTGGAAAATACTGCCTGGTTACTTCTTGTTGCTTATAGTAAAATGTGAGACAAAAGGTAGGTTAAGGAATGAATTGTTACACAACAACAAACCAGAACTTGAAGATTCGAACAATTCTCAGCCTATCCATATTGGAAGAAATGTGAAAATTTGCCCTAGAGAGAACATCCAGGGTGTGGCTGAACAACTGTTTGCCAAAAATATTAGGTATATGATGATTCCTCCATGATAGCTGAATAGGAACAGCTCCGGAGCATATCTCCCACTGAGAGAAACGCAGGTGAGTGATCTCTGCATTTCCCACCGAGGTACTAGGTTCATTTCAATGGGACTGGTTGGACAATTGGTGTAGCTCAAGGAGGGCAAACCATGGCAGGTTGGGTGATGCCTCATCAGGAAGTGCAACAGACTGGAGGGTCAGGGTCTTCCCCCTACCCCAGCAATCCAGTTCAGATAATGTGCTTCTCCTATGCCCTCTGCAACCCGAAGACCAGGAGATCTCTGCTGGGCTGAAAAGCGCCTCGCATTAGGAACACAGATCTGAGCGGCTGCTCTGGCAGATGCTGCAGGTTGTCAGCACAGATCTGGGAGAATGTTTTGCCTAGCACCAAGAGAGCCTGCAGGATGGAGCTACCCGCCTCCAAGAAAGAGAGGGAGCTCAAAGCAGGGAGACAGGTGATATGGCTGGACGGGTCCAACCACATAAAAAACTGGCAAACTGAAGCCCTCCCACTTGCGAGTTTTGCAGCCAAGCACATCAATGTGAGCTCCACCTGCGACAATCGAGCTTGGTGGGGGGAAGGATGCTTGTCATTGCTGAGGCAGGTCTAAACCTGCCTGTGTAAACAAAAGCCAGAGGAAGTTTACACAGAAGCTGAACTGAGTCCTTGACAGCCCAGCAGCACCTCTGCAGGCAGATAATGGAAAGACTGCCTCCTCAATTGGCTCCCTGACTCCTGTAAAACCAAAAAGTCACCTCATACAAGAGAGCTCTGGCTGTCACCTGGTGGGTACCCTTCTGGAACGAACCTACCAGAGGAGAGATCAGGAAGCAATACTTGCTTATCTGCAACCCCCATGGGTGATTCCCAGGCAGACAATGTCTAGAGTGGACTTCTAGCAGTCCTACAGCTGAGATACCTGACCGTGAGAAGGAAAACTAAAAAAAACAGAAAGAAAGAGCTTCAACATCCACAGAAAGGATGTTCACTGAGAAACCTCATCCAAAATCACCAACTTCAAAGATCAAAGGTAGATAAATCCACAAAGATGGGAAGAAACCAGCACAAAAAGGATGAAATCATCAAAGACCAGAATGCTTCTCCTTTTCCAAGGAATCACAACTCTTCACCAGCAAGGGAACAAAACAGGATGGAGCATGAGCGTGAGAAATTGACAGAAGCAGACTTCAGAAGGTGGGAAATAAAATTCTCTAAGCTAAAGGAACATGTTCTAATACAATGCAAAGAAACTAAAAACCTTTTTAAAAAAAAGGTTAGATGAATGCTAACTAGAATAACCAACTTAGAGAAGAACACAAACAATTTGTTGGAGCTGAAAAAAACAGCACAAGAACTTTGCCAGGCTTACACAAGTTTCAATAGCCAAATTGTTCAAGCAGAAAAAATGTGTATCAGAGATTGAAGATAAACTCAATAAAATAAAACCAGAAGGCAAAATTAGAGAAAAAAGATTAAAAAGAAATTGACAAAGCCTCTTAGAAATATGGGATTACGTGAAAAGACCTAATCTACTCTTGATCCTCGTACCTGAATGTGACTGGGAGAATGAATCCAAGCTGGAAAACACTCTTCAGGATATTATCCAGGAGAACTTCCCCAACCAAGCAAGGCAGGCCAACATTCAAGTCCAGAAAATACAGAGAACACCACACAAAGATATTCCTCAAGAAGAACAACCCAAGGCATATAATTGTCAGATTCAGCAGGGTTGAAATGAAGGAAAAAATGCTAAGGGAAGCCAGAGAGAAAGGCCAGGTCACCCACAAAGGGAAGACATTCAGACTCACAGCGAATGATTTTCTTGGCAGAAATCCTGTGAGCCAGAAAAGGGTGGGGGCCAATATTCAACATCCTTAAAGAAAATAACTTTCAACCCAGAATTTAATATCCAGCCAAACTGAGATTCAAAAGTGAAGGAGAAATAAAATGCCTTATGGGCAAACAATTGCTGAGAGATTTTGTCACCACCAGACCTGCCTTACAAGAACTTCTGAAGGAAACACTAAACACAGAAAGAAACAACCAGTACAAACCACTGCAAAAATGTACCAAATGTTAAAGACCAATAATACAATGAAGAAACCGTGCCAACTGACAGACAAAACCACCAGCCAGTGACAAAGTGGCAGGGCCAAATTCACAGATAACAATATTAGAGAGCAAAAAAAAACAAAAAACAAAAAAAAAAAAAAAAACAAGCAGTTGCAATCCTAGTGTCTGATAAAACAGACTTTAAACCAACAAAGATCAAATGAGACAAAAAATGGCATTACATAATGATAAAATGACCAATGCAATAAGAAGAGCTAACTATCCTAAGTATACATGCACGCAATACAGGAGCACCAAGATTCAAAAAGCAAGTTCTTAACGACCTACAAAGAGACATAGACTCACACACAATAACCATGGGAAACTATAACACTCCACTGTCAATATTAGACAGACCAGTGAGACAGAAAATCAACAAGGGTATCCAGGACTTGAATGCAGATCTGGACCACATGGACCTAATAGACATCTACAGAACCCTCCAACCCAAATCCAAGAATATACATTCTTCTCAGCACCACATTGCACTTACTCTAAATTTGACCACATAACTGGAAGTAAATCACTTATCAGCAAATGCAAAAGAACAGAAATCATAACAGTCTTTTAGACCACAGTGCAATCAAATTAGAACTCAGGATTAAGAAACTCACCCAAAACTGCTCAACTACATGGAAACTGAACAACTTACTCCTGAATGAAAACTGGATAAACAATGAAATGATGGCAGAAATAAAGATGTTCTTTGAGACCAATGAGAATGAAGACACTATATACCAGAATCTCTGGGACACATTTAAAGCCATGCCTAGAGGGAAATTTATAGCAATAAATGCCCACATGAGAAGTAAGGAAAGATCTAAAATAGACATCCTATCATGAAAATTGAAAGAGCTAGAGGAGTAAGATAAAAAAAAATGCAAAAGCTAGCAGAAGACAAGAATTAACAAAGATCAGTGCAGAATTAAAGAGACAGAAAAAAACCATTCAAAAAATCAACAAATCCAGGAGCTTGTTTTTTGAAAAGATCAATAAAATAGACAGACTGCTAGCCAGACTAATAAAAAAGAAATGAGGGAAAAATTGAATACATGCAATAAAAAATGATAAAGGAAATATCACCAATTCCACAGAAATACAATACTACCATCAGAGATTACTATAAACAACTCTATGCACATAAACCAGTAAACCTGGAATAAATGGATAAATTCCTATACAATTACTCGCTCCCAAGAGAACACCAGGAAGAAATTGATTCCCTGAATAGACAAATAACAAGGTCTGAAAATGAGGCAGTAATTAATAGCTTACCAACCAAAAAAAGGCCAGGTCCAGATGGGTTCACAGCTGAATTCTACCAGATGTAAAACAAGGAGCTGGAACCATTCGTTTTGAAACCTTTCCAAACAATACAAAAGAAGAGAATCCTCCCTAACTCATTTTTTGAGACCAACATCATCCTGATACCAAAACCTGGCAGAGACAAAACTAAAAAAGAAAACTTCAGGCAAAGATCCATGATGAACTTCGACATAAAAATCTTCAATGAAATCCTGCAAACTGAATGCAACAGCACATCAAAAAGCTTATCCATCACAATCAAGTAGGCTTCATTGCTGGTCTGCAAGGCTGGTTCAACATATACAAATCTATAAACATAGTCAATCACATAAACAAGACCAAAGACAAATACCACATGATTATCTCAACAGATGCAGGGAAAGCCTTTGACAAAATTAAACAGCCCTTTATCCTAAAGACTCTCAATAAACTAGGTATTTATGGAACATATCTCAATATAATAAAAGCTATTTATGACACATCCACAGCCAATATCATACTGAATGGGCAAAAACAAAAACTGGAAGTACTCCCTTTGAAAACTGTCACTAGACAAAGGCACTCTCTCACCACTCCTAGTCTATACAGTATTAGAAATTCTAGCCAGAGCAATCAGGCAAGACAAAGAAAAAGAGGGTATTCAATTAGTAAAGGAGGAAGTCAAATTGTCTCTATTTGCAGATAACATGATTGCATATATAGAAGACCCCATTGTCTCAGCCCAAAATTTTATTAGCTGATAAGCAACTTCAGCAAAGTCTCAGGATACAAAATCAATGTGCAGAAATCACAAGTATTCCTATACATCAATAACAGACAGGAAGCCAAATCATGAGCAAACTGCCATTCACAATTGCTACAAAAACAATAAAATATCTAGGAATACAACTAATAAAGGATGTGAAGGACCTCTTCAAGGAGAACTACAAACTGGTGCTCAAGAAAATAAGAGAGGACACAAACAGATGGAAAAACCTTCCATGCTCATGGTTAGGAAGAAGCAATATTGTGAAAATGGCCATACTGCCCAAAGCAATTTATTGGTTCAATGCTCTCTTCATCAAGCTAACATTGACCTTCTTTGCAGAACTGGAAAAAAACAACTTAAACTTCATATGGAACCAAAAAAGAGCCTGCATAGCCAAAATAATCCAAAGCAAAAAGAACAAAGCTGGAGGCATCACTCTACCTGACTTCACACTATATACTACAAGGCTACAGTAATCAAAACAGCATGGTACTGGTACCAAAACAGATATATAGACCAATGGAACAGAACAGAGACCTCAGAAATAATGTCACACATCTAAAACCATCTGTTCTTTGACAAACCTGACAATAACAAGCAATGGGGAAATGATTCCCTGTTTAGCAAATGGTGTTGGGAAAACTGGCTAGCCATGTGCAGAAGTTGACACCAGACCTCTTCCTCGCAACGTATACAAAAATGAACTCCAGATGGATTAAAGATTTAAATGTAACACCATAAAAACCCTAGAAGAAAACCTAGGCAATACCATTCAGGGCATAGGCATAAGCAAAGACTTTATGACTAAAACACCAAAAGCAATGGCAACAAAAGCCAAAATAGACAAATGAAATCTAATTTAATTTAAGAGTTTCTGCACAGGAAAAGAAACAATCATTAGAGTGAACTGGCAACCAACAGAATAGGAAAAAATTTTGTAATCTACCCATCTGACAAAGGGCTAATATCCAGAATCTACAAAGAACTAAAGCAGATTTACAAGAAAACAAATAAACAAACCCATTCAAAAGCGGGCAAAGGATACAAACAGTCACTTTTCAAAAGAAGATATTTATGAGGCCAAAAAACATATGAAAAAATGCTCATCATTACTGGTCATTATAGAAATGCAAATCAAATCTACATTGAGATACCATCTCACACAGATTAGAATGGTGATCATCAAAAAATCTGGAGACAACAGATGCTGGAGAGGATGTCGAGAAATAGGAACACTTTTACACAGTTGGTGGGAGTGTAAATTGGTTCAGCCATTGTGGAAGACAGTGTGGTGATTCCTCAAAAATCTTGAAATAGAAATTCCATTTGACCCACCAATGCCATTACTGGATATATACCCAAAAGATTATAAATCATTCTATTATAAAGACACATGCACATGTATGTTTACTGCAGCACTGTTTACAATACCAAAGACCTAGAACCAACCCAAATGCCCATCAATGATAGATTGGACAAGGAAAATGTGGCACATATACACCATGGAATACTATGCAGTCATAAAAAACGATGAGTTCATGTCTTTTGTAGGGACATCGAGGAATCTGAAAACCATCATTCTTAGCAAACTGACACAAGAACAGAAAATCAAACACCACATGTTCTCACTCATAGGTAGGTGTTGAACAATGAGGACACATGGACACAGGAAGGGGAATATCACACACTGGGGTCTGTTGGGGAGGTTGGGGAGGGATAACATTGGGAGAAATGCCTGATGTAGGTGACAGAGGGATGGAGAGAGCAAACCATCCTGGCATGTGTGTACCTATGCAACAATCCTGCAAGATCTGCATATGTCCCTAGAACTTAAAATACAATAAACAATAGGTATATGATTTATGGGGTCAGGTAATCATCTCCGCAGAAAGACTGCCAGTTTGATCTGAAGGGGACAAAGATGGGAAAAAGTGAATTAAGGCTGTTGGACATCTGGGATTCAAGAGGCAGGTCGTGGGTTGACAGAAATTCCCTGCCAATATGTCATATTGTTAAAACAAAAAAGGGAATAAAGACATTCCAGGTATTTCTGAGATTTTGGGACTGCCACTGCCACCATGGGCAGAGACAGCACTGGCTCAGGGAATTAGAATGGGGGTCACTGCCCACAACCAAAGGACATTTCACCATTGAACAGATAACTTTCTGTCTGAATTAGCAGGTTTCCAGATGGAGGGGAAATTTGTCTCTGATGAATCATGCTCAAAGTCTCTAACATAATTGAGTTGCATGATTTTGAACTTAGAGTTGATGCTGGAGTGGGTTAAGACTTGAGGGTGTTGGCATGGAATAAATGCATTTTATATGTGGAAAATAAATAAAATTTGGGGCTCAGAGGGTGGACTCTTACATATCAAAGAATGGCCCTTCCAAAAATATATATTGAAAAGTCCCAGGCCCCCAATATCAGAGATTGACCTTGTCAATAGGGTCAGTGAAGATGTAGTTAGTTAAATGAAGTTGAGAACCTCTTATGCAATACGACTGATGTTCTTATAAGAAGACATGAAAACAAAGACACACTGGAAGAATGTCGTATGATGATCAAAGCAGAGAGTAGAGGTATGTGGCTGCAAGCCAAGAAACACCAGATTGCTGACAAAGCACCCCCAGCTATAGAGGTGATGAAGAATTCCCTCACGGGTTTCAGAGGAAGCATGACCCTGCTGAAACCTTGGTTTCAGACTTTAAGCCATCACAATTGTGAGACAACATATTTTAAGTATCCTATTTGTGGCTGTTTGTTATGGCAACTCCAGACATCTAATATATCTGGCTAAGACATTGTTTACTTATATAAAACAATGTTAAGGTATTCTATTTCATACTTGTTAGATTCCTGGAAACGCTGTTTCTTGTGTTGATTTTTGTTTCATGAAAAAAAAAGCACATGATTAGCATATGGGATACATTTTCCTTTTTCTGTGATGTTTGTACATTACTGTAGTCTTTTTAAAGCCTTAATTCATGTACTTACGTGAAGAAAGATTTAAAAAAAATAGCCTTCTTTCAAATATTTTAGGTTGTGATATGACCAGTGATGATCTGATGTTTCCTACACAAATTTTTAAACTGAAATTGTCTACCTATAAATTAATTCTGTTAACAAAGACAGATAATAGAACAATGTAACCTAGTCCTTGATTTTTCTTTAAAATTGCCAAATAACTCTTGGGTGCTTATTTAAATGTTTGTTAAATGAACGATTGTATTAATATATGAATACAGGTAAAACAAAGAATAAAGTAATATCATAGTAATAAAATTGGGCTCAATATCTGTTTTCATAAAATATAGAGGAAGAAGATTAAGATGGAAGAATTATATAATTTTTTAGGTAATAAAATATTGCTTGAGATGCAGAGAGGACTTCATTAATTATTTTTTTTGCATCTAAATTTATTTATATAAATAATACACTTAGGGAAACATTTTTAGGGATAATAGAATATTGCTTGAGATATAGAGAGGACTTCATTAACTTTTTTGCCTCTAATTTTACTGTATTTATATAAATTTTACTGTTATTTATATAAAATTGGTTATGGATGCAGTGGCTCATGCATATAATCCCAGCACTCTGGGAAGCTGAAGCAGGCAGATCACCTGAGGTCAGGAGTTCATGCTACTGCTGAAACCTAACAAGGTGAAACCCTGTCTCTACTATGAATACAAAAGTTAGCTGGGCATGACGGTGGGTGCCTGTAATCTCAGCTACTCAGGAGGCTGAGGCAAAGGTTGCAGTGAGCCAGGATTGCCATTGCACTGCCGCCTGGGTGACAGAGTGACACTGCATCTCATAATATAATAATAATACACTTGGAAAGGGAAGCATCTTCAATTGTTCTGGGATGTTTACGACAACAATGCACATAGATTAGAAAATACCAACTACTTAGTTATTAACAGCATCTTTCTTAATTTTAAAATGTAAGAAAGTTTCCCTCTAGATTTGACTCACAAGTCTGGGCAGAAAAAAAATTTGCCCAGGAAGTGCTAAAGCATTGTCTCATGGTTAAAAGATCCTGCTAATTAGTACTTGATATGGAGGAACTGAAGAAAACCCCTGTACATCTAGATTTCTGTTGCTGATATATCAGTTGTTGGGCTTATAGATTCTACAGACACTAAGATATTTCCAATTTAAAGTCAGGGAGCTAAAGTGATTTCACTCAAGTTTTGAGGGAACTAGGAATGATGGTAGGACACATGAATATTTATTTCACTGGGACATATTCAAAATTTTGAGAAATAAGTTTGCATTACTTTGTACAATCTTAGAGGTCATTTCTCTGGCATTCAATAAAATCAACATGATTTACCTTTTTTAGTACAGTCATTATTGTATTTTGAACGGATAGAAAAGTAAATAACCTAAAGAGTTAGAAAGGATATATATTTAGAGTTTTTCAATAGTAAATAAAGTCTCATAATAAAGATCAGTTAAATCAGAAATTTAAAATTTAGAGCTCTTTCTACAATATACTAAGAAAAAGTTAATTTTCATCATATCTTTTGGTCCAAGGAACCTAATTAGGTGAAAATATATAGAGGTTTGTTTTTTAAGTGTTTGGATTAAATCAGCCTGTCACCATTGATGAAGTGTTATCACTTACGTAGGTGAAAGCTCTCATATTGCCTGGCATGGGGCTACATTTTGTGTTAGCGCTCAATGACTCACGTTGGCATGCCTCCCAAACTATAATTTTGATATTTATTTTGTCCCATTTTGTATTTAAACATTGAAACATTTCTCACAGTTTCTAATCAACCAAATTTCCTCTTTGTTTTTAAATATAAATACGTTTATATGTATTTTTATATCATATTTTTATTATTTATTAATGTCATTTAATAATGTACTGGGTTTGATGCACAAAGAAGAGATGGTGTGTACTTTGCTCATCTTTTTGAAACCAATGGCCCCTAGAAAAGTTTAATTCCAGCATCTGATATTTGTCATAAACTCTGACTGCCTGGACTGGAGTCAATATATGATATGATAAAACCAATTTTAATCTACTCACTGACCCTGTCATGTAGACACATGTTGTCTCTAGATACATTTTTTTCGTATTTCAAAACACACTTTAATTTGACTCAAAGGAAGTGTATTTGAAATACAAGTGATGCAGTTGAATTTCATGTAGCTCTTAATGTCCACAGATTAAATCTTGAGCCAAATCAGAGAGAAGTTACTGATTAAGATGACTATATTCTTTTTACAGCTAGTTGACTTAATTACTGACATTGATGCTTTTCAAAGGATCTCAATCTTTTATAGTCAATTAATAGGTTTAATTTCTATATCTAAAGAAATGAGATAGATTGTCCCCATACATACCTATCACAAAGTAAGTGCAGTTGACCAGATTTAAGGAGATTACTTGTTATCCATAGCAGCATGCATTTGTAGGTCAACTAGGAAATATTACTAGCCTTCTCCGGTTCCTGGAATCTTGCATTTTTACAGTGAAAGCTTCTGACGAATCAGGACTGAAAGAACACCTGGCACTATACGCTTTCTCATCTATTATCTTTTCCTCTTTCTTTGAGCCTAGTCAAATTGTCAGCTACAACTGCAAACAGACTTCCCTTATGTAATGCTTTCTATGGTCCTAAAAATAGTAAGCCTTTCTGTTTGCCAGTATGCGAGGAGGCATGACCGTTTTCTTTTAGAATCATATTACGAGCATTAATATTAAGTAGACTTTTCTGTAATCCCTTTTAAAGATCCACTACAAGCCACTGAAACCTGTTGTGGAAAAACTGACCCAAACATTCTATTTGAGTAATTTACAAATCAGAAACCAAGCTGTTTCAAAGATTCTCAGATGTGAACTGATGCTGAGATTTGTTTCAGCACCATGATACACTTGGGTGGTTAGTAAGTAGGGTGGCCATATAATTTATCATCCAAACCTGTGCATTTTGGAATGAATGACGGTATTATTAATTGTGCAGGAAAACAACCATTACTGAGATATCTTGGGCAAGCTAGAATGTATGGTCACCTAATTTGCCACATCATGAACTCTGCCAGTAGCTAGAAGGCTCTGATGAGATTTGCATTTTAATAGGCAAAGTCACAGTCTTAAAAAAATAAACCTGAGGTTAAGAGTTTCAGGTCAAAGTTATTTTGCATAATGTGATTTTCTTCTACAGAAACAATTTAGGAAATATTCAATATAGATTAACTTGGAAAAATCTTGCTACTCAAAACATTTTCTCCCCTTAGTTTCTGTTATACTTATTTAATTTGATCCAATAGTGTAAAAAATGTGTGTATGTATATATATATGTGTGTGTGACTTTTTTTAACTGTATGATCCAGTTAACTTAAATCACTGACCTAAATCATAAGTAAATATATAAAGTGCTTACCTTTTGTTTAGGTACCATAATATTTAAGATGTTTTATTAGAAAATTAATATTGTTATAAGTATATTATTAAATAATATAGAAAGCATCGATTTGCCAAATTTAATTTTTCTTAAATCATTTATGTTTAGTTAGTGACAGATAATATAATTATTATTTCCAGATGTTATATATATGTATAATACAAATTCAGGTACATACTAAATATAAATTACACACAAATCTATCTTTTCCTCTAAGGATTCACTGCCAAAAGCTTTTTAAAAAAACATCTTGGGCCAGGTGCAGTGGTTCATGCTTGCAATCCCAGCACTTTGGGAGTCTGTAGTAGGAGGATTACTTGAGTCCTGGAGTTCTAGATCAGCCTGGGCAACATAGTGAGACCCTTTTAAAAATTAACCAAGTGACGGGGTGTGAACCTATAGTCCCAGCTACTCGGGAGGCAGAGGTGGGGGGAATCACTTGCACCCAGGAGTTGGGTCAAGGCTGCAGTGGGAATGATTGTGCCACTGCAAACTCTGGCCTGGGTGACAGAGCAAGACCTGGTGTCAAAAGAAAAGAAAAAGAATAATCCCTCACCCAATAAGTTGATGAAACTTTGATTACATTTTACACAGGAAATGTATCTCTGAATTATGAGGAAAGGGTCTCCATCTTATAAAAAATTGGGATTTAACATTGCTATTAGTCCAAAGCAATTTTTATGTAATAGGCTGGCTGTCTGAAAATGTACATTAAATTATCTGTACATTCTCTTATAATGTAAAAATTATTATTAATGTTCACAGTCCACTTTAATAAGGTGGCAAGGCAATCTAACAGTTACTGTTTTTATTTTGCAATTGTGTGTTTAGATCTATCATATTAGATATATATATATAAATTTTAAAAGATAGAGAGTATATCTACAATATTTTATAACCTATTTTTCCCAGTGGTTTCTGTCAACCTGTTACTGTGTGACAAAAATGACTGAGACATAATCAATCAGTATCAAATGCAGATTAACCAACATCCCAAAGTAAAATTTATTTACTTTGCAAATTAAATGGATATTTGATGTGCAAAACTCGTACTTAAAGTTAGTTAATAATTTTTTTTATATTTTTATCTTCATTATTTTTTGACAGGAAGAACTGCTTATGTATAATGCCTTCATAAGCTTAGGTATTTTAAAATTTAATTATACATTTTTCATCTCTATAACCTGCATAATGGTCTAATTAGGTTTGTTTAGAAAAACTAGAATCATGTAATAAATGCCAATGGTTTTAGCTTATCATTTTCATAGTAAGGTTAATTAAAGAAATGATTTCTTTTTGTATTCTTTTCAACATTGTGAAAAATGCACTCTGATATAAGGTACAAAATTAGAATAGGATAGATTACAGGCTAAAATGGGTTGTAAATCAACTTTCAGTACTGTGAATATTTTATAGCAGGCATTTGCAAACTAAAAAATCTGACATTTATACAGCAAGGCATGCATAATTTCACACTTATATGTCATTCCCCTGAGATGAAAGTAATTTTAAAATGCAAGGTCAAAGAAATGATTACCTCTGACAAATAATAATAAAAGAAGCTAAGGACAAGTATCAGGAAGTAATTTAACATTTTTCTATTATGCAGAGCATTTAATATCTAATGTACACCTTTAGATAAGACTAGGAGAGGTGAGGTTGGAAATCCTTGAGATAATACAGAGATAACTTCAAGGTAGATAAATTGCTCATTTGATTTAATGGCTGCTATTGTTCCCTGGCCAAAACACAGTTGGAACTGTTTTTGTGGATGGCAGTGTCTCCTATATCTGATAAATGGTATGACCAGGACAACCTCAGTCTCAGCAGGAAAGACATTGAACAAATTGTCAGCATGATTTACATAGAAGTTGTCAACAGCATCTGGGTTGCTCTGTGAAAGAATGATGGGTAACAGATGTTCTGGGAAATGCTACCATCTGCCCTTTCTCAAAATACATCCCCTGTGAAACAATGCATTTGAACGGATGCCACTGAGATACCTTTCCTTGGAAGAGCCTGACCATCCTCAGTATTTCAGTGTTACTTGCAGCCATCACAAAAGCAAAACAGTCGGAAGATTGTAAATGCAGTCAGGTTAAGGAAGCAGACAGGTCCTTGAAAAGGTCTTTAAGTTTAGCCACATAGTTTGGAAAGAGATCGGCTGATGACTCCCCAGTGCTCGTGCTAGAAAAATTCCACCAACGGGTCAGGAACTCGACCTGTGCATATCTAGCCAGTGATGTTATATTTGTGGATTATTTTGTGATTTGTTTAAATTCTACAATGTCTTCAGAATATTTTAAAACTATTTGTTTCATGATTTGCAATAATATAAATATAACGAGAAAAGTAAATACGTAATGGAATAAATTGATAATAACTTTTGTATAAACACTTTCAGCAGTGCAGCAATGTGCCAACGGTTAAATACACAATGGTTCATCATTATTAGCAATAGTAACAGGTCAAGGCTCTTAAAGGGAAAACACCTTTAGCCATTTTCTCAACCCATACCTTGCCAGTATGTGTTGTTTATTTTCAATGGGTTTTTTTCTTCTGCAGAGATGGTGATTAGATTTGTGCTAGTTGTACCTGGAACGATATATGCAATTTAAAAAAGCTCCTTATAATTTAACCATATTTTTAAATCTACTAAACACTTTTATGTACTGAATTATCAATAAGAATATTATTCTTCAGCATGCTATTCAAAGTGCAAAAAGCATTTATGACATCTTCTTTCCTTCCTGGATTTAAGTCAGGTTTTATAGTTTAATGTTTAAACTCCTTACACTTGTGATAATACATTCATTAAAAATAGAATAATAGATGTTCATCTTGACAGGCATAGAACACCATATATGACAGTAGTGATATAGACTCTGCTTAGTTTATTATAATTTATTAACATATAACTTTTATAGTGGTCTTAAATAATTTTAAGAACTGAATGCTTGTGAATGGTAAATGATACATTGAATAGGTTACACATCCATCACATTTAAATATTTAAAATTTATCTTACAAGTTTATTAGAGGTGACAATATTAGAGTAATCAGAACATCAAGTTCGTGAAAATAATTTATTCTTAGTAGTTATTCTGGATAAAAAGAATTAAGTTCTTCCTTCGGGTTGAATATGGCTTATGAGAAGGTTGAACCAGCCTGAGAGTAGAATCATCCACCATCAGATGAATACAGCAATCTCGGGCAGAAGCTACTAAAAATACAAAAATTAGCTGGGCATGGTGGTGGGCATCTGTAGTCCCAGCTACTCAGGAGGCTGAGGCAGGAGAATCATTTGAACCCAGAAGGTGGAGGTTGCAGTGAGCAGAGATCACGCCACTACACTCCAGCTTGGGTGACAAAGTAAGACTCCGTGTCACACATGCACAAAAAAGGCCTGGCATGGTGGCTCACACCTATAATCCCAGCGCTTTGGGAGGCTGAGGGAGGAGACTCTCTTGAACCCAGGAAGAGGAGTTTACAGGAAGCCGAGACTGCACCACTGCACTCCAGCTTGGGTGACAGAGCAAGACTCTCTCTGGAGAAAAAGAAAAGTAAAAACCAAAACCATTATTAAAAACACAATTACCTGCACACACTCAATGTAGAAGAACATTGGCCAGAGCATAGGGAACAACACAGATTTGAACCCCTTCAGCCTAGCTCTAGGCAAGTACCTTCTGTGTTGGAAGTCCAAAAATAGCTTCTTACATCTTAACTTTTATATTTTAATCTCATCTCATCTTCTCACTCTTTCACCATTTTCTTTGATAACCTCTGGAAAAGAATTGTCAACCTGAATCATGACAAACTGAAAGGAATGGATTAGGTATGCTGTCCTCGTTTTTAGCTAAGTCTTTACAAAAATATATGAAACAATTTTAGCTAACGCAGTTCAGCAAACATTAACTGAAAATTCAATAAATACACCCGTGTTAGGAAGATACAAGTACAAATATACAAGTCTTATTCACACAGGGTAGGGCAGCGAGATAACTCTTATGAAGACATATATGTGGCTGTCCTAAAAGTTAAGTTTTTTTTTTGAGACAGAGTTTCGATCTTGTTACCCAGGCTGGAGTGCAATGGGGCAATGTCGGCTCACCGCAGCCTCTGCCTCCTGGGTTCAGGCAATTCTCCTGCCTCAGCCTCCTGAGTAGCTGGAATTACAGGCATGCGCCACCATGCCCAGCTAATTTTTTGTATTTTTAGTAGAGACAGGGTTTCACCATGGTGACCAGGATGGTCTCCATCTCTTCACCTCCCAAAGTGCTGGGATTACAGGCTTGAGCCACCGCGCCTGGCCTTGAGCCAACGTGCCCGGCGAGATGTGCCAAATAGATTTTATGATTTTTTTTTTTGTATGTATGTATGCTTTTATCAGCAACAGAGCCAGGAGTTTCTTGACCATTTATCTTTACAAGTGAATAAATTTCACTAATTTTCTTATTTTATCCTAGCCCTAAAACAAAAACAGGTTTATTTGCCAAGATCTAAAATAGATCATGAAAACTGCATATGCAAATACTAGAGATAAAGAAAGAATAGAGTCTGAGTAATTACATATACTTTATAAATCAAAGAACCAGATCCATTATAAATCATGTCTTTATGATCATTAAAATTTTAACAGTAACAGCTTATGTGGTTCTGATAACTTTTCAAGTGATTACAGATCATTAATCAAGAATATATATGGTTCTTCAGTTTATACAATCCTAGTCTATAGCAGAGTTCAGAGACAGATCATATTTTATTGGTGATAATGTGCAAGGTATAGTAGATTGAGTGAAACGATGGCCAACTCTCTTCACCCCTCTTCTTTATGTCTGTTTTTGCCATATGACTTTTCAGTTTCTCGCACTTAAGAAACTGAGTCCTCGATTCTGAGTCCAGGCATATAATTAACTTAAATCAATGTAATAGCTTAAGTGGGTTGGCCCTCCATACCTAGGGTTATGAAGCTGAGGGTTCAACCAAGATCAAAAATATTCTGAAATAAAAAAGAAAAAAAATATATAGAAATCAAAAAATAGAAACCAAAATACAGTAAAACTACTATTTGTATTCAGCATTATGAGTAATCTGAAGATGATTAAAAGCCTGTAGGTTATAGAAAATACTATGCTATTTTATATCAGATACTTTAGTATCCTCAAATTTTGGTGTCTGTGCAGGACCCAGAACAAATACCACGTGGATACTGAAGGAGGACTGTATAGATGATGGATGCAGAGGCCTGAAAATATGCTCCGGGTGTTAGCACTTTCTCTTTTGGGTTCTTGAATGACATGATTCTCATGTCAATGCCCAAGTTTACCCGCTGAAGGATGACAAACTGTAACTTTTTCAAACTGTTGTTTCTCTAATCTTGCCAGGCAAGGCTGTCTTAAGTCATCCGAAAGACAGATAATTGATAGATATGAGCCGACCAAAGGCACATGAGTGAGGCCAGCTGAAATCAATGGAATCCTCTAGGTGTATAAGTTAAGTATACATTTATCGAAATACATCACAGAGGTTGTGTGATTGTTTTCTACATAGTATAATTGGGGATAACTGATGCACAGGTGCACAGAATTATTTTCCTTTGTTTGTTGTTGTTGTTTCGTTTTTGAACACCATAATGCTTTCTTTAGTGTGATTTGAATGAATGTCCTTAGAAAGCTATGCATTTTTCAATTAACTGAAGAGTCAATCATAAGCTATTGTTTTGCACCTGGCCCAAATCACGTTTACGTTATTCGCTTGAATTCTGTAAGCTTTTACTTTTATAGCCTTTGATTTTTACAGGTATTTTTAAATGTTTACTCCTTGGAAATAGTAAAGCACTTGACACAGACTTTGATTTTACAAATCTAATTCTAAGCTAAAAAGTCTCTGAGTAATCTGCCAAATAAATTATTTCTAGAGTATATTGCAAGCATAAACTTACTTCTGATTGTAACA
The DNA here is from genome assembly GCF_049354715.1 of Callithrix jacchus. Lineage (NCBI taxonomy): Eukaryota > Metazoa > Chordata > Mammalia > Primates > Cebidae > Callithrix > Callithrix jacchus. The sequence continues at coordinate 180,948,691 of NC_133503.1, forward strand.
GCATTGAACTACTTTTTCATGAATAGTTTACAGTAATCTAATGAAAATCTAGTTATAAAATTAATTTAATTTATTATAATTTTCCTTTCAAATGTAATGAAATAAAGTAATTTTGATTTGCATTTTGAAGGTAGTTAAAATTGTTTCCTTTCCTTCATTAACACATTGAACTTGTTTTTCTAAAACGTTATGTTAGACTACATAATACACCAGTCTAGCAAAAAGACGTGACTATTACTGCTTCCTATGTGTTGTAAAACTCTTTCCTAAGTGGCTTTTTCTGAACTGCTTTAAACTTTACAGATTCTTTTGTCTTCCTTGTTTTTCTCTCTTTCCTTCTTTATTTGGTACATGTACTTATCCAGTGAGTACATGCTTTGTGCTTCACCGTTACAATACAAAGCTTTAAATGCCCCCTGCTTACAAGGAGGTTTCAACTGGTTAGGAGATGAACCTTTAAATACATGAACTTCTACATTTGTCTAAGTCACTCATTTTATACTAAGACTAAAGTGTCTTGCACTGCTTTTGATTTCTTCAAATGGAGGGCTACCTTTGCTTAATCACGCACTTGCTAATCAACTCGTTAAGGTTAGTGACTGTACATTATGTCTCTTCACTTTCAACCCCTAGCATTCAATGGTCCAGTTAATTCCGAGGCCCTAAAACTGTGCATGACATGCAGTGGCTTCCTTGTGTTATATAGTATGGAGCTCTGGAGCTCAGCGTCTGTGTTCCCTGGCCAGCCTCTTTGATTCCGCCTATAGTTGTGGTGCAAATGCCCTGCCTTTCTGCTGTCTGCCCTGGGGTCTTCTTCAATGCTGAAAGAACTCACTCTGCCCTGAAGATCATCCTCTGGATTGTTGAAGAGTTAGCACCTATAAAAATTTTAGATACCAGAATGGAGTCATGTCTGTAAGACTCTAATTTGAGCCCGGAAAGCACAAGAAAGGAAGGCCCATGCTTGCAAGTCTGAGATAAGACTGTTTAAAGGACTTTCTAAAATAACTCCCCAAGAAATCACTTTATGTCATTTTATGCATTTAATGCTTCTCATGACCTACATTTTGCATGGGTGTACATATCTCTATGACCAAGTTTATCACTAAACATTCTTTCTGACTGCAGCAATTCAGGTAAGATGCTCACGTAAGAACATTTGCTCAGGAAAGGCATCTCCACCAATAAACTGATGTCAGCTCTGGCTTTCAGCCTCTAAAACCAACAAACCCTGTTTCCAAGCAGTTTGTGTGAACCTTGCCTTTTTTGCTAAAAAAAAAAAAAAATAATTGCTCTTACTCTCCCCTCTTCAGGTGCATCTGTGACTTACTGTTAGGTGTGTATCAGGGTTATAATCCTCTTTGCTTACTTATAATGAATTCATTAAATTAGGAAGTATTTTTCTCTGATGAATTCATTAAATTAGGACATGTTTTTTCCCTCTTTATTTTTTTTGAGACAGAGTCTCACTCTGAAGCCAGGCTGGAATGTAGTGGCTTGATTTCCACTCACTGCAACCTCCGCCTCTCTAGTTCAAGTGATTCTCCTGTAACTATAAAAATGTTACAGATTTGTAACCAAAACTGAGAATCTAAGAAGTATAACCTGACCATCCCTCCTATTATAATAACTAACTCTTGTATTTCTTCCTTTTTTTTTTCTTCTTGAGACAGAGTCTTGCCCTGTCGCCAGGCTAGAGTGCAGTGATGCAATCTTGGCTCACTGCAATCTCCGCCTCCCGGGTTCAAGTGATTCTCCTGCCTCAGCCTCCCAAATAGCTGAGACTACGGGCGTGTGCCACCACAGACAGCTAATTTTTGTATTTTTAGCAGAGACAGGTTTCACCATGTTGGCCAGGATGGTCTTGATCTCTTGGTCTCATGATCTGCCCGCCTCAGCCTCCCAAAGTGTGGGGATTACTGTTGTGAGCCACGGTGCCCAGCCATCTGCTTTTTTTTTTTTTTTTTTGGCTGACATGCTGATGGGTACCTTTCTTAACCAAGAAAGGAAGCCAGTGCTAAATAATGCATTCCTCCTCTGCTTCAGATGTAAATTCTGAATGCTTCTTAAAAGGTCCACAAAGATCTGAAACTGCAATATAGCAACAGTAAAAATACAGTAAACATTCTTGAATGTCACTCTTTCTTCTTTTTATATTCAGCTGGGTTCATCTGCCATCGGCCTGCATGCCAAATTTTCTCTCTAGTTTCAAAAGAAACCAAGGACATTCTGTAATAATTCTTGAGAAACAAATTCCCGTTGTTCAGTACCATAATCTATAGTGAAGATAAATGAATGGTTTCAAGCAAAAATAGCATCTGTCAACTTTAAACCTAGTGTTTTGTAAGTTCATGATTGGTTGATCAAATTATTAGGTTAACATTTAATATGGAACATGGAGGTGAGTAGACACAGTTGTCTCTGACTATTGAACTAACTATTATAAATTACCTTTTCTGGCTATATAAATTAAATATTTTAAGATGTGGCCAAATAATTAATAAAAATAATGGCTTTGAATTGAGTTGAGGATCTTAAAAGGAAACATAAATTTCACATCAGGACTTTAGCAGTTAATGACTCCTAAGCACTGCCAAGTGATTAGTTGTTAAGGCGTCTTCCTTCTTTTAAATACTATGACTTTATGGAGTAAATTTTTCAAATGGTACAGCAATAAGGAGAGCAAATTATATGTTTCCTTAAAACTCAAGTGATCTGAAGTAACATCATGCTGAATTATAATATATCATTTTTCACAGGAAACGTGGTTCATCTGGGTGAAAGTTACTTTTGTTTAGCTGTTGCTGATTACTGACAATAATTACTCTTATTACTTAAAATGATAAAAATAACTTCAATAGTTACACTAAATAGAAGTTATTTCCAATGACTCTTATGAGATATAAATATTTGAAGCTGTACGTAATTTTAAAAAATAATTTCAACTTATATTTTAGAGTCAAGGGGTGCAGGTGCAGATTTGTTAATATGGGTGTATTGTATGATGCTGAGGTCCGGCATAAGGTGATTCCACCACGAGGGTAGTGAGCATAATACCTGATAGCTGTTCAAGCTTATTTTTTTGTGCATAATTTGCCTTTTTCTGTTTTCCTTTATATACTTTAGAATCAATCTTCTATGTGCATAAAAATGTGTTTTTACAGGTTTCCAATTTAGAGCATCTGAGTGGAGTTACAGTCGAATGTTTGGTTTACTGTGTTTGAATTCTAATTTAATGAAAAAAATATAAAAATTAAATTATTACATAGCCCCCTGCATATAATTCAACATATTAATAGGTATTTTTACTGAAATATCATTAAATTCACTTTTCAACATCTTTTAGTCTTGTATTTTTACTAACAATTTTTATTAACGTATTTTTTCTTTATGAATAAATCATATACAATCCTTATTAAAATGTTATAATTGTATTACATATTAGATATACGTTTACCAAAATATAGTTCTTTAATTTACCAAAAAGAATTGATATTAATAATCTATGAAAGTCACCATTAAGTAGACAAATATTTTCTCTATATTAAAAATAATGTGAGACAGCTCTTAAGGAAAAACAAAAAGACTTTCAAAACATTATTTCATAGTTAAATGTTATATAATAGTATTTTACATAAATATTTTCATTATCAAAGGAACGATAATTTTATATTCCACATTCTTATATCATACATATCTCTTGTTTCTATAGTTACTGTTTCCATTTGACATGACTATAGGTTGTTACATCTGGTTGAGATATAACAGAATTGCGTGTATCTATTTGAATATAGAGCCTTCTTTTAAATTTTTGCCAGCATATAGTATTTTATAGATTTTTAGTATATGGAATTAATTTTCTAAAATGTATCTATAGAAATGGGCTTAATATATACAACTTATATTTCATGGCATGTTGGTTACCAAAGTATCATAGAAACCTTAAAAGACTGATGCCATCAGTCTATAAATATATTTGTTTCTAATGTATTTAAAATAATTGCCTTAATATGTTTTCTAATATTCTTCTAAATAAATCTTTTCTCATTTTATGATCTCAGTTTATTAAACTGATCATAAAATGTTTTTTTCTATTTTTAAATTAAAAACAAATGTGTCATTTCTTAACTAGTGCATCTGTTTCTTTGAGAATGCTGACGCATATTAACTTTGTGTTGCAGCACAATAGATAATCAGTTACTCGTAGTGTGCATGGTTCTATATTATACCATTTCTGTCATAAAAACATTTCATTACTTGCTTGAAATTGAATATACTTAGGTTATAAAAATTAATTTAAAAAAGTAATTAAAAATTGGAATGATTATTTTGGGGATATAGATATGAAGAGGAAGATTTTCAAATCATTAAACAATTTAATATTTAAATGACAAAATTTAATATAATAGCAAAATTGAATGTTTTAATGATGTCCCTCATTCATCGTATTGAAGAGTATCTCAGTGGAAAAAATATAGGAAGCATTAGATGAATGTAAATTTGAGCATATAAAATGGATAGATCCATTATAAGATTAACATCCAATAAAAAATCCAAGCATTCAAATAATAAAAATATCCTATTCAAATTTGCCAAATATTAAAAATATGAAAATAGGAAAAATGAAAATATTCAAATTTCATTATTGAAGCAGAAAAGTAGTATGATTATGTCAGATAATTTTCTTTATTCTTGTCATTTGTTTGCTTATAGAATAACACTTAATTTTCTTTTTTGTCTTTAAAAATGTTTCCTTTGCTCCTTCATAGAAGATATATTAATTCTCCAAGTTGTATTTTAAATTTTTAAAATATCTATCTTTTCATTTTATAAATGGCAAGAAATTTATTCTAGCTTATTTTATCCTGATCCTTAATTTTACAAAGTCTAGAATTTTAGAAATAGACTAGTAATACAATTTTTACAGTCTGTATATATGCACAGGATATTGATATGTGTGTACATATAAATACTTATATATAAAACTTATATTTAAGCTTCTGTTTTAAATAGGGATTTTTGATTGTTCATTTTAGTCACTGTCAATTCATTTAAAATGTGATGCCTTCCTAAGTTAATATTTTAGGCGGTTTATATACACAAAATATTTTACAGGCTCTTCCACCTCTGAGAATTTAGTTTTTGCTTATTATTTAAAGGAAACTGTTTAGTAGCTTCATGAGATTCTTTTGCCTTTATTTAACTGTAGTATTTCTCTAAGTGTTCTTTTAAACTAATTTTTGATCTTAAGAATACTGTATTTCAGTATATACAGGTTAAATTTTCTCCTAACTACTGTATGGTATTTACAAATATAGGTTGACCTAACTTTAATTAGAAATGTTCTTATTAATATGCATTTACATTTTTCCCATTTAATTATAGTAATTATTAGAAACCATTCCATTTCATTTTTGCATATTCTTTGATGTGGTTATAAAGAAGTATTTTGTTTATCTTCTTTATTTTAAGATTACTGCCAAATTGCCTTTTAATTTGGCCATAGCAAAATACTCCTACCAGCAGTAAATGACTGCTTGTTTTCTAATTCTTTGAACAAATACTCTAATCAAAATGTTAAAATGTTGTCTATTTAATGGTTGGCAATGTGATTGTTATTTACATATTATTGCTGATGAAAACATCATTTCTCACATTAATTAGTAATTTGGGTATTTTTCTTTTAAATGACCTTTGGCTTTTATTCTTATTTTGATCTAGAAAAACACATCAATGTTATTCTTCATAAATTTTTCACTTTTGTCTGTTTGGAAATCTTTCTTATCCTTAGGCTACAAACATATCATTGTTCCTTTCTTTTGCTTTTATTATACTTTAAGTCTGGGGTACATGTGCAGATCTTGCAGGATTGTTACATAGGTACACACATGCCATGGTGGTTTGCTGCCTCCATCCTCCCATCACCTACATTAAGTATTTCTCCCAATGTTATTCAGCCCCAATTTTCCTAGCCCCTCGGTATCCCCCCCAGCCCCCCTTCTATTTTTAGTGTGTTTGGCTTTAGTTAGTTTTTATTCATAAAGTATTTGGAATTTGTCTTTAGGATTTACTTCCTTTTGGGTGATATATGCATTTCCAAATAAAATCACCTTGTCATAGGGTTTTAAGGTTATTATATAAACAACTATATTATATTCTTGTTTTAAAGTTATTCTTTGTAGTATAATCTTCTAGATCATCAGTCTTTCTTATTTTTCTATTTTTAAAAATAATTGTCATGCTTTCATTTGATTCATTTCTTAAGACAAATTTCTTGAAGTGGGTCATGCTGGGTATAATATTGACACTCCATGGAAGGTGGGTTTCTTCAATATTATTTGACTAGGCTCATAAGGAAAAAGTAGGACCTATTTATCAATTCAAGAAGATTTTTAATCTGCTGTGACTGATACAGCATTAGGCCCTATGTAAGGTGGTGTAATTTTAAATCATGCCCTCCAGCTGGTGAGGGGAAAGGTGACAGGAACAGTGTTAAAATACGTAAGTGTTGTGTGAATCTTGACAGAGGTCAGGGTTCTGACAAAGAACTAAATCCCACTCTGTCACATGATAGTTGTTTGATCTTGGGGGATGTCATTGCTTCCCTTGACCATGGACTTCCTCAATACCATATGGAATGCTGAGTAAAGAGAAAATACATTCTTTTTTCTACTCTGTGGACAAATGAGATCCTATTTCTGTTTCTCATGTGAATATGGAATGGTAGCTGTGTGACTAGGCAGCATGGTTTACAATAAACATTATCCCAAATAAGTCAACAACATCTGGACAGGAAAGCTATGAATGGACTGTAAACAATTATTGGTGATAGCTATAGGAGGAAGGCAAATTCCTAAGCAGACAAGGACAGGTCCCTGGTGAAACTCTGTGTTCAACTTAGGACAATCTGAAGCCTGAACACTAAACTACCAGTTCTGGATAAAGTGAGAACTTCCATTCTCATTCAGTGCACTCAGCCCCTGATTGGTCCTGGGGCAAGGTCTTCACTTCAGCTACTAGTTGGTTCTTTAAACTATTGTACCTCTTTCTGAATGGTGTTTTTTTTCAAGTCTAGCCATACACCAATCGGCATACATTCTCCCGATCTAAGCCCATAAAAACCCCAGACTCAGTCTGGCATCTGGCAAACTACCGCCAACCCACTTGTCAGTCCACTCTCGCTGATGAGAGCTTTCTTTTTGTTGCTCAATAAAATTCTACTCTGCCTTACTCATTCTCCAGTGTCCACCTACCTCATTCCCCCTGGTTGTGAGACAAGAATTTGGAATTTGCCTAACTGTGGAAGTGAAAGAGCTGTAACAATCTTTCCTGCTCACTGAACTATGAGAGTGTGGAAGCCATGACATTGGGAAGCCATAGCTTTGGGGCTGTCCTGAGAGCAGCAGAACTTTGGGGCTGTACTGAGACTACTGGACCTTGTAACCTTGTATGGACTCCACTGGAATACTAGAAGCTCTGCCTATGGGACTAATTAAAAGAGACATTGATTCCTATTTGAGACCTGGGGATTCTGAGCCAATGATTGGCCTCTTTTTGTTATCTCCTGCCCTTGCACCTAGACTGTCCCATGTACATACCAAAAAGAAAGAAAGAAAGAAAAAACCTGGACTTCTGTGTGGTCTCCTATGACAATTCTTGCGGCTGAAAGATGTCTAAGGTTATCCACGGCCATGCCTTCTTTCTGTTCTGTGTCCTAAGTGAAGCCAGCACCAAGTGCAGCCTACTTAGGTCTTATAAGTCTAACTGATAAGTTGAGCTCAAGAAAACTCAGAGAGAAGACACGGTAGAACATAATCATATTCATGCTACTTGAGGAAATGAAACCACTATCTCAGAAAAATAGCTGCTCTTTCATGTTCATTGCTGCATTATTCACAATAACCAAGATAAGGAAACAATCTAAATCTCCACAAATGAATAGATAAAAGAAATGTAGGCCGGGAGCGATGGCTCATGCCTGTAATCCCAGCAATTTGGGAGGCTGAGGAGGGCGGGTAATGAGGTCAGGAGACTGAGACTAACCTGGCTAACTTGGTGAAATATCATCTGTACTAAAAATACAAAACTTAGCCAGGCGTAGTGGCAGGCACCTGGAGTCCCAGCTACTCTGGAGGCTGAGACAGGAAAATCACTTGAATCCAGCAGGTGGAGGTTGCAGTAAGCTGAAATCACACCACTGTACTCCAACCTGGGTGACAGAACAAGATTCCATCTCAAAAAAACAAAAACCAAAAAACAAATGTAATGTAATATATGTGTTTGTATATATATATGCATATATATAAATCTAAATTAAATCTAAATTTTATAGAAATTATTAAACTTAAATTTATATAAATCTAAATTAAATTAAATCTCCACAAATTAATAGATAAAAGAAATGTAGGCCGGGAGTGGTGGCTTATGCCTGTAATCCCAGCACTTTAGGAAGCTGAGGCGGACAGATCACAAGGTCAGGAGATTGAGACCAACTTGGCTAACCCAGTGAAACTTCATCTCTACTAAAAATACAAAAAATTAGCCAGGCATGGTGACACATGCCTGTAGTCCCAGCTACTTGGGAGGCTGAGTCAGGAGAATCACTTGAATCAGGGAAGTGGAAGTTGCAGTGAGCTGAGATTACGCTATTGCATTCCAGCCTGGGCAACAGAAAAAGAATCCATCTCAAAAAAAAAGAAATGTAATATACATACATATATATATATATATATATATATATATATATATATATATACACACACACACAAATAAATATCATTCAGCCTTAATAAAGAAGGAAATCTCACAACAACATGAATGAACCTGGAAGACATTATCTCAAGTGAAATAAGCCAGGCATAGAAAGACAAATACTGCATCATATTACTTATATATGGAATCTTATTTTTAGAGTTTATATTTAGAAGTTCATGTAAAAAAACTTGAACTCACAGTAACAGAGAGTAGATTGATCGTTGCCAGGAGCTGGAGAGTGAGAGTAATGGGGTAGTGATGATCGAAGGACACAAAGTTTTAGTTATCAGTTGATTAAGTTTAAAGATGAATATATAGCATGGCGACTGTAATTAATAGTACTGTAGTGGATACTTGAAATTTGCTAAGAAATTAAATATTGCGTTCTTACCAAACATAGAGCTAACTATGTGATAGATAACTACGTGAGGTGTAGGGTATGTTAATTTGCTTTATTATGGTAATCATTTTACAGTGTATACATATATGAAATCACCACATTGCGTACCTTATGCATACACAATTTTTATTTATCAATTACACTTCAATAATGCTGTGAAATAAACAATGTAAATGAAATTGACCACCTTGCAAAACTGTGAAGAATAAATGAAATAATATAAATAGAACTACAGCCACAAGGTCAGATCTTTTCTCTGTGTTCCAGAAAGAATACTTATCATTGGACTTTTCCCCTGACATGCATGGTTGCTAGCCCTGCCTGGAGTGGCTGGGGGAGCTCCTGATGAGATGTGCCAAGATCTTTGCTGGGGATAAGGGTGCAGCATTGGCCTCATATTCTAGATAGGAAGAAAAACAATCTGTTTCCCTAGCACACCCCGTCTCAGTGTTCATGACTTTGTTCAGACATGCACAGTTGTCTATCTCAAAGCCACAGTGAGGCTGAGAACCACAGAAAATGCCTGTCCAGCAGTTCTTAGAAGGAGGTTTTAGAGGCAGAAACTTTTCACTCAGCTCAGTACATATGGCTTGCTGAGTCATCCGTTCTTTGATGTGGGAATGCTGCTGCCTCTTGCAGTAAGAAGGAGAGGCTCCACTTTTCAGCCTGAGCAGATGGGTACTGGTTGTGTTGGTTGTGTCTGGTTGGGTCAGTCGGCCAAACCTCTGGCCCCAGAGCAGTAGTGGACTGGGCTAGATAACGCCCCAATTCCCAGGCCACTAGGTGTCCTGCTGGATGGGTGTCCAAGTCCAGAAATGTAAGGACTGGGTCGTGTCAGCCCAGATTTTGTGTGCTGGCCATAATAGGGAGGGTCAAATTTGCATATGGTCACTGACAGAACTCTCAGGTGGGGGTAGGCAGAACGCTCAGGCAATGGGAGCCAAAGGGCAGATCACAGGCCCACAGGGCCTGGGCCACAGGTGAAATGGTCAGAAAGAAGCAGAGCAGTTATGCTGTGGGCCTTCTACTGGGGAGAACAGGCCCCCTCCAATGAAGCTATGTGAACTGACATGTGGCCTGCTCATACCTCCCTCCTACAGATGCAATGCTGGGTTTTGCTGTTAGAGGAACATGAAGGCACTGTCTGTTCCCTGGCCCGTGGGCTGTAGGGGCAAGGACAGCAGTGACAGAGGATATAGAAGGCCTATTGTTAGCCTCTGTGAGCTGATGGCCTCTAAGGATGGAGCCTTGGCTGTAGTGTTTAGGCAGGGACAGGGAAAGTGTGCCAGAGGCCTACCACTAAAGAAGGCAAGCCCAACTTGGCGAGGAGCCATGGAGGCAAGGGGTCACACAGTGCACAGTCTGCTTGCTTCTTTACACTACAGTTGCAAGTTCTGCCTTAGGAGTATGCAACATTGTCCTGTCTCCTTATTTTCTCCCTGGCCGGTGGGCAGCAGGGGTCAAGGCAGCAGTGATGGTGCCTGGAAAAGGCCTAATGGCAACTTCTGTGAGCTGGGCTCTCCGAGGAATGCCAAGCCACTGCTGCGGTGTTCAGGAGGGGTTAGGGCAGCTACACTATGCCAGGGCTTGTCACTGGAGCAGGCAAACCATCCCTGGTGGGGAGCCATTGAAAGGAGTGTGGATAGTGTGCCTTCCGTCCACTCCTCTGCACTCCAACTATGGTGTCTATCTTAGGGGAACCTGATATTTCCCTGCCTCCCAGTTTCTCCCCTGTCCCTTGAGTGCTGGAGCAAATGTGGTGATGGTGGCTGCAGAGGGCCTATCAATGAGTTTGGGAGTTGGTAGCCTCTGGGAGTTGGGTCGCGGTGGCAGTGTTTATGCAAGGGCAGGGCAGGGTCACCAGGGGCTGGTCTTTCAATGTGGGAAAGCCCATTTGGTGGAGTGCAACCGAGGCAGGGGTTCACATGGTACCTTGTCTGCCTACTCTGTAGTTCTGCAGCTGGGACTTCTGTCTTCTGGAAGTGTGAAAATGTTCATCCTTGCTTCTTGGGAGGGCAGCAACAGCTGGCGCCAGGCTGTTTGGGGATCCAAAGCCTGTTGGATTCCATATGGATTTGAGCAGTACCTCTGCTCAGTCTCCTGGTAGCTCTGTGTGTTAGTCTGGAGGCTCAGAGAGGTCAAGGGGCTCTCCTGTGACTAGCATCGTACAGGTTCATGTTGGAGGTGTAGAATCAAGCTATCACTTGCTCACCCCATACCCATATTAAGAAGAAATCTCTCCTGGCTCACACTGGTCTCGGATTGGCAGGCTGCCCAGCTTTATTCTTCTTTGTTCTGTGCTTCTTGCTGTTTCTCTAGTGAATTTCAGGATTTGCTCTTAGAGGATCTTTTTGAGATGTTAGTGGTTACTTACGATGTAAACTCCTCTCCATGAGAAGGGCAGTCAATAGCCGCTTCTAGTCAGCTATCTTGAACTGGAACCTAGGCCACTTCTAGTCAGCTATCTTGAAACGGAACCTACGCTGAACTTTTATGTGCCCACAGTACAAAGTTCTACCTCAAATTACAGAGTGATCTGAATGACACTTTATTTGTTTGTTTGTTTTTGTTTTTTAGAGACAAGATTTTGCATCTGGGTATGGTGGCCTACATCTGCAATTCCAGCACTTTGAGAGGCCAAGGCGAGTGGATCACCTGAGGTTGGGAGTTCAAGAGCAGCCTGACCAACACGGAGAAATCCTGTCTCTACTAAAAATACAAAATTAGCCAGGTGCAGTGGCACAGGCCTATAATCCCAGCTACTCGGGAAGCTGAGGCAGGAGAATTGCTTGAATCCAGGAGGCGGAGGTTGCAGTGAGCCGAGATTGCGCCACTGCACTCCAGCCTGGGCAGCAAGAGCAAAACTCCATCGCAAAAAAAAAAAAAAGATCTTGCTTTGTCATCCAGGAGGAATGCGGTGTCATAATCAAAGCTCATTGTAACCTCAAACTCCTGGACTCAAGTGATCCTCCCAACTTAGCCTCCCAAGTAGCTGGAACTACAGGCAGGCAGCACCACATGTGAGTTTGTAAAGATAGAATTTGCTGTTGCCCAGATTGACCCAAACCCCTGGTGTCAAGTAATCTTCCCACCTGAACCTCCTAAAGTGCTAGGATTGCAGACATGAGCCATTGTGCAGAACCCAGAGAACACTTTTTGTGAACTGTATTGTGTTTGAAACACCAGAGGTTTGCTCTAGGTCTTACTGCTCACTACATGGAAAGCCAATGACTGAGATGATGAGTGTTGCCAGAGGAAGGCTTGAATCTGGGGCTGCATTTTAGGATCTCAATCTCGAATTCATCTCTCTAATTTGCTAAAACTAGGTGGTTATATAGCAGGAAAGAAATGTAACAATGTAAAAAAAAAAAAAAAAAAAAAAACCGAACTAGGGAGGGACTAGTAAGCAATCATGATGAATGAGGAGTCTGGAATTTCTCTGACTGGATGCACTGATCTGTTGAGTTTCAGTTCTTTGATACTTTTGGAGAGGGCTAGAAGTCCTTTCCTGAGAAAGAAACTCGGACAAAACAAATGTTTCAAGCTTTAAGACCAGAGGGTAAAAACAAATAAACAAAAAACTGTCTGTGGGACTATTGAGTCAGTTTCATTAGGTCAACTCTTAAGTTGTTGTTTTATTTTTAAAAATCAGGTTGTGTTTTTTGTACTTTTGCTGTGGGACAACCATTCCATTTATTACCAAGAAAGTGCTAAAAGTATTATTCACTTTAGTGAGTTAACTACTGCAAAGACATTACTGAGTTATTAGCACAGAACATGAGAGGCACAGCGTTGGCTCATAGATGGTATCTGGTTAAGTGGATGAATGAATGAATGGAGGTTTGGGTGAGTGATTGGTTGGAAACAGAGGTATTCATTATGGTAGATGCTCCATCAATGATGTTGGAGATATTGGTGTCAAAAATAAAGATAAAAGCAGGTAGATGATAGTATATCTAACTGGCCTATGTAAAAGCATTTCCTGTTTATGTATTCACATTAAACATTTGATTGCCAAGCAGATTGCATGCTTCCTTTAATACATTAGTACATTTTCTTCTTACAGTTAGGCTAGAAACCAGATTTAAATTATGGGAGGAGAGATTATCTCTGTTCATAGCTTTATAGAATCATGCTAATGGTAAAACATATCTGTTGAATTGGTATTTTTCTATATTCACCCCTAGAGGGCAACCTAAATTCTATTAGGCCTTACAAAAAAAGGTGATGTTCTTTGTCACTTTTTTGTATCAACAGTATTTTATTGATGAGAATTCTATTTATCAAGCACATTAAGAGCTAACTACAAAAGCTAGAAATTACATTGCTCTGATCAGGTTTCCATTGTAAGGAAAATATGGCAATATTATTTTCACCAACTATTTTTTTTTTTTTTTTTGAGACGGAGTTTCGACCTTGTTACTCAGGCTGGAGTGCAATGGCGCGATCTCGGCTCACCGCAACCTCCGCCCCCTGGGTTCAGGCAATTCTCCTGCCTCAGGCTCCAGAGTAGCTGGGATTACAGGCACGCGCCACCGTGCCCAGCTAATTTTTTTGTAATTTTAGTAGAGACGGGGTTTCACCAAGTTGACCAGGATGGTCTCGATCTGTTGACCTCATGATCCACCCGCCTTGGCCTCCCAAAGTGCTGGGATTACAGGCTTGAGCCACTGCTCCCGGCCCTTCACCAACCTTTTTTTACAACACTACAATAATGTCACCACAAAGATACTGAAGACAGTTTCAATTTTAATCTTAGTGTATGTGATATTTTGTGTTTGTCTCTCATCTTTTTTTCCACATCTGTTACACTGTTACCTACTGTATGTTAAAAAAACAGAACCATTAGCTCTGTTAAATGGTTTGGAAATTTTGTTTAAATTCCTAATGCATAAAAATTCAAAAACTCAATATTTTTGTTCATCACTACTAAGGTTATATTTTTCTTTCAATTTTTAAAATTTTACTTTAAGTAAAGTAACAACTTGATTTCACTTCTGGCATATATTTGCAGAATATGCAGGTTTCTTACATAGGTATACATGTACCATGATGAGTTTGCTGTACCCATCAACCTGTCGTGCATTAGCTATTTGTCTTAATGCTCTCCCTCCCCTTGCTCTCCATTTCCTGCTGATAGATCCTGGTGTGTGATGTTCCTCTCCATGTGTTCATGACCCCTCCCTGTGTCCATGTGTTCGCATTGTTCCACTCCCACTTAGAGTGAGAACATGCTGTGTTTAGTTTTCTGTTGCTTTGTTAGTTTGCTGATCATTATGGCTTCCAGCTTCATCCATGTCCCTGAAATGGACATAAATTCATTCTTTCCTATGGCTGCATAGGATTCCATGGTATATATGTGCCACATTTTCTTTATCCAGTCTATCACTGATGGACATTTGGGTTGGTTCCAAATCTTTGATATTGCAAATAGTGCTGCAATATACACATGTGTGCATGTGTTTTTATAGTAGAATGATTTATAATCTTCTGGGTAAATACCCAGTAATGAAATTGCTGAATCAAATGATATTTCTGGTTCCAGATCCTTGAGAAATCACCACGTTGTCTTCCACAATGGTTCAGCTAATTTACACACCCACCAAGAGTGTAAAAGTGTTCCTGTTTCTCCACAGCCTCTCCAGCATCTGTTTCCTCACTTTCTTAATTGCCATTCTAACTGGTGTGATAATATCTCACAGTCTTTCACTAGTTTTAATGTCTCTTGAAGACATTTCCTTTTGCAGCCTTCATATATTATTGTGATATCATTTCCCTAATGGAAAAGTTACCCAGACTATTTAATTTTCAGTATATTCCAAATTTCAGAAAAACTGTTAATTCACATAATTAGGTGTATTGAGAACATAAACAATCAAAGAGACATAAAATTAATAATTGGCCTTCTGTGTATGCATTATCAACTATGTCAAATAGACTATTTAAAACTATTTACCACTTTGAGTAATTTGTAGATAAATAAACCTATTCTGGATATTTGTAAAGTAAGTTCAAATTTTAAAGAAATAAAGCATACATAAAGAAGTGTTATATACAGGAGTGAGAATAGAGTAGGTCAACATAAATAACTTTAGAACTGTGCAAATGGAGAACAATATAGTTCACCATACTTTTAGAAATAAATAATGCATTAAAACTCCTTGTGATCCTTTTGATGTATTTTTGATATGATCCACTTTCTATTCTGAAAGTAGACCAGTGAGAGTTATGGAAGCTTTAGGAAAGACAAAAGCCAATGGATACAGAAAATGGAGGAATGTATATACTGTTAAAAAAAACAAAGAAGGGAATAATGAAGAAAGGAAGAAAGGATGGGAAGAAAACAACAAAAAGAAAAAAACAGCGAAAAAGAAATGAAGAAGAATGTAAGCATAAAAAATCATGTCAGTGATCATATATATAAGTGCTGTCACTCTCCACTCCTGGAGATGCTAATGGATGTTAATTTTCCTTCCCATTGAGCCTAAATATGGCATTGGAATCATCAGTATGTTACTCCAGCTAGCTCTCTTAATTACTCAAGATGAAGTAAATCCTACTTGTTACTCTGAGTTATTAGGTTCCTTTCTTACCAAGAATTACTGTCTTGCTGAAAAGAAAATTAAGCAAACAATCCCATCAACAATAACAATAAAAATAGTAACCTTTAATCATATTAAATTTAGTAATGAATTTAACTAAAGAGTGAAAACAAACTTCTATAATGAAAACTGTAAAATATTAATGAAGAAAATTAAAAAATGCATAGATGAATGGATTAGATTAGTGTTCATGGATTGGAATAATTGATGGTTTTTTTGAGACACAATTTCCAATTCTAAAGCAAGGTAGTGTTAAAAAGTCCATACTACTCAAAATGATCTAAGGATTTAACACAATCCCTATCAAAAACCAAATCAGGCCAGGCGCGGTGGCTCACGCCTATAATCCCAGCACTTTGGGAAGCCGAGGCAGGTGGATCACGAGGTCAAGAGATCGAAACCATCCTGGTCAACATAGTGAAACCCATCTCTACTAAAACTTAGCTGGGCATGGTGGCATGTGCCTGTAGTCCCAGCTACTCAGGAGGCTGAGGAAGGAGAATTGCCTGAACCCAGGAGATGGAGGTTGTGGTGAGCCGAGATCACGCCATTGCACTCCAGACTGGGTAACAAGAGCAAAACTCCATCTCAAAAAACAAACAAACAAACAAACAAAAAAACAAATGACATTTTTTATAGAAACTGAAAAAAATGATTTTAAAATTCATATGGAATCCTGTAAATCCCTGAATATCCAAATCAATCTTGAGCAAGAATAATAATGTTGGTGGGACCTCTTTCCCGATTTTAAGACATATTACAAAGCTACAGTAATCATAACATATGATATTGACATTAAAACAGATGCATAGAACAATGGAACAGAATAGAGAGCCCAGAAATATATCTTCACATCTACAGACATCTGATATTTAACAAGCATACACAGAATGTACAAAAGAAAAATGATAGTCTCTTCAGTGAATTGGGCAATAGGAAAATGGTATTGGGAAAACTAAATATTCAAATAAAGAAGAATGAAATTGGTTGGATTTTATCTCACAGCATGTACAAAAATCAACTCTAAATGGATTAAAGACTTAAATATAAGACCTGAAACTGTAAAACTACTGGAATAAAACAGAAAATAAATGCTTCTTGAAATTTGTCTGTACAATTTTTTGGATCTGACACCAAAGGCACAGGAAATAAAAACAAAGATAGACAAATGGGATTGCTTCAAACTAAAAAAGCTTCTGCATAGCAAAGGAAATAATTACCAAAGCAACAAGGCAAACTATTGAATGGGAGAAAATATTTACACAATCATGCATTGCTTAACAGTGAAAACACTTTCTAAGAAATTTATTGCCAAATGATTCCATCATTATTGGACATCATAGATTGTACTTACACAAACCTAAATGGTATAGCCAACTAAACACATAGGCCATATGCTATAACCCATTGATCTTATGCTACAGACCTATATAGAATTTTACTCTACTGTATATTGTAGGCAACTGTAACACACTGGTAGGTATCTGTGTATCTAAACACATATAAACAAAAAAGCATAGTTAATATAGCAATATAATCTTATGGAACTGCTATCATACATGTAGTTAATCATTGACTGAAACATCTTTATGTGGTGCATGACTGAATCAATAATGGGTTGATTACCAGCATACATAAAGAACTCATATGACTCACAAGCAAACAGCCAAATAACACAATAAAAACTGGCGAAGTGATTGAGTACACATTCCTCAAAAGAAGACATACAAATGGACAACAGGTGTATGAAACGGTTGTTAGTCTCACGCATCATCAGGGAAATGCAAACCAAAACCGTAATGAGATATCACTGGACCTCTGATAGAATGGCTATTATCAAAAAGAGAAAAGAAAACAAGTTTTGGTGGGGATGTACAGAAAAGGGAAGTGGAATTTGCACACTTTTGGTGGGAATGTAAATTCATATAACCATTGTGAAAAATATTGTGAAAGTTCCACAAAAAATTAAAAACAGGACTACCTTCAATCCAGCAATCCTACTTTTCATTGTATATTCAAAAGTAATAAACTCAGGCTCTCCAAGAGGTATCTGTACTCTTAGGTTCACTGCAGCCTTATTCACAATAACCAAGATATGAAAACAACGTAAGAGTTCATCAACAAATGAATGAATAAAAAATAGATACTCACACACAATGGAATATCATTCAGCTTAAATAAAAGAGAAGTATTGCCATTTGCAATAACAACATGGATTATCCTGGGTGACTTTATGGTAGGTAAGATAAACTAGACAAAAAAACAAATACTGCATGGTCTTACTTATATATAGATTCTCACGTAGTTGAACTCATAGAAATAGGACAAAAATAATGGTTATCGGGATGATGGAATGAAAATATGGAGAGATGTTTGTCAATGGGTACAAAGTTTCAGTTATGAAAGATAAATTCTGAAGACCTAATGTACAGCAATGTGACTATTGTTAACAATATGGTATTGTACACTTAAAATTTTCCAAGAGGGTAGATCTTATCTGTACTTTACACACACACAGTCACATACACATTCACGTATATACACACAAAGGACCAAAAAATGTAACTGTGTAGTGATGTATACGTTAATGACTTTTTGGTGAATATTTCATAATGTATATGTATTTCAAATCATCAAGTTTTACACCTTAATTATATACAATTTTAAATTGCCAGCTACATCTCAATGAAGCTACATCTCATGAAAAATGATTTATTGTCTTGTTAAGTGTTTTAGTCCATTTTCACGAGGCTGATAAAGACATACCTGAGACTGGGCAATTTTCAATAGAAAGAGTTTTCATGGTCTTACAGTGCCACATGGTTGGGGAAGCCTCACAATCATGGTGGAAGATGAAAGTCACGTCTCACATGGTGGCAGACAAGAGAAGAGAGCTTGTGTATGGGAACTCCCTTTTTTTAAAACTGTTGGATCTCATGAGACTTATCCACTATCAGGAAACAGCATGGCAAAGACCTGCCTTCATGATTCAATTACCTCCCACTGAGTCCCTCCCAGAATAAGTGGGAATTCAAGAAGAGATTTGGGTGGGGAAGCAGCCAAAGCATATCATAAAGTGACTCTCTTTGTATGTTAAGGGGTAACTTTATTGTTCATTTTGTTGTTTTGTGTGGTATTTTTATTGAGATAAGAATTGATAACATAAGATTTGCCCTCGTAACAAATTTTAAGTGTGCAGTACAGTATGAACTATAAGCACAGTGTTACACAGCAGACCTCTAGCATTTCATATTGGACACTTTAATATTACTACTACTACTAACTTCCCCACTCTCCACACTGGGAGTGTGGGATAAAAAATATTATAATTTATCACATTTAAATTTTGTTATGTTTCCTTTTTATGAATTCACTAAAAACATAACTTCCGAATTAAGATTTAAGTTTAATGTGATCACTGCCACATTTTATTATGCTTCTTTTAATACTAATATTGCATTACTGAAACTTTATACCAGCAAGCTAACTGTAGTAGAAATGATTTTGGAAAGTGTATCTCTCTATAGTCACAAGGATATTAAGAGAAATGGAAGATTGCTATGAGATTAAAAACAAGGGCTCATGCAATTATATTTGTATATTAAAAAAAACAAAGCAACAAAAATGTAAAGAAAGGAAACATTTGAGGAGTTCTGTTCAAATGTTGTTTTTTGGCTCTTTTAAATGATAAAATGCCTTGAGTTCTGCATGTTTCTGATTTCATGATAATTTTCATTTTTCTCCTAATACCTCTGTAAATATAGACAGATATATTTTCTTTTCTTTTTTTTGTGACAGAGTCTCACACTGTCACCCAGGCTGTAGTGCAGTGGTGCAATCTTGGCTGACTGCAACCTCCGCCTCCTGGGTTCAAGCATTTCTGCTGCTTCAGCCTTCTAAGTAGCTGGGACTAGAGGCATGCGCCACCACACCCAGCTAATTATTATTAATATTATTATTATTATTATTTTGTATTTTTGGTAGAGACGGGGTTTTACCACGTTGGCCAGGATGGTCTCAATCTCCTGACTCATGATCAACCCCCTTCGGCCTCCCATAGTGCTGGGATTAGAGCCATAAGCCACCGCACCCTGCCTGACAGATGTATTTTCTAAAATAGTTTCTCCTACATCTACCTTCCACATGAAGAGCATTTGCGAGTTATTAAGAGTTTACCAGACAGCCTGACACAGTCAAAAATATCACACTCAGGTACTTCTCCTTTCCTATTGATGCCTCTTTGTGAAACGGTAACTTCATAAAATTACTTTCCTGGAGGTCTGAGGAAGTCCCTGGGCATCATTTCCTTTTGTTCGATTCTTTATTTATTGTTTGAGACAGGGTGTCATCTGTCATCCAGGCTGGAATGCAGTGGTATAATCACAGCTCACTGCAATCTCTGTCTTTGTCTCTCAGGTTCCAGCAATCCTCCCACCTCAGCCTTTGGAGAAGCTGGAACCACAGGCAGAAACCACCACACCTGGCTATGGGAATCATTTTCTTAAAAAAAAAAAAGCGTATTCATTCAGTTACATCACTAATACATTCTAATAATTTCTGAATAATTATTTCTCTAAACCATTGCGGCCACAAATGCTACATAATGCAGGTTGGTTTTGGATTTTAACATATTAATAAGTGGCATATACATCTCAAGTTCATTAAAACCAGAGCAGCACTCTGTAATAAAATATTCACATTTTTCCAGTGATTATAATAGTCATTCTATGTGAGCTAAATAATTGCTAAAAGAAGACTCATGCAATTCAGGATTGCTTTCACTGCCAAATCAGTTGTACAAAACCTTCAATGACACAACCACCACAACAACAAAAAATCTTTTGGTTTTTAAAACTTTTCGAGTGTTGGAATTGCTACTGTGATATTGAGAAACATATTATTAAAAAGAAGGTTTAAACTTCATGAAACTCTCTTTTCTTATTAAAAGTGATATTTGATCATTCAAATCTACACATTATCTGGATTCTAATTGTAAGGCTGGTTGCCTTGCCTGGAGCTTGGACATGCACATCTCTCTCCACGCCCACCTCTGCACTCCACACTGAACTCTGCACTCAGCATCTAGCTCAGTCCCACCCAACTCTACACTCCGCACTAAACTCTGCACTCAGCATCTAGCTCCGTCCCACCCAACTCTGCACTCCGCACTGAACTCTGCACTCAGCATCTAGCTCCGTCCCACCCAACTCTGCACTCCGCACTGAACTCTGCACTCAGCATCTAGCTCCGTCCCACCCAACTCTGCACTCCACACTAAACTCTGCACTCAGCACTAAACTCTGCACTCAGCATCAATGCCCATCTCTGCACTCCGCACCACAATCTGCACAAGGCACTAAACTCTACACTCAGCACCTAGCCAGCCGTTGGAAAACCTGCCAAAATTTGAAAGAGGTCCCGCCAAAACCTGCCCAATAGCACAGCCTGCTCACCGGAAATCCTGCACACCTACCAATAGCAGCTCGCCCCATCCACATCCTGTTTCTCCACCGCCAATCAGAACGCCTTCCCTCCCTATGAAACCCCACGCCTGAAAAGAGTCGGGCACAACTTCCCTGGCCCCTTTCCCTGGGACCACAGAACCTCATCCGGGAGTTAAATAAATTGGCATTTAATTTTCTTGTGCTGGCCTCAGTTTCCTCATTTTAAACTCGGCAATAAACCTCACAAGGCAATAACCCTTACACTAATTATATAGGCAATTAAATTATTTCATTATCTTTACTTTTTACCTTTAAGTAAACGGAATGTAGACAAAGGTATCATATTTTTTATGTCATCCGCATGAATACATGGGTCAGAGTTTACTATTGCTTATTGTCCTTTTCCTCCCCACCCTGCATAGAGTTACTTAAATAGATTTTTACTTCAAATCCATGTAAAGCAATGAAATTCCATAAGACCATTTAAGCATTTTCTGGTATGCATACTGAATTAATATCCTGAATTTTAAAAAACATATATTAACAAATAAAAGTATTGCCAAGAAGAAAGGTGATATTGAACTGAAGAACCAACATTTTGGCAAAGCATCATTACCCATAGGAGTCCCATTAAATGCTTTGGCACAAAAATTGGGTAAACAACATGTGGTTTAGCAAATTCATTTTAGCCCCCAGGGAAGGACTTTAGCATAGGGAGAACAATATGGAACATTAACTTTTACTGTGTTTCTCAAATGGTCATTGCTATTTTGTGGAGATGAAGATCCAGGTAATATTACAAAGTTTCTCAAGCAATATGATCTCAAGCATGCAGGCATTTCATACTTTAATATTACTACTACTACTAACTTCCCCACTCTCCACACTGGGAGTGTGGGATAAAGCAGCATTATAATTTATCACATTTAAATTTTTCTTATGTTTCCTTTCTATGAATTCACTATAGAACATAACTTCCCAATTAAGATCTAAGTTTAATGTGATCACTGCCACATTTTATTATGCTTCTTTTAATGTGTAGTTTTTTCTCCTTTTTCTCATTCCGTGTTGAAATAAACAAAGTCCATCCAAATGAGAGCGGGCAGAAGCTGTTTATGCAGTGAGTCAGCCTGCATCACTTGTGTTTGCCACAGACTCAGAGGCAGGCAGGTGAGTGTGAAAGCTTTAGGTTAAAAAAGGGGAAGGCTTCAGTTATGCTCTGAAAGAAGAGTGTGTGAGGAAGTTGAGGGAGGGCAAACTCAAAGGAGAGCATATTTTGTGACTGCTAAAGTGGTTGTGGGGCTCCTGCCCTATGGTAGGGCTTGTGGAGTGGTGGGGCTGGCAGGGCTTGGGGCTTGACTTTCTCTGGTTGATCTTAAGTTGCAAGACAGGGAGAAAAGAGACAAAGTAGTTGATCAAGTCCTGACCTTTCTGAGCTACTGCTTCAGAGGTTGTGGTTTGGTTCTGGACTGGTTGCTGCAGTGGTTATGGGTCAGGTTATGGGCCAGCCTCCTCTGCTGGCATGAGGAGGCTGGTAGCTGTCTACTTGTATATTCAGTATCTCTGTAGGCCTTTATACATGCACCACTGTGACACAGACTCTCAGCAGAGTACAGGGTTTCAGAACTTCAGCCCCTGACCCCATTCCTTTCTGCTTTGAGACTCAGTCACACAATTGATTCCAGTGTTTTACATTTTAGATAATAGAGTAGAAATGTTCATTTTGTTAACTGTTTGAGTTTAGAGAGTATGTAGTTACGTATAGAGTATGTGGCTTAAAGTCACATAATTTGCAAATTTAAAATTCAACTACCTCAAACTCTCATAAAGGTTTATCATATTTTTTTAACCATAACTATTTGGAGATGACCACAGCAAGAAGAAGACAGAAATCCTTAAGGATAATTTATCTAAACTAATTGTAGTTAAAGCATTACTGGCTTATAAAAACATGATTATGGTCTCAAAAGCAATTACACTTATAGTATTTTCATTTAAGTTTTAGATTACATGTAATATAAACTATGCATACAAATATGAGAGTAACATCTATGTGTCTCAAATGGTGATATTTTATGGCCATATAGTACAATATATTGAACCATATGGGAAACTGAAACTGTATGAAATCCAGCACTGAGCTACACCTCTTTTATTCACTACTATTTTCCTATCACGTTTGGTGACACAGGATACATGCTCTCATTCACATTTAATGATTCTTGATCAGTTCTCCCAGGACTCTCCCCTACACACGGACATATACATTAATTATTCATGGCTATTATCATTTATTACCAAAACTTGATTCAGAGAAGAAACAACATATAGTTTCTTCTACATGGAAAAAAACTATTTTTAAAATATCAGTAATCTTGCCTTAGAGTTCCTTTGTGAATTTCATTTTTCTTGATTATCTGTTTTCTCTGCTTCATCTTCAAGGTAATAAATATTTAATGTGTTGAGTTTATTATTTATGTGTGGAAATTTTTTTTTCATACCGTGCCATTCAACAGTTTTGAAACTTGTCATGACAGATCCTATATTAGGTACTATAAGTAAATCTATGGCCCTTACGGTCATGAAGATTTGTCATTTTCATATCGGTATTTTATTTTAAAAATATTTACAAAGTACTTACAGAAACAAAGAACTTAATATTTTTTCACACATTCTTAATTTTTGTCCTAATCTGAGAACTCAAATTTGTGTGTTGGGATTCACTCAGTGTGGCTGGCAAAACATTAAAGGGAATATTAGGGAAAGGTTATAAGATACAGTCTCTAACCTTTTGGAAGGCCGATAGGTTTTTATTAACTTACGGAATGGGCTGAAGGCAGCCAGTTCTTACGTTAGAGTATTAGGTCAGAGAGTGAGGATTAGGGATAATAAAAGCCTCCCCAGTTAAGTCTGTTTACCCCACATTCCTTTGTCTCTGTTTACTCAGATAAACTTTGTGCTGGATGGCCCTCTCAGGGGGATGTTGAAGGGAGAGTACCATTAATGGTGTTTACTTTGGGCCCCAGAACCAAAAGCTTTTATCATTCGTAAAACCAGTCTTTTAACCATATTAATTATCCACAAGCATGTGGGGAGTAGTGGTCAGTTAGCTGCAGTTGCCCTCTGAGAGCAGCTTAGGACCATCCCTAGCCCATTCGATTCTCTGTATTCTGGTGTGTGTCAGTACATTTATTCATTCGTTGCTGAGTCAGGGTCTGCAGGACAGACCTTCGAAGACGGTCTCAGGTGGTAACCCCGACATGATCAGCGCCACAGCTGGTGCCCTGTGTGAAGAGCCTGGTGTGAAGAGACCTGATTATGTCATTGTCATAGAAGGCACCCAAACATGGAGGGAACCAACGTGATTATCGCTGCAATGAAGGAAAGCGGTGGACCCCCTGAAAACGGAAGGTGAAGTCACTGGTATCCACTGGGGATTGCCAAGTTTAGGGAGAATTGTTTCAGGCTAGGAATTCATCATGGGACAGCAATTATCAGGGCAACAAAGGCAGTATCTAATGCAAACTGCTGTTTTTCAAAGCCCATGGTTCCTGGCAGAAAGCGTGCTAGATGTAAAGCTCTGGGAACAAGTGGGGAGAAATCATGCATTTATTCATTCATTGCTCGGTCAGGGTCTGCAGAACAGACCTCCACAGGTGGTTATCAATGTCTCATTTGTGGTGGTTTTAGTTACTATTGTTATTTCTGTCTATGTACTAACGTTGTAAACTTGAAGTAACAAAAATATTCTCAATTGTTACAATCATTAATTGTCTTAAAAAAAACGGGGTTGAAAGTGGTTCAGTTAGACAAATATAGTTTGTGGTGTATAGTGTGAAGTAAAAAAGTCTCTCAAAATAACTCTCCAAAATATATCTTAATTACTTTGCTGGTTTTAACATATGTTCACAAATTCTTTGCTGGTCTTCCCCTCAGGAGGTAGGCTTAATTGCCCCCCCCTTGGGTATGAGCTGGACTAACTCCCTTCTGCTAAACAGAATAGGCAAAAGGAAAAAGGATAATTTTGCATCAGAAATATCTGGCAGACACTACTATAACCAAGTGCTCAAGCTTAATATCACCAGTGGGAAGTATGTGAATTTAATTTTCCCCTTGATAGGCTGCTAGGAGCAGCACACTTCACTTCTCTGGCATTGTCTCAACATTCCCATTGATACAGACAGGAGGCTGGGAAATAGTGGGTAGAAGAGATCGGGTCCCTGGTGAGGGCTCCACCGTCAAGGCTGGGCCTGTGCTGTAAATGAGAACTTTGCATCCCTGTTTTTCCACTGGAAAGTTGCTTTTTGCCCACCCCTTCCCCAATTCCTGTCCCCATATAAACTCAGCTGACAGAGAGATAAGCAGCCAAACATCTAGAAGAGAAGAAGCAACTGAGCATCAGATATTACAGATAGAAGCAGCTTAACTTCTGAGGACATGACTCTGCAGAGAAGCCTAGCCAGAGGGAGCAGGGCTTCAGAGAAAGGTCACTTTCTTTCCACTTTCCAGCTCCCCATCCTGTTGAAAGCCACATCCGTCACTCAATAAAACCTCTGCATTCACCATCCTTCAATTCCATGTGACCTGATTCTTCCTGGACACCAGACAAGGACCAGGATACCAAATAGGGAAGGGTGTAAAAGGCTGTCACCCTGACTCTCCACTGAGCTTGTTAACACTTAGCCACCCATTGATGGCAACTACTAAAAGAGCATTAATTTTAACACGCCCCTAGGTGCTACCATTGGGCTGGAGCCCAAAAGTGCTTGCCCTGCCCCGGTACCCACTCATTTGAGTGCTTCCCCTCCATCAGGGGTTTGAATGGTGGCAGTCAAGTAAGCAAGCTATATCCCTGTTGCAAGTCCCTTGAAGTGGTCCAGGGACCTCTCCCATCTCACTAACATCAATTTTATCACGAGAAAACATTAGGCACACTCAAACAGAGAGACATTCTAAAAATTACCTGACAATACCTTCAAAAGTTTCAAGATTGTAGTGGAGAAAAGATAATTTCATTATTTTCCCTTCTTATATTTTTAGTTGGGACACTCTTCAGAACACACAAGTCAAATTAACAAAAGAAAAATAAGCAGATGTTTATCAGTATGTGCTGTAACCACCGTGAGGAAAGAATTAATTTAAAACTATTTCTCCCTCAAGGCAGTGGTCTAGGGACCTTGCTTAAATACTATTTTAACAAAAGCCATAGATTATATATAGTGACAAGACAAAGGAGAGAGCATTTCCTGTCTTTTATAAGGTGGGAAAATGTGGGAAGATAGGGATTTTGTTCCCAGACCCCTCTGGTGCCTGCTGATGCCTTCTCTGGGCTGATGTGCAGAGCTGCTCCAGTCAGAAAGGCTTAATGTCCTGACATCAGGCAAATAGAAACAGGCAGATTGCTTCTCCGCATTCTGTGTCTTCAACCTTACAGTCCTGGGAGAGGAGGGGAGGGAAATATTTTAGTTTCCTTCAAGATCTTAAAAAATACGAAAAGACAGAGATGTTACAGGTCTTAGACAACTAAAAAGACATTACAAGTAAATGCAACCTGTTATACTGGATTATATAATGCTGGAATAAAGGAAAAGAGCATTAGTGTAAAAAACTGGAAAAATATGAATAAAGTCTGTAGTTGAGTTAAACCTATAGTGCCAAAATTAATTTATTAACTTGCATGCATGTGCAACAGTTAAGATGTTAAAATTAGGAGAAGCAGGATGAGGGATGTACAGAAGCTCTGCACAGCCTTTGTAACTCTTCTGTTAATCTAATTGCTTTCAAAAGCAAAGCTTTAAAAATAATGATCTCTATCATATTACCTAATACTGACTGATTATGAACATACATTTCTCAATCAACCTTCCCTCTTTGCTTGTATGCTAATGTCAAGTTTCTGTTTTAAGTTCTCTTATTTCTCTTTTAGTTGAAATGTGAACACTAGGCAATATAAAGAACACTCTACCATCTGAAAAATACAAGAATCTTGGGAATTTATGATGAGCTATTACTTTGCATCTAGTCCTTTTGCAGTGGAAAGAGCTCTTACCTGAGTATCTGAAGATTCAGTTCGGGACCCAGCTAAAACGCTAACAGGCATGTGATGATGACTGCATAATTTAACCTTTCTGAATTCAAATTTTGTATCTGAATATTCAATTACCTTTATTTAGATTTAAAGAATAGCAACTCTGTCATAGGCAATTTTAGAAATCAGTTGTATCTCTAAAAAGGAAGTATTTAATGTGTGTTTATTAAGGTTGCTAGTGTAAGTAAATGTTGAAAATAAATCACATCTGTTATAATAGCATAAAATAATTAGAAAACATAATTTAAAATATTATTTACAATAACTACAGAAAAGAGTAGCTAGGAAAAAAAGGGAACATCTTCATGAATTGAATAATGATTTAATGCAATGCCAGTCTGATTCTAAAACCTATATAAAGAGGAAGAGCAAGAGCAAAGACTTGCTTGAAAATGTTTGAGTAATAAGACTAGATGAATACGTTGAATACATTTACCCTGCTAGATGTTCAGAATAAACCTATAGTAATTAAGGAGGTTGGGTAATAACACAAAGAAAAATAAATGAGGCAGATGCTGCATCTAGAGTAAATGCAGAATGGTATTTTCTGCAGTGATACAAATGAGAAAATCAGTTATCTATATAGGGAAAGTATAACTGATCATTAACACCATAGACAACCGTTAACACCAGAAAAGATCAAGATGTGATATGAAAAGCAAGGCATTAAGACATGTAGAAGGAAGTGTAAAAAGATAATTTTATGTCCCCGAATAAGGAAGCATTTTATTTAAATCAGCATAAAAAGCACTAAATACACGGGAAAATATTGATACAGTCAGTTACTGCAAGATTCTTTTGAAATCAAATAATACTGTAAATAAAATGAAAACCCAAGCTATAAATTAAGACAAGATACTTGTTAAACATTTAATCGAGGAAGGATTGGCATTCAGAATATACAAAGAATATTAAAATCAATAAGAAAAATAATCCAACAGAAAAATGATCAAATTACATGAACGAGTGTTTTATAGAAGTATCACATAAGTCCAATCAAACATATGAGTCATTGAACATCTCAAACCATGCCCAACTTCATTAGTAATGAAGAGACTGAAAACTAAAATTATGGGAGTTACTATTTTTACACGTACTGCATTAAAATATTTAGCAATCTTATTATTGGTAAGAATTTGGAGCCAAAGAGGACACTTAAGCGTAACTGGCATGAAAATGCGTTGTTATAACCCTTTAAGAAAACATTGAGACACAGTGTAATTGTTTTGACTGTTTCCATACCCTGTAACAGAACAATACCATTCCCAGATATACATGGGCATTAGCAGACATTAAAAGGCTGTTTACAGCCGCGTTGTTCAAAATAATAACAGGATATCAAGCAGGGAAAGGAAATTGATGTTAGCTGCAATAACAATGTAGATGGGCCCCAGAAACTAATACGCAAAAAAAAATTAATTTCAGAAAAATGTATTTAGCTTAATACTAGCACGAGTGTGGAAAGACTATGACATAAAGTGGCCTGAAATAATAATCAATCAACAAAACAGGGGTTTATTTCTCCTTATGTGGAAGTCTATGTGAGTCAAGTGACACCCTTTGTCATCCCATTCTGCTCAACATGTAGTAACTCAGAAATCCCAGCTGTCTCCAAGTATGGCTTTACTGTTCAAAATGTGGTCTCCATTATTACTACAAAATGAGAAAATGTGCATAGATAACTCATGATCTGCTCTTCTGTGCTCTGGTCTGGAAGGAATACTTGTTCTTTTAATCATTTATCAAAAATATTCAAGAGGTCCTAAGTGCAAGGAAGATAGCTAAATGTGGGTGAACACTTGGCTGGCTAAGAAATAGCAAATTGACTTATTTCAACAGTTTTTAACAACGCCAATACAGCAACAATAATATATTGTTTAGGGCTAACAAAAGATGATAAAATTAAAAAACACAAAAAGGGTAAAAACTAAGAAGAATGACTACATTAGGGAAAGTGATAAAAGGATGGGGATCAGAAAGGTGAAGACAGCGTCAGTAGTGTTTTATTTTTGGTTTTGTGTCACTGGATCACGATATTTATTTTGTTGTAAGTAGTTCTAATATAACTTACATTTAGATTTCACACTTTCTTTCTTATGGATAAAAAGTTTTATAATAAAGATAAAGCATAGCCATAATGTGATCATTTTAATTTTTTGAAAGATGGGCTTCCTTTTCTTAGAAGAAATATACAAGGAAAGTACTCACTATCACATTAAGGCATAAAATGACTCTTTAGTGAAAAACCTATAAATTTCTTCTGTGTTGTAAATTTTTAATATCTTTTTCTTGACTGTGCCTCTCCCTTCTTCTCCTGAGTTATTAAACATATTAAATAGCATAAAATTAAACTTTATGTTACCCCTAAGTAATGGCAAATCAGTTCTAAGATTGATTTTGATAATCCACGAAAGTCAAGATTTGAAATATTTTATTCATGCCCTAAAAATTAGCTGGACTGAAACTACATACATAAAAGTGTCCGGAAATTCAAAGCTGCAGCCAAATCTGGCCTTCGGGAGAATCCAAAGAAAATTGCATTCTCGGAGGTTTCCCCATCGAAACCTTCATTTCAGAGCCCCAAAGCACAAAAACCTGGCCTCCTGACTTATCAATAACTTCCTTCTAAGCGATTCTCTTCTTTTCCTCTTATCCCATAAGCTATTTACAGATAATACTTTGGTGAAGTCAATCCCTAGTGACCTGCTGTTTCTCAGGGAAGACAAGTGTTAGTACTCCATGATATACTCAAGTCAGATTTTGCACAGCCAATATAATCTTTCAGTTTTTCCTGAGGTTTTGGAACTCACTGGAACATGACATGCATCGTAATTAGTCTGCAACATGGAAGGAGTGAAAGAAATAAGCTTCATGCTAGAACTCTTGTCACGAAAGCCACAAGATATGAATGGAGAAAAAGTTTCTGTGGGGTTTAACCTCCCCCAGTTTTTTAGTCTCTGACACTTCCCCCACGGTCCCAAGCAACACCACTTGCATGGATAATGGAGATACCATGTCTAGGTGACTCTGAGAAGATTCTAGTCTGTGTCTTGTGGGACTGAGGGATCTGTACTGTTTTGAATGGGTCAGTGGAGATTCCTGCAGTTTCCAAAGGTAACAGTTTCCATCCTTCCTAATACCTGAGAAGCCATTGAAATGATTTCATCACAATAGAAATGTAAGAACTAATTTTGAACATTCTTTCAAAAAAATGAAAAATATTATCAGAGAATTATTTTTTAGGAAAAGCATAATGATCAAAGAATTTCTTCTATCACTGTCCTTCTGATTAGAGAAATTACTTGAATTATCTTTTTCTGTGTAAGTAGGAATATCTCATAAATATGGACTCTTTTTTTAAAGGTGACTATTGAAGATATTTGTGAACAAAGTAATGGTTTTAGAAATACATAAATAATTTATATAGATAAAACAATAAATATATTTTTTTCAAGATTGGGGAAAAACACAGCATAGTTTGTTATGCTTAGAAATAATGAGTTTTCACAATTAATAGAAAAACTTGTGGTTTTAAGCAAGACATATTTTTCTTTGTTTATTACCTCAAAGTTATTTATTGTTGGTGCACCTGGCATATTTTAAATTACTTCTGGCTATAGGGTCTTTAATCAACACTTCTTTAATGGACTATGCACTACTAAACAAATCATTAATCAATTTGAATATTAAGGAAGAATCACTGTCAGTGGCATCAGATTCCTGCCCAAGAGAGTCACAAGCACTTGGCTCCAACCTTTGAGAGCCATGTGAGGGGCACCCAGCAAAGGTGAATGTGGGCTGTCCAGAGCCTTAGGAGTCCCACTGTTTCCAGCCAAAGGGGAAGGGTACTGTGTGTTGGAAAAACTCCAATATGTCCTAAAGGTGGCACCCTTACCCATGTGGACCTAGTAAGCAGGCATTAAGCAAAAGAAGATAATTCTTGAATCTTAGTCTTTGGACTTGCTCAGGATGTTATGCCTTTCTTCTTTTCTAATTCTTTCTTTTGGAATGGAAATATCTATGCTATGCCTGTCCCACCGTTATATTTTGAAAACACATGTTTAATTTCACATGTTCACAACTAGAGAGCAATTTGCCTCATTTCTTGAGTCTCGATTACATCTAATTCAGTTAATATTTAGAAGTTACTTGGATTTAGACTTTAAAGATGATGCTGGAAAGAATGAATATTTGGGGTTATTGGGATAAAGTGTTATTTTCCATTCAAGAAGGACACAACTTTTGGAGGGCTGTAGGTGGAAAGCTATAGCTCAAATTTTTGTCTTTCCTCAAATTCACATGTTGAAATTCTACCCTCTAAAATGACTGTTTAATAAGTGGGGCCTTTTTGATGTAATTATATCCTAGGGGTGGAGCCTTTCATATTTAGTTGAGCCTTCCATAATTAGCACTTTTACTAAAGAAGCCTCATAGAGATGTCTTCTTCCCTATGAGCACTCACCCAGAAGACAACCAACAATCTATGAACATTTATATTTGGACACACTAAACATTCAGAATTTCTGAAAAGCAGAAATTCTTACAGATGATTTTTAATATTAAGAGTACTATTAATGCTAGACATATTTATGCATGAATTCAATCAAAATTTAAAAAGAAGCTAAAAGTAATCTCTAACTTTTGTATCCATGAATATTTACTTTTGACTTCAAATTGTAGGCAATGAAACTATTCTTCAATGTTTTAGTTATAGGTTTTATGTGAATCTACCACAATTGAGTAACCTAGTAAGGTTTTCAGAGAAATCAGAATTCCTATATTGATTGGCCACTAACATTTTGTTTTCCAATATCATCACACCCATACATATACAGCCACAAAACAAACACCCACAACATCTTTTTATTTTTTCCTTAGAGACAGGACCTCATTCTATCATCCAGACTGATCTGCAGATTGGCACACAATCATAGTTCACTGTAACCTGGAACTTCTGGGCTTACGGAACACTTCCGATACAGCCTTTTGAGCACTTAGGACTACAGGCATGCGTCACCATGCCCAGCTAATTTTTAAAATGTTTTTGTAGAGTAGGGGTCTTGTTATGTTGCCCAGGCTGGCACTCAAATAATTCTGAAAGTACATCTTCCTTAGAAGTTACTGGACAGGAGTCTGTCTACCCTCTGTTCACAGAGTACCTCTGGAAAGACAATGATTCTCTACTAATTACAAATTTATTTGTTTCGGACTGTTAGCTGACATGCTTCCTAAAGAAACATAAGATTTTTTTTGATCCAATTTATAATTATTGTTCATGAACCACAGTACTAGACTATACATTCACTATCAATTTTATATTTAAGTTTTGTACTATGTTACAATTAAAATAACTTGTCCATAATATTATAATGGCCAAATTACATATTATTTCAGTCTTTATCTCTATTTTATCTTTTTGAGACAGAGTTTTGCCTGTTGCCCAGGCTAGAGTGCACCATCATGGTTCACTGCAACCTTTGCTTCCCAGGTTTAGGCAATTCTCTTGCCTCAGCCTCCTGATTAGCTGGGGTTACAGGGGTCCACCCCCATGCCCAGCTAATTTTTGTATTTTTAGTAGAGATGGCATTTTACTATATTGGCTAAGTTGGTCTCAAACTCCTTACCTCAGGTGATCCTCCTACCTCGGCTTCCCAAAGTGCTGGGATTACAGGGGTGAGCAACCATGCCTGGTCCAATCTTTATATTTTGATATATACATGATATTAAACTAAAGATATAATGTTCCATTTGATGATATTTCACTAAAAGTGGGACCTGCAAAGTTTTCAGTAAGAGGTCAGTTAGTACTATATGTTTTGATATCCATGTGTGGTCTGTGTAGTAAGTACTTAACTCTGCCACTGTGGCACAAAAGGAGATACAGACAATTTGTAAATGACACAGAGCTGTCTTCTAACATATATGTACAGATAGTCCTTGGCATTATTTATAATGTTACAATGGGTTAATTGGGACGTCTACTCCATGGTAAGTGAAGGAACACCTGTATTGTATTTATAAAATAGGCAGTTAGCTGGGTTTGGCTCTCAGCATTGTTTGAAAACCCTTGCGCTATAAGATAAAGTTTCCCAGAAACAAAGAAACGATGTTTCGTTAAGCTTTCCCATAAGCCCTTTGAAGCAAACATTTGCATATAATCACCCATACCTTTCTTCCAGACATTTATTTTTAATTTGATTCTCCAGTGATTGTCATTTTTCTCTTGTCATGCAATAGCAACAAGAGAGTGGGTCTTTTTTCATTCTGGAGCATGATGAAGAAGCATTGTTTTACATATTCATAATTGGGCCAAGATTCCAAGAAAAATTTTATTTGTATTGTTAAATTTTAGCCACCATGAAATAACAAAATGATAAGGAAATACCCAATATGATAAAACACATAGTAGAGTTGCGTTGATAATTTAAAATTATTTATGCATAAAAGAAGCAACAGGCTATTCTGTACTTAGGGAAAAGATTGCAGGTTCATTATACTTGGGGAAGAAATCCATAAGCTATATTACTAAAAACAAAGGAATTAAGTGACCATCTGCAAGCTGGATGCTGACTCCAACAGTTTTCTTCTTCTAGTTAGATGTCTTTTGAGAAGTTCAATTTAAAATTGTAATTATGAAGGGGAAATCATAAAATCATAACTTCAGTCTAATGAATGAATCCTCCCGCTTCTCTTAAGATGAAATTCAAATTTTAAAAGCCATATCGATATACTGAAGGTTTCCAATCACAATTTTCAACTCTGTAGAAACCAAATAGGAAAATAAAGCCAAAGGCAAGTTGACATTTTAAGAAAGATCTACCACAAAAGTTAGAGATGAAAAAAATATGGGTATGCAACAAAATCAACACTGAAAGAGAAAAACTGAAATAAGAAATATTGTCAAGATACGAGAAGATTTTGTAACAATAAAACAAGATTAGGATATTATTAAAAATTTGGAAAATGTAGAGAACAAAATTTCTGAAAAATGAAAAAGAAAAATTACCAGAAAAAAGGTAATAGAATTTTTCTGCAGGACAGTAGTACAAGAAGGAAAAATAAAATTGAGTAAATAAAAGCAAAAATAAAAAGAGGTGAAAAACAGAAAATAACATTTAAGAACATTCGAGAGCTTGTCCAAAAATTCCAAAAATCAGGAATTCAAAGTTCCAGATATAAAACTGAAAAAGTTGCAGGAGATATTTTTTCTTTTTTTTTTGAGGTGGAGTTTTGCTCTTGTTGCCCAGGTTGGAGTGCAATGGCATAATCTTGGCTCACTGCAACCTCCACCTCCCTGGTTCAAATGATTCTCTCACCTCAGCCTCCTGAGTAGCTGGGATTACAGGCATGCCCCACCATGCTCAGCTAGTTTTTGTATTTTTAGTAGAAATAAGGTTTCTTCATGTTTGTCAGGTGGTCCTGAACTTCTGACTTCAGGTGATCTGCCCACCTCAGCCTCCCAAAGTCCTGGGATTATAGGAGTGAGCCACTACACCTGGCCTCAAGGAGGTTTTTAATATATATATTTTTAAATTCAAGAAATAAAATAAATGGTTTTCTAGGGTAAAGATGTCCAATGAAGGAAAAGTTGATGAAATTAAGCAAAACAAAGCAAACTATTTTTTGGAGGGAGAATAAAATGAATGGAGAAACTTACAACCAAAAGTCAGCATGTCATGTGCACAGTTCTACATTCACTTGTCCAACAGAGGCAAAGAAAGGCTATGCATAGGAACATGTAGTGGATTTACATTCACATGGACACAGGGAGGGGAGCAATGCACACTGTGGCCTGTGGGAGAGCATCAGGATAAATAGCTAATGCATGACGGGCTTAATACCTAGCTGATAGGTTGAAAGGTGCAGCAGACCATTATGCCACACGTTTACCTATGTAAAAAATTCGCACAACCTGCACATATATCCCGGAACTTAAAATAAAATTAAATTAAAATAAAAAAAAATAAGGCTATTCCTTTATTGTTTACTTTTTATATTGGAAGACATATTATTTTGAAAATATAGAAGAAACTTAGGAGAAAAAGAAAACCCTAAGCAAGTTTCCTAAGCAACTGAGTTGTATTAAAGGGATCAACGATCAAGGATTGCTCTAGGCTTTTCAAATGTAACGTTAAAAAAGAGAAGTCAATTCAACCTTAACCTTAATATCATTGAAATTATTCCATATCTCTTACTCCATATTCAATCAAACTACCAAGTGTCCAGATAAAATATATGCATATATATGTATATATATATATATAAATATATATTTCTGAGGTACACAGTCAGAAAACTTAAGCTTATTGAAAATAATGGAATAAGAAATTAGAGGCAAGATATACAACATACTTTGGAAGATAAGAAAAGTAATTTACAAAATTATAGAGAAGGAAAATCTCATTCTGGGTGATGTACCAGTCCACAATGAAGCAGATCACAATCCATGAGAGACACTCCTAAGACAAAAAGTAATAAAATATCTAAGGTTTTAGTTATCAGATGATAAATGGATATTTTTGCCATCTGTGAGGTTGGACTAGTGATAAGAATAGAGCAAGCAAAGTGAACAAACATAAGACAAAAACTACACTGAGAAAACAAATTGTGCATACAAAAGAAAAGGTAATTATGACTGGATACATGGCTGAATCCAATTTAGTGATAAAATGTTAAAACTGCATATTGATTTGAAGCTATGATAAAAATATTGAGTGCTTGAAACAATGGCAAAAGCGTAGCCATGTAGTAAGTTATGTGGACATAAGAAAGCCGAATATTTATTTCCATATTGGGAAGTCAACACATAATAACTGAATTAGAAAAATACGCAAGTTGTCATTCAACTTTATACTAAGAGAGAAAGATACAAAGTATTAATTAAACAAATAGAAAATAATTGGCACTGTAAAAGAGTAGGAACAGGACTCAGTAGTGGAAGTTATATTTTTCTTGAAATAATTTGATTAAAGGATAATAAAACAATTGAAAAGATAAGGAAGTAAATGGTAAAGAACAGATAGGAAACTCATATTAAAGAAGCTTTTATGGTAAAATATTAGATTTTTTTTCTGACAGAGTAGATAGGAAACAAATCCAAGAAGTATGTCAAATAGGTGAGGGATAAGATTTTTCTCAAATTATCAATAACAAGAGAAAACCAAAAATACTTTTTTTCTGATCTTTATATCACATAATACTTCTAACATCAAGAGGTTCTTGTTATGCATTATTTTGTAAATATATAGGTATATATGTGTTTATATTTATATATATAAAGTTATATAAAAATTATATATATGCATATATGTATTTATATTTATGTATATATATAACTTTTTATATATATGCATATATACATAAATATAAATACATATATGCATATATATATATAAAGAATTTTATATATATACATATATAAATTTTACATATACTTTATGTATATAATTGTATATATTTATACTTATATATATTTTATACATAAAATATATAAAATATATATGTATATTTATATACATAATACATATAATTATATATATTTATATACATAAAAATATATAAAACTTATATATATATGTATATTTAAATTTTTTTTTTTTTGAGTCAGAGTCTTGCTCTGTAGCCCAGGCTGGAGTGCAGAGGCACAGTCTCAGCTTGTTGCAACCTCTGCCTTCTGGGTTCAAGCGATTCTTCCACCTCAGCATCCCAATTAGCTGGATTATAGGCGCCCACCACCACCCCTGGCTAATTTTTGTATTTTTTAGTAGACACAGGGTTTCACCATATTGGCCAGGCTGGTCTCAAACTCTTGACCTGGTGATCAGCCTGCCTCGGCCTCCCAAAGTGCTGGGATTACACGCGTGAGCCACTGTGCCTGGCCTATTTTTATGCTCCAATTTCACAAAAAAAAAATAAATAGAAAAGGTAATGTGTATGAAATTGATATAAACACAATTGTATTGACAAGGACCTTACTTAGAGTTATTGACTTCAGAACTCCTTTATTAATACAAACTTTTACGTTTATAAGTAATAGTTTATAAGTAAAAGTTTATTACGCATAGCTTTTGTTTATCCATCAATGTTTATCAATACTTATTCAAAAATTAATTCAAGCAAGTAATAATAAACCATCACGTGTCAACAACAGAAACATGTTTTTAAAAATAACTTTTAAACACAATGTAAAGCAATTGATGAAAATAGTGGCTTCATTTTACATTTGTTGCAAATCTCTTTAGTACCCGACTTAATCGAAGGCATTTGGGTTCCTATATTTGTTTCTGCATTGAAGTTGTTTCAATATGAATTAAGTTTGACATAAATGAAGAAAATCAGACCTACACAAATGTATTTGGAAAAAGGAGTAGTCTTTTAATGGACTCTTCTATGGTATTTTGCCAATAGTTGGCAAGAAACAGATTTTTTAAAGGATAATTGTAATGTGAGATCTAAAAGTATGATAGATAGATAGATGATAGATGGGTAGATATAAAATTTTGTTAAATTAAGATCCAATGGTCTATTTTGTGCTTTGAGAGACCTTTTATTCCTACAATATTCTGTAATATCATGCATTGTTCATTTGGGAAAGTATTTGTTGTGCAGAGTTTTTAAGATTTAATACATTTTACTATGCATATAAAATAACACATTTTTAACTTTTCGGTGGATTTTATCAGACAAATTTGTAACTGTCCAGAAGCTGCCCACTTCACAATGACAGATACAATTTTTTCAAAGTTACAATTACAGCTTTATCATTTACAAATTTATAATTTAACAATACTTTAGGCAAACTGTCTCATTCCTCACAAAAAATATTTTAAAGTAGGTGCATACAAGTTCAAGTTTAAATAAAATTAGGAATTTTTAGTGCTTTATCAAAGACTTTTTTTATTTTTTGAGACAGAGTTTTGCTCTTGTGGCCCAGGCTGGAGTGCAATGGCACGATCTTGGTTCACTACAATCTCCGTCTCCAGGTTCAAGAGATTATCCTCCCTCAACCTCCAGAGTACCTGGGATTATAGGCACTCACTACTTCGTCCAGCTATTTTTTTTTTTAGTAGATATGGGGTTTCACCATGTTGTCAAGGTTGGTCTTGAACTCCTGACTTCAGGTTATTTGCCTCCCTCCCAAAGTGCTGGGATTACAGGTGTGAGCTACCTTGCCTGGCCTATCAAAGACATTTTTAAAAGAAATTGATTCTTTTCCAGCTGTGAGTTTGTGGTGGTAAAGGATGCAATGACTATTTCATAATTTGATGCCATATTAAGAACTACTAATGTAAACTATAGAAGAAATACTAGTCTTTCTAACTGTGCTTTAATTTAATTATAGGCAATGTTTGTCACAATGAATTTTAAACAATCTAATATTCTAGATTCAATAACTTATAGTACCAATTTTGGGTCATGTATGCATTTGTTTCTACCAACAAAATATTTATTTTAAGCATTCCTAAATTTGAAATAACAATTTGTTAGTTTGGAAATAAATATTTGATTGACCTCCATTAATAATCAGCATGGAAATGAAAAAAAAAAGTTTCTTTTATTATTTACATATATATGAAAAAATACACACATTCACAGCAATTTCTATACCAGATAGTTTGATAAGGAGTTTCTGTAAGCAATTTTACTGATAGGATTATTTATGATGGTAAAAGATAAATAATTGTATTTCTCGCTCACTGGAGTTAATACTAGAACCTTGAATGCTTTGATTATTATGTAATTTTGAGATCTTTAAATATTTCTTTTTTGTTGTTGTTTAGTGGATTAATTACTAGTGAAGAGTAGTTGGTGAACACAGTGAAGGGGAAGATGTTTTTAAATTTTTAAATGCTTAAGCCAACTTGAAAGAGCCCTTGGCTGTTTCTGTATATTTTAATTCTTTTTTATACATCATATTTTAAAGTAGGTAAAGTTTACAAAGAATTCTGAATAAGCATTTATTACATGTGTTAATCAGATTTTACATTATCTTTGAGAAAGTATTATAGTCTATCTCAAGAATAAACCATGCTCAAAATTCTGTCTAAACTAAAGTTCTAAAGTGCTTTCTTTTTCATAACTACAACTGTATTTCACAAGTGTTGCTATTTTCTAAACCTAGTTAAATTTTTAACAGAAAATCAAATGTCATCTCTTTAAAATAATGCCTTATGGAATGTCAATAGGATTTACTTAAAATTGTTATAATTAGTATAATTTTACAACAAATCGAAATACAACAATTAATATTCTTAAATTTTAAGCTTTGTCTACACAATCCTATTAATGTTTAAAAATGAAAAATAGCAGAAGATATTTGCATTTCTTTAAAATTAGAATTCACTGCTGCAATTTCTTCCAGATGACTATCTAATTCTTGTGATGTAAACAGCTTCATGGGCAGTACTGAAACTATAGCAGTTTCAGTTTTCTCCCAGCTGTCAAGCACCTTGCATCAACAGCTGCTCCATCTTTGCCTAGGGGCCAAGAAAGGCCTGGATTTCAAAAGAGAGAAAAATTGGCTAAGAGCAAGGAATTGATAATCTAGTCATTTGAATGTAGACAGTTATTCACTAACTTGTTTGGAAAAGAAGGTTTGGATTCATGTTTTATCATGTAAAGTTCAATTGTTTGCTTCAAAATCATTGATCTGATAGCAATTTAATAGTGAGATATAATATTGGGTAACTAGAAAATTATGTGCTAGAATGTTTTACATATGAATAAGGAATTAGCTGGACTTTTTTAGATTACCTGAGACATTTTTAAGGTAGTTCATTCTCTCTCTGGACATTTATATGGCCCAAATATCCTAACATTAATTTGATAATGAAATTATCAAATGTTAACATCATTATCAAGTATTAACATTTATTTCGAACAGAGCTTTGATGTGGACCATAGGGATGGCTAGGGCTAAGGAGACGTGGACGTTCAGAGTGACGTAAGGGAGGTCCGACTAGCCAGACTGGTGAAGGGTCTCAGTGAAATCTGAAAACAAATCAAGGAACTTCAATTGCAGTTTAACACTTTCCCAACTGAGCTGTTCCACATTAACTCATTAAAATCTACATGCCCTTCCCCTGTCCATTTCCCTTCAATGATGTCCAGGACCTCATGGCAGTTGAGTATTCATTTCTTCTGCTTGTGCCCCCCAGATAGTGGAAAGTGTGTGAAAACACAGAGATGGGGTCAGAAGAATGCAGCTTTGGTTTCTGCATCTTTAAAACGGGAACATTCCAAATGAGTCTGTGGTGTGAGAAATAACCAAGAGTATTAGTTTGTCTAATGGGAGGGATGCTCAGGTTCCACTTCTTCGTCTGGGTTTTGGTTACAAATCTGCAGCATTTTTATAGTTGGGAATCAATGTTAATGAAGACAATAAGTATATATTGAGTCTATAAGTTATATCATGTAGAATATACATGTTTCTCTTCATTTAGGAGAGATGGAAGAGGTAGTCAGAAAATAAGCAAGTAAATGAATAAATAGTAGTGTTTCTGGGAGGAGGTAAGAGAAAGAACAGAAAGGCTTCCACTAAGACAGGCCCTGGCCCACGTAAGTTCAGTGCCAAGGCCACGCAAACTCCAACCTAATGGACAGGGATTGTGGTAAAGTCTGTGACTGGCACATCCTGGAGAAAGAAAAATTGAGGCAGAGATAAAAATCTCCTACTGTGAGTGGCACATGCCCAGTCCATCTAGGCCATAATACTGGGTAACTCCATCCTCATTATACAGTCATTTAATACAATTCACATGTGTTTTTTGCCTCCCTGAGTGGACTTATATTAACAAGTTATGAATGCAAACAGGCACAGTTTAATTTCAGCTACATAACATAAACTGCCAATCAAATGACATTATCCTGTCACTCAAACATAGCCCAAGCTTCAACTTCTCCCCACAAACCCCGTAAAAGTATTAACACCCTGAACTCTGTAAAGAAGGGCTGATCACTTTCCCTCTGAGAATGTATTACTACACTTCGATAAACTACTTTATCCTTGCATTTTGGTGTTAGTTTGCAATTCTTTGCTCACTATCACAGGAACAGAGATGGCTAGTCCAGAGCTCCAGCTCTGTTGATCTCCTCAGTTGAAGGGTCTACCCCAATGCAGAATCCCAGGTAACAGCAGGACATTTTTTGCATTGACAGAAAAGAACAAGAAATGGTATATTACTTTTAATAGGGCTGCCACAACAATTTACCACACACTCTGCGGCTTAAACAACATAAATGTATTCTCTTACCATTCTGGAGCCCGAGAGTCTGAAATCAAGGTCTTGCCAAGGCCAAGTTCTCTCCAGAGACTCTAGGAAAGAGCCCTTGGTTGACTCTTGCAGCTCCTGGTGGCTCCAGGTCTTCCTTAGATTGTGGTTACAAAACTTCAATTTCTGTCTCCATCTTCTCATGGATTTCTTCTCTTCTCTGTGTTCATCTGATAAGGATACTTGTCACTGGATTCAGGAATCACCAGGACAAAGCAGAATAATCTCATCTCTAGATTCTTAACGTAGTTGCATTTAGAAAGACTATTTTTTTTCCCAAATGAATTCATATTCACATTGGGGATTGGAATATAAAATTCTCTCTTTGGGTGTCACCATGCAACTCACTACAAATGGCATACTATGAGAGAGGACAACATAGATGAGAGAACAATTTCTAAAAAGGTGCTCAGGGTCAGTGTAAAAAAGTCAAAATGTGATTATTTATGTTAAAGTATTATTATCATCGTAAGAAAAAATAATCCAGGCTAAGAGCTTAAATAAGTTCCTCAAATGCTGTAAAATCATATTCAGAGCTTTCAACTGGAAGTGTGGCTGGGTGTTGGAGACATACTTAGTATGGATGTAAGTTCATAGTACAGTTAAGCACTGGGTGAATTTGGTGATTTAGGCTGGGCTATTTCAGGTAAGCCATGAAGGCATTTAAGAGTATGACATTAGTATTCTCTGTGAGAGAGAAAATACAGTGAAGGC
The DNA here is from genome assembly GCF_049354715.1 of Callithrix jacchus. NCBI lineage: Eukaryota > Metazoa > Chordata > Mammalia > Primates > Cebidae > Callithrix > Callithrix jacchus. Next base: position 180,990,963 of record NC_133503.1, read on the forward strand.
ATATGAATCCTCTTTCCAGAGGAGATACAGGTACAAGAGTGACTAAGAATAAACTTTAATTGCAATCGAGTTTTTATCCAAGGTATTAATTATATATATTATCAAAAAGTGAAAAAAAGAAGTTCTCCAATTCTCTTTAAAATGATATTGCACTTTATAAGCATCTTGCAGCATCCTCTTCCAACTATCTCCACAAGCCGTGATGAAGCAGGTAGTTCTCAAAGACTGGATGTTAATGATGTTCTTACGGCTCCATTCCACTTTTCTAAAACTATGTCAGATGAATTATTTTCTTTCAGCTAGCTTGTCATTGATTATTTTCACTCTCACTTTTTTGATTAAGTTTTGTATCACATCAGCAGTCATACTGGATAGTTTGTATTTTAAAGTTTGAATGCATTTGTGAAGAGTTGACACTTTCTCTGATGATGATGACGTTAGTACACGATCCCTCTTGTTTTTTTGAGACTGAATCTTGCTCTGTCACCAGACTGGAGTGCCCTGGCATGATCTCGGCTCAGTGCAACCTCCACCTCCTGGGTTCAAGTGCTTCTCCTGCCTCAGCCTCCCAAGTAACTGGGACTACAGGCGTGCACCACCACGCCCAGCTAATTTTTGTGTTTTAGTGGAGACTGGGTTTCACCATGTTGGCCAGGATGGTCTAGACCTCTTGACCTTGTGATCCACCTGCCTCGACCTCCCAAAGTGTTGGGATTACGTGAGCCACCACGACCATTCACAATTCGTCTTTATCTGGGGTTATTTCTCTTCCTGATTGCTACATGTTGGCCAAGACACGAGTTTCTTCAGAACCACTTGTATGAGACACTGGGATTTGCTGACTTAGGCCTCTTAGATCCCCAAGAAGAAGAGCTGTCCCCAGGGGCCACAAAAAGGGCCCACAGAAGTGGAAGTTGAAATTGCCACCTGGACAATTGGGGCTTTCAGGCCACTAAACCAAAAGGAAAATAGCAGAGATCACTGAATTGTAACATTTGATTCTATTAGAGGGGTTTGGGAATCAGTTTACCATCACACAATGAGCTTATGTATGAATGTGCTCTGGACTGAGGGAATTCCCTGGGGCATGAGTAGGGAGTAGCATTTTCATGTCTAGTAAAGTAGGTCACTAACACATGCAGGTGTGATTACCAATATTTAGACTCTCTAATAGTTGAAGTCTGATTCTCAACGATTTACCTGTCAGGTGAATTGTGGGTAAAGGCAAAAAGAATCTGGAATGGGTAGCAAAAGAATGAAATGACAAATATCAATATTTGACCATTTGACCAGAGTTTGCAAAAGGTATGAGGGAATGAGGACTGGAAGTGTCTTTGCAAGCACTTTTTTTTTTATTCTTATTACTCTGCCATCTAAAGTACTTATATTAATAGTGGTTAAACATATTTATAATTATTATTAAATATCATATAATGACGGAGTTTGAAAGACGTTTGTGGCTTAATTAAAAAAAAAAAGTCCTCCAGGATGGGTAAAGTGGGAAACTGGATTGTTTGCATTTTTTGTTTTTTTTTTTGCAGGAATCAGTCTTCAGTTACGTCAATAGCATTTACACCACATTTGGTGGTTGCAGTACATTGCTATTGCCTTTATTAGAAACATTGAATATAGGTAAAATTTGTGTGTGGATTCACACCCGACAAACTTATAAGCTGCGCTTAGTTTTCTCTCACCATCTCAGCATCACTCTCAGACACTCCTGAGTGTCTTATGTATCATATAGAAGAATCTAAAAGGTACATTTCCCAGAATCCTGTCCTTGTATGGACCTGGGTTAGAGTTTTCCAGTGCAGGCACTTCCTCAAGATTTGGGAGGCAGAAGGGGAGAAGACATTTTTTTCTGAATTCAGATACATCCAGATGAGTAGACAGACGTGATGCCTTCAGAACCAACCTAATCCCCTCCTCATGTAAATGGCTAGTAGAGGATACCCCAATGCTGGTGAAATAAAGCATCTTTTTAAAGAGACTTTGAAAAACTTTTTTTACATTCCTATAATAAATATAATTAATATGTAGGATATAAAACCCATAGCAATTAAAATTTATTCTCATTATTTTTGTGTCTTTATACAAACTATTTTAAAATATAAAAGATGTAGACATACTCTATTTTGCGCATATGCGAGCTACATCCACTCTAGTCCTTAATACTGTCATAACTAATAGAATCATGATTTTAATTTCTTTTTCTTTCTCCTTTTTCTGAGATGTAGTCTCCCTCTGTTGCCAGGCTGGAGTGCAGTGGCGAGATCTCAGCTCACTGCAATCTTCGACTCCCAGTTTCGAGATCCTCCTGCCTCAGCCTCCAGATTAGCTGGGATTACAGGTGCCTGCCACCATACCCGGCTAATTTTTCTATTTTTAGTAGAGATGGGGTTTTGCCATGTTGGTCAGGCTGGTCCCGAGCTCCTGACCTCATAATCCACTCACCTTGGCCTCCCAAAGTACTGGGACTTTTAATATTTTACAACTGTGAAGAAGATATAAAAATGTGAATAAAGAATATGCTCTGAACAGATACAGACTTTGGATGAGTAAGTAGGTAATTTTATTGTTTATAGACAATAGTAATATCAAGGATCTTTTGTCTTTGTTGTTATTTTTGGTTTATATATTTGTTGTTTATACTAACCTACCTTAAAACTTCTGAAACAAGCAATATAACAGTATTTCATTTAAATATAGCTAACTGGAGTTTTGGCATTTTATTATATTGTTTAGTCTGTGTTGTTTTCCTCTTTGTTAAAATCTCTGAAGCCTGCATGTATGACTTGGCTTCTTCATGAATCCAAATACTTAGCATGTCTGTGGCAGTCTTTCTAGTTCCTGTATTTAGAGAGAACTACCTCATTGTGTATAGAGATGGTATCTTTTAACCCCATCAAGTTATTTTGTAGTTAGCAGGTAATCGTGAACTGGCTTTAAGCCCATCTAAAGAATATCTGCTTCAGATAATTTTGTCATGAAGATATAACTATTCTATATTAATCACATCAAATAAAATCTCTGTGCAAACCAGAAAAAAAAGATTCAAATAGAATAATTTTCTATTTACCAAGTCAACCATATTTGCATGCAAACTCAGCCTTTTGTAAGTTAGGCCTCTGTGTTCAACTCTCTATGCTTGTCCCTGCAGAACTTGATTATATAGTAAAAATAAATCTGTTAATTGGAAGGTTCAAGAGGGGCTACAGGATTAATCACCACCTTTCCCCAGAAACTGTTTTTTGTCCAAATCGAAATAAGCACTATTTGAGATTGTTAACCAGAAAATCTTTTTTGGAAATGGACTAAAGTGATTTGTTTCCATTTTTCATTCTTTATATTCTCTCTAGCTCCTGTTGGTTGACAAAAGTGGCATATGATTGCATATGAGTGTTTTTCTACTCCCTTACTTTTTTTTTAACCATTCTGGGAAATGTTATGAGGATAATTTCAAATAATGAGAATTAATTAGGGGTCTTAGAGCAAATAATATTTCCCTGCAAGAGCTTAGTTTATAGTAGTGTCAAGAGAATGCTTTCAAAAAATTGTATAATAATCAATCTGTACTCTTAACTCATTTTAGTTATTGTAATTAATGAATTGTCAGTGATTAAATTAATTAATTACTCTATTTTTTCTATGAACTTTTACCTTCTCCTGTTCTTTAGTGGGATTTCTATTCTAGAATACCTTTTCATGAATGTATATGTAAAATAGATATATATTGAGTTTTCTATTATTGATGTATTAGCCAGGGTTCTCCAGGGAGACAAAAACAACAACAGAATATGTGTGTGAGGGACAAGATTGGCCTGGGACACACACACACACACACACACGCGCACACATGCACACAGGGTCACATACACACATATGGAGAAAAAGGAGGGAGATTTGTTTTTTAAAAAAATGACTCATATAATTTTGTGGGCTGGCAAGACTGAAAATTGCAGAGCAAGCCAGAGGGCTAGAGCCCCAGGGGAGACATTGTAGCTTGAATCAAAAGGCAGGCTGCTGACAGAATTCCTTCTTACTGGGGAAATCTCAGTCTTTTTCTCCTAAGACATTCAACTCATTGGATGAGGCTTACCTGATATGGTTTGGTGTTCCTATCCAAATTGCATGTTGAATTGTAATCCCCAATGTTGGAGGAAGCGCCCTGTAGCAGGTGAGTGAATCATGGGGGTGGATTTCTCCCTTGCTATTTTCATGATAGTGAGTGAATGAATTCTCAGGAGATCTGTGGTTGTTTAAAAGTGTGTGACACATTCCCCTTCCATCTCTTCCTCCTTCTCTGGCCACATAGGACGCGCTTGCTTCTTCTTTGCCTTTTGCCATGATTTTAAGTTTCCTGAGGCCTTCCCAGTCATGCTTCCTATGCAGTCTGTGGAATCGGGAGTCAATTAAACCTCTTTCTTTATAAATTGCCCAGTCTCAGGTAGTTCTTTATAGAAATTCAAGAATTGACTAATACACCTACATTACTGAGATTAATCTGTTTACTTAAATTCTATTGATTTAAATGTTAATCACATTCTATAATTACATTCACAGCAACATTTAGCCTGTATTTGACCAAATATCCATGTACTCTGGACTGGCCAAGTTGATACATAATATCAACGATCATATTCACTTGTTTTCATTCTAGAAATATTCATAGTTAACATTTTAAGAAAATGGTAATACAAGCCGGGTGCAGTGGCTCATGCCGGTAATCCTAGCACTTTAGGAGGCCACGGTAGGCAGATCACAAGGTCAAGAGATCGAGACCATCCTGGCCAACATGGTGAAACCTTGTCTCTATAAAAAAAAAAAATACAAAAAATTAGCCACGCATGGCACATGCCTGTAGTCCCAGCTACTCAGGAGGCTGAGGCAGGAAAATTGCTTGAAACCAGAAAACGGAAGTTGCAGGGAGCCAGGATCATGCCACTGCACTCCAGCCTGATGTTAGAGTGAGACTTGAGTCCGTCTCAAAAAAAAAGGAAAAAAAGAAAAAAAAAAAAAAAGACAATGGTAATGAATTTTAGCTACAGAAGAGTTTCAAAAATTTAAAAATATATAAATTAAAAAAAAAGAAAATTCTGGTATGTCACTAATATCTGGAAACAACCCTATTTCAGTATGTGACTCCTTGTTTACCTACATACACACAGTCACATAGAACAAGAAAGGAAATAACAGGTACAGAAGTTTTGATTTTTAGAAAATCTTTGGAGAAATTGCATATTTGAATTGTGTGTGTGTGTGTGTGTATTTTAGTTTTATGACTTTCCAGGGTGTCTCAGAAAACTTGAGAAGTTACTTGAACTGGTCCAATAGTGTTTGTGGTGATGATGTCTTCCTCAGAAAAAACACCCTTAACCATAGAAAAAGGTAAAAATGACATTCATCAAGCAGTGTAACGAAGAAATTTGGTCCATAGTAGAAGCGTAAAAGGAGAATAGGTAAATTTTCTTTTTAATGGGAATCACCAGGAATAAAGGTGCATTTGCCTTGGGTCCATCCAAAAGTGACAGCCATTGCTAGGGCATCTGTGACAAGCCTTGTTTATTTTGGCAGTGCTGAGCTCCTGCCTATTTTTTTTTTCTAAATGCTGAGTCCTTCCTTGTGTTCTCAATCATGCCCAGAAACAGATTAATCACCATGGTAACCATGATGGAACTGCATATTTAGATAGATAAATATATAATTTGATAGATAAATATATAATTTGATAGATAAACAGACTAGTAATAGAAATTTGCATTTAGATATTTGAAAATGAATTCAAAAGGATTGTGAACAAAGGCACTGGTCCTGTATTCCAAGACACTTTAATTTTAAAGGAGTTTAAAATTTCCCCTAGGCCCATTATTTGTTTTTTTGTGTGTCTGTATGGCTGGGGGTGAGGAGGGAGTGGAGGGCAGTACAAGGAGAAACTTCTATTAAGAAAAACAAGGATCTTATAATGAATCTAGTTTGTTCAAAGAATACCAAAGTCCTGGTACTTCTGGGTTATATATGACAATAAGGATTCCTAGTGGCTGGTTTAAAAACTTACACAATGTGACTTAGGCCCCTGTAAATGTGGAGAAAACTTAACTTTTTTTGGAAGAAGAGCTATGGTCATAGCTGAGAAACATGAATGATGTGTGAGCACAAGTCTCAGTGGCACTCGGATGCACGAAATGAGTTTAGAAATACGGCATGATTCAAACAGGCATGGTGGTGCATGCCTGTAATTTGAGCACTTTGGGAGGCCAGAATGGGTTGATCATGAGGTCAGGAGATCAAGACCATCCTGGCCAAAATAGTGAAACTCCATCTCTACTAAAAATTCAAAATTAGCTGGGCGTGGTGGTTTGTGCCTGTAATTCCAGCTACTCAGGAGGCTCAGATAGGAGAATCGCTTGAACCAGGGAGTAGGAGTTTGCAGTGAGCAAGATTGAGCTACTGTGCTCCAGTCTGGTGACAGAGCAATACCCCTTCCCCCCCACCCATCAAAAAAACAAAACAAAACAAAACAAAACATGGCATGATTCTGAGAATTCAGAAGGATGAGGAGGCATATGGTGAATCCAGTTAGGCCATATCAATTGTGATAATCCTAGAGTTGCAATTGTATACTACTAGGATGGGTTGGGGGAGCTTGGATAAGGCATTGTAGGTTCTATGACTAGGAATGAGAAATTGCTTTCAAAGGTTGGTTTTATACAAAAGATACAATTATGAGCCTGGGTCTTGATTTTTGGTACTAGAGGATTCCCTTTAATACATAAAGAGTGAATTTCTGAAATGATAGATTTCTTAATGTCAGTTTTCACCTTGGTTAACCTAAACATGGGTGATAATAGCTGGAGCAGGAAAATAGGATGCATATGTCTCATGGAGTAGTAGGAAAAGGGAAAACACAGGGCAATTCAACCTAATTTTGCATCTGTAACCATGGAGGTCATGGTTAAATAGGAGGAACAAATCATTTAAACTAGTTATTTTGGGAATGGAAAAGTATTGTTAATAATTCGGTTAGACAATGGGTGCAAATGGGGATGTTTGGGCACACTCATTAAGGCAAATTTTGCATGCATCAGCTGGCACACTTATACACTTATAAAATGGGAGAACATGATTCATGGAATTACTTAAGACTTTGGTTCTGTGTCATTTTGGACTTAGTGGCACTGTCAGAACTGTGAGGAATGATGACTTCCCAGGCATATATCACCTACTGAATTGTGTTTTTAGTTACATCTATATAGGTCTCATCTTTAACAAAATTGTAAATTTCTTGAGAGAAGAAACTATGCTTAGTGCTGTATATGGTGTGGTAACGTATACATTAAAGGTGAAATCAAAAGCAAAACTAAAGTGGGAGGGAAGATTAGTCAATTTGTGATATTGACATTAAATCTCAAATACTTCTTCTGTTTCTCTTTCCATCTTGTGGTAATTAAAAGGAAGGATGACATAACAATAAAACATCAAAAGTGTAGAAAGTTACCAATTTAAATTATATAGTATGCGAATTACTTTTTAAATTTCTAAATTGTCGGTTTACAAACTCAATTGTCAATATTTTGGTATTTATTATAACAGTGATTTTAATTTCAACTTTATTCTCATCAATTTAATAGAAAAAAAAGTAGATTAACAAACTACTAAAACAGTTAAAATATTCGAGGCTGAATTTTTCACAAATATTCCAGCCACCCATTGCAGACATTAATTATTTTACCCAAATATAGCAAGTAAATACATGCCAAAATACAGGAGTGAAACTTACCAGATGTCCAACAGCCTCAAGCCAGACAGATAGTGGTCAAAACTTGAAAACTCACAGATGTAAGACAGTCTGTTATTTTGCTTCAAGCACTATTTTTATTCTAGGAAAGGCAGTGAAGTATATGACATTAGAGAAAAATATTTATATTATAACTTTGCAATTCTGATTCTATGAAGACATTATCTTTATGGTTTATAGGTATCACTTCATTAATTCTATTTATCCCATTTTATCCATAGTTATATGGTTGGAATAAAATAATTCATAGACTGAATAACAATTATACATACATTTAGTTAAATAAAGGCTATTACTTTATTTCTTAAATCAACTTTATGATATAAACAATGTGTTTTATAAAAATACAAGAAAACATTAATGATTCTTTAAAGTATAATTTATTATTATTTTTAAATAACATGCATTTAGTGCCTACTGTGCAGGAAGCATGTTGCTAAGCATCGTGCCAGGACAACAGAATCTTGGTTCTTTCTCTCATAGAGGTTACATTTTATTAGAAAGGTGTCTCACATTTCCTGTCCTCTTAAGGGAATAGACCAATTTTGTATTTTGCTTCTTGTATCAATTGTTTAAAGGAAACACATAAAAAGCTGAGATGATGAATCATGGGGGTGAAAGGGGCAAGGGCTACTCTAGATAGCCTGGTGAGGAAAGGTGTCTTGATAAAGAGATGTCATTTATTCTAAGACTTAAGGAGAGAGGTGCTGGTCCTGTTAGGACTCAGGGAAGGAGCATTACTGATTGAGGAAACACCATGTGAAAGGGCCCTGAGGAAGAAAACAACTTGTGTGTGTGTGTGAAGAATGGAAAACGGTCTTATGTGGATAGAGCAGAGTAGTGTGAAGAGATGGGAGAGAGAGCTTGGGTAGATGGGGCAATGCACAAGAAGAACAAGTTTATTCGAGATGCAATGAGAAACCATTGAAATGCTTTAAGAAGAAGAATGCTGTAATGAGATTCACACTTGTAGAAGTATTGCTATTCTCTAAATTAGAGAATAAATGACTGAATATAAGAAAGCAATCAATTCAGTTATAAGAGTGTTAAGTTAATGGAGTGAAGGGCGATTATGGCTAAGACTAGGAGTTGCCAGTGGAGATGAAAGAAGATGAGAATAAGAACAGGAGGATACTTCCTTGTTTCACTTAGAAGATGAAACTGTCAGGGATTGTTGAATGATAAGATGGGAAGAATGGTAGGAAGGGAATGGAAAAGTATGGGTGATATCTTAGGTTTCAAGTTTCAGTAACTAAGAGGACTATAATGTTCTTTATTGAGATAGTAAAGATTAAATTGGAGGAGTAAGTTTGGATGCGGAAAAAAATCAAAATTAAAGGTAGTTTTGGACAAGTTAATTTTGAGAGATATTTAAGGAGTCCACATGAAAATGTCAGTACAAAATTGGATGTACAGGCCTGGGTTTTGAAGAACGTTCTGTTCTGGACCTATATTTTTGGGAGTCATTGTTACTGTGATAATAGAATAGTTTAATTCACATAAATTGATGGCATCATTCAGGGAAAAAAATCTTTAAAACGAAGAGAATCAAATAATTAGTCTATTTATGCAGAATATTTGTTGGTTGGGTAGAGCTTTTGAATCACATCATACTTGCTCCTTTTTTCTGTTTTGCTTGCCTTTCCACCAAAGGATGACCCTTGCCTGATATCAGTCACATGCTATTGGACTTCCCAGACTGCAGAGCTGTGAGCTAAAAAAATCTCTATACGTTATATATTACCCAGTTTGTGGTATTCTGTTATAGCAAGATAAAATAAAATATGATGGACCCTCACCGTATTTGTTTTAATGTTCATTTTGTTGTCTGAAAAATATTTTATAACCTTAGTTCTTATAACATTTTATTATAGAAATTATAACTGGAATAACTATGAAACATATACAAAGTTTTAACAATACAATTTAGAAAAATTTTTAAATTATTTATTATTGTATTTTCTTTCTGATTCTTTAGAATTCCCTAGCATTTTCTCAATATGAACAATCATGTGCAGAAAGTATGCTTTATCATTGGTTATTATTTTTTTGGGAGGGCTTCTGGAAAGCTGGAACCAGGTACTTCCTCATTTAAAATATTGTTAATAACATTCATTTCTGCTTCTGCTCAATTCTGCTTTGTTTATGTCTCCTACCACAAACCATTTTTTCTCTATTCTTGAATTCATACACCAGAAAATATAGTCTCTAGTCTACTTTCAAGTTCACATTCCTCAACTCAGAGAACATAAAGAATGGCGAATGTCAGTCACAATTCCAAATTTCTGGTAAAATATTTGATGACAGCAGCCTGGTGACAGTCTCACACATAAACCTAGGTTTGTTGATGGGGTATTGAGGAGGCCATAATAGATTGGTATCATGAGTGTTCCAGTAATACTGAGTGGAATTTTGGTGGGATTAGTTAAGAATATTCCAGAAAAAGGGATCACAATTGATAATCAAAGTAGTAGGTTTTCCAGTTTTATTTTGATATAATACAGTTCCATTGTGATTTCAATAAGCTATGTTTAAAATTGAGATTGCAACAATGTACTCTTTAATTAAAGGACTCATTCCTTCTGTTTAAAAATATGTTCATCCATTACCTTTTGGGAATATTTGTTGATCCATTTCTATTTTAATTTTTTGAAATTTTCATTAAATGTATGTTGAAACTTTAAAGTTTATACATTAGTTCTGCTAAGGACGGATGTAGCAGGGAATAGATCTTCTTGCTTTTTTATAGCTCACGGCTTGTTGGAGAATAGAGAGGTGAATATAACATGAAGGTTAAATTTCAGGGCCACTCACCTCATGAGCTCCAAGCAAAGTATTTATGGATTCATTCATATTTTTTGTAAGATAATAGATTTTCCCCTGATATATTTCATATTAAATCAATCATTAAAAATCATCTATTTGCATATACCTAAAATTTCTATGCCCTCTATTATTTGCCTGACAAAAACTCACCTCCTGACATGTACTGGTGCTGGATGGCATGCCTTTAGACACTGTCACTAATCTCATTTGATCTTTTGATGCTGTGCAGCAATTCAGTCTCCTTAGCCTGTTCAGTCTCTTACCCTCCTTGATGACTATTTCAGATTTCCTTCTCTCTTCTCTAAAATCCCTTCTTCATTGTTAGCATCAGGTAATCTTTTCCATCATCTTACTGAGACTTTAAAAATAAATGTAAAACTATTTTTCACTTGGTCATACCATAAAATTACATGCCCATTTGCAAATGTGCTCATATGATGTTTCTTACTTTCTGTAATTATTGGATTTGTGCCTAGATCCCATCCTTTCTAACCTGTTTAATGACATCAGTCTAGTCATCATCCCTTTCATTTCATGGATTATCAGTTGGGCAATTCCCATAGCACACAAACTGTATTTTATCCGTATTCAAAATAAAACAGTAATAAAAATCTTTTGACTTTCATATATTTCCAATTTAGTTGTTGTCTGTACTTTTTGGGTTTCTTCTTTTGTCTTGATTGCATGCTAAACACCACACTTTTGCTATGTATTGTCCCAGTGCCATTTTTTAACCAAGGTAACCAATAGTTTTCACATTGCTAAACTATATGGCCAAATCTCAGTTTTCATCAAATCAATCAATAATATTTGGCAAGTTGATAACTACATTACCTTTGAAACAATTTATTAACTTAGCATTTTCACTGCTTCATCAGCTACTCATTCTCCTCCTTTCTTGGTTCCTCTTCATATCCCAAGCTCTCAACCTTAACATATCTAAGCAATCCCTTCATTTTCCTACTATACTTACTACTTGAGTAATCTTATCATGCCCCATAGTTTAAAATACTACCTGTATGCTCAGAGTCATGCAGGTAGTGTTTATGTTTCCATTTTTTTAATGGTAGATGAATATAACCACATAGAAACTTTTAAAGGACCTGTCTGCTATGCAATTCAATCTTAAAATATTGATGATGGAAATCCTGATCTTTCTTTCTAAATTCTTTTCTTCCAACCCTACAAACACAATTACTCCAACCTTACATTTCATGAGACCAAAACCAAAAATAAAACTTCAGATTAATATGTGATTTATTGCACATTTAAATAATCAGCAAATTTTAGACACCAAACTTTGAACATACATCCATTGTGTGTTTACATGTAAATTAGGAGATGAGAGGAGATGATATTCAATATAGAAACTGAAGAGTCATAGTGGATTATCCATAGAAATAGCAGAGAGGGTACAGTGGATTAGTACAAATGCAAGTCAGTGGATAAATGTGGTTCCATGAATGTATATAATCGTAATAGTATTTACTCATTCTGCATATTTATTTTTCAGAAGTTATAATGGATTTGCCTTTATTTGTTTCATTTTTTTCTTAATTCTTCAAATATTCTATTGGAATTCACTTAGGTCCCTAAAAGAATTAAATACTATGTTATAAAAAACTAAGCTATCACAAAGTGAATTTTGGTGTAAGCCTCATTACTTTTTGTTTTACTGACTCCAGGTGAGAACAACAACAAAAAAGAACTACAGGTGAAAACATATCTATCAATTTTTGGTGCTGCTATAAAAATTACCATAAACATAGTGGCTTAAACAAAATATATGTTATCTTAGAGTGTTTCAGGTAAGAAACCTCAAATGGGTCTCACAGGACTAAAATCAACAGGCCATTTTTGTTTCTGCTTATCGTAATACACTAAGACATCTCATTGAGTACAAAATAGACATAAGGTTGACTTTCAAAATGCTGCCACCTCTAACTGCCTGCTACAAGCATCAGTGAAGTCCTAGATGTATGGTGAAGATGCTAAAACAAGTATTTTATTAGTCCATTCTCACACTGCTGTAAGGATATACCTGAGAATGGGTAATTTATAAAGGAAAGAGATTTCATAGGTTCACAGTTCTACATGACTGGGGAGGCCTCACAATTGTGGTGGAAGGCAAAGGAGGAGGAGAGGCACATCTTACATGGTGGCAGACAAGAGAGTGTATGCAGAGGAAATGTCCTTTATAAAACCATCATATCTCATGAGATTTATTTACTATCACGATAACAGCATGGGAAACTCGTACCCATTATTCAACTACCTCCCACTGAGTCCCTCCTATGATGTGCAGTTTATGGGAATTACAGTTTGGGATGAGATTTGGCTGGGAACACAGCCAAACATATCAATATCAATATTAATTTCAGAGAATTATTTAAGTGGTAACTCAAATGGTATAAATTATTAAGATAAAATAAAACTTTCAATAGAAATTACTTTATATGACACAAATAAAATATTTGCTAGTATAATTACAACTAGAAAGGTCTTTGGGAAAAAAAATATATTTCAACTCCCTCATTGTAATAAATGAAAAAGATTCAGAGGAATAAGTGGCTTATTCAAGATTATACATCTGATTAATGACTGAGTAAAGATGAGAATCAGTGCTCATTTCTATCTTTAATGTTAGGGACAGTTTTTTTAAATATGGCTGAACTCAACAGCCTCCAAAAAAATAACCTGGAAACCATCATTCTCAACAAACTGACACAAGAACAGAAAATCAGACACCTCATATTCTCACTCATAGGTGGGCATTGAACAATGAGAACACATGGACCCAGGGAGGGGAGTGTCACCCACTGAGGTCTGTTAGGGGGGATTAGGGAAGGGACACTGGGGGGTAGGGAGTTGGGGATGGATAACACGGGGAAAAATGCCAGATATAGGTGATGAGGATGGAGGCAGCAAACCACATTGACATGTATGTACCTATGCAACAATCCTGCATGTTCTTTACATGTACCCCAGAACCTAAAGTGCAATAAAAAAAAAAACACATCCTGGCTGGGTGTGGTGGCTCACGCCTGTAATCCCAGCACTTTGGGAGGCCGAGGCGGGTGGATCACAAGGTCAAGAGATCGAGATCATTCTGGTAAACATGGTGAAACCCCATCTCTACTAAAAAATGCAAAAAATTGGCTGGGCATGGTGGTGCGTGCCTGTAATCCCAGCTACTCGGGAGGCTGAGGCAGGAGAATTTCCTGAACCCAGGAAGCAGAGGTTGCGGTGAGCCGAGATTGCACCATTGCACTCCAGCCTGGGTAACAAGAGCAAAACTCCATCTCAAAACAAACAAACAAACAAACAACAACAAAAAAAAACCACATCCTGTCTTTTTAACAGTATCTTCTTATTGATTTCTTTTTTTGTGAATTTTTCTATAAAGTTTTCTTACATCTATACATTTTTGTTAAAAAGAGAGAACTTGCAAGATATGTGCATGATTCTTATTGTTTTTTATGATGTGATGATGAAAATAATTGTATTTAAAACAGTAATTCCTCTTTCTGAAGGAATTAAATGATAGCTTTAGACATTAGACTGTTTTCCATTTAAGAAACTCATTTTTAATAATCATTTGAAAAGAGACAATTAATGGGTTTGTTTTTGAATTGCTATTAGAATCTATTTCAATTTGAATGACTTCTGGCCTCCTATTCTGAAATGAGGCAGGGCCTAGAGATAAACAACTTAAGGTATATGAAATTGACTTGTGATGTTTTTAGATGGTAAGATACTTTTAAATCACTTATGCTTATAATCTCTGAATGTGTTTGAAGTTCTGTTTTTGTTTTTGATAATCTCACCAATTTAAATTGACAAAGATAAAATAATTGTATAATTTAAGTTGTTATGATTATTGGATTAGTTCTTTCTCTATATGAAAGCTTGACTCAAAGAACTTGTGATGCCAAAAACATAGCAGGGGCAGACAACCAGTTATTCTGTCACTTGATAATGGCAGCTTTTTATCCTCCGACCCAAGGTCAATTGCATTGTCTTTGGTGAAAGATAGAGAACTATCGCTAAAAAAGATTTTACTGGGCAGCAATTCTGAATCTATTTCCTCTGATGAAATGTCAATAGCTTCTAGGACAAAATGTAGTTTTTCTAGAAACGAAGGTGAAATTGGTTTGAAAATGTGCTCCACAAATCAATCCCTTTCAATATAAAACATTTGAGAAAGAAAAATTAACAAATAATCCAATATGCTGTTATGTTTCCATCTTTTTATTTTAATTCATCAAACATATTACATTTTCTCCAAAAAACCAATTTAGGGAAGCATTGATGTTCTTCTAATGGTTTTAGAGTCATAAAATGTGTAGTAAAAAATCAGCTGCTGTGAACCTGGAAATCCTTGAAAACTAACGAGAGATTAGATAGATCCTCTGAACGAAGAGACTCGCAGAGCTATATATGTTGTGAGGCATTATAGGAAAGAAATAAGAATATGGAAAATACCTATTATATACTCAAAAAATACAGTTTGACAGATGAGAGCTTAAGATTATGATTAAAGTATATTTATAATATATAGGAAAACGAAATTCTGCCTTCTTAATTTTTTTGTCAATACCATTAAATTTTATGAAAGCTTTTCTTGTTCACTTTTTAAAAACACAGTACTGTTTTTCTCAAAATAGTAAAAATATAACCCAACCAAAACAGAAAATATAAATATTATTTTTTCTAATGAAAATATTAAATGCTTTATAAGATTTTTCTTAAGTATTTGTAGCTAGTCAATTTCCTGAAAAGTGTTTGCAGTGCAGATGGTCACACACTGTAAGGAATTTCCTGTGGAATGCAGTAAGTTCCTGAAGGTAGAGTTACAGTGAAATGTATATGTGAAAATTGATTTCAACTGGAAACACAGTGGGGAACAGAAGGAAAGTCAACAAATAAAGGAAAGTCAAGAAAAAAAAAAAGCCACAAATAAGCCTGGATTATCCCTCTGCAGGAAAACAGATCCCAGACACCAGGAAAAACTCAAGTGATCTTGGTCCCTAAACCAGCACAGTGGCGATGGTGGTTAAATAGTGAGCCACTCTTTCACGACACACACAGAACTACCAGGATGACCCTCCTAAAATAGCAAGAGGTTTCTGGAGGATGATTTCAAGCTTCAACAGCTGGCAGAGGTGATTCTTGGCTTCCTGGGCTCCACCACCCCTAAGGGGTGGAAGCTTTGAAGGCCTGGTGACCTAATTTACTGCCCTGTACAAAGCTATTCTATGAAAATTTGCAGATGTGTTGGAGCTTCTGGTACACCATGAACTGATATGAACTAAAGGATTAGATCCACAGAAGCAAGCCCCTGAACTTGGGCAGGAGGGATCCGAGTGTCTATGCTACCTACAGAGCCACTTAGATCTGCAGTAATGTTTGCATACATGAAGCCCGTGGAGCATGCTGAGTTCCATCATTTGGCTGAAAGAGAAGGCTTCAAATCCGTATACAAATGACATCCGGTCCTTTCTGGAAAGAATAACAATTTCAAGGCCACCATAGAGAAAATGATAATGTCAGAGACATCAATGTTTTGCTTACCAAAAGAGGTAAGTGGATTGACTTAGCATCTCTGCTTCCATATAACTCTTACAGAACAGACTTTCAATGTCCAGACCAATAGTCCCACATCTATTCTTGTCTTAAGAAAATCTTTTTTCTCCTGCCAGGGTTAGTCTTTCTCCTTAATGCAACATATTGATATAGTTTCATATTATCTTTGAAAACATCTATTTCCAAGTATCTATATTCAGAAATGAGAACCACATGGACCTTCTGTAGAAGCCAACCCCATCATCAGTCCCACGTGGCTGATGCCAGGAACTTCAACCACCTGACCATTTCCATGTCCATCCTGCAGTCAAGAACTGGGCCTGTTCTTCTAGCCAGGCAGCTGAACGGCTGTTCCTC
This sequence comes from Callithrix jacchus, assembly GCF_049354715.1. Lineage (NCBI taxonomy): Eukaryota > Metazoa > Chordata > Mammalia > Primates > Cebidae > Callithrix > Callithrix jacchus. The sequence continues at coordinate 181,007,527 of NC_133503.1, forward strand.
CTGTGTAGTGTTCACGTTTGCCTCTAGTCTTGGTCTGTGGAGTGACAGTCAAGCCGATACCTCTGCCTGAGAAGGTGAAGTGGTCTGGTACTTCCTCAGAAGGATCTGTGGCACTGTCAAAGTTAATGTTGAAAACGACTGATCAGAGGTTAGCAATCAACTCTCAACTCCTAAGCCTGAAGGAAAGGAATGGATCCAACAGGGTAAGTCAATCTTGGGTGGAAATGAATTTCCACCACAGCCTGTAATGACAGTTTTTTTTGTTATCCTAAGTAGACATATTCACTCCTCATCCTTATTCAAATAATTCAAGTTTCAGAAGAGGCATTGACTTTAGCAAGTAAATAGAAAGAGGCTGGGTGCAGTGGTTCATGCCTGTAATCCTAGCACTTTGGGAGGCCGAGACAGGCAGATCACGAGGCCAGGAGATTGAAACTATCCTGGCCAACAATGGTGAAATCCCATCTCTACTAAAAATACAAAAATCAGCTGGGTGTGGTGGTAGGTGCCTGTAATCTCAGCTTCTCAGGAGGCTGAGGGAGGAGAATTGCTTGAACCCAGGAGGCGGAGTTTGCACTGCACTCCAGCCTGGCAACAGAGTGAGACTTCATGTCATAAAATAAAAAATAAAATAAAAGAGCTCATCAAGTATAATCATTTCAAGACAAAATGTATTATGTTTTATCTTTTAGAGAGACTGCCTGTCTTCCCTCTGGCATTACCCTTATGTCTCAACTCATCTGATTCAATGAAACAGAGCATAGTGATGTGAAAAATGTGTGCCCACCTAATACAATGGGAACTACATATAGCAAAGTGGGAAAGCACTCTATGTAGCTATTCTTGGGTGTTAGAGTGGTACCTCTCAGTATTAGGTCTACCAGTTTACTAAGAAAATTAATATGATATTTATGTCTCCACTAGGATAGTTCGGTGGTGTAGTGGTCTTTGTTCCAAAGGGAAGAATATTCTGCGAGGGAACAGAAAAATGACTTCCTTGAGCTAGAATTGGAATCTTCCACTTGGTCTTTTTGGGGTTTAAATGTCATTGAATTAACTGGCAAAAGAGGGAGTTACTGTATTTGCTAGGAAGATTAATCCTGACTTATAAGGAGAAATTGGTTTGCTACTATACAATGGAAGTAAGAGGTACTATGCCTAGAAAGCAGAAGATCCTACTCTTGTTTATATACTAACATATACTAAAACTATTCTCAAATTTAAAATGTATTAAAAATTATATATAACCATTCAGGACCCATTGAACTTGGTGATATCCGAGGCCTATATTTTGCTAATACCCTATTAATATTACATAACTGACTTTTATTCCACAGTCAAAAAGGAATTTAAATTTCTAAATAGTCAATATTATTTTACTGTCAGCCAGTTACTATGTCTAATTTGTGATATGGGATGTTTCAAGGCGTTTGGAATTTTGATACTCTCCTTGAGAGTATAGCTGATTAGGACATTCTATAGAATACCTTGAATTTATTGTTGGTACTATTTTGATGATAGTGGAACAGCTGTCTTCTTGATATCTGGATATCAAAATGACCACAGAGCTGATATAGTATTTTTATTATATAAATAAAGAATACTAGTGAGTGCTGTTCCCCTCCTTGTGTCTACGTGTTCTCATTGTTCAACACCCGCCTATGAGTGAAAATATGCGGTGCTTGGTTTTCTGTTCTTGTGTCGGTCGGCCGAGGATGATGATTTCTAGATTCATCCATATCTTTATAAAGAACATGAGCTCGTCTTTTTTATTGCTGCTTAGTATTCCATGGTGTATATGTGCCACAGTTTTTTTGTCCAGTCTATCATTGATGGGCATTTGGGTTGGTTCCAGGACTTTGTTATTGTAAAAAGCACTGCAACGAGCATACGTGTGCATGTGTCTTTATACTAGAATGATTTGTAATCCTTTGGGTATATACCCAGTAATGGGATTGCTGGGTGCACATGTACCCCAGAGGCCAAAGTACAATAAAAAATAAATAAAATTTCAAAAAGAAAGAAAAAAAAGCATACTGAAAGAACTGATTTTTAAAACTATGCTTTAATGTTCGTATGACATTGTATGGGTTAGTAAAGGCCACCTATTTGTGATTTACAAAATAATAAGATAAGAATCCACTGAATGAAGACCAGAAGATATCGGTGAAGTTTCATATATGTATCTAAAAGTACAGTGAAAGAGGCAGAGATGAGCTACAGTTTTTATGCTCAAGGACATAGTCACTGAAGTAGCTTTTACTTTTATCATGGTGAAATGTCTATACATGGACTGATGAGTAATGATGAAAAGAGGCTAGCCATTCCTAGGACCCTGCTAACTCAGTTCATTTAATGTATTCAGCTAATGAAGCTGGGGTCATAAGATCAATCACCCTGTGGTCTTTATATTTTCCTAACTGCCATCACATGAAATCATTTAGAGAATTCAGACAGGAAATATATAGGCATCTTAATTAGGTTAGTTCTCTGCCATCAGAAAACAGCATCTCTTTTAAAGCATTTTGTACAAAAGCCTTTTACAAACACTTTGTTTCATTATCTACCATTCAAACAGCTACTTTCTCCTACTTTATATTTTAATATGCTGATCTGAATGCCCAACTATATCATTAATAGAAATGTTAAGGTCACATGAACTTGTAAAGGAAGCAACACATTTTTTCCATTTTCCTTCTTTTTTTTTTTTTTGCTTTTGTTTAATTTTCCATTTGTCCTTCAGACAGTGAAAAATGAGGCAGCCAAAATGATACTTAGGATTCTGATCTATGCAGATATTTTCTCAATTATTGATATTTCCACCTGTGTTGATACAGAGCATTTAAACACTGGCATGTGCTTAAAGGCTATAGCTAATAGTTACATAGCAATACAGTAAACACAATTTTTTAAAACCACAAGTTTATGCCGATGAGTAATCAGCTCATGTAATGGATACACAGGAACTCATATACCAAAAGCTTAATCCAAGCTCCTCCTAGAAAAATAAAATTTTGTGAGACTTGGGCAAGATGGCCAAATGGGAACAGCTCCAGTCTATAGCTCCCAGCAAGACCAACACAGAAGGCCCATGATTTCCGCATTTTCAACTGAGGTACCCAGCTCATCTCATTGGGACTGGTTAGATAGTAGATACAGCCCATGGAGGGTGAGCCAAAGCAGGGTGGGCTTTTGCCTCACTGGGGAACCACAAAGGGTCAAGAAACTCCCTCCCCTAGCCAAGGGAAACCTATGAGGGACTGTGCTTTGCTGGACAGTGCATTCTGATTCAGATATTACACGTGTCCCATAGTCTTCATAATCTGCAGACCAGGAGATTCCCTGAGGTGACTATACCACAGGGCCCTGGGTTTCAAGGACAAAACTGGACAGCTGTTAGGGCAGACACCGAGCTAGCTGCAGGAGGCTTTTTTTGTACCCCAGTGGCACCTGGAAGGCCAGTGAGACAGAAATGTTCACTCCCCTGGAAAGGGGGCTGAAGCCAAGGAGCCAAGGAGCTTTCTTGCTCAGGGGATCTCAATCCTACAGAGCCCAGCAAGCTAAGAGCCACTGGCTTGAAATTCTGGCTGCAAGCACAGCAGTCTGAAGTCAACCTGGGATGCTCAGCTTGGTGGAGGGAGGGGTATCCACCATTACTGAGGCTTGAGTAGATGGTTTTTCCCTCACAGTGTAAAGAAGCCACCAGGAAGTTCCGACTGAGCAGAGCCTACCACAGTACCACAAACCCATTGTAGCCAGGCTGCCTCTCTAGATTCTTCCTTTCAGGCAGGGCATCTCTGAAAGAAAGGCAGTAGCCCCAGTCAGGGGCTTATAGATAAAACTCCCATCTCCTTGGGACAAAGCACCTAGGGGAAGGGGTCGCTGTGGGTGCAGCTTCAGCAACCTTAAACATTCCTGCCTGTGAGCTCTGAAGAAAGCAGTGGATCTCACAGCACAGTGCTCGAGTGCTGCTAAGGCAGAGACTGCCTCATCATGTGGGTCCCTGATCCCCATGCCTCTTGATGGAGAGACATTTCCCAGCAGGGGTCAACAAACACTGCATTCAGAAGAGCTCTGGCTGGCATCTGTCGGGTGCCCTTCTGGGACAAAGCTTCCAGAAAAAGGAGAAGGCAGCAATCTTTGCTCTTCTGCAGTCTCTGCTGGTGATACCCAGGCAAACAAGGTCTGGAGTGGGTCCCCAGCAAACTCCAGCAGACCAGCAGAAGAGGGACCTGTCCGTAGAAGGACAACTAACAAACAGAAAGTGATAGCAGCCACATCAGCAAAAAGAAGGACCACACAAAAACTCCATGGAAAGGTCACCAACAGCAAAGACCAACAGTAGATAAATCCATGAAGATGAGAAAAAAACAGCGCAAAAAGGACAAAAATTCCGAAAACCACAGTATCTCTTCTTCTCCAAAGGATCACAACTCCTTGCCAGCCAGGGAAGAAAACTAGATGGAGAATTAGTTTGATGAATTGACAGAAGTAGGCTTTGGAAGGGGGGAAATAATAAACTCCATTGAGCTAAAGGAGCATGTTCTAACCCAATGCAAAGAAGCTAAGAACCTGATAAAAGGTTAGAGGAATTGCTAACTAAAATAACAAGTTAAGACAAGAACATATATGAACTGATGGAGCTGAAAAACACAGCACAAAAACATCATGAAGCATACACAAGTATTAATAGCTGAATCAATCAAATGGAAGAAAAGATATCAGAGATTGAAGATAAACTTAATGAAATAAAGCATGAAAACAAGATTACAGAAAAAGGAATGAACAAAGCTTTCATGAAATATGGGTCTATGTGAATAGATCAAACCTGCTTTCAAATGGTGTACCTGAAAGCAATGGGGAGATTGAAATCAAGTTGGAAAACACACTTCAGGATATTATCCAGGAGAGTCTCCCCAGCCTAGCAAGGCAGGACAGCATTCAAATTCAGGAAATACAAAGAACACCAAAAGATACTCCTCGGGAAGAGTAACCCCAAGAAACATATTTGTCAGATTCATGAAGGTTGAAATGAAGGGAAAAATGATAAGGACAGCCTGAGAGAGAAAGGTCGAGTTATCTACAAAGAGAAGCCCATCAGACTAGCAGCACATCCCTCTGCAGAAACCCTACAAGCCAGAAGGTGGGGGCCAATATTCAACATTCTGAAAGAAGAATTTTCATCCTAGAATTTCATATCCAGCCAAACTAAGATTCATAAGTGAAAGAGAAATAAAATTCTTTAAAGAGAAGCAAATGCCGAGGGATTTTGTCATCACTAGGCCTTATAATAGCTCCCAAAAGAAGCACTAAATGTGGAAAGGAAAAACTGGTACTAGCCACTGCAAAAATAAATCAAAATGTAAAGACCATGGACACTGTGAAGAAATTGCATCACCTCTTGGGCAAAATAATCAGCTAGCATTATAATCACAGGATCAAATTCACACATAACAATATTAACCTTAAATGTAAATGGGCTAAATGCCCCAATTAAAAAGCACAGACTGGCTAATTAGAAAAGTGTTAAGGCCCATCAGTGTGCTGTATTCAGGAGACACATCTCATATGCAAAGACACACATAAGTTCAAAATAAAGGGCGGGAGGGCTATTTACCAAGCAAATGAAAAGCAAAAAAAAAAAAAAAAAAAAAATAGCAGGGGTTGCATTCCTAGTCTCTGAAAAAATGGACTCTAAACGAACAAAGATCAAAAAAGACAAAGAAGAGCATTACATAATAGAAAAGGGATTAATGTAACAAGAAGATCTAACTGTCCTAAATATATATGCACCCAATAAAGGAGAACCCAGATTCATAAAGCAAGTTCTTAGAGACCTTCAAAGAGACTTAGATTCCCACACAATAATAGTGGGAGACTTTAACACCCCACTGTCAATATTAGACAGATCAACAAGACAGAAAATTAACAAGGATGACTTGAACACTGCATCACACTTATTCTGAAATCAACAACATAACTGGAAGCAAAACACACCTCAGAATATGCAAAAGAATGGAAATCATAACAAATGGTATCTCAGACCACAGTGCACCCAAATTAAACATATACACCATGGATTACTATGCAGTCACAGAAAAGAATGTGTTCATGTCCTTTGCAGGGACATGGATGAAGCTGCGAACCATTCTTCTTAACAAACTAACACTGGAACAAAAAACCAAACACCACATCCTCTCACTCCTAAGTGGGAGTTGAACAATGAGAACATATGGGCACAGGGAGGGGAACATCACATACTGGGGACTGTCGCGGGTAGGGGCAAGGGGAGGAATAGCAGTAGGATAAACACTTAATGTAGATGATGGGTTGATGGGTGCAGCAACAAACTACCATAGCACATGTATACCTATCTAACAAACCTGCATGTTCTGCGCATGTACCCCAGAACTTCAAGTATAATTAAAGAAATAAATAAATTTCCAGTTTAAATTTTTTTCATATTTACAAATATGAAAAGTTTTATTAAATTAATTTCACTACAGTAATTTAACATAAACATGGTTTGGAAAGTTTATAAGCATTTATTGATCTAAAACATCCTTTCCCTAAAAAAAAAATTATAAATTAAATGTGAAAGCCAAGTTTATCTATGTATCATGTAGATTTGTAGTTTTTAAAATAATCTATGAAGAGAGAGATCCAAGATGGCTGATCACTAGCAGCTTGGGATATTGGCTCCCAGTGAAAGCGAAGAGAATGAGAGGACACCACACTTTCAGATGAAATTTTGTTGCTAACGGACCAGGAGATTCCCAACGGAGAAGCCCCATGGGTCGCCAGCGTGACTCTTGTGGCAGGCGCAGCATTTTGCCGGCGCCTTGGGGTGAGTTCTTGGTGCGGCAGTTCTTGGTGCAGAGTAAGCAGGACTGGTTCCCCTTTTGGCTGACATTTGGAGCTCTGGGAAGGCAGAGTCACCTATTCAGCTGATTGAAGGACCGACAAAGAAGGAAGCCAGACTGGAGATTCCCGGTCAGAAAAACACCATCAATCTTAATGCCACTATTTTACCCAGTGCAGTGGGTTGCTCAGATTCTGGTGCTGGGAATCAATAAATTGGATGTCCACTTAGAAACCTAATTAGAAAGGTGGTAATTACAGGGATGACAGATGGATAAATTTATAATGAAGGGAAGAAACCAGCCTAAAAAGGCTGAGAATACCCAAAATCAGAATGCCTCTCCCTCTACAGGGGATCACAGTTCCGCATCAGCAATGGAACAAGGCCTGATGGAGAATGACTGTGTTCCATTAACAGAAGTAGGCTTTAGAAGGTGGTTGATAAAAAACTTCTGGGACTTAAAAGAACTTGTTCTAACCCAATGCAAAGAAACTAAGAACTTTGAAAAAAGGTTTGATGAAATGCTAACAAGAATAAACAATATAGAGAGGAATATAAGTGACTTAACAGAGTTGAAAAACACAACACGAGAACTTTGCGAGGTATGCACAAGTTTTAACAACCGAATTGATCAAGCAGAAGAAAGAATATCAGAGGTTGGAGACCAACTTAATGAAATAAAATGAGAAAATAAAAATAGAGTAAAAAGTATAAAAAGGAATGAGCAAAGTCTCCAAGAAATATGGGACTATGTGAAAAGACCTAATCTACGTTTGATAGGTGTACCTGAATGTGACAAAGAGAATGAATCCAAGCTGGAAAATACTCTTCAGGATATTATTCAGGAAAACTTTCCCAACCTAGCAAGGCAGGACGATATTCAACTTCAGGTTATACAGAGAACACCACAAAGATATTCCTCAAGAAGAGCAACCCCAAGGCTCATAATCGTTAGATTCACCAGGGTTGAAATGAAGGAGAAAATATTAAGGGCAGCCAGAAAGAAAGGCCAGGTTATCCACAAAGTGAAGCCTATCAGACACATAACAGATCTCTCAGCAGAAACCCTACAAGCCAGAAGAGAGTGGGGCCCAATATTCAACATCCTTAAAGAAAAGAACTTTCAACCCAGAAATTCATATCCAGCCAAACTAAGCTTCATAAGTGAAGGAAAAAAATCGTTTATGAACAAGCAAGTACTCAGAGATTTCATTACCACCAGGCCTGCTTTACAAGAGCTTCTGAAAGAAGCATTTATACATAGAAAGGAACAACCAGTATTAGCCTTTCTAAAAATATACCAAAAAGTAAAGAGCATTGACATAATGAAGAATTTATATCAACTAATGGGCAAAACAGCCAGCTAACATCAAATCACAGTAATCCTAAATTTAAATTGACTAAATCCCCCAATTAAAAGATACAGCCCAAAGCATCCAGACCCATCTTACATGCAGGGATACACAAAGACTCAAAACAAAGGGATAAGAAAGATTTACCAACCAAATGAAGAGCAAAAATAAATAAATAAATAAATAAATAAAAAGCAGGAGTTGCAATTCTCACCTCTGATAAAACAGATTTTAAAGCAACAAAGATCAAAAGAGGACATAATGATAAAAGGATCAATGCAACAAGAAGAGCTAACGATCCTAAATATATACGTACCCAATACAGGATACATAAGACTTATAAAGAGACTTAGACTCCCGCACAATAATAGTGGTAGACTTCAACATCAATATTAGATAGATCAACGAGACAGACAATTAATAAGGATATCCAGGACTTGAACTCAGATCTGGAACAAGTAAACTTAATAAACATTTACAGAACTCTCCACTTTAAATACACAAAATATACACTCTATCAGTACCACATCACACCTACTCACAGGTTTAAATGAAATGTTGGTTGGCCATTATTAAGCACAATTATTGGCATAAAAGAGGTTTTCAATACCCATTTTTAGACTGCATTCTAGCCTGGGCAATAAAGCAACACTCCCGTTCTCTCTCCCTCTCTTTCTTTCTCTTTCTTCCTCTTCTTCATTCCTTTTTTTCTTTTTTTCTCTCTTTTTTCTTTCTAAAAAAAAAAAATAAATAAGCTATGATTATGTCATTTATGTTTATAATTTTATAATTTATGTTATTTTCTCAATAATACATAGAAAAAAGAAACTGTTAATAGATTTAGATTTTTAATTTGCTTATTAGTGAAATATTAAATTAAAATTATTTGTAGATTTTTCATGCCTATTTCTCACACACAGCACACATTCACACACATATATTTATATATTCATGTCCCACTAGATTTTAGCAATAAAAATTCAAACCTCAAAAATCTAAAATTTTGATACACATAATATGTTAATTTATCTTTAAAACATTGTTAGCTTGTATAATATTTTTCTTATCGCAGCAAGTAGAAAGTGATGAGACACTCTAAAGTCTTTAAAACATTATTAGCTTGTATAATGTTTTTCTTATATGCAGCAAGGAGAAAGTGAGGAGAGACATTATATTGTAGGATTTAATGCCATGTAGTAATATATAACAAAGGACAGAATAGGTAGAGTTTATGAACCTGGCTTGTAGAACAATACTATTTGAATTTGATTCTTGATTCTATAACTTACCAGCGATGTAATTTTAGCTTTTGCCATGTTTCTAATATCTCTTTAAGTTTTGTTGTGATATTTAAATGAATTAATACAGAAAGTAGATGGGGCAGTGTCTGGTACATGGTACCAGTACTTATTGTATTTTTGCATATATTAAGTTTTCATCATTATTATCATCACCATAACAATGTTACAGACCAGCTACAACCATTTTATAGAGAATTTGAACTGTATGGATCACTACCATTATTGGCTCTGACCATATGTGTAAAATTAAGAAGTCTATGTAGTAAAAAAGCATGAATCTTTTTTTGTTGTTGTTGTTGATTTTGATTGCTTCTAATTAATTTCCACTTAGCAATGAAGTCGACAAATAAGCTACTGATTTTGGCCAAGATGTTGAATGAATCTAAGAATAACAGCTTCTTGTCAGAAGGTGAACCTTACTGATGTAAAAAAAAGCACCTTAAAAATAGGTGTCAAAATGGCAAATAAACAGGGGATACAATGGAGCCCTGAAGAAAGTTTCAATATTCCAGTGCTGTACTTGTGGGGGCAATGTAGAAATTAAAGAGTAGGGAGTCCCTTTTGGTTTCTATTACTTTCTTTGCGATGATCTAGGTTCAATACATTTTGTCTTGTCTTGCCTTTTCTTTTTTTTTTCTCTTTTATTATTTTCTTTTCCTTTATTTCTAGCTCATTTCTTTTCTTGTTTTAGTCTTTTTCTTTCTTTGTCTCTCTTTTTTTTTTTTTTGAGATAGAGTCTCGTTTTGTCTCCAGGCACAAGGCTGGAGTGCAGTGGCATGATCTTGGCTCACTTCTTTCTTTGTCTTTTCTATTTTATTTTATTGCATTTTAGGTTTTGGGGTAATGTGAAGAACATGCAAGATTGTTGCATAGGTACACACATGGCAGTGTGATTTCCTGCCTTCCTCCCCATCACCTATATCTGGCATTTCTCCTCATGCTATCTCTCCCCAACTCCCCACCCCCCACTGTCCCTCCCCTATTTCCCCCCAACAGACCCCAGTGTGTGATGCTTCCCTCCCTATGTCCATGTGTTCTCATTGTTCAACACCCGCCTATGAGTGAGAACATGCAGTGTTTGATCTTCTGTTCTTGTGTCAGTTTGCTGAAAATGATGGTTTCATCCATGTCCCTACAAAGGACACGAACTCATCGTTTTTGATGGCTGCATAATATTTCATGGCCTATATGTGCCACATTTTAAGAAACTTGGTCTTGCTTGCTGTGTTGCTCAGGCTCAAATGCAATGGTTACTCACAGGTGCAATCACAGTGTATTATTGCCTCAACTCTTGGCATTAAGCAATCCTCCTGCTTCTGAAATCACAAGATATACACCACTGTGCCCAGCTTGCTAACATATATCTTATCAAAGGACAATCAATCTTTGCAGTGTTCCCATACAAAGGTCCTCTGAGATGTTGGTTGCTAAAAATTTGGAAACATAATTTCTATGCAGTAACCTAATGTAGTAAAGTGACATTGACCAAATAAGTGAGCAAAACATAAAAGCAATAAATACAAGTTAGTTTACAGCTCAGTTTTACACACACACACACACACACACACTCACTTACATAGTCACAAAACACACAAACACATATGTGTATTTTTTTTTTTTTTTGAGATGGAATCTCACTCTGTCATCCAGCCTGGAGCAAAGCAGTGACATCTCAGCTCACTGCAACCTCACTGCACCCTGGGTTCAAGTGATTCTCCTGTCTCAGCCTCTTGAGTAGCTTGGATTACAGGCATGTGCCAACACGCCCGGCTATTTTTTGTATTTTTAGTAGAGATGGGGTTTTGCCATATTATCCAGGCTGGTCTCAAACCCCTGGCCTCAGGTGATCTGCTCGCCTCAGACTTCCAAAGTGCTAGGATTACAGGCATGAGCCACCATGCCCTGACTGTATGTGTATGTTTAACAGTTATGGTTAAATATACACTTGTTTAATAGTAAATATATCAACCAAATGTATATTTAACAATGAAAATTATAGTGAACTATATATATCATATAAAATGTTTTATCATATAAAATAATGTATATTGACATTTATTTGGAAGCTTAAGAAATAAGAACAATTCAGTTGTAATAAACTGTTCAAACTTTACAATCCTAATTTAACTTAAAAAATCTGATTTAAAAGAACTTACCTGTTTCCCAGGAGATGGATGTTTACAGTTTACTAATAGGAAAGGTGGGGAAGGTACAGAAATATTTTAAAACTGATGTAATAACCATCCTTCATTTCCTCTGCTGATTTAGAATAACTTTCTGGGGAGAATTTACCCCTAAATGAATGTACAAAACTGTCCATTTCCATTCTCAAATACAGCTCTTAAATTCATCTCCCTTTATTACACTTTCATTATAATATAAAAAATGAATGGGGGTAGCTCAGCATCGGGAAAGTCTTTGCTGGATGATCACTCTAATGCTGCCCGATTTTCATCTCAGTGTGGCAGAACTCTCTTAAGTTTTTTGATGTGAATTTCGCAAAGATTCAGGCAATTCTCATTATTGCTTCTATAAACTAGTTAATATTAAACTGACCCATCTTTTTTTTTTTGCCTTCACTGCCCTTGTAAACTTGGTTCTGTTTTTAGATCGGTTTGTATAGTTTCATAGATGATTATGGATATTTATTTTTTAAATGCTATTAGAACCTGAACATCTGAGTATGTTTTATGGTCAATTTTATTCTTTCTCATTTTAGTCCTAAAATTATCTACAGACTATCTTGGAATATATTTTAGCTTTACCACATGTGGCTGCATTTCTACGTACTATTTACTTCATTTGCAAATGGATTTTCTCTTTATATTGTCAATGCATGGGGTGCAAACCCATTAACAGGGCAAATGGAAGTGATATCTGCACAGTGAAGCCTTTTATAGAACTTCATCTGCTTGTTCAAATGCTGGTTTCTTTTCCCACTTCACTTCACAAAAAAAGCAAAACAGCCAACAATGGCCTTTATGTAGATACATAGATAAGTCTCCACAATAGTTTCTGACCTATGCACATTTTATGTAATTTACCAATTTTATATTTTTTAAAATTTTGACTACCCTATTTCCTCTTCTTATCATCATTATCATCCAAAGTCACCCACAAGTAAATCATGTTCACTTACCAGGCTTTGGACTATGATATGGGAGATAACTTGGTTTTTAAAAATATGCTGTGAGTCAACCCCAAGAGGCCATATGAAATTTATAACATCCAAACTGGCAGAGATATTGGACAAAATAAATTGATCCAGTGAGTGGAAGAAAAGACATCTCTGGTATTGCTTTGGTGAAACAAAAACAAATAAGATGGTAAGAACAAATCTTAATTTTTTAGTAGCTAGGATAAATGCAAAGCCTTATAATAATTGGTTAAAAGTATAAAAGCTATAATTTGATTTAAAAACAATGCAGCATTATATTATGTCCAAAGACACATTTAAAAATAAAAGGCATGGAAAGCTCAACCATAAAATTACAGACAAAAGCAGGTCAAATAAATAAAAGAACTGAGTGTAAAAGTTACATTGTAGTATAATCATCTATGAATTATGAATAGAACATACATTCAGAAAAATATACAAAAGTAAACAGTTTTATACATTTTCAAAAAAGAATCAAGAGCTACCCAAATTCTCCTTAAGACAGCTTCCAGACACTCTCTATTTCCAAGGATAGCACTCTAGTATTCCCAGGCATTGGGCTTCTCATGCTATAGATAAGCTGGTCTATTTGGGGCATGTTTGTACATAGAATCACATAGTAGGCATCATTTTGTGTCTGGTTTTACTGTTTCAATTTTTGTTTGCAATCTTTTCTCAAGTGTCTTAAATGTAATTTTCATTGCTTCATTCTCATAGCTCTCTTTCACGTTCCACTGAATTAACTATCCATTGCTGTAAAATAAATTATCCTAAAACATTGGGGCTTAACCCATCAAACAATTATTATCTACTAGTTTCTGTGGGTCAGCAATCCAGGTAGAATTTAGCTATGTAACTCCAGCTCAGGGCCGACCTAAATACTGCAATCAAGTTATGAGCCAGGATGGCAGTTGTCTCCTAAGTGTTAAAATAAGAAAGTCTGATTCAAGCTAACTCAGAAGGTTCATGATGGATGTTGGTCAGGTCATCAGTTACTTTGTGGTCTTCTTCATAGGGCCCATCATCACATGGCAACTGGCTTCCCTCAGAGTAAGCAAGGACGTGAAAGAGAACACCCAGGACAGACACTACTGTCTCTCTATTACTTACCCTTAAAAGTGAAGTCATTTAACTTTTTGTATGTTTTGTTAGTTAGACATGAGTGATTGGGTCCAGTTCGTACTGGAGAGAGGCAATTACTCAGGGTGTGAGAGTAAGGAATAACATTTCACCACCTTCACTGTATGAATATATGACAGTTTACTTATCTATTCTAAGGAAGATGCAGTTAGGTTGTTTGAGTTTTTAGCTATTACAAAATAAACTCCTAAGAACATGATTTTACTTGCGTTTTCAGGTATTTTACTAGGTATTTCTTACAAGGTGATACCTAAAAATAGAAGGCCTGTTTTTTTTTTTTTTTTAAGTAGAATGTTTTATTGACGTTAGGTCAGCTGGCAATAATTACCTGCATTTATGCCTTATTTTACTTCACTGGAAAAAAGACAAATGTTATATTAGAGACTTCTGATTTTCATGTATTTGCCGCTCTGGGCGGAGAATGTTCAGCTCTCTCCTGTAATGTGTGCTTCAACATTACAACTCATCAACAAAACGTGTATGTCCCAAATTTCCACTTGCTGCCATCGACTTTTTGCCAGAAACAAACTTCTTTGCCGCATTTATGATATCAGCGTTAGCCACTGAATCAATCTGCTGAAGGTGGCACATATGAACCAGCAATTAGGGCCTGGGACCCGACTTCTTCCAGGAGACCCTCAGAAGACTCCACTGGCATTAGGTATCCAGCTTTCAGCTTGTTCTTGGCAGTTTGGACATCTGTGTTGGAAAGGTTTCCTTGAGCAATTGTTTTTACTTGATTATAGGCAGCCTTGATAACATCTCCAGCAGCTGCGGCCTGGGAGATAGTATAAATCCCAGAGTCCAGAATCTGAGTAACTGGCATTAAATGCAGAAACATCGAACGGCTGGTGAGTTGACTTGGTAACAACCTGGTGCAGATGGCTGGTGGTGTTGCTGCCCCTCTTGATATGTGGCCCAGTACCAAGGACATGCTGAAGAACACTAAATGCATTTGCCTCTGCACTTCCCGCTGCAGCACTTTCTGCTACAAGAGCGGCATGGACAAGACTGTCCCCATTCTGTTCTTGGATTTCGCCTCCATGGTATTTGGCCTTGGCACCAGATAAACCAAGTCCACCTCTCATGTTGAGAAACTGTTCAGCAACTTGCTTTAGAACAGGATGACTCACACCAAGTCCAATCAAAGCCATTCTTGCACTTGTGAAATGGTTCTGAACGAAGTAATGTAACTCCTCTGGTGTCACTTTTCCAAACCTATAGTCAGGACAATACAAGGAATTAGCCAAGGCATTCCGGTAAGCTGCTGCATGCAAATTTTCAATGACATGAGTCTGTGGATTCTGAAAGGCCACAGCCTTGTCAATCTTTAGCTGAGGCTGAATGTCACCTACTTCCCAGTGACGAAATTCTGGTGATGTGGTGACATTGAGCAGGAACTCCACTAGAATATCAACATCGCCCCGCAGGCATTCCACAGTGTAAGCCATGTTTTCCCTTGTTGCAGTCACACTTAATAAGCCACCAACTGCTTCAATTCCATGGGTTATCTTGAAAGATGAAGCTCCTTTTGTTGTCAGACCGGATGCAAGATGCAGCAAATGAGTGGTTCCTAAATTGTTGGAGTCCTCATATCTACTGCCTGCTTTAATGAACAAACCAATTCTTGATACAGGAGCATAGTTTTCCAAAGAAGCAATCACCAAACCATTTGGTAACTCGGTAAACTCGAGGTCCTGAGGTTGTGGCCGTGCTCCTGCAGGCGCAGCTGTGGCTTTAACTTTGGGGGCAACTTTGAGAGAATAAAATCTCGAGAAGGACCTGGCTCTGGTTAGTAGCTTCATGATTCAAGATTGTTCTGACCCACGGTCACTGCCGGATTATAGGAAAGCAAGATGGTGGTCAGAAGGCCTGTTTATAGAGAATTCATTGCTTAGCTTTTTTAGATACTAGCAAACAGTTACAAAAGTGGTTACAAAAATTTAAATTCCAAATAGCAATCTAAAAACAGTTAAAATATTTATTATACTCTAATGTCTCAAAAACTTCCTTTTAGTGCTTTATGTATCATAAAATAATCTTTATCTAATCAAGATCCAGAAAATACTCTCCTTTGCTGTGTTCTATAATTTGTATGTCTTAAATTTCCTGCTTTGATCTAGATTACGTCTGATATTTATTTTTGTGTATATGATTAATTAAAAGTCCAGGTGCATACATGCATAAATGTGTTTGGATATCTAGTTGATTCAATGACATTTAGAAAACAACCATCCTCTTTGCATTGTATTACAGTGCAACATATAAACTGGTGGGACTATTGCTGACAGATTTCTAATTTTGTGGCCTACTTCAATACCATGTTGTTTGTGTTATTATAGCTTTATACCAATTTCTAGTATATATAAATATATTTTCTCTAGTTTTTCTTTTTCAAGTTTGCTTCTGTTATTGTTACTCTTCTGTATTTTTAAAAATGTTAGAATTAGCTTGTTAATTTACCTGAAATGCTATTCTTTAATTAATCATCCTGATATGTTCTCAGTAACTATGATGTTGCTTTTATTAACCTAAATAAATAAAATTGTGTTTCTTTATTTAATTCCAGTGACTTTTAGTCTTTCTGTTGCTGAATTGTACTATCACAGGTGATCCCTTGCATTTTTGACTTTAACGACAATTTTTGCTGCCATTGGCTGTGATGGACTTGATCATTTTCAAGCTATATAATCTTTTGTCATTTCATGAGATTTGTAGAGGAGAAAGGTTAATCATAACTAGTGTACTTTGCATCATTAGCATGAAAGAGAAAATCAACCCATGATACCCACTATTTGGCCTGGTAGTATAAAGTAGGACTTGGCATTACTGTGAGATGGTCTGGCTCTCACAGCTAGGTTTTGGTGTTCTCTTATTAACCATAATCAACATAATACCAGATAAGGCCACATTGACCATAATGGAGAAGGGCAAAACCAGTACTATCCCCTAATTATGTCTGAACACAGACCAAACATGATCATTGTTCAAGCAACAAAACATCAACCATCCCCTTCTCCCTGCTAATATAAATGGTTTTTGCTTCTTTACAATTATAGCTGTGACTTGATTCAGTCTTCCCGCCTTCTAAGTTAGGCATTAAAATACTCAATTATAGAATTACAGCCGGACAACATTCAATCTGGAGTAAAGCTTTGCTCCATTAAACTCTTTCCACAGTCACTTGACATTGCCCCACATCCTGAAACAGGGTTTTTCGAATACCCACCTATTGTACTGCTCCACCGTTGCTAGGGTAGATATTCTCTCTCAATGTAATAAGAAATATGTGTAGGTTATTCAACTATATCTGTGCTCCATGTTGTCTTTGGCTACACAGTATTGACTTTAACTGATATTAAAATCACTTATTCAAAACAATTCTAAGTTGGATTATTTCAGATATATGAGAGAAAAAGTTGGTACGAAAGTACTTTGTTTTATAGTTGACAATTTCTTTATAGTTTACCAGTTTAATTATACAACGTCAGCTATTTATGTTTTACAGGAATTTAAATAATATTTCCATAAAATGTTGATTGCTTTAAAAGTTTTAAATGAAGCAATTCTTAATGAAATTTGTTTTGAATACTAGTGTACTGAACAAAGGAATAAACATTTCATCAGGTTTTGCTTATTTAATAAATCTACTTGTCCCTATCTTGTTCACATTTCTAATCAGATATAAATCTTCACCTTTGAATATCTGCCATTTCATGTCCCTAGAAGAGATTATTAAAAAAAAAACTAGGTAAATGAAAACAGTAAATGGCAAATAAAATGCATTATCTTTATAAAGCTGCTTTATAGGCATTATCTAATATATGCACACTCTTATATTAATTCACTTTATTTTCTCAACACAAACAATTTTCATGGATTTATATGCATTATGCGATTTATGAAGTTTAATGTGATTCAACATAATAAGGGAATTTGCATTTCAACAGGGTCCTTCTGCAGGTTTTGTGCCAAGAAACTCATATTGCTCTTAGTGGTCTCTGGACAGGATATTTCATGGCCCAGTATTATTACTTGGTGACACTTAACTCTCTCAGACACTACACATTTAAGGAATAAAAAGCCAACTGTCTTTACAATAGACAGTATCTGTACATTTCTCACATTCTGGTGAATTATCATATAAATTACCTTTGCACACTTTTATCACACAATGAACACAAAACTCAGTCATCCCCTTGTCCTCACAACCTGTCAAGTTTTGTCCCAATTGCCCCATTATTCTGTTTCATAAATAAAATTCTTAGAGATTGATTTTTTAAATATAAGTTGTCTAATTTGTAATTTGAACTTTTCATTCCCAAACCACTAATGATGTCATTATTTTTAGAAAATAGTACTTGACCTCTCTGTGGATTTTCATATCATAGATAATTCTCCTTTTTATTGTGCCCCATTTTCTCCTGGTTCCCTTGACCCAGCTTTTGCTTTCCTCTTTTCCTTGTGGGTGTTTTCCTTAATTCCATTCTGTCAGATAATCCTTTTCTCCTGTCTCACTAATGACAGACATCTTCAAAATCTGTAACGCTCTCCATTTTCTTCCCTTTTCAAACACTCTCCTAATTGATGTTAACATTTCATGGCTTTAAAACCATTTTTGATGACCCCTGAATATCTAGCTCTCCTGGACACCTCTTCTGGAAACTTCAGAAATTCTACTTTCTCATTAACTATCCCACCTATCTACATTATAAAAATTTCTTATCTAACACCCCAATAGTCTGAGTTTCTCCTGAAATCTGTTCTTCTCCCGAGTTCTTAATCTTTGTAAATGGTAACTCTTTCAGGATGGAACTCTGTCTTAACTCACCATATCTATGAAGCCATCTAGTCCTGCAGATTTGCATACAAAAGATATCATATAGCTTCCTCTTTTAGCCTCCTTGGTTACAATCCCAAGAAAACCGTTAGTAGAGATTGTAGCTAGATGAGGGCAGCAGTTTTCTAGTAACCTGCCTATTGCACTCTCACAAATTTTACTAGATGTTCTTGCTTCTAGTCTGAGAATCCGTTTTTGTCTTTCTTCTTTCTAGAAACAACTCTAGAATTTCAAATTGTGTAATTTTAATAGACTTAATGGCAAGGTCATTTAAGGAGGGAGGTACATAGCAAGAGCTAAGTGTATCACACTCCCATAGGGTAGGGAATTTTGAATAGGTGAATGAGACAAAATGATCTGTCACTTACCTCCAAATGCCACCACTTAGGGGTTAGGGTGTCAGCATACAAAGTTGGAAGGGAGGGAAATAAATGTTCAGTCCATGAGACCTTTCTTCGCTGACGAAATTTTACTGAAATGACAGAATATATAACAAACAAATAAATAATTTCATGGCAGGATGGCCTACTAAGAGGTATGTCACAACAGAATAGAAGCATTCAAATATTTCTGGAAGTTATAAAGTAGATGACATTTGATTAATGGGAAGATATAACAGGGCTGAGGGAATCAGAAATCAGTATAGGTAAATTAGCAAAAATCTAAAAGTATATTTTCTCAGAAACACAGAAAACATTTCCCTAAGATCAGAAATAGGAAGAGTTGTAGTCAGGGGTCAGGTAGTTGAAATTAGAGAAATAATTAGTGATAGAAATATCAAATAATTTACTCATCTTCAGGTGGCAGTTGGAATTGCTCAATGTTTATCACTAGAATAAGACCATTAAAAAGAAGAAAAACAGCTTTATCTAAAAAAGCTCTGGGGGCCTTTTGCTGCAGAGAGATTCCAGTATGGGCATTTTTTTCATGAGAGAAAAATGTAGAGCAATGCGAAACAAGATGTCATTAAATACCGTGAGGGATGGTGATCTGCTAAACCCAGAAGGCAACCTTTCTCTAGACAGGAAAACAGATAGCTTGGCTGTGAATCAACGTGACCAGGAATCCTATAATCATCATTTATATTTATTGTGGAGGAAAAGTGCTTTTACATGTTTGGAGAAACCAATTCAAGCCACAGATATTAAACAATATTGAAATTAGTTTATAAATATAAGCAAGTAGTCTAAATTCATTGAATGTTTGAGAAAAATTGCCAATATGCTAGATAAGCATCAAACTGGAACAAAATCCTCAAAACAAACAAATAAGTGAACCAATCTCTGAAGTAATGCTTAAAATGATAGAGAAGATACAACATAGAGATAGATAAAAATCTATTGTATTTCTATAAATGTATTTTGAAAAAATATCACATCTGTGGGAAAATAACAGCCTACCCTATTAAATCAAGTAAGTGAAAACAATAATTTTAAGTAATTATAAAAAGAATTGTCAAAATATGAAACAAATAAATAGATTAATGGTATGTTGAAAATTAGTTTGGTGATATGCAAATGCAAGGTAAAGGGATCTACACACACAAAACACTGTAGCCTGCCGGCTTGCATTCTACGTGAATGTAATAGTTTCCCCGTAGTTCCTAATGTAGTCTGTGATATTTAGTGAGTTTCACCCTCTGCATTGGTAAGCAAATCTTCACTTTTGTTTTGAATATGCTTTTTATTTTTACTTCTGGTTATTTCTAAATTGTTTGCTTACCTAAATTCAATACATAGACCCTGACACCGAAACATATTCATTTGAGTCATATTTTTTTTCAGCATCGGTTAATGTCAGTTGGAAATTGGTAATTTCAGGGTTGGATTAGCAGGTCAAGAACATTATCATTATTATCAATAACTCAAAATCTACCCACTTGCTTTCTTCTCTTCAGTTGGTCGATTCTTCACCTACCTATTCATTGCTTGTGGCCACAAGATGGCTGCTTTAGCCATATTACAGTCCTCACATTTATGACAGGAGAGAAACATGGTGGCAAATGTGTACACTTCACTCAAGCATGCCCCTTTCATAAGGGAGAATGACTTCTCTATAAATTTCCAGGAGGATATTCTTATGATTTCATAATCATATTACTGCCATTACAAAAAACAAAAAAAAAAAACAAAAAAAAAAAACAAGTTCTTGTTTCTTGGAATCAGGATCTTTTCCCAACCAATTGAAAGCATTTCAGTATTCTATTAGTAAGTAGCAAAGTGAGTGGCAGATTCCAAGCAGGTTTGGCAAACATAACAAAAGAGCACATTACAAATCCCCATTAAAGAGAAACAGAGAAATAACAAGGGCATCTAGAATATTTTCAAAAATCTTAAATATGTAGTAGAGAAATGTGGCCTTGTAGTAATTAAAGGAGAAATGCAGTAAACGAAGTACCTACAAATGTGTCTGTAGGTAGTGTTTACAGGCTTACACATATATGCCGACACAAGCATATTGTTGCGGATATTTTGTTGTTGTTAAGGGATAACCTTCAACAGGAAGAAGAACCTGGCGTAATCTTTTCTTTTAATCTTGATACATGTGGACACAGTTCTTGTTTTGGTTCCTTATCTACAAAATGACAACACACAGAATCTCTCGCAGTTTGTGAAAAAAACACACTACCACAAAGGATTAGTAATCAATTTGAATTTAACAGAATGTTTTGTAAAATACATGTAAGAATATAAACAGCCCGTGTCCATAATAAATAACTTAAAATGCCCTGTTAGCCTTTTATCATCTTCCATTGTTCCCTGCTTAGGGTTATATTATTGCTTGGTTTGCTAGAATAGTCTTAATTTATTATAGTTTTTGAAAAAAAAAGTAAAAGTGTGTCTCCCTCTACTCTTCGGTAATTTGATTTAACATTAAATCAGAATTTTACCCTACTACATGGGAGTCAAGTAACCAGGAAGGCAGGAGGGAAGAGATGGTGTGTTGATTCTCTCTTTGACCTAATGTTTTCTGGAATTTCTTTCCTCTCATCTCCCCCTTCATGCTCAGTACTTTACATTTATTTGGAAATCTTTGTTTGTCTCTAAGCCTTAAGTTTGCCAATGCCCAGATGCTTGATGCCATGTCTTACCACAATACAGCTTACTAAAATATATTTCTGAAGTATGTATTTATTCCCTAGTAGGGATTCTTATACCTTGTGCTAAAATATCACAAAATCTCTGCAAACACTAGATAGACAGACAGATAGATCTAGATAGATAGATAGATAGATAGATAGATAGATAGATAGATAGATAATAGATAGATGACAGATGGGTAATAGGTAGATAGATAGATAATAGATGATAGCTAAATAGTAGATAGGTAGATAAATAAGCAGATAGATACAGTTGCAGACATTGGAGAGGAAAATAGACTATTGCTAAAGTTGTTGAATTGAGAATAGAAAACAGTGTAAGTGGGGTTTACAATTTACTGAAGGGGTTTTTTTTTTGGCAGAGTACAGGGAGCAAATACTTTTCCCACCATGATAAAGGGAAGTAGTTAGTGGTGGGGTGAATCAAATAAATATATAGGTTGTAGGAAACACAAATTGAAAGACAATTCTAGCTTCTCTGTGAACGACTATCTTCTATGTGAAATAGGCAAACACATTGGCCCTATCTTGAGTTAGGCACTGTGGAACCTAAACGGATAACTGACTGGTAATACTCAGGATTAGAGCTGATGTCCCTGTTAAGAAAGTAGATAATAATCTGGTAATAATATCGACAACAGAATAGGGTAATTTTCTCAAAATTCTGGTTGCTTTTCTTCAAGATAACCATTTTTCAAGGTCAATCTATTGTGAGTTTACATCTATATTCTTCCTGATAATGAAATAAGTTTATATCAAACTTACAAGAAGCAGATAAACATAATTTAAATTATGGTCTATATCTATAACTTAAGTGACTGGAATGGTGACCATTCTCAAAAGTATCAGGTGTTGGGTTATGTGTATCACCCTTTTAGGATTCTCAGAGCAGACCCCATGTTCGTAAGGTGCTAGCCTTTCAGAAGGGACACACGGTGTAAGAATATTGCCCAACCTACTGTACCTGGTCTCCCATCTTCACAGTGTTTGCTTCTTTGTTGAAACCTTTGGATCTGGATCTTGGCTTACCTCTAGTTCTGTTTTTTCTATCTTCCTATTCTGTTGTTGGTCACCATAATGGACCTGTGTTTTTGTTGTGGTGTTGTTATTAGACTTTGGTGACACCCTAATTATTCTCTCTTCTAAGTCTTATCCTGATTTGTTCTCACCCAAATCCACCCCCAACTGCAGAAATAAGGGAAAAAAATACAAGAAACAAAACAAAAAAAATATATAACATGATATTTTTGGTATAAATTTCACTATCCTTGAAAAATTTATTTTTAATGTGTTAATTGAGAAAGAAAGGCTACAGCCTTCTAGAACAAGGCAAAGAACATTTCTGGTCCTCCAAATTATTTGACTGATCATTCATAGATTTCACCATTCCTTATTCTTATAGCTAATTCTAATTTATTAATTTTTCCACTTATATTTCAACCAAATTCCAATGAAGTTCAAAGTATTTGGACACATTACTACAGTAATAATTTATCAAATGGTTTACTAAAACTATTAAACAATTATTTGTATCAGCAGTAACTTTTACACAATATCAAAATACACATTCTAAGATTATAAATATGCCATCAAAAGGATTATATCAAGAAAAATATGGTACAATGAATTAAAAGTCTTTCAGCTGAGTATTTAACTGATAGTAAAGATACACAACTCTTCTTTTGTCAGAATTACATAAGAAAACTAAACTCATTCTCCACTGGCTAGATAATATACTTTCCTTGGTAATACCTCAAAATATAAAATCAGGCTTTACTCAGGTTGCTAAAATACAGAAAATTAGATGGTGATGAAATACATAATACTTTTTCCATGATGTATTTTAGTAGTACCACTTCAAATAATCATTTTTAGTTCAGAATGAAACATACAGTTTACCATACTAAGGCAGAAATATTTATTTCAGCAGAATTCTTTAGGTTCTTTCTTTTATTTGATCTGAAAATAAAAATGTTGGTTGTGAGCAAGTTTCATCCCCTTCATATAACCAGAAGTATCCTTATTACCTAGAAGTATTCTTGAATGCAGAAAACATGTAATAGTATTTATATAAATATTTTATATAAAGGAAGAAAAACTCTGATTTTGATTCTTAAATTTCTACCCACTATACCATTGTAATAAAAAAAAAAACTTGAAAGGTGATAGCTAAAATATATCTCTATAGTGACCTATTCTTGCTTCATTTTATATCTTTCAGATGCTCCTGTTTCAAAATCTATACATATTGGAATTCACTCATAGTGGATGGCAAAATATTAGAGAAAGTTCTAGATTAGTCTTAAACTTTTTGGAAGGCTGAAAGGTGTATTGGGGCAGACTGAAGGTGGCTGGTCCATTACTAGGGAAGATAGGGATGATAAAAGGCCTTTCCAGTTTAAATCTGCTTACTCCATATCCCTTTTTCTGTACTCTGTTTACTCATGTAAACTTTGTGCTGGATGGTCTTCTCAGGGGGAGATCAAAGGGGAATTACCCATTAATAGTATTTATGCTGGGCCTGGAACCTAAGCTTTTATTGTTCATAAAACCACTCTTGTAACTGTGTTAATTATTCACAAGTGTGTTGACTTAAAACCTCTTTTATGAAATCTTTACGGAATAAATGTGTGAATGTACAGGTGGTCTTGATTGATGGGTTGCATTTAGCCCTCTGAAAGCAGTCAATGACCAGCCCTAGCCCACTTCAGTCAGTGAACCAGGTGTGAGAGTGCATTTATTCATCTGTCAGGGTGTGCAGGACAGACCTCCAAAGGTGGTGGTCGACATCTCATATACATTGATCTGAGGTGCCACGTTCCTGTTTCATCCCTTATTTTTATATTTTTTAGGCTTCTGGTCAAAGTTTGTTTCTTATTCTTTAAATCCTCTAAAGGATTCTTCAATTTAGAAAGTATTGGTTTACACATCTTCGAGCACTCTTAGACAGCCAGATCTGTGAAGGCACATGACGTTTTACTCACTTGGTTTTCCCCATATGCATGTTTGGGTCTGTCATGGAAGTCACTTCTATTTCAAAAACATTAAAAGAAAATGTATATATTATATATTTTTGCATGTCTTAATCAGACTTCCTAAAATAATATTGTTTTTAGCTCCCTCCCTAATACAGATGTATCTTTAAATAGTTTTCCAAAGTTTCGTTAATTCTACAAGTCTTGATTTTTAGCAAAGAAATGCATTTTTTTTTGTAATTTGTACTGATATAATGTAGTTTTGCATATTTTGATGTACATTTTGTGTTTTGATACATGTACACAATGTGAAATGTTCACATCAGAAAAATTGGAATATCCATCACCTCAAACACTTATCCTTCCCTTGCTTTGGAAAAGAACATCACAATTCTTCTCCAGGTATTTTGAAATGTAAAGTAAATTATTGTGAATTATAATTTCTCTTCTGTCTTGTTAATTATATTTCTCCAATACTAGAGCTTATTCCTTCTATCTAACTATTTTTTTTTTCTTTTCTGTGTTTTTTTTTTTGAGATGGAGTTTCGCTCTTGTTGCCCAGGCTGAAGTGTAATTGCCTGATCTTGGCTCACCACAATGACCACCTCCCAGGTTCAAGCAATTCTCCAGCCTCAACCTCCTGAGTAGCTGGGATTACAGGCATGCACCACCACACCTGCCTAATTTTGTATTCTTTAGTAGAGATGGGGTTTCTCCATGTTGTTCAGGCTGAACTCAAACTCCCAACCTCAGGTGATCCACCTGCCCGGGCCTCCCAAAATGCTGGGATTACAGGTGTGAGCCATTGAACCCAGCCTCTATTTTCATGGCCATTACCCAACTTCTGTCAATGTCCCTCAAGTCACACTTTATGTATAAAGCAAGACTTGGCTCACATTTTTAATGTTTCAAACGACCTCATGATATCATTCACTGCAAATTTGGCTTACAGATACAAACCCCAAAATGTAGGAGGCCCTTTTTTCACCATTCAAAAGCTGTGAAAATCAATACTACTAATGATAATTATTATAATTATTGTGTATTATACACAATAATTATTATTAATATGGTAAAGATTAATTTGTAAATAATACCTCACCACAAGCTAAAAATAAATTTATCCTGAGTAGTTTTCTATAGATCTAATTTCTAAAGGGTTTTATATTGCATAAAATATAAAGATATATGTCAATGAAAAGTATATTATATCATCAATCCTACATTTGTTTCACAATTATTGGATATATATATCTTGTGCATACCCAAAAGAAACAGTAAAATGAACTGTTTTACTTTAAGATCTTGGTCTACTTCATTTAACCAAATCACAAACATGGGCATGTCCTAATTGATTTAGCTCCTTTATGTTTTTATGTAATACATTTGATTTTCATCTCAATCATTTGGGACTGCTATAATACACAATAAGAACTGCTTGGCTGACAGCCAAAGAAGAGATTTGAAGCAAAAATATATGCATAAGTATAACTGAAAATGGAAAGAATCAGTATTCACAAACAGGATCTGTCAAACAATTCTCTGTAACGATTCCAATCAAGTGCAGTCCCCCAAATATTCCATTTAAAGTATATTTTGCTATTATAAAACACTCACATAAAATAGGAAATAGAATTCCAAGTACAGTTCATGACATTTTTTATTCATGATAATCCTATCATTTCTCCATGCTATTTCAAATGTCATTACCATAATCCCTTAAATATTTTTGCTTTTAGCTTCTTATAATATCTTGGTACACGAAGTGAAGAACATTTCAAACAAAAGAACATTTTCCACTTTATGATTAGATGAGAAATTGAGTTTCAAATAGATTCTCCTGATGTATTCATATATTTTTCTAGTTTTAAATTATATAAAGTATTAAACTTTCTTCTCTTTTAAAAGTATATTTTGAATGATAAATTTTTTATCATGCCTCAACATGAATTCCCTTCTAAATTAGATGACATTATTATTTCTTTATTTCAAGCTTTGATTTCTCACTTTTTTATTTGCTAAAATCTTTTATATACATTGATCCTTTTTACCTATTATATGAATAACTCAGTTTTCTAATTCATCATCTTTTATCTGAATCCTCTACTTCATTATTTTTCCATTTTCTCTAATCTCCCAATCTTTAAATAAGCTCTGCTTTTTCTTTTATGCTTTCAGGATGATGTAAATGCATGCACTTTTGTGGCAATGCCCAGGAAAAGATTATAGTCAATATAAATTCTTAAGGTGCAATTCTTACTAACATTAACAATGTTTAGTAGCTACCCTTGAATAACTGATCGTTTCAATTTGAAACAAAATATCTAACAAAAGCCTATTTAAATTTTTCTTTCATTATTGACACTTTTTTTTTTTACACTGAGTTAGCATGATTAGTACACAAAAATATTTGAAGAGTTTTGCCAGCTACATGATAGACAGAAAACACACATAGATTGAATGAAGGGGTCAGGAAGACAGATACATAAAAATAAAATGCATATTTGATATATACTAAACTACGTACCAACAGTGTATCATATATAAAATGCTATCATTAGAAATAAATGTATACATTTTTAAATTAAAATAATTTGTTAGAATTCAACCTTCTTCTTAATGGTTACTATTAATATTGCCACAGCCCCTATATTTTAAAATACTTGTAAAATAGATATCATAGTTCCACCAGTTACTATTTAATTTCTTAAAATGTTTACTTTTTTATAAGTTACAAAAACAGTAGATGATTATATGGAGGTACTCATCTAGACTACTGATAAAATTATTAAAGATCTGAAAAATCAATGAAATGGAAATAGAAACAGAAAAATGTCAAACTTTATTACTAAAATGAAAAATTGTTTCCTTGAAACTACCAAAAGCATTATGAACCTTAGACTAGTCTAATCAAGTTCCAAGTTAGGAACGCATACATTTGGAATGCTGAAATTTTCATCTACGGAGTGGATTTAGCAGTGTCATACACAGCAATGCGTTTGAAGTACATGATAAATTTGACGATTTTTCAATAAAATGTAATTTGCTAAAATTGATTTAAGAAGTAACAGAAAATTTGAATTGCATAAACTATCATCACAAGATTAAAAGTTATTCAAAGCTATATCCATTTTAAAATCCACTGGATCCATCTATTATAAATACTGTTTCGTAGTACAGTAAAAAAGAAGACACTCCTCAAACCCTTGTAAAGAGTTAGTATAACTTTGAGAAAAGTAAAAGAAAATACATGAATGGCATCTTCCATCTCCCTTATGAATAGAGGTGGAAAAATCTCCATACTGTTCCAGAAAATCATACTCAGCTAAGTACTTAGTTTTTTAAGGCTATTCATTATTTCAACTCCACATATTATTCTCAGTAGATGACAAAAACTTTGATTAAGTTTCAAAATCTATTACTGAATAAAGACTTAGAAACCTAAAAATAGAAGAAATAGATTTGTATTCCTAGGAATATAATAAATCCACAAATATTACAGAGATAAAACTTTCCATTAATGTCAGAAAGATGAACAAGTTCTCACTGTTCACTATGTCTATTCTTTAACATTTTGCTATCAGTCTTAGACTATTCCGTAAGTAAAAAATAAAGAAAAAAATAAAAACAAAATCATAAATCCTGAAAAGGACAATACTTACTGGGATTTTTTTTCAGAAAGTATTACATAATTTGAATGTAGAATAAAATAATTTGCAAAATGTTACACCTAACATTAGAGTTCAATACATTATATTGTGTTCAATATAAAATGTTATTTTTCTATATAACAGCATTATCTAAATAGAAGATTCCAGATGTAAAGAAGTCAATCATGTCCCTCATAGAAAAGTTGCTATTTGGAGAGACACAATGTGTTTATACCTGAAAACCTTATAATTACTGAAACTCTGGTTAACATTTTAAGCTTTTCTTTAAAAGAAGCAGCCAATTTCTAGAGTTGGGGAGGGATAGCATGAAGAGAAATGTCAGATGTGGGTGAAGGGGAGGAAGGCAGCAAATCACACTGCCATGTGTGTACCTATGCAACTATCTTGCATGTTCTGCACATGTACCCCAAAATGTAAAATGCAATTAAAAAAAAAGGCAAAGAAAAAAAAAGAAGCAGCCAATTCCCACTTTTTTCTGAAAGAATGATAAAAATAATGAAACATGTATAAAACAAGGAATTGCAGAAATGAATGAAATAAATAAAAGGCAAAAGCCGACCTCTACCACAACCCAGCTGCTCTCCTCTAAATGACTACATAATCCTCAATATCAACAGAATTTATTTTATATTTCAAAAAAAATGAAGAATAATAAGATAGTAAAGTAACTTATTTCTCAGAGAAATTTAAATATGCATGGATTTTACTTCAAAACTTTATAAGCTAGTTTTTCAAAAGAGAGCATTTAAGATAACTTTGAGGTATTCTTTGCTCAACTTCAGCCCCAGCAGGATTTCCTGCCCTGGAGAAATTGGTAAAGAGATCTATAAAGTGACAGGTATTCTCTTTCCTGCTCGTTCACTTTTTTTTCCCCTAAAATAACTCCTGCAGTGATAAGAGGGATTATACAGAGAAGCATTTTTATATTTTAATTCATATATTATTATTTAAAATTATCATGGCAGTGAGATGCCCAAGGAAGCTTTCTTGTGAAGGTAGGTATTGCCAGTAGTGATCAGGGAAGAATATGATTGTTTAAAAAGTTCCTAGTTTGGGGACCCAGAAGACATATATTTTATGCCTTTAGCAAGCAGATGAAAAGGTCTGTGCTAAAACATTCTTACCTTTAAGGTATGGTTCACACTCAATCTCTAAATACTCTGTTTAATTCTTTAGATTTTCTATGTTTCAGGAACTAAATTGAACCACATATTTTTTCTATCTCAGTGCTGATTTAGTACAAATTTATTTATTTATTATCATAGCTAAACATGATAATCATTTAGATGACGCTTAAAAAAAGAAAACACATACTGAGCCATACTTTTAGATACATCTAGAGTGGATTTAGACTTTTTTTAATATTAAAATCCTATTAGATAATTTTGGTGTTGACACATTTGAGAATTTTGAAAATCAAAGTCAAATGGTGAGGATTGGTATTTGAAATTAATGTTTACCAGATGGGAAGGTGTTCTATCCATTACCCAGTCTCAAAGGAAACTGGTTGTGAATGAGAATTTCAGTGAGTTCAAAAAAAGAAGAAGATAGAAGCAAAGGTTTTTGAAAAACTCTAATTTATGTATAATTGTTAAAATGGAAAAGATATAGACCAATGGGACAGACAGAGGCCTCGGAGGCAACACCACACATCTAAAACCATCTGATCTTTGACAAACCTGACAAAAACAAGCAATGGGGAAAGGATTTCCTGTTTAATAAATGGTGTTCAGAAAACTGGCTAGCCATGTGCAGACAGCAGAAACAGGACCACTTCCTGACAGCTTACACTAAAATTAACTCCAGATGGATTAAAAACTTAAACATAAGACCTAACACCATAAAAACCCTAGAAGAAAATCTAGGCAAAACTATTCAGGACATAGGCATAAGGACTTCATGACCAAAACACCAAAAGCATTGGCAACAAAAGCCTAAATAGATAAATGGGACCTAATCAAATTCCACAGCTTCTGCACAGCAAAAGAAACAGTCATTAGAGTGAATCGGCAACCAACAGGATGGGAGAAATTTTTGCAATCTACCCATCTGACAAAGGGCTGATATCCAAAATCTACAAAGAACTAAAACAGATTTACAAGAAAAAAACAAACAAGTCCATTCAATAGTGGGCAAAGGATATGAACAGACACTTTACAAAAGAAGACGTACATGAGGCCAACAAACATGAAAAAATGCTCATCATCACTGGTCATTAGAGAAATGCAAATCAAAACTACATCGTGATACCATCTCACACCAGTTAGAATGGCAATCATTAAATAATCTTGAGACAGGCGGGAGCAGTGGCTCACACCAGTAATCCCAGCACTTTGGGAGGCCAAGGTGGGTGGATCACAAGGTCAAGAGATCAAGACCATCCTAGTCAACATGGTGAAACCCCGTCTCTACTGAAAATACAAAAAATTAGCTGGGCATGGTGGCATATGCCTGTAATCCCAGATACTCAGGAGGCTGAGGCGGGAGAATTGCCTGAACCCAGGAGGCGAAGGTTGCGGTGAGCCGAGATCCCGCTATTGCACTCCAGACTGGGTAACAAGAGTGAAACTCCATCTCAAAAAAAAAAAAAAAAACTCTGAAGACAACAGATGCTGGAGAGGATGTGGGGAAATAGGAACACTTTTACACTGTTGGTGGGAGTGTAAACTAGTTCAACCATTGTGGAAGACAGTGTGGCGATTCCTCAAGGACCTAGAAATAGAAATTTCATTTGATCCAGCAATCCCGTTACTGAGTATATATCCAAAAAGTTATAAATTGTTCTACTATAAGGACACATACATACGAATGTTCATTGCAGCACTGTTTACAATAGCAAAGACCTGGAACCAACACATATGCCCATCCATGATAGACTTGACAGGGAAAATGTGGCACATATACACCATTGAATACTATGTAGCTATAAAAAGGATGAGTTTGTGTCCTTTGTAGGGACATGGATGATCCTGGAAACCATCATTCTCAGCAAACTGACACAAGAACAGAAAATCAAACACTGCATGTTCTCACTCATAGGTGGGTATTGAACAATGAGAACACATGGACATAGGGAGGGGAGCATCACATACTGAGGTCTGTCAGGGGGAAATAGGGGAGGGAAGGCAGGGGGTGGGGATTTGGGGAGAGATAGAGGGGAGAAATGCCAGATATTGGTGACGGGGAGGAAAGCAGCAAATCACACTGCCATGTGTGTACCTAAGCAACAATCTTGCATGTTCTTCACATGTACCCCAAAACCAAAAATGCAATTAAAAAATAAAAAAGAACTTCTCTCATTGGATGAGAACATGAATGGGGTGGGAATAACTCCAGTTTAAAATCCTTTACCTGTGTGGATTCCTCCCTTGGCACGTGGGAGCTCTCTCTCCTCTCTTTCTCTCACTCTCTGTCTAATAAATTGCTCTCTGCTAAACAATTTGGGTCCAAGATATTTATTCAAACGGTAAGCTCACCATGCCTCTGGGACCCCTTCCCCATTCCTGGGGTAAGAGGCCGAGGACCTGGGCACATAGGGAAAACATCAGAACCAGAAAACTGAAAGCGTCTTCAGGCAGCCTCTGCTCCCTCCCCTGTTACATGATGTTATGAGATATGAATACATTGTGGAATGAGTACATCAAGCTAATTAATGTATGCAATACCTCCCATAGTTATCATTTCTTTATGGTAAGAACATTTGAAATCTATCCCTTTAGCAATATTGAAATATGTAATACATCGTTCTTAACTAGAGTCACTATGGTGCAATAGGTCTTTAAAATGTTTTCCTCCTTTAACTGAATCTCTGTACATTTGACCAACATCTCCCCTTTTTTCATCCACCACACTCCCCACCCCTGGAGTAGATCTAGTGACATTTAGCTTGCTTAACTCTTGCACTTCTGTTCTGCTCTTCTTTGCTCTTCTGGATCCAGGAAAGCATCCTCTGTACTCTGCAGATGCCACCTGTTGAGGCAAAAGGCACTTCCCTGGGATTTGCCCATGTTGCTAGTAGATAGTAGGGGATACTGGATGGAGAATGTTTCCTCTGGGCTGTTCATCTCACACCTGGTGCCATAAGCTACTAGGATACCTTTGCTGGTGCTGCTGGGGACAGGAAGCACCTACCTGGGCGGCCTTCTGCAAAGAGATGGGATCAGGAGTTCCCGACCTTAGTTTACCTTCTGTTGTAGGGTGAAGGAAACTAGGAAATCCTGGAACTGTTGGAGCTGAAGTACATTCACACCAGGTCTGCTGTTACCAGATGTGTTCTCGGTGGCAGAATAGTCAGTCTGCCCCACTCACAGGCACTGTTGCTGCCACTCAGTATTGAATAATGAATGGGTCTCTCTTCCTGATCTCTACTGAGAGATAGAGCTTACTTTTTTGTAGATATCTGACCAGAGAGCTGGATTTCCTTGTGTGAGGTGTGTATATGGGGTGGGAGGTGGGGGGTAGGCATGTGTGTATACTTCCCAGCCCTGTTAGCAGTTCTGAATTGGAGTCCTGTCCAGTGCCCAGACTGGGATAGAGGGCAAATGAAAAAAAAAAAAAAAACCCACAGAATTCACTGAGACATATGTCTTCAAGTCCTGAGTATCTTAGCCAGTTTTTTCTCTTCTTTCAACTTTTCAGAACCCCTTTATGATTGACATGTTATTTCCAAAGTATTTTGTTGTATTTAGAGGGGAGAATAAGAG
This sequence comes from Callithrix jacchus, assembly GCF_049354715.1. Taxonomy (NCBI): domain Eukaryota; kingdom Metazoa; phylum Chordata; class Mammalia; order Primates; family Cebidae; genus Callithrix; species Callithrix jacchus. The sequence goes on from NC_133503.1 coordinate 181,040,628, forward strand.
TTTACATCACTTTGTCTTGGACTGGAAGTACTGAAGTTGGACACCTTTTGATCAGTGGACTTACTGTCCCTAATTAGATTCTTTATTAGATCCTTTTTTTTTTTTCTTTTTAAGAAGGGGTTTAGCTCTTGTTGCGCAGGCTGGAGTACAGTGGTGTGACCTCAGCTTACCGCAACCTCTGCCTCCCAGGTTCAAGCAAGTCTCCTGACTCAGCCTTCCAAGTAGTTGGCATTATAGGCAGGCACCACCACATCCCGTTAACCTTTTATTTTTAATAGAGACAGGGTTTCACCATGTTAGTCAGGCTGGTCTCGAACTCCTGACCTCAGGTGTTTCACTCGCCTCGGCCTCCCATAGTGCTGGGATTCCAGGCATGAGCTACCACACCTGGCCAGATTCTTTAAGAATTATAATGGCTAGAGAGAGAGAAAAAATCTGCATTAATTAAATCTACGCTCTTCCACACTTGTCACTGAGAATAGTCAGTGAAATAGTAGAAGTTCATAGCCTCATCCAATTTTAACCTGTATTTATGCTTTTCTATATTTTTTCAATTTTGAATCAAGTCTCAAGTGAATATTTCAATGTGTTCTGCAGTCTTTTTCCATGGTTTATAGCAATTTAAAACCCAAAGATCTCTCTCTCTCTCTTTCTTTTCCTTTATATGCTTCACTTTTCTCTCCTCTTCACAGATTCATTTTTATTTAATAAAATTCTTAATTCCATTTTATGACTTGCTGCTCACAGCTATTAAATTGTGACACCATATATGAAAATGTTAATTATTTAAAACTACAGGCCAGGCATGGTGGTGCGTACCTGTAATCCTAGCCAAGAAGGCCAGGGTGGGTGGATCAAAAGGTCAAGTAATGGTGACCATCCTGGTCAACATGGTGAAACCCTGTCTCTACTAAAAATACAAAAAGTAGCTAGGTGTGGTGGCGTGTGCCTGTAGTCCCATTTACTGGGGAGACTGAGGTAGGAGAATTGCTCGAACCTGGGAGGCGGAGGTTGCAATGAGCTGAGATCTCGCCGCTGCACTCCAGCCTGGAGACAGAGAGAGACTATCTCTCAAAAATAAACAAATAATTATATAAACTACAAATATTCTATAATTGATTCAAATGTAGTTTTCAAATAAAAACACTAAGCTGCTGCGATTTCACTAAATCAACTAATTTTAAATGTTGATAATTAAAATACTGGAAAAATAATTATTAAAACAAATCAGTATATGTTCACCATCATATATAACCTATGCTAGTACTGATAATTAGGGTTTCCATAGCAACATAGAAGCAAAGCCAAGACTATGTTCACCCAGTTGAAATGATCCAGTAAAAGCATAAGAACAAAAATATTTGAATTCACCAGCAAGTTTACTCACACACAGTTCTTAATTGTCAAGATTTAAGAAACTATAACTCAACCACAACCACAAAAGAAACTGGGAGATATAAAGTAACTTATTAAACTGGACATTTAGTCATCAAACATAAAATAAAGACTTAAGCAGCTTTCTAGTCAACTGTTCCTGGAGAACTTGCCCAAGCGTTTAGAATTTTTAAAATATTTTTTTCTAAAACATGCTAGTGATTGAGAATCTAGAATATATTTTAAGCAATTTCATGATGATGCACAAAATATTCCGTAACAATATAATGTAGTAAGTTTGCCAGAGCTAGTAGTTATATTTTTCTTTAAGACACATAGAGTATGTAAAAAAAAAAGGTGACACATATATGGTGGCTACTGCTTATTGACTGACAGAATGAGGTAGGAATGGTATGCTAAAAAGGCAATAACAGAGCTAAAAGGAATCTATTATAAGCTACCGAGAGGAGTTCTCATCTGCAGTACATTTTCTTATATTCCCTGTGTCTCTTCATATAACTTATTTAGCTGCGTAACTAGGGTTCTAGCACCTTGTAGTAGCAGTCCATAAATTTCAGATAATACGTATTAGTTTTTAGACATCACAGTTCAGAATAACCTTAATTCCTAAATGGCTTTTTTAATGCAAAAGTTAAATGGTTCAATTAAAATTTATTCAGAAATATTTACATTTTTCATAATATATTTTAGATAGTTCTTTCATGTAATATGGAAAATCAGTAACTATTTTTACCTTATTATTAAAGATATAGACTTTAAAGGTTTCAAGGGAATTAAAAGAAAGTAGCAAACCATTATATATTTTGTGTTCAACTAATATCAAGTATTGTTTGATGGAGTCAGAAATTTGACTATTTTAAAGAGATTGTGCTTTCCTGTTGACATGAGGAAAAGAAAATTTCCTGGTTAAAATCAAATAATAATGTGCATATTAATTATGCCATATTTGTTATTTTCAATTTCTCTTAAACTGATCTTTATTTGACATTTTATTAAGTTTTTCTCCCTGCAAAACAAGATGCTACCCCTAAGAACAGATAACAGATGACAAGTTATCTAGAAATACTCTAATACCTAAAATATATGTTATTTGGATAGAAATCCATATTTATTAAATAAGAATCAGCATTAACTTTATTAAACAATTATATAAGAAATATTAATTTTAATTTTACAAATAAAAATTTTTATGACTTTGAGTTTTCAATGTAATATTAATTTAACTATGATGAAGTGACTGGTATCAAACTATCCTCTTCACTGTGAACAAATTTAAAACTATAGAAAATATAGAAAGCACCTGTTTTCAAGATTTTGACAACAGTAGCCCTTGTATGTAGCCCTTGGGATAAGTGAGGTATACAAAGTATACTTCACAGCAGTCTAGAGGTTGCACAGAACTGGGAGACAACCAGTCAGACAGAATGAAGACACCTCACCAGACACTCCGGGAATTCACTTGAGACATAAGAATGGCTTTACCTTAGTAGAGGCTTGTAGGGCTACTCTATTTATACTTAAGAATTACTCTAGAACTGCCCCAGTAAAGGCCAATGCAAGCACCAATAGGTCAAGCTGATCTGCCAGTAAATTAACTAACAACTAGAACAAAAGTCAACACAAAATTCACTTGTTCAACAATGTAGCATGCACAAATTCCTGTGTACAGTAAAACATCTTAGATACGTGAAGACATAGGAAAATGTGTCATAACCAATGAGGAAATATACAGATTATGAACATGTTATAATTAACAAAAATTACGTAAAACAAACATTGTTTTTTTTAAAGGTGAATGTAATTAGTGGGAAGATTGAGAATCTCAACAGAAAAGTAGAAATTATTAAGAAAAAGAATATATTTGAAATTCTATAACAAAACTATATGATGTTAATATTACTACAGGGATTTAACAGAAGACTGGACACTGCAGAAGAAAATGGACCTAGAAAATACATTAATAGAAAGTTTTCAAATTGAGAAAAATAAAGACAGGAAAGAGACTGAAAAATAAACAGTACCGCTGCGATATGTGAGCAAAAATATGTGTACTTTTGTAACATATGAATAATTGAAGTTCCAGAGGGAAGAGAGAAACTGAAGCAGAAAAAATACTGGCATAGATGATGAAAAAAGTTCTCCCAATTTGATGAATCGTATTAAACTAGAGACCCACAGAGTTCAATAATTGCCAAAGAGATAAACACATACAAACCACACATAGGCACATCAGGGTCAACTTACTGAAATCTAAAGTTTAATGTTAAAAACCTGCTTTGGGGAGGTTATGGAAGAAAATTCATACATAGGAGATGATTGTTAAGAGTAACTGCTGATTTCTCCTCCAAAGCAATACAACTCAGTATCTTTAAAACACAAATTTATACAATGAAGCTATGGGTTAGACATCTCCTGCTCTTCACTTCTAATTTAGTTTGATCTTCGGGCTCTGTTTACCATGTACAGAAGTGGTTACTAACCTTTCTGTTTGTAGACTTCTTCATGACTATGAGAGAGACTGCAAACACACAGTGTGTCAATGTCACATACATTTGCATTTAAAAATTTCCAGTATGCTATTCATGTTATAAAGAAATTATAACAGTCTACAGAGGACCATCCACAAAACAACTAGTGTCGATGTTGTGCAAAAATACAAACAGACGCCCTTCCTTCAGAGATACTTAACGAGAAATATGTTCTTGGAAAAATAGAATATATGCAAGCAGGATAATCAAGCAGGACAATCTCTTTAGTATATTATCTTTATTATTTTGCCTCTGCCAAGTTAACAGAATAAGTAAATTCTGATGACCTAAAATGAAAAATTCATAAGATGGACTTAACAGTAGATTTCAACAGACAAAAGAAAAAAATCATGAACTTACAGATAGATTTATTTAGTTTTAAACAATTTGAATTTAAAAATATGAAAAATAAACAGAGCCTTAGAAAACTGCAGGAACTCATTAAGTGTACTAATATATATGCATGATGGGAGTAACCAAAGAATAGGAAAAGGAACAGAAAAATATTCAAAAAAATGGTTAAAATTTCCGTAATTTGATGAAAATTATTAATTTACACCTTCAAGCTCAGTGAACTCCAAGTCAGAAAAACTCAAAGATGACATATTCATATCACAGTAAAAATGCTAAAAAACAAAGACAAAAAAATCTTTACAACAGCAACAGAAAAATGACTCATTATGTGCAATGGAATGCTAGTAACATTAATGGCTAAATGTCATTAGAAAAAATGACCCAGAAGGAATGGGATGACCTATTCAAAGTGCTGGGAACAGTAACAACAAAAACCCAATGAACTGTCAATCAAGAAACGTATATACATCAAAAGTATCTTGTAATAATAAAATTTATATTAATGCATTTCAATATAAAAAAATAGAACTTTCTGCTAGCACACTTGTATTATAATACATGTGAAAGAAAGTTCTAGGTGAAAGTAAGTGATGGCAGACAGTAATTAGAGTTGGTGCACACACACACACACACACACACACACACCGAGCACTGGTTAAGATAACTAGGTAATTATAAAGACTGTATGAATGCATATTTTTTTATCCTTCCTTCTTTTAACTACTTAAAGAGAAATTGTATAAAACTACTGTTGGAACTGTAATATATAAATGAATAGATTTGCCAACAGAAACAAAAAGGAAGTGGATGCAAGCAAAACTGTTTGAATAAGGAAATGAAATTAAATAGAAACTTGAATTCATGGAAACAAATGAGACAGAAATGTTTCTGTTCCTCTCTCTCTCCCTATCTATCTATCTATCTATCTATCTATCTATCTATCTATCTATCATCTATATCTATCTGTCATCTATCAATGTATCTATATATCTCGATATAAACGAATGATCAGAGAAGAGTATGTATGTCTATATATACTTCTTTGTCATTCCTTTTTTCTTTAGTTTCTGAAAGGGAATGCACTCAATTCAATCTGCATAGATTAACCTCAATTTCAAGTTATATTAATACACCCTCTATTAATTCAATAGTTTAGGTAATTATGAGTTTTTTAAAAAAAATTTAAATGTACGTTGATTTAATTTTTTGCCACTAGAGAGAGATCTGCGTATGTTTATATATATGGAGAGAGAGAAATGGGTTGAGGGGGTGTTGTTGGCAAGTGTCTGGTCTGGGAGCAGAAGAAAAGGTAAGGTTTATCCCAACTCCAGGTTCACTGGGATATGTCAAACAACAACCCCTCCCCCAAATAAAATGGTCACCTTTTGAGAAGGCTTCTGATGATGACATTTAAAACAAGAAAGCATCAAAAATACAAAACAAAGATTTGAGAATTTTTCCAATTGCAGCATTTTTGAGGTCACATCGACAATCTTAAGGGCAGAGCATCAGGAAGTGATGAGACAGTGTCAGATTGAGAGATGTGCAAATCCACAAAGGTTCTGGATAAATGAGATGCCCTGTGAGATCTAGAGTCCTTCAATAATTGTGGGAAACAAAAATGGAGGTTATGGTAAGAACTTTCCTGGTCTTTTTTTAGAAAAACATGATAATTGACCTCACTATTAAAATCGCCTTTGGGAAGATGGCACTGGTGAAGGAGGCAGTTTTGACAGGGGAGCAGTTCAAGATACAGTCTTGTTGGAGGCAAGTCAATCTATGGGCCAAGGGATTTTGTTGGGGAACTTTTAAAACAAGACTATAAACAGTCATATTGAGCAATATATATATATATATTTTATCATTATCTGTTTTATAAAAGATAGGAATGTATTATATATAATTCTCTAATTATTACCATTTTTCTCTTACTAGTTTCCTAAAGGAAATTCTCTAAATCCAATCTCCACAGACAAACCTCAATTTGTTTCTTGTTTTTTTTTTTTTTTTTTTTTTTTTGAGACAGAGTTTCACTCTTGTTACCCAGGCTCGAGTGCAATGGCACAATCTTGGCTCACTGCAACCTTTGCTTCTCTGGTTAAGGCAATTAATTCTCCTGCCTCAGCTTCCCAAGTAGATGGGATTACAGGAGTGGGCCATCACTCCTGGCTATTTTTTTTTTCCTTTCTGTATTCTTAGTAGAGATGTGGTTTCACCATGTTGGTCAGGCTGGTCTTGAACTTCTGACTTTAAGTGATCCACCCTCCATGCCCTCCCAAAGTGCTGAGATTACAGACATGAGCCACTGTGCTGTGCCAATAAAACTCAATTTTAAATTATATTAATGTATCCACAATTAATTGAATAGGTAATATTAAATACCCTTTTAAAATTTTATGCTTACGTTGATTTTATTTTATTGACACTAGAGATAATCGGTATATTTACCACTCAATGGTGCTTTTCCTTCTAGGATGAATTCCTGAGAATCTGATAGATGAATTTTCTAAGTCAAAATACCATTCAAGTTTATGTTAACACACAATAAGAGAATGCCTTCTAAGAAGTCTTGCAAAATAAGTGAGATATTCTCTTCAATCCTTGTTATGTATATTACCATATATTTAATGTTACTGTTTCCCTTGTATGGTGGGTAAGATGTTTTATGTTATTCAATTTCATTTATTTGAATACTAGAAAGGTTGGCACTCCTTTTATGTATTACTTTGCCATCTAGATTTGCTCTTCTGTAAATTCTTTTCAAATAATTTTCATTTACCATATTGTATTGTAAAATTAATTATCAGTTTATAGAAACATTTATTCATTTTTTTTTGGGGGGGACAGAGTCTTGCTCTGTCGCCAGGTGCCAGGCTAGCTGGGACTACAGGCTTGCGCCACCAGGCCCAGCTAATTTTTGTATTTTTTAGTAGAGAAGGGGTTTCATCATGTTGGCTAGGATGGTCTTGATCTCTTGACCTTGTGATCCACCTTGTCCTCCCAAAGTGCTGGGATTACAGGTGTGAGCCACTGCACCCAGTGGAAACATTTATTCTAGATAGATAATATGGCATGTGATTTTTTTCCTACTAATGTAGTAACATTGTCTATAGCAGTGTTTTTCAATAATAGCCATTTTCCAGATTTGATATCTTAGTCACACTGTCAATTCAAGTGTTTGATATGTGTCTACAGGCTGCATATTGGGCTATTCTGATATAGAATATTTCCATCATCTCAGAAAGTTCTACTAGACAATACTGGGCTACAGAATGTAATTTTGTATGGCATCAAGTATGACTACATTCTTCTAGCCTTTGAGTTTCCTGGCTTCTCTATAAAAATCTTCTATCTGTATAATATATATATATAATTTTTCAAATCATTTGCTAAGAGTTGTTTTATGATTTACATTCAAATGTTCAGATCCTGGAATTGATACATAAAATAAGGGTCTAATCATGTTGAGAATTTTTCCCCATATGAGAATAAAAATTATTTACTACCAAACACTGAGGCCTTATGTACTAATACATGTTTTTGAGTATTACATTTTTTTCCACTGATCCATTTTTCTGTTCCTGAGTCAATACTGAAATCTTGGTATTGGCATTGCCTTACAAATTTTTATTATATGGATTGAAATAGGCCTCATTATTTTTGATATATATGTTTTAAAATTATTTTTAGATGATACTCTTGCATGTGGTCATTAAAATCATTTTATTTAATCCTCAAGGAAATTTGTATTGGCATTCCATTTGGAGTTTAATAGCCTTAAAATATTTAATTTTGGAGAATTGATATTTTTAAATTTTTAATTTTTGTGGGTACATAGTAGGTATATATACGTTATCTGAGTACATGAGATGTTTTTATACTGGCATGTGATGTGAAGAAATCACCTTAATGAAGAGTGGGCTATCCATCCCCCTCAAGCAATTATCTTTTGTGTTACAAACAGTCCAATTATGCTCTTTATTTAAAAAAGGGTAATTCAGTTATTATTGACTATAATCCCTCTGTTGAGCTATCAAATAGTAGATTTTATTCATTTTTTAACAATTTTTTTCTACCATTTACCTATCTCCACCTGACTCCCTACCCTCCTTCCAGTCTCTGCAGGAGGAGCTGTACTTACATCAGACAAAAACAGATTTCAAGACAAAAACTGTAAGATGGAACAAAAGGTGTCACTATGCAATAATAAAGGGGCCAATTCAGCAAGAGGACACAATTTTAAGTATATATACACCCAACACTGGAGGGCCAAAAAAGATAAAGCAGATATTAAATAATTGATTTTTTAAATCACGTTATGTCTTCCCTTCTTAGAATTTAGTTGGAACCTTGTTTTACACCTGCATTTTGTTTCTTACTGATTTTATTTGTTAATTCTTCTAAAAAACTGTATCCTTTCCTTCTTCTTCTTTTTTTTTTTTTTTTTTTTTGCTCTGTTGCTAGGCTGTAGTGCAATGGCGCAATCCTGGCTCACTGCAACAACCTCTGCCTCTTGGGTTCAAGCGATTCTCCTGCCTCAGCCTCCTGAGTAGCTGGGACTACAGGCATCCGCCAACACGCCCGGCTAATTTTTGTATTTTTAGTAGAGACAGGGTTTTACCATGTTGGCCAGTATAGTCTTCATCTCCCGACCTCGTGATCTGCCCACCTTGGCCTCCCAAAGTTCTGGGACTACAGGCATGAGCCACTGTACCTGGACCCCTTTCCTTCTTTTTTCTTATCTACCTTTCTCTTCTTCTCACTTTGATGCAATTTAAACTAACTCTGTTACCTTATTATAGGATCATGACTTCCTTTTGTCTATTGAGGATGCAAAATTTCTTTAGATGTTTTGTATTTTATTTACAATACCTCATTTTGAGAGGTGTGTCTTCATTTGGAATCTTCCAGATACTCTTTCTCTCTTCTGGTCCTATATTTTTTAAAAGACAATATGATAATTTATCTTCACTCATTCTGGAATTAGGAGAGAGAGCTACCCATGTTGTGCTTTCATGAGTGTGGATAAGTTAGTGCTTTCATGAGTGTGGATAAGTTATTTGAGCAGCATAATTATGCTATCTTTATTTTTTACACATCATACTTTTAACTCTGCAATGGGAGGAGGGAAGAATGATGCTCACAGTTTGTAATTTGATCACAATTCCCAAGTCATAGCTGGACTTTACCTAGGTACCTTTACTTTGCTATAATTTTGTTTTTCTCCTTCTCCTACCACTTGGTTCTCAGTTTGTCATTTGACAGATGGTATGGAAAGCTGCCGTTAATATGATCGAATGTATGGAAAAACTGACCTCATATTTAAACAGAATTTTTACTTTCAAACGCACTCCACAGCTCTACACACTCGTGCGTGCACACACGTGCATACACACACTTCCTACTAGAGTGTATTTTTGTGACCATTAACATTATAGATTTCCTTTCAAATATTTTTTTTCTGGAATATGTCATTAAAATGAGAATTCCATTTGGCAAATGTGAAAGAGATACATCTTAATTTCCTACTAAAATTATCTGAGATCTTAAGCAAGGCATTATGCTTGATAGAGAGGTAGATTAGGTCCTCTCAAAGTGTTGAGAAGTTCTAAGGAAGAAGAATATGACTGAGACACATCAAACCATTTCTATCCCAAATGTTCATAGCCAATGGAAGAAAAATATTCTGTAAGATCAAAAAGCTGTCAGACTACTGTGTTCTGAATGTTCTCTTCAGTGGTAATAATTCTAGAGCAGATGATCCATAAGGTAGTTAGAGAGTACACTCAGGGAAAAGTCTCTTTATGATTCAGTTCCCACTTTAGAATCCTTTTCTAAATCTGAAATGACCACATCCAAGTAAACTTAGGTGCTCTGAGAGGTTAGATGGGGTAAAGCTGTGTAGTTATTTACTGAACCAATCTAGATTTTCCAGGAAGACCTTAGAGGCTGCCTGAAAAGCCTGCCTTAACAGGAACCACCATTTATGGTGCGGAGCAGAATTGGGCGGGATGCACTATCTAGGACATGGAGGATGTGGCATAGTTTCAAATGATTTGTCACAAGACAGAGCAGCAGTATACATCTGTGATCGTTAGAGCTGAGGAACCTAAATCATAAGTTATGTCACTGCTCCACTTAAACTTAGGGAACATATAGGGTTCCAGGATAAAATAGTGACAGATGACAGAGCTGCCTGCACACTGTACTGATCAGGAAGTCCTCTAATGTGTGTGACACAGTCATAGAGAACTGACACTATTTCAAGGAGGGGACAAGGTAGATGGAGGCCAGGTAAAATATGAGAGACTGACTATTCCATAAAGAGACTCCTGAAATCATTAAACACAGTTTTGAATTTCACAGGAATAAATTCAGTTTCTTCTTAATCATTCATGGGTGGGGGCTTATGATAATAAATTATAAAAAATAAAGAGTTCTTTGTTCATTATGAGTATAGCATGAATATATTTACAACCTGGCTATATTGTCTTTGATATGTCAAAGAAAATATTGTGAAAAGCATAGCAATAAGAAACAATTAAATGCAAAAAAAAAAAAAAAATTCAGGTTATGACCAGGAATCTACAAAAATTTAAAAGAGTAATGTGAATGTAAATTAGAGTGGCAATTTCATTTGGCCCAGGAGATTCTTGATTTATGCCCCTTTTCCCTGACTAAATTATTAATAACACAAATTACAATATTAAAGTGTCCCAGATTGGTTGGATCTCTATAAATATCTTGTCACAGTGGAAAACAAGGAAGTTACCAAAGACTACTGAGGTCATTTACAAAAGAATAAGGGGTCAGTCTGAAGAAGTTTCTACAGGTCAGCAATACTGCAGTTGAGTGTCAAAAAGAGTAATGATGCAATTGATTTAAATGCACAAATATTTTAAATTTATGCACCTGATGGTTAATATTGTCAACTTGATTGAATTGAGAAATGCAAAGTATTGTTCTTGGGTGTGTCTGTGAGGGTGTTGCCAAAAGGAGATTAACATTTGAATCAGTGGACTGGGAGAGGCAGACCCACCCTCACTTTGGGTGATCACCATCTAATCAGCTGCCAGCACAGCTAGAATAAAGCAGGCAGAAGAAGGAGGAAAAAGTAGACTTGCTGAGTCTTCTGGCCTTCATCTTTCTCCTGTGCTGGATGCTCCCTGCCCTCAAACATCACACTCCAAATTCTTCAGCTTTTGAACTCTTGGACTTTACAGTAGCAGTTTGCCAGGGGCTCTGAGGCCTTCAACCACAGATGGAAGCCTGCACTGTTGGTGTCCCTAATTTTGCGGATTTGGGACTCAGAATGGCTTCCTTACTCCTCAATTTGCAAATGGCCTTTCATGGAACTTCATCTTGTGATCACGTGAGTTAATGCTCCTTAATAAACTCCCTTTTATATATATCTATCCTACTAGTTCTGTCTCTCTAGAGAACCCTGACTAACACATCTTTTATAAAAATTTTACTGCTCATAAATAAATAAATTTAGAATATTATAATAGTTATAGCCCTAATAAGATATAGGAATTCTAGGCATAATTATCAATGAATTAAAATAGAAGACAACTAAATAATATGTGCCTCTTGATTCAAAAAATCAACCAACCTGTGAAGCATTCTTTCTTGTGGTTGTGCTGAAGGGGGCTGGGATTTAATCAGGTCTCTAAATATATTTGCCAATTTGGAAATAATATAATGACAAAGGCATTTTTAAAAACAATTCTACAATTGCAATGAGAAAAATTCCAGAACGTTGATAACTCTATAACCAGTTTATTCAGTAAATAAACTGTGATAGGTACAAAGAGAATGCATTTTGATGTTATTAGGGAGTTAGCCTCTTTCATTTTAGGTTTATTAATACTTTTGAATATACTTTTATGTATTTATTTTTTACAGTATACACTAATATGCTTATGAATGAAACTATACAATACTGGAATTTGCTTCAAAGTAATTCATCGGAGTGATGGAAGAGGTATGTGGAGTAGAGATAAAACAACTAGATAATTACTAGATAATTGTAGAAAACAGTAAATTGCTATGTGTGTAATTCCTATTTTTTTTTATTTTTTAAATGTCTAAGATTTCTTATAACAAAACTTAAAGTCCAGTTCTGTTTTCCTTTCAACCAGTTCTAGTATTTGTGATTTACAGAGGTAATTATTTTGATTAAATAGAGGTAATGGTTGGCTAAGCAGAAATTCACTGCTTAAAGGCAGCAATTGATGTCAGAACTAATATCATGGTGTTTTGTCATTAATTCTAACATGAGATCCTCATTGACTTTCCTTGATACATGAATTGCGGCAGAAGATTTTTATTATGCAGACTGTGTTTCACAAATGGAAAGAAATCAAAGAAATCTTTGATTAGGCTCCTGACTTTTATTTGGGGATTTGCTTAATGTAGTATTTATTTAAATACATGCCAGTAAATGAAAGCTGGAGGTTTCGTATTTGTCATTTTAGCAGAGAGAAAATGTGAAGAACAACGTAGGTGTAAATAAATCATTGGCGGTTTAAATAGAAATGAAATGAATGTCCTAAGTTGTACATTGTTTCATTTTGGATGTTGAGTTATGTCATGTGCTCCACTTTTATGTTTCAAAGATAAGATATTCATAGGTTGCCTGCTCAACAGATCTTTGACCCATATCCATATTATTGTAAGTATTACAGAAAATTCTCCAGTGGCCTATAGCTTCATAAGTTGTGTTTCAGCTATTAAAATATCATTGAGTAAGTATCAGTTTATTGGGGGAAGGATAGAATTAAGGTGATAATATTCTAATATTCTCCAATATTAAATTTTGTTTATCCAAGTGTAGCAGATGTATATAAACTCAAATTGTGATGTCATGAGACAAGATTTTTTTTTCAGAAGAGCTTTCAACATAAGCACAGGAGATCTATCTATCTATCTATCTATCTATTTATCTATCTATCTATCTATATATTTATATATATATAAAACTAGAACAATCTGAAAAAAATAAATTCAAGAATGCACAAATAAAAAGATAAAGAAGGGAAGCAAGCTAGGTAAAGAAGAGGAAGACAGATCCATAGAGCTAGGATGCTTTATTCCGGATTTAGCAAATGTCTCCGAAAATTTAGACAATCTGTACTCTGAGTAACAGGTAACTTAAAATAGTTTGGATGCAACTTATACTAAAATTCTTTAATGTTGTACAATGAAATAAGCTTAAGTATAAAAGAGAAAGCCCTGCTTTTCAACTAACAAATATACACCATATTTCAACATAAATATTGCCTTAACAGTGAGTATGTTTTCAACAAACAAGTGGTCATTTTCTGAAATTTTTAAAATTAGAAAACATTATGTAATATCTAGATTTTAAAGTTTCAAAATATATATATGCCATATATATAAACATATATACGTTATATTATATATACACACACATATATTTATATATAATATATATTTTATGTATATTATAATATAATATAATATATATAATAAATATATAATATATAATAAATAAAATATATGTGGCATATATCATGTATAATAATATATAATATAATATATAATATATAATACATATGGCATATATTATACTTTATATATATATATATATATATATATATATAAAAGTTTGCATAAACATTATAAGAACACATTCTTCAGTGCAGGCATAGCTTAGAGGTAATGTGGGTTCCATTCCAGGCCACTATAATAAAGTGAATATGACAATAGATCGAGTCACACAAATTTTTGGCTTTTCCAGTGCATATAAAATTTATGTTTACATTATCCTATAGTCCTTTAAGTGTGAAATAACATTATGACTAAAAGTAACAATTTACATGCCTTACTTAAGACAAGAGTTTATTTCTAAAATATGCTAACCTCATTAGAGGTTTCAGTGTGTCGTAACCTTTGTGCTGGTGGAGGGTTTTGTGTAGATGTTGACGGCTGCTGAGGAGTTAGGGTGGTGGTTGATGAAGGCTGGGGAGGCTTTAGCAAATTATTCAACTAAAACAACAATAAACTGTCACACCAATTGACTCTTCCTTTCATGAAATATTTCTCAATAGCATGTGATGCTGTTTAACAGCAGTTTGCTCATAGTAGAACTTCCTTTAAAACTGGAGTCCTCTCGAACCCTGACCCTTCTTTGTCAAATGAGTTTATGTAATATTCAAAATCCTTTGCTGTCATTTCAATGGTGTTCACAGTCTCTTCACTAGAAGTAGATTGCATCTCAGGAAACCACTTCCCTTTGCTCATCCATTAAAAGCAGCTCCACATTTGTTAAAGTTTTATCATTGCAACAATTCAGTCACATCTTTAGCTTTCATTTCTAACTCTACTCTTGTTATTTCCCAGACTTTTTCGGTAACTTCCTTCACTGAAGTCTTGAACCCCTCACAGTGACCCAAAAGAATTGAAATCAACTTTTTTCAAATTCTTATTAATGTTGATATTTTGATCTCTTCATCATGAATATTTTAATGACATCTAAAGTGGTGACTCCTGGCTGGGTGCAGTGGCTCACACCTGTAATCTCAACAGTCTGTTAGGTCAACGCGGGAGGTCATTTCAGGTTGGGAGTTTGAGACCAGCTTGACCAACATGATGAAACCCTGTCTCTAATAAGAATAGTAAAAAGTAGCTGGGTATGGTGGTGATTGACTGTAATTAAGGACGAGACTTTGGCTTAGGAAATGTTGTGGCTGTTTTGTTCTTCTATCTAGACCATCAGACCATCAAATTTTATTCACATCCTTGCAACGAGGCTGTGTCACTTTCTTATCATTCATGTGTTCCCGGAAGAAGCACTTTTAATTTCCTTAAGGAACTTTTTCTTTTTTTTAACCATTAATTTTTTATTTAGCATTCATTAATTGGGGTTACAAGAAACTAATTTTCTTTCTTTTTTAAAAAATTTTTATTATACTTTAAGTTCTGGGGTGTAGGTATATATGGTGCAGAATTGTTACATAGGTATGCATGTGCCTTGGTGGTTTGCTGCCTCCATCCCCCGTCATCTACATTAGGTATTTCTCCTAATGTTATCCTTCCCCAATCCCCCCACCCCCTGCTATCCTTCCCCTACCTCCCAACCCCTGACAGGCCCCAGTGTTTCATGTTCCCCTCCCTGTATCCATGTGTTCTCATTATTCAACAGCCACTTATGAGTGAGAACATGTGGTGTTTGTTTTTCCGTTCTTGTGTCAGTTTGCTGAGAATGATGATTTCCATCTTCATCCATGTCCCTGCAAAGGACATGAACTCATCCTTTTTTATGGCTGCATAGTATTCCATGGTGTGTATTTGCCACATTTTCCACATTTGGGTTGATTCCAAGTCTTTGCTATTGTTAACAGTGCTTCAATAAACAGATGTGTGCATGTGTATTTATTAAGAGAATGTTTTATAATTCCTTAAGGAACTTTTTCTTTGCATTTACAATTTGGCTGTTTGGCACAAGAGGCCTAGTTTTTTATTTGTCTTTGCTTTTGACTTTCCATCCTTACTAAGTTTATAATCATTTCTAGATTTTGATTTAGAGCGAAAGACTTGAGATTCTTCCTTTTACTTGAACACTTAGAGGCCATTGCAGGGTTATTAATTGATCTAATTTCAATATTAAATTGAAATGTCTCAGGGAACAGGGAGCCCAGAGGAGAGAGAGAGAGAAACAGGGGAAGAGCCTGTTGGTGGAGCTGTCAGATCACACACATTTATAATTAAGTTTGCCATTTTGCATGGGTGTAGTTTGTGGTTATCCAAAACGATTAGAACAGTAACATTATATAACACTGATCACGTATTATTAAAACAGATATAATAGTAATAACACATCTGAAAATATTGCAAGACGTACATAGAGAAATAAAGTGAGCACACATCATTGAAGAAAAATGACACCAACAGTCTTGCTGGAGGCAGGGTTGCCACAAACCTTCAGTCTGTAAAAACACAGTATCTGATAAAGTGCTGTATCTGGGAGGCACAATAAAAATAGGTCTGCCTGTACCTCCAGTGCCCCAATGTTTTCCACAGTGACATCTTTATTATAGGAATGTGTTGTTTGCTTAAAAATTGTTCATTTCTTCACTTTAGTACAGCAAGGGAAGAAGAATTAAAAGATTTTCTGGCAGTAATGGTTGAAAAATTGCAATTTTAAACATTTCTAATATTGAGAGACCCCACTGTGATTCATGATGTTAAAAAACTATCAATATTTTTTTACTTAATTTATTTTTCCCAATGAAAGAATTTTTATTTATTTTTAGTATTTTAATATTACTTAACATAAATTTATCATTTTTGGAGTATGAATACATGTATACTTACACATTATATAGACATTTTACAATTTATTTTTCTATGCAACATTTGCTCATAGCTCTAGCATATTCCTATTTTTCTTCTTTTATTCTAGCTCCCAAAAGCTCATATACATTTAGGATACGCTTTGCAAATATTTCTCAATCGGTGGCCTGCCTTTTTACTTAGCTATGGTGAATTTTCTTAACACTAAAAAAATTGTTTATGATCAAATATGTTACTGTGTTCTTTTTAAGCACTTGGAAGTTTGCGTAATAACACATATTTTCACTTACCTGTGAGTGAATCATACATGTTTTCTTCTGTCACTTGTCTAATTGTTTTGTAATTTTAAAATCTCTGTCTACTTGAAGTATACATCCTCATGTATAATATAAGGAAGAGATCCAATTTTAGCTTCTCCACATGACTCTAGTTATTCCAGAACCACTTATGTAAAACACCATCCTTTCCATGCTAATTTGAGATTTTCGCTTTATCATATATGAAATTTCCATAGTCAATTTTTTTTTTTTTTGCATTTTCAAGAAAGATTTCTTAGGTAGATAATGTTGTGCAAATGACTATAAAAATGGCAATAAGATTGCCTATTCGGGTACAAATAGATTTGTTTTTTCTAGAAAGGCAATGCTTAGTATAGCAAACCAAAAGTAAATGAGGGAAAACTTCTATTTGTTTTCCCTCTGATGTCCCCGGTGTATCTTCCAGCATTCAAAATAGCACTGGCTTCTCTGGTGCCTTAAAAAATCCTGCTTAGCAGTTCAGTAATGAGAATAATTTGCCTTTGATTCCCAAAATTAAATCCTAATCTTTTACCTACTACTTATAGGTAATCAGGTGATATTCTAGGCCACGTCACAATCTATAAGCTAATAATTTTATGTTACATCCTCGAACTACCGGATTTTTGTTCCTAATAAATGTGCTAGATCACTTGTGATAAGAAACACTTTTCTTGGTAGCCTAGAGGCAAGCGAGAGTCCCAGCAGCCCTGCTAACCTCCTATGGTTTGTCACCTCGTCTACACGCTAACCTCAATTATTACCACATTATTGGCTCCAAGTTAGACACATTGAGGGATAACAAAAATGTCCTTTGTACTAGAGACAATAACCACTCTACGGGTCCCGTTTTCCTCCCTGACTCCTGATATTTTTTAGAGGCTGAGAGGGAAGTGAACAACTTCACAGGTGGTTGAAAGCCTGGGTTACTTTTTTCGTACCATCTAAACAGCAAAATGGCAGTAGCCAAGAACTAAAGAGACACATCCGTGTTCATTTTAATAATGCTTATCACATTTTTTCATGTATGTAGCATGAGCTTCTCTTTTTTTTAAAATAGAGACACGGACCCACATAAAGAAGCAGTCTGGCTGTCCCTTGGCTGAGAATGTGCTTTGCACTGACCAGCCCCTCCACAGCCAGTAGCCTGGAAAGACTAATTTTTCTGAACCACAGAGACAGTGGCTGCTGCTTCTCCCACCAGGGGCTCCATCCCAGGGAGAGATCAGAGATCCCTTGGTATAACATTGGCTGTAGTTGCTGAAATTCCCACAGGGAAGCCCCACCCAGTGATGAGATATGGCTTGGCCAGGGGTGGGGTGGGCGGTTAGGGTGGGAGGCGTCAGAGGTGGTGGGGAGGGAGAGCATCAGGAAGCATAGCTGATGGATGCTGGACTTAAAACCTGGGTTATGAGATGATCTGTGCAGCAAACCGCCATGGCACATGTTTACCTGTGCAACAAACGTGCACATCCTGGACGTATCAAAAACCCCAGAACTTAAAAAAAATAGTTGAGGCCCAACGCGGTGGCTCACTCCTGTAATCCCAGCGCTTTGGGAGGCCGAAGTGGGCAAATCGCTAGGTCAAGAGATCGAGACCATCCTGGAAAACATGGTGAAACCTCGTCTCCACTGAAAATACAAGTAGCTGGGCATCGTGGCATGTGCCTACAGTCCCAGCTACTTGGGAGGCTGAGGCAGGAGAATTGCTTGAACCTGGAAGACGGATGTTGCATTGAGCCGAGATCGCACCACTGCACTCCAGCCTGGAGCCTGGCAATGGAGTAAGACTCTATGTCAAAAAAACAAAAGTTGAAGAAAATTAAAAATAAACAGAAAATAGGTCCACTTATAAGGCTAGGAATAAAATGAACAACAGAGGGTAATATGTATTAATTTATTGACTCCTTTCCTCCAGATTCCTTTAAATGGATGCTTTTTAAAATGGTTCTTTTTGTCATTTCTGGCATTGAGTCAATGTCTCCATAATACTAGCAGAATTAGGCCTCCAGTGACAGAAAGCATGGACAGCTCAAGGACACCAGGGCACCATTAGTGATACAGGAGTTCCTAGTAATACAAAATAAGGGTAAGCTGTGGATGCACATGGCCTATGTATTCAAAGGTGATATGGGAGCAGACTATGTACATATCCAGCTATCAGGGTAGTTACTATCACAGAGATCTCGCAGGAAGCTGAGCAGACAGCAGGGAGGCTGTCTGCTATGGACGTGTTTCATATCTGGCAATAGGTAAAACAAAGGGAACAACGTGATCAACATTACATAAATATTCAATATTAAAAATTAACCATTCTTGACTAAGTCAATAAAGTCATAAACAATCTTTAAAAAAGCTATATTTAAATGAAATGTCATACAAATATGGCATTATGCATGGAAGTAGTAAGAAGTTGCTTTTCTCAGGAATATAGTTAATTCTCCAAGAAGCTTCAAAATGATTTTTTAAATTTTATCCAGAATATAAGACTATGTGTACTAGAAGTATTTTAAAATAATTAATTGCTCATTCTTTATTTAGTCCAAAGCTAAATTACTGTATCTTCCAAGTCAATATAGTATTTGAAATTAAGGTATTAAAAATTAATTTTCCATAATTACTCTTCATTGAAATGAATTACTTAAAACTAATATGTAATAATTCTGATACTCATTTTCCTTTTTGATCTTTGGTAAGTCCTTTAATCCCTTTATATAGTCTGAAAATTCTACATAGAAAATATTCTTCCTCAGAGAGAGAATGGTCTGCTGTGATATAGAGGAAATTTAGAAGAGGAAGGATTATAACTAAGTGGTGTTAGGAATGGAGTATCAGTTTTTACTTTATCTGTTTAACAGGTTTTTTTTTTTTTAACTCAAAAGATCCCATAATTTCCTCCATGCTTCAGTTTTTTTTTTGTTTGTTTGTTTTCTAAAAAGAAAAACTGAGGAAAAACTTTACTTTAAAAAAATAAAGAAAAGGTCCATACTGCTTTTTCTCAATTTCTATCATCCTATGCCAGGAAGTCTGAATGGTTTTCTTTGTGTTGAGAATGGTTAACCAGAGACTAGAGAAAAAAAATGCAGTACAAATTTTTATCACCCTATTCCAAATAATGGTCTAGGATAGGCCATACTTTTGTGAATAGATTTTAAAATAAGTCTTCTTTCCTGGACACAATCAGCACATGAAATTCATGCTGCCACTAGGTCATCTCATCAACTGTTCATAGCTGTCTTTAGGGAACCACATTATTTAGGATTATTTTTAATAAGAACAGACTTATTATAAAAGGAACTGCTGTTGATAAGTTTCCTAACATTTAAGACACATATCAGTGGCTTTAAGTCTGTAGCTGAATATATTTGCATTTTCTTTAAAAACTGCATGCACAAGAAGGCATGGTGAATATCCAATTTAAATTTGGAAACTCTATTGCTTAATTCTCCACATTGAGATTGGAGGCACTGACAGTCATGAATTTGTAGTTCATACCTGTTAAGTATTTTACATACATCTGAACTTTTACTAAAGGAAGACATTCCAGAAGACTGCCTCTATGATCATTCAAAAGATATCCTATTTATTTACACTGAAAAATAAAAGTAGTGTGTTCAATATAGAGGCAATATCTCTAGGCAAATTTTCCAAGAAGCTCAAATATTGTTTTCAATCATTTTGTTACTATGACATTAACGTCTAAGCATGCCATATGATTTTGTTCTTTTTATAAGTGATAATATTCTAAGGAAGTACAATATATGCATGCCAAAACCATGAATAACTCTACAGACACTTGCAATACATTTAATTTTGCTTAACTAACTACAAGTCAGATTCATCTCCTTAGTGACTTAAAGCAAATTAGTAATCTTGAAAGTAATGTACCAGATATAAATTGAGACAGTCCACTTTAAAACAGCAACAAAAATAATCTACAAATGTATTATTAATATAAAACAGATATTTGCCTTATTAAAAAGTTAAAAATCAAGTAGATATGTGTGTAGTTAATTATGATTGACTTTAAGTCCCAGACACAGCAAAGCTCCAGCATATGAATATAAGTTTAGAAATTGTAACTCTTCATATGATAGCCAGAATATACTTTTAAAATGGTGGTGGTAGGATGTTTCCATAACTGATACATCTTTAGCTATGTGTAATAAGTTATTTTTGTTTTTTTATGGAACTGGATGCTTAACAAAAATAGCATTATAAAATCTAATTATAACAGACAAAATAACTCATCATCTTGATCACTCAAATATGCTTTTTACCCCTACACAGAGAATAAAAATGAACTTTCTCATATATCAGATAGTTAAAAAACCATATATTGGTTTTTATGTCTCAAATAAGATTTCTCTAAAACATAAACCCACAGATTTGTTCTTTAGGTGACAGATTCATCCTTAAAGTAGAAAATGGAAGTTCACCAGATGCAGATATGTGAGTGGAAATTTGCCTTTAGTAAACAGCATCCACTTCTTATGACTATCAAACTTTGTTTTTACTTATTCTAGTTTTGGGTATCATAAATTTACTCCCTCCTTATTCTAGTGATCAGATGGTATTTTTAACATATTGTAAATAGAAAAATTGCCATCCCAACATATCAGCCAGTCTCCAATTTATTATGCTAGTCATTTTCCCTTTCTCTAGAGATTGATAATTCTTGGCTGAACAAATACAACTGAGTTTCTGAAATCCTAAAACAAACAACTAGATATCAACGCACCAATGTGAGTGTGATATGTCAAAAAGTACAGTTACAGGACAGTAAATATAATAAAACAAGTTAATGAGACAAAATAGCAGTTACTGTTATCTTTATGAAAAGAGGGAAGCATTCAATATAACTTTTTTAAGAAATAGGATATTTGGTGAAGAAAAAAAACTTATTTTACATGAAATACATCAGTCTAAAATATTAACTTACCTCTTTATAATTCTTCAGAAAAAAGTATTTTAAAATATCTAATACATGTTATACTTTGTAAAAAGTAGTGCCATCGTGGATGTCTAGAATATAAGACTGTGTGTACTACTTTTTACACATAGTAGAATTGTAACCCCATGTTATTAACGTTTAAAGGTGATATCTAAAAAGTCATAATGAATGCTTAAAAGAACATAAAAAAAATGTGCTTGACCCTTTACAATGCTAATTTCATTCTATTAATTCAAAGTGGATCACAAAATATTGTTTATGGGTGCATGCATAGAGGAAAATCCTTAACCATTCAGTTCCTGGTTCGCTATTGATATAAACTTCCTGGCAGTTAATTTGTTATCCATAACGTAATAGTAGCTATGGAATACATTGGCACCTGAAATTCTTTTTAGGATGAGGCAGGTATAATAAACAAGGGGAAAAGTAGGAACAATTTAAGGTTTCTGCAAAACACTATTTTGACTTATCTGCAAGACTCACATAAACAATTTTTATGTGTTTTAAATATTTCAGATGAATAGGGTCATAAACAAAACTCAGAATAAGTACTCTCTGAATTTTCAGTTTTATCTCTAATTATATCAGCACAAATGGTACTGAGGAAACTGCTTGCCTAAGAGTATCCAGTCTAGGGAGGCTTTCATTTCTGTAAGTAAAGGACATTCACTCCTCCTGAATTGCTTAAAGGTCTCCAGCTGTGGTGTGTGAAATATAGTTTATGTGTCTTGTGATTCTCACAGTGAGAATCTAGACATCTTTCCTTGCTTTTCAACTTTTAGGACTCTGAAATAACTCAAAACTTACACCTACAAGGTGGTAAACTGAAACTGTCCAGATGCTAGATTAAATATGAGGGCTGCCTGAGATTTGTGGAGAGCTTACTTCTTACATGAGATTTAGTCGTGAAACTTTCTAAGTAGAAGCAGATCGCTGATCCTGCTTTTTGTACTACAGGTACATAGTGGCTTTTTCTTGACTACATAACAAAAAGCCTATCACCCTTTCAGCCCTCTGCATATGGGTTTCTTTGTGTCCAATCTAGTTTTCCAGGAAAATAAAGAAGACCCAGGAGGTCAGATTCTTGAGGATGTGATAAAAAATAACTTTATTTCTTTCAAGTTTTGCCCCTTTGACTGACTTCTTAACCACATTTTATGAATTCATGCCTCTTTACATCTGTGGTATCTTTTGTCCAAGAGGAGGTTTCTGTTGTTTACAGTGTGCTTACTACACTTCTTTTCATCATATTTGGCTTCTGACTCTGTCCATTGCTGTTAGATAAAAACAAGTAGTACCATGTGCCACCCTTTCTGTGTTGTTTTCCACAAATGACCAAGTTTGATTTGCAGAAGATGTGAACACAGCAAGTCCAGAATCCTCAAAATCTTAGTTTATGTGCATAGAATGGTAACTTCACAGACGCTCCTTTTGATACAATAAAAACAAACAAACAAAAATTACACAAACATAATATCCTGGAATTTGATTAACCACAATCCTTATAATCATAGAATTAACCTAACAGAAATTTTCAGATATCTATCAGAGGTAAAATGGGCTCATGAAGAAAACAGATCAGGCACTAAACGTTTCAGGAAAATTCAAAATCTTCTCCTTACATGTCAGGCCCTAATATTAATATTACATGTCAGGCCCTAATATTAATAACTAGAATTTTCTTTCTTCCTTACAAAAGCAGTGGGCAGCAAAATAATTTGCTTTCTTAATTGAATAAAACAGATCTCTGTAGGTTACTTTTCAGTGTAATTGGCACCATTCTGTTTCAGATTTAATATATTTGTACAGATTAACAGTGAATCTGATAAATTTTAAAAATCGGAAATTGATGTATTGGGTGTATAGCAAGACCTGGACTTTGTCACATACTACCAGGAAATACAATGCTTCTATTTTTCTCAATATGATACTAAGTAAGCTTATCTGAATCTCATACTCAGCCTATTGATCATGTTTCTGGCAATTCCAATAGTTCTTCCATTTACTGCTTGTTTTTGGAAAAATATTTTTCCTTACTATAAATAATTAAATAAATTATTTATATTTTCAAAGATTATTTCACAACTGGATGTTGTTATAAGTAGAGGTTAAGAGGACATGCTCTGGAAAGTAATTACCTGAAATTGAATACTAGCTGCCATGTAAACTTAGGCAAGTTATTTTATGCTTTAGTTTTCTCAAATCTAAAATGACATGTAGTAATAATAATTACCACCCTATAGGGTTACTGCAAAGACTAAGTAAATTAATTCGTGGAGGGTGGCTGGCAGATAGTAAGCACTACTTTCTGCTTACAATAAATGTAAGCAATTCGTATAATCCCCTGGTTAGTTCAGAGACCAGTAACAAGGAAGAGAGATATTGTCTTCAATATTCCATCTGGATGGAATACTTACTATTCTAATTCTTCTCCAAATTGCTAGCTGTACATTGTTTCTCCAGGAGTGTTAGGAAAAATAAGCAGGTCTTACTTGAGGGTTGATGGATTCTAGCATTAATCCTTTTTTTTTTTTTTTTTGAGGGATTTTTGAGTGTTTTGATTGGGATATTTAATACTAAGAGCTAGTTGACCTTTTTAGAGCTGACCTTCCACAAACGTTCTTGAGTTCTCTGATTCAGTGATATACCCAACACCATCTCATTTGCTTGTGTCAGATCATTTTAGCAGGAAGTTCTTTTAGGGTATCTCTATGTGTATCTTCCCATAGGGTCCACTTTGATAATGGAAAAACTTGGAATTTTCAGAGACAGCAAATTCTGGAAGTGCAGGTTCAGCCTTTTTCAGCACTTTTTCTTTGCTCTGTGGTCATAAGGAGCTTTAACTGGGCTCTTTTCTTTAGAATTTTCCAGGTGCATTGCAAAATAGGTATATCTCTATGTCTTCCAAACTCTAGGAACACACATCAATTTCCTCACTATAAACGTAACTGCACAGTATGAGTTGGCATCTAGTCTATAGAACAGTATCTATCTACCCATTGCTGGAGTTACTTGTTCCCCATCCTGGAGAACCCTGAGATTCTCCTGATGAAATCCAGATGGAAACAGAGATGGACAGAACATGGGATGGGAAACATATCAACCTTTTCCTATTCCTGATCAAATGTTGATCATGTCTGGAATAGGCTGGAGAGAGTTGATGCATAAATTACAGAAGAAATTTTGCTTGACCTTGTGACCCATAGAAATGTGTTTAACAAAGCATCATTTCAATGTGTAAACAGAGAAAACAATTGATTGCAACTTCTGGAACTTAGGTGAAGGCCAGGAGCAGTGGTTTATGCCTGCAATCCCTGCACTTGCAGTGCAGAAGTGAGAAGATAGCTTGAATCAGGAGCTGGAGACCACTCTGGGCAACATGGTGAAAACCTGCCCATAAAATTTTTTTTTTTTTTGTGACTGAGTTTCGCTCTTGTTACCCAGGCTGGAGTGCAATGGCGCGATCTCGGCTCACGGCAACCTCCGCCTCCTGGGTTCAGGCAATTCTGCTGCCTCAGCCTCCTAAGTAGCTGGGATTACAGGCGCTCACCACCATGCCCAGCTAATTTTTTGTATTTTTAGTAGAGATGGGGTTTCACCATGTTGACCAGGATGGTCTCGATCTCTTGACCTCGTGATCCACCCGCCTCGGCCTCCCAAAGTGCTGGGATTACAGGCTTAAGCCACCGCGCCCGGCCCAAAAATTTTTTAAAAGTTAGCCGGGTGTGGTGGCATGACACCTGTGGTGCCAGCTACTGGGCAGGCTGAGGCAGGAGGATTGCTTGAGCCCAGGTGGTTGAGGTTGCAGTAAGCTGTGATAGTGCTACTGCATGGGTGCAAAGAGAAACCCTTTCTAAAACAGAAGCATAAAACAACCACAACAACAAAATACACACCGAATCTTTGATTCTTTTTTCCAATCATGAGAAAATTTAAGAAAACGTATAAGTGAAAACATTATGATACTCTAAAAATGTTCTTCAGCATGGCATCACCTCTAATTAAGGATATCTTTTTATATAACCACATTACCATTATCAACCCTTATAAAATATTTAATTCCCTCTTGCCTATCTATACTTGTCAATGAAAAACTAAAGGAACACACCCATGGTCAAGAGAGTTGGGCTCCTTGCTTGTTAAAACAAACAAAATCACCAACCTATGAAATTATAGTACTTCTTCAAAGTAGGGGTGTGGGGGGGATGAATGTCATTGGGTCATTCCTAATCCAACAACCTACAATGCCAATTACGTGGTAAATCTAGGATCCATATATGTGAGGTCATGGGTTTGTGCAAGTGGGTGTACCATTATCTGGGCCCTCTAATGTGTTGCTTTGGCCCAACACTAACATGGACTATCTGAAATGCTACAGACTTATTAACATCTTGACATCTACAGGTACAATTACCTTAGTCTTCTTCTGGAGGAGGGTGTTGACTATTTTGACCCTTTTAGTTTTATATAATTTTTTTTCAAAATTAATAAATTTATTTTAAAATAAACAGGCTTAATGATGAATTTTGGAGTTGCATTAATTGCATAAAACAATTTGAGGAGAAATAGCAATATTATGACTGAGTCATATTGGTCATAAATTTCCTTTATGTGTCCATTTACTTAAGTCTCATGTAACATCTTACAATTAAGTTTTTTTAATATGTTGTTGCAGGTCTCATAATAATATGTTAAATTTACTTCTAAGTGTCTGTTATTGTTATAGCCAATTTGAACTTACAAGCTTAAAATTAGGTTTTTACATTGTTTCCTTGCAGTGCTTTGAGATAGAACTGCATTTTTAAAAGGACAGATCTGAAGAATCATCTACCCCTAAACTTTCTTACTTGTTCCCATATATTTCTTTTTTTTAACTTTTTCATATACAAAGTCATACCATTTGCAAATACTTTTCACTATTCTCTTGTTTTTATATACTTACACCTTAATTTTTCTTGGAATTCAAACTCTGCATAAAAGCAATAATGAAAGTTTCCATATAATTATTAGTTTTGTCTTACTTTTTAAAATGAATACTTCTAACATTGTGTTAGCATGAATTATGCTTTGCACATACAAAGTAGGTATTATTTTATCAAAGATATTTCTAATTTGATAATTTATTTTAACTATGTCCTGAATTTGATCAAACACTGTGTAAGCCTATGAGTAAGTGTATGGTACGTGTGTCTCTGTGAGAGTGTGTGTTTGCGTGCGTGCACAAATAAATTACAGTGTTTTTTGGAAAGTTTGAATGAAATTACCATTAATATTAAGCATAACTGATATTTTCATTCTGAATTGATTTTAAGTCCTGCCTCATTGTCTAATAAATAGTGAAAATACTGAGTCATTCTGTCTCATGTCTCTTTAGATACAACTTTTTCTTCATGTTGTCATTTCATCTAGATTTTCCAATGTACTGAAGGTTTTCATAGTTTTATTAAATTATTTTTATGTCTTTGGTATCTATTCCTGCTTATTCTTTAATGTGTCATATCTTCCTTTTTATTAATATTATCAGTTTTTAATACTTTATTCGTGTTTTTAAAGTATTGAATTTGGACTAATTTTATTCATCAAAAGCTATCTCTGTCTTCCCTGAGTTCTATAATTTTCTACCTTTTTTATTATGTATTCTGGCTTCTTAAGTTAGAACTTGTAATTTTTTAATCTTTATTATTTCCTAATATAAGTGCTATTGTTACAAAACTACTTCCTAGATATACTCATTTCCTTCAGTGATTTTTGATATTTAGTATTTCCAAATCATTCATCTCTAAGTTATTTTAACTTTTTCTCTTAATTTCTGCATGACCCATACAATATTTAGAAGTTATTGGCTGTATGTTGTGTGTATGTTTTGAGTATATGATTAACTTTTAAATATTTAGAAAATGATTTACTTAATTACAATGTGGTCAGAGAATGTGGTTTAATATTCAATAGATTTATCCATTAGAACAAGGCTTAATTTTTAATATATTTCCAAACTTTTGTGGATTTTAAATCAATACATGAGGAAGACTTTTCACAATTGTCCACTAAGTCTACGTATTCATCGAGTTGTTTCTGTGATTTGACAACATTTTCATTTAGGTTTAGGTTATTTTATTAAGTATGTGAAGATCCTTATGTCTTCCTAATGACCTAAATATTTTACCCTTATTTAGTATTCCCCTATAATCAAAATGCTGCATTTTATTTTCACCAATTATACATAGTATGCTAATTAAATTTTCCTAGCTTTCTTATGGTTAGTATATTCCCAGTAAGAGTTTTTGTTTCCATCATTTTATTTATTTATTTATTTATTTATTTATTAGATGGAGTCTCACTCTGTTGCCCAAGCTAGAGATTACCCAGGCACAATCTCGGCTTACTGCAACCTCTGTCTTCCTGGTTCAAGCGATTCTCAAGCCTCTCAAGTAGCTGGACTACAGATGTGTAGAGGTGGGTTTTGCTATGTTGGCCAGGCCGATCTTGAATTCCTGACCTCAGATGATCCGCCTGCCTTGGCCTCCCTAAATCCTGGGATTATAGGCATGAGCCACCCTGCCTGGCCAGTTTCTTTAATTTTAATGTGAAAATGTCTAGGAAATTATGCTTTTGGCATCCATTATTTTAAAGACATAGACATTTTTATTTGCTTGTGTGTTGTTTTCTGCCTGACAAATTGTAGAAGTTTTCTCCTTGGTGGCTTGATTACTTATTACTGTCTAACTTCTATTTATATGGTTCATACTTTGCTTCCTTTTTCCTCCTTTTACTAATTTTTTGTTTTCGGGTAAAGGGGTGATTAAGTTTTGTCTGTTTTTTTTTACTCTATATTATTTATAATTTATACATCGTATGTCTAGTAATAAACTCAGAGTTTTCCATACATATTTAAATTAGAAAAATTGAAAGCTAAACGTCTCCCCTCAGTAAAGAAAATGTTAGAATATTAGACTAAGCTAATTTATATTATAAGTAAATGAGAAAATAAATATCTCTACCTAGATATTTCTATCAATTGTCAGGTGACTATAATATGTTTTAAATTATTTCCCAAGTTAAATAGGCTGAAAGAAATATTTACTTTTGAATGATTATTTCACCATATATAGTATTCCAGATTATATTTGTTTTTCTTTTAACACATTAAATATTTTCCTTCATGCCCCTCTTAGTTGTGTGGTCTCTAATAAAAAGTCATTGTAATTCTTATATTTGTTTCTCTGTAGGTTAGAACCCCAGGCACAAATTTCTCATTTCATATTTTTTTCAGTACTTTGATTCATCATTATTTATTATTTATTTATTTATGATGCTCTCTTAGAGTTTTGAGCCCTGAGTATTTGGCTGTATCTACTTTCAAAAGTTTATCCAAGGGGTTGGATTATTTCCTACATAGAATAATTAAAATGTTTGTAATGTCTTAAACTTTAAATTCAATCATCAAATTCAGTTTCATTATATATATGTAAATGAGATAATTTTTTATTTATATTTATAAGGATGATTTGTTAAACACAACTTTTAGCAAAAAATCCATATGAAGAGATCTTACATACTTCCAGAGAGAGAAAACAAATTTGACATCCAGTCAGTGAGATTTTTTTTATTTTACATATGTTGTTCTCTTTACTTGCAGAGTTGCATGTCATACTTGAGAGCATTGCAAATATGGGTTAATGGGGTAGTTATTATGTGAACTAATGGAATAGTTATTATGTGAACTAAAACTAAACTAAACTGAACAGAGTCTAAAACACTTTCGATTGAAAACATAACTATCTTAGGGCAGCAGGGTGCTTAAATAATGAGTTTTTCAAAATTTGCAGCATGTTAGATATAAAATGGAAGTTACTATGTAAGTACAATCAAGAGGTTAAACATATGTCTTTAAAGTAAATTACTGTCCTAATAATACCAGATAGTCTGACCTAAAAATAAGTAATTTGTTTCAGTGCGCAAAGTCATGATGATTTTTAACATCTATAAAAACATCCTTACAGTAATTATATTGTTCATTCTATACCTTGTGGAGTAAACTACTATGTCTACATGGTATTTGGCTGTGGTTTGAACATGGCCTGTCCAAACTTCAGGTGTTGCCAATGTGAAGATATTAAGAAGTGAGTTCATTAAGAGGCGAGACGGTCATGAGAGCTTCTTGCTCATGAATGGGATTAAGGCCTTTATAAAAGAAGCTTCATTTAGCATTTGGCTAGCTAGCCCTTCCACCTTCTGCCCTGTGGAGACAAGGCCAGAATGCCCTTTCCAGACCAAATGCTGGTGCCTTGGTCTTGTGCCTTGGTCTGCCTCCAGAATCTGAGGCAGTACATTTCTGTTCTTTATAAATTATCCTGTCTTTGGCATTTGGTTAGAGTAACACAAAACAGAATAAGACAGCATGTTGCATATACTCGAAATGTTTCAGAATTTTTATTGCATTTACAAAATAATGAAATACAAATTTTTAAGATAAATATAAACTCTGTATTTCTAATTTTGTTCCAACTCCACAGAAATTTTAAGAAATAATATTTAGACAAACAAGAAATCTGTTTTTTTCTATAACTTAAATAAGTTCTTATGTTAAATTAGTTATGTTATTTACTATGAATTATATTTTTGAATTATTTGTTAACAAGTATAGACCATTTCCATAATTGTTTGAGCTCTTGCAAGTAAAATAACAGGGCAAATGGTTTTAAGAATCGTTCAAAAAATAAGATTTCTATTTAGGCTGAAGAAACACCTGTGAGTTTATTTATTTACTCACATTTCAATTTAATTAACAAAAGGTATATTGAGCATAATTATAGACCAGACACTGCATTACAAGCAGAGAATAAAAATGAATAAAAAGAAGCCCTGATTCTAGCTGTTTATTGTTCTTTAGGCACAGAGAGGTATTTACAAAATGGGTCATATACCATCATTGACGCCTGAAGAAAAATACAGGAAAAGTTTAGAAAATGCACATGGACTGAGTGGCTACATCTAAGGTTTTACTTCCTGCCGGTTTTCAATATTATAAGTTACAAATCTTGTTCTGCATCTGATGAGCCTGGTCTATTAGTGTCATTCAGCATTTGTTAAGTGAGTTGCCCTGATATGACTACTAAGGTAGTCCTGTGAGTAACCTCATCCTGGTGATCTGTGGGCCATCATGTAGCTTTTCTGTATAGATGGTAGTGAATTTTATGTGATATGAGAATCCTGCCAGGGTAAGAAGGTGGAGAAACATAAAAAGAAGCACAAAAGTACTGCATCACAACCTGGATATCTCCCTCTCATTGTACAAGAACCTTTAGATGAAACAATAAGTTCATAGATAGCTTCAAAAACAATCTTTTCCTCTCGCATTACATACTTTAGCTATACAAATAATATTAAAATACAAATTTTACAATAAGAACCTAAATTAAATTAAGAATAACTTCTCCTCACTCACACATTATACAATCCAACTGTAGCTGTTATGTTAACCATT
Organism: Callithrix jacchus; assembly: GCF_049354715.1. NCBI lineage: Eukaryota > Metazoa > Chordata > Mammalia > Primates > Cebidae > Callithrix > Callithrix jacchus. The sequence continues at coordinate 181,071,960 of NC_133503.1, forward strand.
TTAATTCTTTTTTTTTTTTTGAGATGGAGTCTTGCTCTTACCCAGGCTGGAGTGCAGTGGTACCACCTTGACTCACTTCAGCCTCTGCCTCTCAGGTTCAAGTGATTTTCCTGCCTCAGCCTCCAAAGTAGATGGGATTACAGGAATGTGCCACCATGCATGGCTAATTTTTGTATTAGCAGTACAGATGGGATTTCACCATGTTGGCCAGGTTAGTCTCAAACACTTGACCTCAAGTGATCTGCTGGTCTCGGCTCCCAAAGTCCCAAAGTGCTGGGATTATAGCCATGAGCCACTGTGCCTGGCCAACAGTTTTAATTTTTTTTTTTTTTTTTTGAGATGGAGTCTTGCTCTGTCACCCAGGCTAGTGTTCTGTGGAACAATCTCCTCTCATTACAATGTCCGCCTTTGGGGTTCAAGCCATTCTCCTGTCTCAGCCTACTGAGTAGCTGGAATTACAGGTGTGCACCAGCATGCCTGGCTAGTTTTTGTATTTTTAGTAGAGACAGTGTTTCACCATGTTAATTCGGCTGGTCTGGAACTCCTGACCTTGTGATCTGCCTGCCTCGGCCACCCAGAGAACAATTTTAATTCTTATGTGTAATGTTAAAAGTGTAAGTAACTTCCAAATTACAAAAAAAAAAACTCTTACCTTTAATTTAGTTTTACATTTAAAATATCCTATAAAGTTTTTGTTACTATGTGCCCTTCTTTAGATTTTATTCTGTTGATTAGTGTAGAATATCCAATTATTAAATTAAAATCTACCAGAATTCCTTTAGTTAGGTATAATGGACTTATACGGAGATCAAAACAGTATTCAAATATGGGTACTCTGTGACCATTCGTGTTTAATGCTATGATGTGGCTTGGCTCTGTGCCTCTGCCCCAATTTCATGTTGAATTGTAATTCCAAATGTTGGGGGAGTAACCTGGTGGGAGGTGACTGGATCATAAGGGTAGAGTTCCCCCATGCTGTTCTCATGATAGTGAGTGAATTCTCACAAGATCTGATGGTTTAAAAGTGTGTGGAACTTCCCTCACTCTCTGTGTCTCCCGCCAACACGTGAAGAAGGTGTTTGCTTTCCCTTTGCCTTTGTCATGATTGTAAATTTCCTGAGGCTTCCTACCCATGCTTCCTGTATAGACTGTGGAACTGTGAGTCAATGAAATCTCTTTTCTTCATAAATTACCCAGTCTCAGGTAGTTCTTTATAGTAGTGCCAGAATGGACTAACAGAAAATTGGTATCAAGAGTTGGGTGTTGCTGTAAAGATACCTGAAAACGTGGAAGCGACTTTGAAACTGGATAATGGTCAGAGGTTGGAACAGTTTGGAGGGCTCAGAAGAAGATAGGAAGATGAGGTAAAGTTTGGCACTGCATGGAGACCTATTGAATTGTCGTGACCAAAATGTTGATAGTGATATGGGCAGTAGAGTCCATGCTGAGGTGGTCTCAGATGGAGACGAAGAACTTACTGGGAACTGGAGCAAATGCTTTAGCAAGGAGACCAACAGAATAGGGACCCTGACTTAGGCATATGTGGAACTTTGAATTTGAGATAGATGATTTAGGGTATCTGGCAGAAGATAATTCTAAGCAGCAAGGCATTTAAGAGATAGCCTGGCTGCTCCTAACAGCATATGTGTTCACAGAGAGATGGTTTGCAATTGCTACCTATGTTTGAAAGGGAATCAGAACATAAAAGTTTGGAAAATGTGTTAACCTGATCATGTGGTAGAAAAGAAATCCCCATTTTCTGGGGAGAAATTCATGCCAACTGCAGAAATTTGCTTAAGTCAAGAGAAGCCAAATGTTAAAAGTCAAGACAATGGAGAAAATTTTTTCAGGGAATGACAGAGACCTTTGAGGCAGCCCCTGTCATCACAGTCCTGGAGGCTTAGGAGGAAAAACTGTTTTTTGTGGGCTTGACCCAGGGCACTGTTGCTCTGTGCAACCTGACCAACAGCACCCTCTGTCACAGCCACTCCAGCTTCAGCTGTGGCAAACAGGGGCCAAAACACAGCTCAGGTTGTTGCTTCATCAGTTATAAGCCCTAAGTCTTGGTGGCTTCCATGTGATGTTGAGCCTGCTATTGCACAGAAGGCAAAAGTAGACACTTGGAAGCCTCCACCTAGCTTTCAGAGGATGTATGCAAATGCCTAGGTGTTGAGGCAGTCTGCTGAAGGGGCAGAGCCTTCCTGGAGAACCTTTAATAAGGCAGAAAGGAAATGTGGGATTGAAACCCCCATACATGTTTCCCACTGGGACACTGCTTAGTGGAGCTGTGAGAAGAGCATCATCTTCATCCAGAATGGTAGTTACACTGACAGTCTGCACCATGTACCTGGAAAAGCTGCAGGCACCCAGTCTGTGAACACAGACACAGGGTGTACTATGTAGAGCCACAGGGTCAGAGCTGCCCAAGGCCATGGAAACCCACCTCTTGCATCAGCTTGACCTGGATATGAGACATGGAGTCAAAAAAGATCATCTTGCAACTTTAAGGTTTAATGACAGCCCTACTGGATTTTGAACTTGCATGGGGCCTGTTACTCCTTTGCTTTGGCCAAGTTCTCCTATTTGGAAAAACTGTGTTCACCCAATGCCTGTACTCCCATTGTATCTAGGAAGTTACTAACCTGCTTTTAATTTTACAGGCTCATAGGTGGAAGGGGCTTGTCTTGTCTCACATGAGACTTTGAACATGGAGTTCTGGGTTAATGGGGGACTGCTGGGAAGACATGATTATGTTTTAAAATGTGGGAAGGACACAAGATTTTGGATGGCCCAAGGGTGTAACGATATCGTTTGTCTCTGTGTCTCCACCCATGTCTCATGTTTAATTTTAATTCCCAATGTTGAGGGAGATTCCTGGTGGGAGATGATTGGATCATAGGGGTGGATTGATCCATTTTTTAAATGTTCAGTTCAACATTTTATGGAATGATTTGATAATTGCTGATGGCCATTACCTGTTTCCATGTGTTTTAATGAAGCATTACAAAATATTGACTTTCTAATCAATTTTCTTGAGTTTATCATTAACCGTTCTTCTTTTAAATGAAAAGCCACTATCCTTCATCAATGTTGTCACACAATTAAGTACAGTAAGTTGAAGACAGCCATGTACATGATAAACTCCTTCCCTTTACTTATACTTATCCATTTCAGAAAATTGTCTTCTAGCAGTCTTCAAAGACTTTTTGCATCTTTTTTTATTAAAGATTTTATTTGTAATGATTTTAAACTATCATTATTTATTTATTTTTATTTTAATGCTCAAATTGTTCCACTTTCAATTAGTAGGAATTCTCTGCCAAAATCAAAATCAACTAAAACAGGTTCTCCTCCTCCCAAAAACATCAATGAATGTTTTAGTCATCATATTAAGAAAAGATAGCTGCATTAATAAAGTCAGTTTAAAATTTAATTTGTTTTCTGAAATTATATTTTAAAATATGTTTGATAACCTGACATTCAAATAAAAAGAGATATTTGAAACACATTTACTTCTTTCAACATTTAGTGTGAGATTATAAATAGTTGCTTTTTGTATAACTAAACTGCTTATCTAGTTTAAGTACCAATCGGATACATCAAATATGCCAATTTCTAATGACTGTTGTAACTGAGAGCTTGAAATTAAAAGTTTTTCCATTAGTCGAAAAATAAGATAATGGTCCTCTTGCTTAGGTGTCTGGCCAAGAAAATGATCCTTTGATAACCAACAAATTAAAACATGAAAAAAAATTCTATGATTATAGTCCAAATCTTCATAAGGTAGTACACATAGTTTTATATTTCACTCATTCTTTTTATATACTATCTCTACCCCTAAACAATTAGATTTCTTATCTGCTGCTCCGTAGAGCTATGGATATAAATGTTTTTAAGTAAATGATTTAGTATGTCTTTAAGTTGGGTACCTTTATAAAACAAAATTATTGGCAACAAAATAAATGCAATAGCTATGGATCACTGTTTGATGCATATGTTAATCCATTGTACTAATTACTTTCACTTGCATTACATAATTCTAGGAAATATAACAGCTTATTCAGAGAAAAATCTTAATACAACTGTTTTGAGATTTCACTATTTTTTCTTCTTATCCTTATCTCTATGTCCTCATAGATAAGTCATTATAAATAAACATTTTACAGCTTGTAAAAGGCTAACATTTTGTTACTTTATAAAAAAGTTAATAGTTTATATTTTCAGTTAGGTCATTAACTAAGTGCTGTTCAAAAAAGAAAAAAAAGTGTTCAGAAATATCTTTCTAATTTTCATCCAATTCATTTCAAACCATACTCAGAAAAAACATGTTTGAGTTAGATGAGGTGGACCCAACTCCAGAGCTTCCACTTCTTAAATTTATGGTCTCTGTCAATCACTGGACTGAACTATTTTTCCACATCTTAAAATAACTGTAATATAGGGCCTCATTCAGTTCTTATTATGAGAATTTAACAGGATTTTATGAATGTGTGCACAGGCTCATGTAGATGTGTGTATTGCTTATAATCATATCTAGTAATAAGTTTTTAATAAACATTATAATAATTGGTATAATTATTATTATCATCAGTAAGAGTATTAGCCTCTCAGAATCTTAAATTTATCCTTAAAGATAATGTGTAAGAAAAAGTAAAACTAGCTTGTAGATCCCATTAATTTTAAATTTCTTTTATAGAGTGCTTTCTTGCAGTTGCAGTATTTTTTTCTAGTTATGAGTCACTCCCCATTAGAAAGGTTAGAGCTTAAGAGGCAGCTTAATTCTCTCAGGTCATAAAGATAACATTTATACCCTCCTGCAGTTATTCTTAATGATGTTCTGTTAACTCAAATATTTCAAAGCAACTTGTAAACATATATTTTCAAGGAATAGCTCACATACCAAAAGGATGTGAATAATCTTGTATTTCTTTCATTTACTACTAGTATTTTTTGAAACCAAAGTAAACCTTTAATGCAGGCAATTAAGTTATGAGTACAAAGGAATGTACACTGCTCGGAGGTCCCTAACCTACTTAAGCATAATGAGGAAATTTGGTGATGATAGAGAATTTCACTCATTTATCAATTACTCCAATGGCCATTCTAATTATTTAGATGTGCTGATTTAAATTATAATGAAACAAATTTATAACATCAAATCCAGTGGTAATGTGATTTCATTCCATACCAAACAGTATCATCATAAATCTGATATTCTGTTTCCATGGAAAGTACTGTTTCAAATTGTTTTTGATTACATATCATAACTAGTATTTTGAATTATTAAACTGCTAACATATGCACACAGAGAAGAAGGTTTAAGAAGCACATCAAGTGGGTGGTTAATCAATGTTGCAATATATTTTATTGTGATTAAATATCATTGGCCCAGGGATCAGTATATTGATACTTTACAATAACAAATTATAGAAAATAAAATATCAAATGTGTTATGCACCATCAGTACAATAATATGAAGTAATATACTAACATAAGTCCCATACAATTGATTCCTGTCAAAACCACAACTAGCCTTCTCTGTCCTGATTACCTATTGGGACTCCCTGCTTCTACACTTGCTATTCTACCCGTCTCTCTCAGATGCTAGTGAACATTTCAAAATATAAGATAAATCATGACTCTTAGCTACCAGAACAATCCAGTGGCTTTGTGACTCTCCAAAATCAAAGTCAAGTCCTTAATATAGTTTTGAAAGCACTACATGATTGGGTTTTCCCCCCAACACCTCTTTGACTGCGTTTCCTGCTCTTGCTCTTGTATCTTTTCAATCTTCTTGCTTTTCCTGATTCCAAATATGTGATGGTTTAATGGTTCAGTTCTTCCAGGTTCCTGCTCACATAACACTATATCTGAAAGACCTTCCTTGATCACTTGATAAAAAAATAACTGTCTACCTTGCACAGTTTATCTCTCTTATCCTTTCTATTTTTTAACCTTAACACATTATCTGACACTCACTGCAGTTCTTACTTCATTCGTTTTACCTGTCTTAATCCATGGAGTGGGTGGACAGGGCTGTCCATGGACAGAATATTGTGTAGACTGTCAGTGACTATTTGACAAACAGATGAATGAGGTTGAGGTACTATTTGTCAATTTATTTTTAAAGAATAACTGTTAGCATTTCATTTTTCACTTAAAGATTATGTTAAATATTATAGAGATTACTTATTGACTACATTTAATTTCTTGTTTAAAAATGCCTAAGGTGCATAGCATAATAAAGAAACTAGTATTAAAAAGTCAATAATGCCTAGAGTCCCTGTGGATATCAAGATGTCTTATCAGTTCAAAGGGAAATTTAATCTATCATGGTGGAGTTTATTTGACAATGCAGATGAAAAATCAAAAACATTTCTTGACATTTTTAATGTAACCAAAGAATGCTTATAACATCTTATATTATGTTGCTATAATTTTATCTATAAAGCATACAATAAGTAGAATGTACCATTTATCCATATGAAATACTGATAAAATACTAATGCTATTACATTTTATAAAAAACAAGAGAATTTCAGCCATTGAAGCTCAGTGATAAAAAGCTTATGGTTTTATATGGAAACTACAGCACGTTTAGTATACTGCATTAATGTGAAAGTAGACCAGGCTAAATTGAAAGAGTGTACCTCAGGAATTGTATTTATTTTGATATGATTTTGCACAATATTAATGATTATATTCTTTTGACAAGTATTTATTTTGAACAAATAGTTTTCTATGCATTAAAGATTTAACTGGGATGAACTGTCAATGACGCAGCTCATATCATGATGTGCTAGATCTGGGAGATAGAGACCAGGCAATTCCACATGTAAAATGCCATGAATAATTGTTTATACTGAAATTTAAAAGTACAAGGTAAGATATTAATACAGAGGCATGAAAATTTTGTGAACAGGATATGGTTCAGATTTAGTTGATTTGGAGATATTTAGTTTGTGGGAAGGGAAAGAGCAACAAGCGTTTTGGCCAGAGGTCTTCCTTTGACTAAAATAGGACCCATTTGACAGTTTTTAAGCAACAAGAAGAAAACACACTAGAAGTAATCTCAATAGCTGCTGAGTATACTATAATTTGTGAGAGTTTGTAGATCACTTTAAAAGGCATAGAAATAATTCAAGAGAACAATCATGACATTCCGAACTAGAGGTACTGATGGAGTTACTGAGAAACTGAGCATTTCTGAATATGTTTTGCATTTGCTGATTATGTGGGTGTAGGACATGAGGAAAAGACAAGAGTTAAGTATAACAACATGCTTATTTGGCTTGAGAGACAGGAAAAAAATAGTTCTAAAACAATGAGTCTTGGTAGACTTAGCAAGAAACAGATTGAATGGTGATGAGATAGTTTATTTGATAAGTTAACTGAACTAGGCTACTATCACCAGTTATTCAAGTAAATACTAATTAGATGTTGTGATAAAAGTAGATGTGATTGAAGTCCACAATCAGTTGACTTTAAGAAGGGAGAATAATCTAGATAAAAGGGGTGAGCCTGAATCAATTATCTGAAAGGCCTTAAAAGCAGAGCTGAAGCCTTCCTGATTTCTAATACATTCTATCTGTGTACAGCCACTCAAGCTCAGGCTCTGGAATTCAAACCTACTTTTCCTGCTTTCTCTGTAATTTGGGAATTATCTAGCCAGTCCCCAAAACTGTGTGAGCCAATTCCTTCAATATGTCTGTAATATATATATTTTGTTTCCTCCTCTCCTGTTGAACTCTGACTAATAAAACTGGGTAGTACATTTCTTTCTCGAGTCATCTATGAATTTCACAAAGGGAGATGTCAGCCATATATATGAAAACAGGATCCAAATGCCATGGAAGATGTGTGCATTAGAGAATTATATGTTGGAGTTACTGGCTGATAGATCCCTGGGTCAGACAAAAAAGATCCCCCGGAAGATATTCACATCAAATCCCTGGAACCCGTGAATGTTACTTCGAAAAAGCGTTCTTGCAGATGTAATTAAGTTTAAAATCTTGAGATAAAGAGATGATCATCACAGATTACTGTCAAGGTCTGAATATTTGTGTCTTCTCAAAATTTCTTAAAACTTAATCTACAAGGTAGTGGTATTAAGAGGTGGGGCTCTTGGGTGGTGATTAGTTTAAGTGGCAGAACTTGTTTAACTGAAAATGGGATTACTGCTTTTATCAGAGGCTAGAGGAAACTGGTTTGCCCCTTCTACCATGTGAGGACACAGGGAGAGAAGTTTTTGGTCTTTGACCCACTGGAAGGCCGTCATCAAAACTCAACCAGTCTGGTATCCCGATCTTGGACTTCCCAGTCTCCAGAATTGTGAAAAATACATTTCCAGTTTACAAGCCATCTAGTTTATGGCATTTTTGCTGTAGAAGCTCAAGTGGATTATTACAATTATTGAGGTAACCCCAAACTTCAATGACAATTGCCCTTCTAAGAGACGCACAGAAGAGAACAGATACACAAAGGAAGAGATGATGGGACTAGGTGAGATGACTAAGGAGTCAGGGAGTTGCAGTCATGCAGTCCAAGACCATAAGTCAAGGAATGGAGACAGCTGCCAGAAGGTAGAAGAGGAAAGAAATGGATTCTCCTCTGGGGTCTGCAGATGGCATGCAGCCCTCCCAACTCTTGCCTCAGCCATCAAATTCATATAAAAGTTCCTCGACTGTAAGAAAATACATTTCTATTGCTTAAGCCACTCATTTTTGTGGTATTTTGTTAAAGCACTCTCAGAAAGATAATACAATCATATTTGAATCCACAGGAGGTGGGTAGAGACAGAAACAAGTGTTACAAGAAGTGACTCCTAGGGCACTCAAAAATTAAGACATTGGATAAATAAAACAAATCTCATGGTGCGTGAGAGGAAGTGTCTAAAAAAATACGAGAACCAAAGAGATTGCTATTTTAGCATCTGGGAAAAATAATCATCCTAAGGTAAAGGTGGTCAGTGTGTCAATTTTCAGGTAGGTTGAATGCGATGAATACTGCAAATAGACATTTATATTTGGTGATGTCATCAATAACCTCGAAAATACACTTTTTAATCTTGTGTGGCAGTTAAGAGCTGATTCTCTACTCAACAGAGAATTGCAGGAATGAAAAAAAAAAACGTACACTGAGTAAAGATATGCCTTTTTTGGCATTTTTGCTTTAAAGAGAAGCCAAGAAAGATAGTGGTACCTGGGCAGAACAGAGAGGTCAAGGATGTGTCTATGTGTGTGGTTGGTGTATGTGCGTGTGTGTGTGTGTGCGCGTGTGTGTGTGCATGTGTGTGTGTGCGCGTGTGTGTGTGTGTTTGTGTGTGTGTGTGCGCATAATTGGAGATAATACATTCTTTTGGCTGCAACCAATATAATGAGCTGCAACTGTTACAGAGAAAATGATAAAATAATAATCGGCAATAGGAAGAACAATGAAAATAGACTCGAATGTGTTATTAGAATTGATTTATTTAGATTCCAGGGAAAGAAGAAGATCCTGTTTGAAAGAGATATAAGAAAGTAGATTTTAAAAACAGGGGCTTCTGGGACTTCTTTGACTCATCGTATTATCCTATAATACAGTTCTTCTTTCTGAGAACAGTAAATGAATTCGCCACTTTAATTTTGTAATCAAATAAGCTAAGTGTTGTCTCCAGTTTTGTCTTCAAATGTCCAGTTTAACCAGCTTTCCTTTTTTACAAAAAGGCATGTGGTTTGCTGATTAGCCATGGATTATTGACAAATGAATGAGGTTGTATCAGGGGTGACTAATATTGTCTGCTTTTTTTTCTATAATAGAAGGTGGCCTTTTTTTTCTGGCTAATTTTTTTTCTGTTTCATCTTATTTGCAAATTCCTTTTAGTAACTTTCATTGAAAACTGACTGGTTTTTTTGGAACTAGGCTTAATGTTGATTATAAAAAGATAATATGGAAATTTTTGGTACACCAAGGAAGACTGATAAAAACTCTTTACTATAAAAGTTCTTCATTTAAAATAAAAGCATTTTTTTGTATTTTACCCTCACAGGTTTTTATGCTCTGTAAATGTGGTTTTAAAACTTTTTCATATTTCTCTTTCTTCCTCCCTTTTTTCCTTCCTTTCCTCCTTGATATCTCTACCTTTTTTCCTTCTTCCCATGTCTCCTTCTTTTCTTTATCCCTTTATCTCAGCAATTTGGGCAAACAGAGAATATGCAAAAATATTTTTTTCTTATTTCTTGAGAAAAAGATAATTTTTCAAAGAACATGTATTGATTTCTAATTGTATATTATTTGTGGAAGTGATAATGATTGACAATGTCAATATCTGTGCATTTTCTTGCTCTATTAAACACTAGAAGGCTTTTACTTTGTTTACTGTCAACATATGAAACCTGTGTATCTGTTTCAGACACAAAGTATCATAAGAATCTTCTAAAAACAGATTGCTCCTCTTCCCTTTCTTTGTTTCCATCTGCCTCTGTTCTCCCTGGTGACGGTGTCTGTGTGGTCAGAGTCTCTCACTTCTAAGCTTAGAACCACTTGTGACAGTTTATCAATCCTGTCTCTTTGTAGAACAAGAAAGTCCTGACACATGGCCGATATCCAGAGAGATCTTTGGCTTGAAATCTAGATTGTTCTAGTATTTCCTGGAATTGATTTAATGTATCGTAATGGTCTTACTCAGGGCCAAAAGCTAGATAACAATTCTGTGGGCAACAACAGCTTCTTAATTCATAGATGTTTTAACTGTCTTCATGAGAGAAAAAGGTACAATTCCGAAGTAGGAAATAAAAACATAGCAACTGAATCAGAGATGAGGCTGAGAAAGTGATTCTTATTTGAATGCAAAGAAATCAAGCACATAGATCATGGCCCCTAAGGGATGGAAAAATGTGGGGCTTTCCTAGTGCTGGAAATAAGCTGGTTGTTCCACATGGCATACAAAAAGCAGAAGACAGAAAAACATCCTAGCAAGAAACCCCTGTGTCTTATTCTTTATCCTTTTGTCTAAATGGGAGTTTTGCTCGAAGCATGTGAATTTTCCTTATGTTTATTTTCCTGTTTAAATTCCCGATAGTGTGAATATACTGAGCCTACACCCTGACAAGACCAGGACAAAACACAGGGATATGAAGGAGGGTTTGTGACCTCTTCTCCAAAACATTGTACTTAGATCCAGCTAATAGACATGGCTTTTAATTTTATTTATCTATTTTTTAAAGGAGAGTCCATGCATTTGATGTTTTACTGTGATTAGTTTATCATGTATCATATATAATTAGAACTTAGTGTGTAAGGCAGGCACAGTGACAGAATTGGGTAGACACTCATATTTCAAACAATGTTCTAGTACAATTATCGACCTCTAATTTGATCATCATGTAGTAAACTGTTTATCCATAGGTTTGGATCAATCAAGCAGATTTTCTTTTCAAATAATTGTACTGAGTTAGAGGTCTTGTCATCTGATGTTTCTCACAGGCTATGGATGCTAAAATCACTTTGAATGCTTGATAAGGATGCACATTCCTATAATTCAACTCAGATTTATTGCCTCAAAATCTCATGCAGTCAGGGCTACAATTTTGCACTGTAACAAGTTTCAGTATTATACTTAGGGGCCCCAGTGTGTGAGAGCCTTGACTACAGACATTTTATCTACAATAGATTAAGCCGTAGTCATAGGAAGGGTGATAACTTGGGAAAGGAAGAACTGAAAGTAAACAGAAAAGCAAATCTACAGAGAGAAGAATGAAGCAATTACAGAATTGAAAAAACGAGAAAGTGGGAGGAAAGGAAAGGCATTTCTCCAGTACAAGAACACCGAAGAAAATGCAAGAAAACACATGGAAATATATATCTTTCGTGAAAGTTCTAGCAACATTTTCACTGCAGCCTAATTATGCCTTTCTTCTTTGTTGAATCATAGTAACACACAATATTTATTGAATAATTTCTGAAGGCCAATCCTTATTCAAAATTTTAATATTCATAACCTACTGACTCTCTATAACAAGTTTATGATGTAGGTTACTTTAAAAATGAGGAGACACCAGTGGTTCACGCCTGTAATCCCAGCACTTTGGGAGGCTGAGGTGGGTAGATCATGAGGTCAAGAGATCAAGACCGTCCTGGCCAACAAGTGAAACCCTGTCTGTACTAAAAATATAAAAATTAGCTAAGTGTGGTGTTGGGCGCCTGTAGTTCCAACTACTTAGGAGGCTGAAGCAGGAGAATCGCTTGAACCTGGGAGGTGGAGGCTGCAGTGAGCCGAGATCACACCACTGTACTCCAGTTTGGTGACAGAGCGAGACCCCAACTCAAGAAAAAAAAAATGAGGAGACACAGACTGCATAGTTTGTTTGTGATCACATAGCTAGGCACTTGCCTACCTGCAGGATCAATATGTATGAGATAAATCCCCATCTTATTTAGAAATATCCTTGTTTTATTTTTGGTTTTCTCAACATCTTGCTGCTTGAAAAAGTTTCCAGTCTTTCTTTTTTATTTACACCTCTCTTAGGTGCTGTGCGTATCAAGAAATGAAGCAAAGTGTCTGCAGAAAACCACATAACCCTTCTTTTTTCATTTTAAGGCTTCGTCTGCTCAAAATAAAGGAAATATTCCAGGGATATTGTCAGTGCTGACCGAAGCATCATTATTTGATGTGCTTCAAAAAATCTCAGTGACCTATAATTTATCTTTATTTTTCCTGAAAACTCCTGAAATTTATAACATCCATACATATATTCCACTGAACAGATCGGTAGTCCCCGACTTCCTAATACTTGCGTAGTTCTCTGAACCATTCTCTTCCTTTTCAGGAACAAAATTCACTCCTAGGAGAACAACAGTTTTCTTCAGTCACCTCACTTACACCATGGGGCTGGGGGAGACCGCTTATTGAAATTCAGATACTTCTTTCATTTGAATATAGTATTTAAATCACACACAGACTACATTTTTTTCAGTTCTAGTTATACCCATTTTATTTTACATAGATCTCTTCATATTTATTTAAAGAGTCCCTGCTATTTTTAATGTTTTTTTAGAAAAAAAAAACAAAGCAAGCAGACAAGCAAAATATTGGTCATTTTCATATATTTTCTAGATATTTGTTTACAGGCTCTATTTTGTGTAAGCAAAGTTACACTAAAGGGCCTGAGGGTAGAATGTTTTTTGATGTTTCTTTTCAGTGTCTTTTCTTAAAAAAAAAAAAATCACATTTTCTTTTTTGAAGAGAGATTCAACTCAGTCACATATTTTTTAAAACAATTAAAAGTTATATTGTAAAATGATTCTCTATAACATTTGAATGCTGTGATGGGAGGAGGTTACCTGAATTAACTGCATAGAACTATCAGGAACGAAAATCTGCCTGGCATATGGCTAAACTGTACTCAGAGTGTTGGCTACAAGAGCTTCTGTTATACTATTATCTTTATTTCTTTGTATATTGGAAATAATTTACAAATGGAATTTATACTTAAAACCTTGAAAAAGTAGATTACGAAAATATAAATCAGGGCAGAATTTTGTTGTAAGGAAAGGAGGGCAAAGATCTGCAAAAATTATGACATGTTTTAAGGATTAGAAAGAAAGAGCAAGCAGCAATACATTCTTTAAATGGATGGTCAAAAAGTAAATAGAGGCTGTACATATTCTAAATCAACTGAAAACATTGCTAAATACAATTAAAAAGAAAAACATACTTCAAAAATCCCCTGAGTTCACACCAAATTTTATGGCAGAAGAGTAAACTGGACATACAAAATAATAGAAATATATACATACTTCCCAGAAAGAAAATCAGAAGGTTAAAACAGGCCATAACCAGAACACTGTTGGTTGAAAGAGTTATTGAACAGGTGCATATATCTTCTTCTATGTTGACCACACATTTAAATTTCTAAATAGACCTTTCCCTGTAATCCATTCAGAAATACATTTCTTGCTGTTTTTACCTCCCATAGACACTATTTTATACTGAAAGTGGTCCTTAGGAGACTATGAATAATTGAAAAGGAAAGATAAGGCAGACAATAAAAAAGAAAAGCAGGCCAACGTTCAGAAATAATTTTTGTACAATGCAGAATAAGAACACTTGAATGCACTTACGATGTTCCATTTGTATTAATATCTTAGAGCAAGAGTTTTCCATTTTTTTATAGCCTTGAAACCATGTCTTGAAATACAATCTTACCCAGAAGGATAAGCAAATGAAAACCACAAAATCAGGACAATGCTGTTCAAAACACACCTTGTGGGTCTGAGGAATAATGGATACTGCCCATTTAGGTGTGCAAATGCACACAGATACACACACACACCCCACAAAGAGGTCAAAAGAGGTACAAAGAGGTCTTGTTTGTTTATCACTGTCACTGCAATTTTTTCAAATATTTTATTTTAAATTGTTATGTCAATGCTTATAAACATAGAGAAAAAATGTTTAATGTTGTCATGTCACAGTAAAAATAGAGAAAATATAAATAGAAAGTGAAACAACTTACAGAGAGAAAGCAGATGCTAAGTGTTATGGAATGAATATTTTGTCCCTTTCAAGTTCGAAAATCCAGTTTCCAGTGTGGTGGCATTTGGAGGTGGGGCTTTGAGAGATAATTAGGTGACGAGGATGAAGCTGTCATTAATGGGACTAATGTCCTGAAGAGAAGAGGCCAGAGAGCTAGGTCACTCTCTTCTACCATATGAGAATAAAATGAGCAGTTGTCAGTCTGCGACCTGCAAGAAGCCCTTACTAGAACCAACAATGCTGACACCCTGATCTTAGACTTCCAGCCTATAGCATTATGAGAAATATATTTCTGTTGTTTATAAGCCACTCTACCTATGGTACTTCGTTAGAGTAGCCTGAACTAAGACACTAAGTATATAACATACGCAAGAAATCAACTCACATGTTAAAGCATCAGGATATCAGATAGGAGGCATTAACCAAGAGTGCCTCTCAAATGATCATATTTTTAAGATTTTTATTTAAATACTGTATAACACCTGGCCATAAGTGTAGAATGTAGAGCATTATACAATACATTTCTGCCAACAAGTCCATTTAAGTTTGTAAATTGTGTTTAAGAATACAGATAAACGCTAATTAGATCTCCTATATAGATTAGTTGTCCTCACACAACTTTGTGAGTATAAATTTAGTTCATGAATTCCAAGAGTTATATTTTGTATGTATGTCACTTGTCTCAATATTAAATCTGGTCGCTAAAAGGATATATATCAATGTAATTTTTTATGCAAAGTATACAAAGTAAGATAATTTGGTAAGGGATTATATCATTAATTAGTTATGTAGGGACTAATTAATGAATTCAACCACTTCCTGTAACATTCCTATCTTGACAATAGTTTTTAGAAATTTTTTCTTGTTTAAAAAGCTGTGAGCATTTAGTATATAGAAAAGGCATAGACACAATAAGGGAAAGCATATTTTGCGCAAGTAAAAAGTTAACAGGATAAAGGGATTTTTTTTTCAAATAATGACTTTTTTGTAAACAGCTTTAGCCATTGGAAACAGTATCATGTTCAAAAAATAATCTCTTTTCTTATATTCTAACATTAAAAAGTAATATATATATATACACATATATATACATACAGATATATATACGTATATATATAAGTATATATGTATATATACGTATATATATGTGTATATATGTATATATACGTATATATATGTATATATATATAACACACACAAATATACACACACACACACACACTCACACACACACACACACATATATATATACCTCCAAGAACTTTTAATTTCCAAATTCTAGAAAAGGAATAGCAACGGCAAATTAGTTCAACAAAGACCTTATCAAAGAACACACAAAAAACAAATTATATTTCCGGCAGCATTGACTGTTTACCTAAATTACAATAATCAGAAAAACCAGCTGCAACTCTGCTCCTTAGATTTTTGCTCCAGGCAACTTCAATGGTAGAATTACTTCTGGTAAAGGGATCTAGGAAAATGAAATGAGATATCTAATTGTTGAATTAAGCTTCAGGGAAAAAAATGAAGTCATTTGGTAAGAGGGTAAATCCCGCTAAAAGCTTATAATATCTAAATTTTAAAGGAATAACGTCCACAACTCTTCTATGAATTTTCTTGTTTTATTTAATCATGTTGCTTGTTTGCTTCATTATGTTGCCCTGTGTTTATTGAGGCCAGTTTTACCTACTTTTCTACCCCTGTTTTCAGACTTCCCCAGGTTAAGAATTTTTGGGGGTCTGCAAACTTTATTATGCACCAAGGTTACTGAAGAAGCTTGTCAAAGATCCAGACTCCCAAGGCCCAAACCAAAGGGTCTGATTGAGCAGCTCTCCAGAGAAACCCAGGAAAGCTATTTTAATTGTAACAACCATAGCAACAAAACCAAAACTACCCCAAATGATTGTGATAAAGATAGTCTACTGAGCAACCTTTGGATTCTCTGTCTTGGTTTTTCCAGGGTTAAGTTTGCTTTTTATAAAAGAATTATTGTATTATGTTTAAAAACTCAGGTAGCAAATAAGGGACAATAAAATTAATTGATAATTTTCTATCTCCACATTTCCTCACTTGAATTTTCTCTCCCCATAAATAACTAATTTTAACTCTTGGATTTTCTCTCAGATTTTCTGGTGGGTTCCTCTATCTACAAAATAATGTGCCTATACTTGTTTTTTCTTTTTATCTATATCAATTATCCTATGATTAATAAAGGCACAGCACACTCAAATCTCCAAACTTCTTTACTCAATAAAATTACTACTAATTTAGATGTCTATATTATAAGCACAATATTTAAGAAGAGTTAAACATTGTTCTGTCAAAAATATTTATGCAGTTTTTAGATCATTCTCATTTTTTTTTTCTATGTTGATTTGCTGCTAACGGGATTTGAAAAGCTGTGCTCAAGTTTCCATTATTTTATTTGATTTTGAGGGCATGACTTTTCAAAAAGAGGCAGTAAGTATTGCTAGTGACAGTCTTGGTAAAAGCAGATAGTGGTCCTTCTTACGTCCTTAACAAAGCACTATAAGCAGTTATAAGACTATGTGTATGATTCTTTACTAAACTCCGAGTGAAGTGGAATAGGTCTGATGTATTATAGATACTATGTGCCCCGTTTATCGATTTTAACCCGGTAATTCTTTTGTGCCCGTATAGTACATAATTAACATGTCACTATGAAACTGTTCACTAGTTGGAAGAATAAATTCAAATTCCATTAAATAAGGATCATCACCACTTTAATGGTCTGCATGTTGCATTTTAATAGCCATATAAGTAACCAGAAAATTAAATAGGTCTTTTATCTAATATGTATTTTCACATTTGAGTGTACTCCTGGCATAAGAAAACTGGGATTGCCGCAACTGATCAGGTTCCATTAATGTGAGATTGCTTGTGAAGTAGTACATTTTCTAATATCTCCTGTGGAAATGTTATGCAAATTATTTGTAAATGTGAAATCCTCAAGAGCAAAGCTACATTAACTGTGCCTATTGCGAAGGTATATTCAATAATTTACAACCCATCAATGAAGGAATTGGAAATAAATTGTTTCTCTGCGGTTCCAAAATGTGTTAGAAATGTAAACAGCACCATCTTCTGGACTATATGAACTTTCGTAATTGTTTCATAGGCTGCTATACACTTGGTTTTTAACTGTTGATTTTAAACATGACAATTATAGATGCAAACTCAACAATGTATGGACAAAACCTAAGCATTTTTGTATACATTCATATAAGTATGGAATTTTAACCCAAGTATAATTTAGAGTACAATAAATAGGAATGTATTTCTGATCTTCATTAACTTCACCCTTTTCTGGCCAGTTTATAAAACATTTGATGTGGGGCAGGGGGAGGGGGGGACAAAAAACACTTAATAACTCAAACATTTCCTGAGGAAAGTAAAACAGAAAAATAGATATATCAACATATACATTCAATGTTCTTATCCTAAAATGCAACTTTAAATAAATGATTACCCAAAACTCTAAAAGCCAGGAGAAAGTCATTTGGTCATTTTCCTACCTGACTGATAATTAGCCTTAAGTTGAAAAAGTATTCAAGTATAAAAGTGCCTTGCCCCAGTGTTTAGTACTCCCCTTTCTGTGTCCATGTGTTCTCATTTTTCATCACCCACCTATGAGTGGAGAATATGCGGTGTTTCATTTTCTGTTCTTGTGTCAGTTTGCTGAGGATGATGTTTTCCAGATTCATCCATGTCCCTACAAACGATACGAACTCATCATTTCTGATTGCTGCATAATATTCCATGGTGTATATGTGCCACATTTTTCCAATCCAGTCTACTGGGGTCTATTGGGGGGAAAAGGGGAGGGCCAGTGGGAGGGGGAGGTGGGGAGGGATAGCCTGGGGAGAAATGCCAAATGTGGGTGAAGGGGAGAAGAAAAGCAAAGCACACTGCCATGTGTGTACCTACGCAACTGTCTTGCATGCTCTGCTCATGTACCCCAAAACCTATAATCCAATAAAAAATTAAAAAAAAAAAAAAAAAAAAAGTGCCTTGCAATTTTGTTATATTTTCTACTGAAGTGTAATTCTAATAATTTAATTTTACAATACGGCATTACAAAGACGACATTTGTGATGCCTTTATTTTTTTAGCTGACTGAGAATTTGAAAAGCTAGCCCCATTATGAGGAGAAACCAAGATACAAGGATTTGAAAGACAGAAAACCCCAGAGGATAATTAGGAACAATTTTACAGGTATTCACTCTCACTTATACCATGGTCGCTCTTTGACTTCCCTCTGTGTTCTATGGCGGGACCCGGTACTTTCTGCAAGCCATTAGCATCCGCTGTCCTCAGTTTATTTTCTTCTCAGTCTAGTTAGAAATAACCATCTCCTTAGTCCTCTCAATGAGATGTGAGTCCCTTCATCTACCTCAATCAAAATTTTTTTTACAAAAAGCAAACCGTAGGCCAACCTGACTCTCTAGGCTGAATAATGTAGGTTCAAGTCGCGCAAAGCCCTGACAGGTTCTCACACGGTTTCAGATGTTGCCTTTCCATTCCTCTCCTTTCACCAGTATTTACTTTCTCTCCTGTTTGTTACTGCAGATAACTCAAAACAACTCTATTAGATGCAAAGTTGTTTATGCTTCTTGCTTTTTTTGTAGAAAAATGTAGAACACCAGGTGTAAATTCCCTCAATATGTTGCAATGCTAAATACGAATTATCTGCACCTGCACCCATTATTTCATTGTGTCCTTTTCTTAGGATGGAAGAATTGTCCCAAGTCTCATGGCAAAACCCTCCAACTGTATCATGAATTTGGTATGTCTTTTCTTCAAGTATATTCTCTTTATACTCCGATTCAGCTACACTCTCTTCCTTTCTCTCTCTCTCCAATACACACTTTTCTAATGAATATTTGAGCCTCTTAAATCTCTTCTACTACAATAAACAATCCACCAAAATGTTGACCATTTATAGAATCAAGAATCTTAGAGAAAAAAAATCTCAATCTCTTACCATTAATGTCTTCCTATTTTGTTATATGCTAATGAAGATTTAGCAAGAGACCCTTTGAGTGCAGTTCCAATGTGAGTGTTGGTTGATAGTTCATTCATATTAACTAGTAAAACAAAAGTGAAATATACAAATGTATATTGGATATTCACTCATTTGTCAACAATGCAAGTGATTTATTTGCTGAATCGGAATAATATATCTTCTCTGTTTTTGTTACAATGTGTAAGATACAGACATAACACACTTTAAAATTTAATGTAAATTATCATCAACATGTTCTCACTCACACTCTTATGTCTTGGGATTCAACAAAATAAGTCAAGCATCAGGCTGACTACATCCCCAAAGGAACAGTGCCCTCCAGGTTCAGGCTTGTACAATAGGCAGAGTCTCAATCAGTGTCCACCTAGAACATCAACATTCCTACAGATAAAAAAGAGGTACCTGTTTGACCTGACATGCTGGATTACTGGGTCAGCAGTGTGATTGAGGGATAAATTGCTTTCCTGCTGGCTTAGTAGGAGAACTGTGGTGTCTAGTCCTCTTCGCCTCTTCTCTGTGTTTCACTGAGAACTCCCACAGTTGTCTGTGTCAGGGCTGGACCTCTGCCCACAATTGAGTATTGCAGTTTCACATCTGCTTTAGCAATAGTCAGGTTTTACCCATGGACACCCCCTACTGACCTGAAGCGTGAACTGTTCAACCCAGTGTATAAAATATTGGGGGGGAAATATTAATTAAAACAGTGTAAACCACTGAGTAATGAAATATAAGCTTCATGAGATCCCTGCCATTCCAACTCAACTGAGTATCTAAAATATGACTAATGTATTGGTCCATTCTCATGCTGCTATGAAAAAATATCTGAGACCAGCTAATTTATAATGAAAAGAGGTTTAATTGAATCACAGTTTCACATGGTTGGGGAGGCCGCAGAAAACTTTCAGTAATGGCAGAAAACACCTCTTCATAGGGTGTCAGGAGAGAGAATGAGAGCCAGCAGGGGAAATGTCACATGCTTATAAAACCACCAGATCTCATGAGAACTCACTCAGTACCATGAGAACAGAATGCACCACGGAACTCTAGCCTGGGTGACAGAGCGAGCCTTTGTCTTAAAGAAAAAAATAGAACTCCCATACAATTTAGCACTCTCCAACTTACAGATATATGTCAAAAAAAATGAAGTCAGGATCTTGAAGCCATACCTGCATTTCTATGTTCATCGTGACATCGTTTACATAGCCAAGATGTGGAAACAACCTAAATGTTCACCAGTGAATGAATGAACTCATAGAAACAGAACAGAATGAGTAGCATGGTGGTTGCCGGGGATGATAGTAGGGGAAAATGTGCAGCTGCTTTTCACTGATATATTATTTTAGTTATGGAAAATGAATAAATTCCAGGGACCTGCTGTCCATTCTTGTGCCTCTAGTTAAAAATACTGTAATGTAAAGTTTGTCCAAAGGTATAGCTCTTGTTGCTTTCTTACCACATTTTAAGATAAGAAGCAGTCAGAGACATTGATAGTATCAGATACATTCTCTTTCTGGCTTTGAAGACAAAAAGTACACATAGCAGGACTTGACAGCTGGCCTCTAGAAACTCAGGGCCTTGGCAGGGCACAGTGGCTCATGCCTGTAATCCCAACACTTTGGGAGACTAAGGTGGGTGAATCATGAGGTCAGGAAACCAAGACCATCCTGGCCAACATGGTAAAACGCCATCTCTATCAAAAATACAAAAATGAACTGGGTGTCCTGGCACACGCCTGTAATCCCAGTTGAGGCTGAGGCAGGAGAACTGCTTGAACCCAGGAGGTGGAGGCTGCAGTGAGCAGAGATCATGCCACTGCATTCCAGCCTGGTGACAGAGTAAGACTAGTCTCTAAATAAATAAATAAATAAATAAATAAGGGCCTCAGTTTTGTAACTGCAGAAGTTTGAATCCCATCATCAACCAGTGAATTTGGAAGAGGAGCCTGAGCCTCAAGTGAGATTGCAATCCCAGCTAACATTTTGAATTCATTCTGGTGAGACCCTGAGCAGAGAACATACTAAACTTTGCATAGACACCTGACCCATATAATTGTGAGATTATAAATCGGTGTTAAGCTTTAACAAATATGGCTTTAAGCTACTAGGTTTGTGATAACTTTGTTACATCACATTAAGGATGCTTTCTCTGGTGAAAATATTTTAATGATTGAGAGTAGGATGGGGAAGTGGGTAGGACACTCCAGCCTCTTCCTGATAAAACCCTTGAAAGGTAATACACATGAGAATAATCTCTGTTTTCCATAAGTAATTTTGCTTTGACAGTTTCCCCACCTCAAACATACATGTCTATGAAATAACTATGTGAATATGACTACCTGGAAGGTATGATAAAGGCTCTTCTTTTAAAACAGTTAATATCATAACTTTATCAACTATCTCAAAAGAATCTTACTGCCCCAGAAAAAGACAAGACATTTGAAGCCAAAACAAATCTCTTCTGTTTAGGTCTTCATCCAAAAGAGATCAAAATATAACTTCCATGATGATTAATGAAACCGTATTTAAATTTTATGAAATAGAACTCCATAATCTTTAATATTGAAGTTATTTGTATCAGATTCTAGTGTAGTTGCCAATTTCAGATTTTAGCACTTTCATTTCCCAAAACACATTATAAACACACACACTCACAAACACAGGGACACACAGGTTCCTTTTTCTTTTGGAAGACTTCATAAAATATAACTACTTAACTAGAGTAATAAATAAATATAATGCAATTAGATTACTTACTAGCACTAGTAGTGTCTTAGTACCATTTCACATGTCACTAGATGTGCAAAAGTCCTTATCTCTACATGTCTATCAGTACCCCTGTCACCGAATTATGAGACTCAATACATTCTAGTTTCTGTTTCATTGAGTGGGAAATAAGTAGAACTGAGAGACTGGCTGTCAGTGACATGACAAAATGCTTTCTCTAAAGGAGTAGAAAGTTGCTTATGGAAATAGAAAAACTAAAACCAAACCCTAACTATTTCTCTTGCTAATCTTATCACTTGACTGGAAATTATAATCTGGCCTATTTGATGAAGAATTTGAACAATTACTGTAGATATTCCTTTTAAAAATATATAATTAATGTAAGACAATGTCAAGAAAGTAAAAAGATAAGAAACAGACTGGGAGAGAGTATTTACAAAATATATCTAGTAAAGGACTGCTGTTTAAAATATACAAAGAATGGCCAGGCACCGTGGCTCATGACTGTAATCCCAGCACTTTGGGAGGTCAAGGCAGGAAGATCGGGAGGTCAGGAGTTTGAGACCAGCCTGACCAATGTGGTGAAACACCATCTCTACTAAAAATACAAAAATTAGCTGGATGTGGTGGCACATACCTGTAATCTCAGCTACTCAGGAGGTTGAGGCAGGAGAATCACTTGAATCCTGGAGGCAGAGGTTGCAGTGGACCAAGATCGTGCCACTGCACTCCAGCCTGGGTGACAGAGTGAAATTCCATCTCAAACAAACAAATAAAAATATACAAAGAATACTTATAACTCAACAAAAGAGAACAAACAACCCAATTAACAAATAGGCAAAAGACTTGAGCAGACACTTCACTAAAGGTGTGAAAATGGGAAGTAATCGTTAAAAAGATGTTCGATATCATTTCATTTGGGAATTGTAAATAAAAAAAATTAAATTCCACTATACATCTCTTAGAATGGCAAATCTAAAACATGGACCACACCAAATACTTGCCAAGTTGTGGAGCACAAGGAACTCTCAGTCAGTATGAATACAAATAGTGCAGCCAGCCACTTTGGAAGACAGTTTGACATCTTTGAACAAAACTAAATACTCACACTAAATATCCAGAAATTGCTCTCCTTAATATCTACTCAAGTAAACTGGAAATGTATATCTGAAAAAATATTTGCTCAAGGATGTTTATAACAGCTTAATTTATTATTGCTA
Source organism: Callithrix jacchus (assembly GCF_049354715.1). Classification (NCBI taxonomy): domain Eukaryota; kingdom Metazoa; phylum Chordata; class Mammalia; order Primates; family Cebidae; genus Callithrix; species Callithrix jacchus. Next base: position 181,095,468 of record NC_133503.1, read on the forward strand.
GAACCTGGAAACAACTAAGTAAGTAAAAGTGTAAGTAAATTGTGGTATATGAAGACAATGGAATATTTAACACTAAAATTGAATAAGCTATTAAGCCATAAAAAGACATGGAAGAAGTTTAAATGCGTATTGTTAAGTAAAAGAAGTCTATCTTAAAATGCTATGTACTATATTATTTCAACTATATGACATTCTGGAATAGTCAAAGTTATTTAGACAGTAAAAAGAATTGGTGGTTGCCAGGGGAGAGAAGAACGGGATCGATAAATAAGCAAAGCACAGAGGATGTTTTGAGCAGTGAAACTGCTATGTATGATGCTACAATGGTGGATATATGTCATTATACGTGTATAAAAACTCATAAAATACACATCACTAAGCATGAACCCTAATGTGAACTATGGGCTTTGGGTGATGATGTGTTATGAATCCTAATGTAAACTATGGACTTTAATAGTTTAATAATAATATGATGTGTAATAATGGTGTGTCAATGTAGATTTATAATTGTAACAAATATACCTCGCTGGGGGTGCTATTGATGATGGGAGGGCCTATGCATGTGCTGGTGAATAGGATATATGAGGAATCTCTGTACCCTTAGCAGATTTTTTTTTGGGGCAACTAAAACTGTTCTATAAATAAAGTCTATTCAAAGTTAGGAGTGGCATTTTTATAAAATGGAGAAGTACAATATTGAAAACTCTAGCTCATATATGAATTAACATTTATCAGGTTGATGTATTAGTAATTAGGGGCTTTATAAAGACTAAATAACGGGAACACAATTTCTGTGAGAACAGATGCATAAAAGCTTATTCTGATCCCTGCTGCTGGTACATTTAATGCGTCCAATTTCTTCTTATTTTGGGACATAAGTTTACAGAAGTTAAGGCCTACTTAGCCCTGATCCTAGAAGTTCTCTGAAAATTACTATCTATTAAAATATTTAATGAGAAAGAACAAGAAAATTAGGGAAAATTATGAGTTAGTAAAATAATATTTTACAGACATAAGAAAATATGTCGCAGAGTAACATATACATAAAAAGAATCACGTTAGATAAACACACATGCAAAAACTGAAAATTCAGGAAATAGTTATTATGGAATATCTCACATCTATTGAGTACATTTGCTATGCTAAATCTTGTACTGAGTGCTCTACATAGACTCATTTATATAATTGTTAATGGAAAACCCCTGAGTGATGCCCATTACTGTTAAACTTTGTCATTGAGGAATTGGAGCACAGAGATATAATGTAATTTATCCAGGATTATACAAGTAATAAGTAGTAGGTCAAGGATTTGACAAGTAGGTCAAGGCATTGGAGTTCTAGAGTCTCTGTACTTACTCAATGCTCTGTTTGCCTCCCAACTAAATAGTTAATTGTGAACTGTGAATAAAATAGCTCTTTCTCTCATCAAAAGAATTATTAAGATTATATCTGAAGACAAAAGGCACTTTGAGTTGTAGAAAGGGGCATTGTAGATGTTGAGACTGAGGGAAATTGAAGCAACTAGTGGATAGATATAATGATTTTGAAGGTAAATTGAAAAGTAAAATAATCCTCAGAAAAGGGTAATCAAATAAAAGTAACAAACTGTATACAGTTGATAAAGTTTGGAATAAATGTAATAAATGCAATAAATATTTTTAAAAAGAAGAGTGGTGCTTGTTTAAGACCAATAAAACAGAGTTTATATATAAAATAGACTGATTTAAGAGGACTGGCTATTGGTATAAACTTATGCACTGGGACCAGGAGAAGTTTAAGATTTTCCTAAAAGTAAGTGTCACAGTCCTTTTATTTACTATTTGTGATATAGAAATCTGCAAGTGAATGTCCCTATTAACATATAATTCAATTCCAAAAAATGAGTGAAATTGGTACTACAGGAGAAATAAGGCTGATACTTCATTCATTTTAATTATAACCTAGCTGACCATAAAAGACAGATAGAATGTGAAAATAATAAACAGCAGAGAGAAGTTATAAAAATTTACCAAAAATATGACAAAAATATGTTCATTAAATATAAAGGTGTTTTAGAACTAAAAAAAAAAAGTGTACAAAAGCAGCAGCATTTCTATACACCAATCATATGCAAGCTGATAGCCAAATCAAGAATGTAGTCTCATTTGTGATAGCCACAAAAAATATAATAGTTAAGAAAACATCTAACCAAGGAGGTGAAAGAGCTCTATGAGGAGACAAAACACTGATGAGAGAAATCACAGACAATACAAACAAATAGAAAAACCATATGTATATATATATACCTTGGAACATTATACAACTATAAAAAGGAATTACATGCTCATGAATTGAAAGAATAAATATCATTAAAATGACCATACTGCCTAAAGCAAAGATTAATTACTATTTTTATCAAGCTACCATGTAATTTTCACTGAGCTAGAAAAAAACTATTCTAAAATTTATTTGGAACCAAAAAAGAGCTTGAATAGCCAAGACAGTTATAAGCAGAAAAAAAACAAAGCCGCACGGATCACATTATCTTACTTCAAACTATACCATACAACTACAGAACCAAAACAGCACAATACTGTTCCAAAAACAGGCACCCAGACCAATGGAACAGAATGGAGAAACCAAAAATAAAGTCTCACACCTACAATCATTTGATCTTCAACAAAGACAGGATAGCAAGCAGTGGAGAAAGAACTTCTTATTCAGTAAATTTTTGCTGTGATAGCTGGTTAACCATATACAGAAAAATGAAACTGGGTTCCTATCTTTCACTGTATATGAAAATTAACTGAAGATTGATTAAAGACTGTAAATGTAAGACTTCAAAGTATAAGAATTCTAGGAGAAAATATATGAAACACCATTGTGGACATCTGTCCTGGAAAAGAGTTTTTGACTAAGTCCTCAAAAGCAATTGCAACAAAAACAAAAATTGACAAGTGGGCCCTAATTAAACCTAAGAGTTTCCCTGTTGATAGCAAACCACTAGCAACAGAGTGAACAGACAACATATAAAATGGGAGAAAATATTCACAAACTATGCATGTGACAAAGTCTAATATGCAGAATGTATAAGAAGCTTAAACAATTGACCAACCGAAAAACAAATAACATGTTTTAAGAAAATGGGCAAAAGACATGAATAGATAATTCTCAAAAAAAAGACATATAAGTGGCCAAAAAAATATGAAAAACTTGCTCCATATTGCTAATCATCACGTAGATGTAAATCAAAACCAGAATGAGATATAATTTCATATGAGTCAGAAAGACTATCATTAAAAATCAAAATATAACAGACATGATAGATACTGGTGAGGCTGTGGAGAAAAAGAAGCCACTTATACAGTGCTGGTGGGAAAGTCAATTAGTTCAGCAACTGTGGATAGCAGTTTAAAGATTTCTCTAAGAACCTAGAACAACCTACCAGCCCAGCAATTCGATTACTGGTTATATACCTTAAAGAAAGCAAATTGCTCCACCAATAAGACAAATGCACTTGTCTGTTCATCGTAACACTACTCACAATAGCAAAGACTCAGCATCAACCTAGGTGTGCATCAGTGGTGGAATGGGTAAAGACGATGTGGTACAAATAAACCATGAAATATTACACAACTATAAAAAGGAATGAAATTGTGTCATTGGCAGCAACATAGCTGAAGCTAGACATCATTATCTTAAGTGATTTAATGGAGAAATGGAAAACTAAAGACGGCATGTTTTCACTTATAAGAGGGAGCTAAACAGTAGGTATTCAGACATGATGAAAGCAACATTAGACACTCAGGACTATAAGAAGAGGGGGAGAAAAAGGGTAGGGGCTGAAACTATTGGCTACTATACTCAGTACCTGGGTGACAAAATCAAATTGTACCTCAAACCTTACCATCACACAACATACCTAGGTAAAAAGCCTGTACATGTACTTCCTGAATAAAATAAAAAGTAAAATTATAAAAATAAAAAATAAAGGACATATTCAGAAAGCATTTGTCTAAACAGCATAAACTGAAAACAAAAAAATCAACGAAACAATTCGTTTTCTACAAAATTGAGATAGTATACAACATTTTTTAAACCCAAATAATATATCAAGTAAGGAATACTATTGTCCAAAAATTAATTGCAAAGGAAAGAAGAAAAAAGCAAAGGAGAAGCAGGAAAAGGAAGAAGAAGAGGAGAATAACGAGTAAGAGAAGGGAAGAGAGGAGGAGAAGAATAAATGGAGGGATATTAGGAAATAAGTGGAAGTTTTCAGGGGGAAAAATACCAAAAGAAAATATTATGAGTTAAAAACTACATTGAAAATAACAAAAACTGAGTCAGTATGAATAGGAATAACATCCCAACATGTAAGCTTATAACATGCTACGGTTAATCTTGTATGTCAACTTCACTAGGCTATAGAGTACCCAGATACATGGTTAAACATTATTCTGGGTGTTTCCTGAGAGGTGTTTTTTTATGATATTAAGATCTGAATCAATAGAGTAAAGCAGATTGACCTCCATAATATGGATGAAACTGGTTAAATCAATTGAAGGCCTGAGTAGAAAAAAAGAAGACTGACCCTCCCCAAAATAAAAGGAAAATTCTCTAGCAGACTGGCTTTGGATATCTGCACCATTGCAGTGCTGGATCTTACCTGCCTGCCTTCAGACTGGAATTGTACTTTTCAGCTTTTCTGAGTCTTGAGCCTACAGTCTCACCCTGCAGATATAGATATCCTAGTTTTCACAATCACATAAGGCAACTCCTCATAATAACTGTCATCTGTCTAACTCTCTCTCTCTCTCTCTCTCTCTCTCTCTCTCTCTCTGTTTCAATTTCTATTTCCGGTTGATCAAATAAAAAGGAAAATGTTTAAGCTTGTTAGAGTTCTGACTAGAATAGAATAAATGAGTATGTGATTTACTGGCTTGCAAAAGTATTCGCCATATTATTGTACAAAATGTAAGTATCAACTGGCTTTGTTCATTGAATAACAGAAAACAGAAGGTTGTGATCCTACAGAGACAGGATCACATTCAGAACAGTTTTGTGCATGGAGCACTTTTCAAACCACAGCACAGGAAGTGGAACTTCATCACATAGCAGTGGTCTTGCCGAGTGAAATAAGTAGAGATCAGAAGTCGGGGCTGTTGAGACATCTAGAATTTGAGGGACAGTTAACTAGAGAAGTTGAAACTTAGCAAATCCCAAAAACTGCTTCCCTCAGCCTGTATCTCAATATTAAGTTGCACATATAAAGAACAACATTCTGAGAGGTCAGGCAGAGAATAGTCCTAGAGACCTGTGAGTAAAATAGAGATCACAAATGTTATGCCAGTGAGACAAAAGTTATACAGGGCAACACTGGAGATCTGTTCATATGAAGTAAAGTCACCTTGCTGTAGAACACACATATTTTCAAGCTTATATGGGGCATTCACACAGATGGACTGTCACTTGAAAAGTAAAATAAGTCTTGATAAATTTCTGACCAAAATTAAGTTAGAATCAACAATAAAAGTATTTAGAAAATCCTCTAATAGTTGAAAACTGTGTAATAGTATTCCATACAATTATATAATGATTATATAGAATAATATATATTTATATTATATGGAATTTTATATAATTATATATATGGAATTATATAGAATATAAATGAATTATATGAAATAATATATAATTATATATGAATAATAACATTCTTAATAAAGATTGCAATAGCTGAATAAATGAATTACAAGAATATAAAAATATTCTGAACTTCATATGAACCTATCAATCAAAATTTGCGTGATGGTTAAAGGAATTTTTAGAGCTTGAAGTCTTTATATTAGAAAAGAAGAAAAGATTACATCAATGGACAAAGTTTTTATCACTATATGCTGGGAAAAGAGGAGTAAATTAAACCTAAAATAAATTAAAATGTGGAATAAATATACATAAAAGCTGAAATTAATAAAAGAAAAATTATAAGAGACATATCAATGAAATTAAAACCAAGTGGTTTGAAAAGGTTCTTAAAACTGATAAAATCCTGGCAGACTGAAAAAAATTACAGTGATCATTTTTTTGAGTTGCAATTTCGTTTTTCGGTTCTCTTCAAGTTCATGGGTTATTGGTAGAATTATCAATATTACAAATAAAAGAGGGAATATTAATACAGATATGAATATTAAAAGGTAATAGAAAACATATACAATTTTATAATTACTAATTTTACAGCTTAGAAGAAATGTATAACATTTCATAAAATACATGAATTATCATACTGGCATAAAAAGAAATAGAAAGTCTGAAGTGCCCAGTATTAATGGACAATTAATACAGTGAAAAAAATTTTTCTTCTAAGAAAAAACAAAAACTTTCATTTGAAGAAAATTTTAGATCCCGATATCTTCACAAGTAATTTGTTTTAAAGGTTTAAAAAGGTAGTAATGCCAGCACTGTGCAAAATTATTCAGATAATATAGGAAAAAAGAACCTTCCCCATGTTCTCAAATGGCATCATTGGAACACAGTGCTTAAACTAAGACTGAGCAGATACATAATGCTCAAGGACAGAAAGATTCAATATGTTTAAGGTGTACACGTCACTCAAATTGACCTAAATATTTAAAGAAATCCCATGCCAAGTTCACTGGGCTCTTATGAAGTTTACCTGACTCTTTTCTGCTGAAGAGTTATATTATCTGGAAACATTTTAGATTAAATGAAAATTTTCAATTTTTGTTAGGAATTTAGAGAAAGTAATCAGTTTATATATATGTATGTGTGACGTGTGTGTGTATATATGTATATGTATATATTGTTTGTTACAGAGTACAACAGAGACTATGCAGAACAAAATTGCTTTGAAGTTGCTTTGAAGAAAATCAGGCATACAATTAAGTGTGCCAACCAGGAGAGGGCTGAAGAAGAATTTTAGAGGAATCAAATTGATTATGGATGATGGAATTTGGATCTGCACTCCCAACTCTGCTACTTAGTGCTGTAGCAAAATGTCAAGTAAAGGGCTATAAAGCACACAGTAACTGCCCAGCACATAGTAAACTAACTCTTAGTAAATATTTTTGTCATTATTAATGTTAATGTTGAACACAAGAATGAAGGCTTCAGAATTTTAAGAAACTGGGTAAGGTCATTACATTGAATAAAAAGATGAATTTAAACACTCAACCTTTGGAATGTAGACGGTGTTTTAGGACCACAGTGAAGCTCCTTTCCCTGAGTTCAGCTTGCTCATTAGCTTGTCGTTTACCAAAATGGAACAAAAGTGGAGAAACAGATGGAATAAGTCGATTTGCATTCATTGAAGCCTATGCTCTATGTACCAATATCAATAAACTCATCTGATGGTTTATTCAAAATTCTCCAGAGAAAACAACCTAGCCTTCACATAGAAGGCATTCTGCAAGATTTTATTTATATTATCCTCTGATCCAATCAAAATAATGAAAAATCATAAAAGATATTTTACATTTTGGTAAGTCAAATTTGAATATAAACTTTGTTTTACTTGTTCTTTTACATCAAGTAATTAAAGACTAAAAATTGACTTATTTTGAATGGAAAGATAGAATAAGGAAAATAAAAATTTGTTTTATTTTTTTTTTCCATAAGGAAACCTTTTATCTTCCATAGCTCAATCCTTGCCTCTTGGAAAAGCCAAATCTCCTTGCCCCTTTCAGTAAGGCATTAATACCTGTTGTGAAAACCCTTTACCAATGCTAATTGTTCCAGCAAGCAGTGAAAGGGGAACAGCAGGCCCAGGGGTTATATGTGAAGACCTACAATACAAAGAAGTTCTATACTTCATGGCCCTCTAAGCACGCCGCTAAGCCTCCTGATTACAAAAAGTACCGCGTGCCACTAAAAGGCATCAAGATCTCCTGAAGACAATTATAATGCATATAACATCTGTTCTCAATCATGGGCGACAGGAGAGAAAATGTGCACCGCATGATACGTTATATACGACAAAGAAGTCCAGCTGTGCGAAGAAAGGCATGTGAAAAGGCAATGGCTAAGAAAGAATAGTGCGGAATGAGCATTGTATAATGACAGTGACCCACGGTGATCTCTTTGAGTACCTCTGTGGTGCCAAGATCTGTTTGTTCTCTTACAAAAAAAGGCCACCTGCGACATCGTCAATTATTGGTACTTTTCATAAAGCAGTAGTATTTACAAGATAATTTGAATGTAACATTTCAAATAACAAACTGAAAGAGCTACATGGAGCAAAGCGTTTTCTTAGCCCTTAGTTCTAATAGGATCAAAAATGCCTTTATCTCCTTTTGGAAATCTGTGTCACTCCAAACCATTTTTATATAATTTGAAGTACAATTATAATAATCTCATAACTATTAATACAAATAATTAATGTTGAAAATGATAATTAGGAAAAATTATGCCACAATTTACACATCTGGCTTCATTATTTCTCTTCCTCTCTCATTTTACCAGGCTCCAGTCATGCTGCCTCCTTGTTCTTCCAGCATAGCACCAATCTTCAAATGGGTGTTCTATATGACAAATTTACCTAGTTGGATGGTTTTTACCACCAATTCTCCACAAGGTTTGCTTCCTCAAGACCTGCACACATTTACTATCATACTGCCATTGGAGGAAGGCAAGTCTGATTAAAATAGAACCCATTTCATGCCCATCCTATTCCTAATTCATTATTTTCATAGAGGACTAGTTAGCATCTAATACAATATTTTCCTTGTTTTTCATTTTGCATATTTACAATTTTTCTTATTTCTGGAAAAAGTAAGTTTTATGAATTATGAGATTGGGCTCTTTTGTTCAATGCTATCTACCTAACACAATAGTGCATTGCACAGGATAACTGTTCAAAATTATTTCTTAAACGATTGGATTACCTTAGGATTTCTCTAGTTCTATACATTTTAATCGTATAGTAAAGGGATAACCCAATGAACGTGGTGGGCTCAAACCTTGAATATCCCAAAAATAGCCCTGTCCTCTTACCTGTTCCAGGGCCCTTGGAATATTCTGCCTATAAGAATGTCTTTGAATGCCTGAGAATCTGGGCCATACCAGATTGTTCATGCTAATAATGTAACTTTTAGTGTACACCTGTTTTTGTGTACCCGGGGGTTTGGCCCACTCTGTATCAGTTTGACCTCTGAGGGAATGGAGCCAAATAGAATAGTTGGATTCTATGGGTGCCCCAAGCATACAAGACTGTCAATAAAAATCCTTTCCTCAAAACTCATCTGACCTTCGCTGTTTGCCAACACCTTGTATGTGTCACCATACGTCATTGTTGAAGAATTAAATGCTGCCTGGTTGATTCCACTGGGAGAGCATAATTGAGGGATTGTACCTGATTTTGTAACCAGGTCATGGGATGGGAAAGGGCTCAGCTCCTCCCCTCCCCGCTCCCTACCCTCCACCATTTGATGTGCCCGAGGTTCTTGGGCTCCCTGGCCCCAGGAATGGGGAAGAGACCCTGGTGGCAGGATGAGCTTATTGGTCAAGTAAATATCGGACCCAAAGAGTTTTGCAGAGTGATTTATTAGGCAGATAGAGAAAGAGAGAGAGGTAGACAGAGCTCCCACGCTGCCGTGAGAGTGGAATCTGAAGGGGATCTGCACAGGTAGAGAGAGAGGGAAAGACAGCTCCCACGTTGTTGTGAGAGGAGATCCCAGAGAGGGAAATCTATGTAAGGTGCCCCAAAGTTTTAACTGAAGTTATTCCCGCCCCATTTATGTTTTTGTCCAATGAGAGGAGTTCTTTCAAACTTCCTCTGGAGTGATTGATCTTTGACTTTGATTCCAAACTGATTGCTTGGCCCACAACAGAGTCTCTCCTTTAAGGGCTTTTGGCAGCTTTCTGAACAAAGGAAGCTCACCTGGAATTTTACCTAGCCACAAGCAGGGAACGTTAGACAAAGAACTTTATGTTCCCTGATGGGGAGGAGGGTGGGATATGGTGCAGGGAAGTTCTTGCCTTTGAAACCACACCCCTTGTGGACCCAGGAAGAGAAGTTAACATAGTCTCTCAGTTTCTCCTAAATTATAGAATTTAGGGTAAATTGTGCTCCTGTATCTCTCCTTTGCTGATCAAAGGAAAGGATACAAAAATATAAGCCACAGGTTTTCACATATATAAAATAGATATGCAAAGAATATACTTAGTATTTAGTATATATAGCATATTTGTTTAGTGATTTAGTATATGCACACATATAAAGTAGAATAATACCACACTGTATCATTTTGTTTCACTTATCTTCCTATTATTTATGTAGACACTAGAAAAATTATATAATGTAAGTTTCAGACAGCAAATAAAAAATGTTCTACTCAACATCTATCCTTCCAAAGGACCTGGATGCAGATGATTTCAAAAGTCTGAAAGCTGTCAGACCTTTAGACAGCTTTCAGACATGTCTAAAAACCCTCTCAGTAATGTTTACATTTAAATTATTTTTAGGCACATTATCTTTTGTTCACCAATAAAGCACAATTAAGCAATTATTTTTTTTAATAATATTCAATTTAGATAGCACTGAAGATACTCTAATTTTCTGGTATTTCAAGAGACGTTTAGCAGGTTAATGAGAACATAGGGACAAAGGGAGGAGAGCATCAAGCACTGGGGTCTGTTGGGGGGGCAAGAGAGGGACAGTGTGGCAGGGTGGGGAGGTCAGGAAGGGACAACATGGGGAAAAATGCCAGATGTAGATGACAGGGGGATGGAGGCAGCAAACCACATTTCCATGTGTGTACCTATGCAACAGTCCTGCATGATCTGCACATGTACCACAAAACCTAAAGTACAATTTAAAAAAAGAGAGAATAATAATTAGGCATCATTATCCAGTACCAGTTATCAAATCAAAAGCTTTCAAGTTGTCCCTGTTTAGTAAGGTGTTAGCTATGGCTTTGTCACACCTGGCCTTGCTTTTGTTGAGGTATGTTCCTTCTATATCTAATTTGTTGAAGGTTTTTATCATAAAGAGATGTTGAATTTTATAAACAAAAATATAATAATTTTAAGTCTCTTGATTTGCATTATAATCTCTAGGTTATTATTCAAATATTATTATAATTTTTCTGAAAATAGATATTGTATTTTTAGTATACACAGATTGCAAAGAATAGTATGGATTTCAAAAATAAAATTCCAAAAACCCCATTTAGTTATAACTAATTTATGGTCATCATTACATGCTATGTGGATATATTTACTACCACACATTTTCCAAAAGCACACAAATGTCTGTATTTTCTTTAATTTTATTTTGGTTTCTAGGGGTACATGTGAAGGTTTGTTATAGAGGTAAATTGCATGCCATGGGGGTTTGGTGTACAGAATAATTCATCACCCACATCATAACCATAGTACCAAAAGGTAACTTTTCAATCCTCTCTTTCTTCCCACTCTCCACCATCAAGTAGGCCCTGGTATCCATTGTTTCTCTCTTCGTGCCATGTGTACTCAATGTTCAGCTGCTGCTTCTTAAAAGTGAGACTATGTAATGTTTGGTTTTCTGTTCCTGCATTAGTTCATTTAGAATTATGGTGGATTATGGCTGCACCTTTATCCATGTTGCTGCAAAAGAGATAATGTCATTCTTTTTTATGGCTGCATAATATTCCATGGTGTATATACACCACATATTTTTAATCCAGCCTATTGTTAGTGAGAATTTATGTTGATTTCATGACTTCAGTGTTGTGATTAGTGCTATGATGAACATAGGCATGCAAGTGTTGTTTTTTCTAACTTCTACTTTAAGTACAGGGGTACATGTGCAGGTTTGTTTTATAGGTCAATGTGTGTCATGTGGGTTTGTTGTACAGATTAATTCATTACCCAGGTAACCAGCATAGTATTCCTTAGTTATTTTTCTTGATCCTCTCTCTCTTCTAATCCTCCACCTTCTGGTAGGCTCCAGTGTTTGTTGGTCCACTCTATGTGTCCATGTGTTTCCATTATTTAGCTCCCATTTATAAGTGACAACATGCAGTATTTCATTTTCTGTTCCTGCATTAGTTTGCTAAGGATAATGGCCTCCATCTCCATCCATGCTCCTGCAAAAGGATATGATCTGATTCTTTTTTATGACTGCATAGTATTTTATGGTACATATGTACCACATTTTAAAATCCAGTCTATTACTGATGGACATTTAGGTTGATTCCATGTCATTGCTATTGCGAATAGTGCTGCAATGAACATTCACATACATGTGTCTTTATGGTAGAACAATTTATATTCCCTTGGGTATACACCCAGAAATGAGATTGTTAGGTCAAATGGTATTTCTGTATGAAATTGCCACACTCCTTTCCACAATTGTTGAACTAATTTACACTCCCACCAACAGTGTATAAGCATTCCTTTTTCTCCTGTAATAGGGTTCTCTAGAGGGATAGGACTAGCAGGATAAATGTATATATGAAAGGGAGGTTATTAAGGCATATTGACTCATATGATCACAAAGTGAAGTCTCACAACAGGCCATCTGAAAACTGAGGAGCAAGGAAGCCAGTCTGAGTCCCAAAACCTCAAAAGTAGGGATGCTGATAGTGCAAACTTCAGTCTGTGGCTCAAGGCTGGAGAGCTCTTGGCAAACCACTAGTGTAGCTCCAAGCGTCCAAAAGGTGAAGAACTTAGATTCTGAAGGTTGAGGGCAGAAACTTTGTTAATTTAAAGTCTCTTTTTTATGAAATTAGGATTGCAACCCCAACTTTTTTCTGTTTTCCATTTTCTTCATAATGCTTTTTTTCTGCATTCCTTTATGCTGAGTCTTTGGGTGTCATTGCAAGTGAGATGGGTCTCTTGAAGACAGCATACAGTTGGGTCTTGGTTCTTTATCCAGCTTGCCAATCTGTGTGTTTTAACTGGGGTATTTAGCCCACTTATATTCAAAATTACTACTGTTATGTGTGAGTCTGATCCTGACATCATGATATTAACTGGTTATTATGCAGACATGTAGTGAAAATAAATTCTCTCAACATTCACATCTGAAAGGATTATATTTCTCCTTTGCTTAATTTAACAGAATATAAAATTCTGGATTGGAATTTCTTTTCTTTACAAGTATCGAATACTGGTTTCTAATCTATTCTGGTTTGTAGAGTTTCTGCTGAGAGGTCTGCTATTAGGTTGATGGACTTCCTCTTATAGTGATGTGACCTTTTTTCTAGCTGACTGTAATATTTTTTAATTGATTTTCATTTTGAAGCATTTAATGATTATGTGTCTTAGGGATCATTTTCTTGTGAAGTATCTTACCAGGGTTCTCTGCATTTTCTGACTTTAAATTTTGACCTCTCTAGCTAGGTTGGGGAATATTTTATTGATGATATAATGAAATGTGGGGATCGCTCCTGCGAAGGGCCCTTGACAGGACCCTCGCCATCTTGAGCTTGAGCCCATACACGTTTCTCCTCTCCTGGAGGCTGTTGAGCTAAGGGAAAGGAGGAAGTCTGGTTGCACTGATTTTATAAACATCAATCTTTGCTTCTGACATTTGCAACAGAATGGCTGAGCTCAGGCCTTGTGGTCTAATGAGACATTGTGTGGTTAGACATTGTGTGCCTCCTAGTTCCTTCTCTGCACAATAACTGTATGACTTCATTTACCTCTGCTAACTCAATCACATTGTTTGCATATGATCCTATATGAATAGGCAAGGTTAGAATGACATTTAGCAAGGTCCAGCTATACCTTCTTAACAATCTTACTTGCTTGCTTAACTGATTTTAGAAAAACACATGTTTAGATTTATGATCCCCTTTTTGCAAGTTTTATTGTCCCTTTGCTGTACACCCTTTGATTAAGAGTCATACTTTCTGTACCCCTTTTCTTGTGATTTTTTGTTCTTGATTTTATTTCAAGATACAATGGAATGTACGTCACTCCTCAAACACTGAAAGGTATATAACCTGCAGTTGGCACAAATAAACTTGCTGTCTTGGCACTTCTTGCTCCCGCATTGCCTGGCAGTCCTCCAGACCCCGCTCTCTATCTATCTTTTCTTCCGCACACTCCCTCTTCCAGGTTAAAACACTTGAGTAGGGCTGAGGCTCTCCGCTGGTCGGAAGCCCCCCAGCAGATGTGCCGGACCCCCACAATGAAATATGTTTTTCATGTTATTTCCATTCTTCCCATCTTTTTCAGGAATACCAAGAGTTATATATTTGGCCCCTTTACATAATTCCACATTTCTCCCATATTTCTCAGAGTTTTTGTGTGCCCCTCTTCATTTTTTTTTTTTATTCTTGTCTGACTGCCTTATTTCACAAAGCCAATCTTCAAGCTCTGAGATTCTTTCCTTGGCTTGGTGTATTCTATTATTCTTACTTGCAAATGTGTTATGAAATTCTCATCCTGTGTTTTTCAACTCTAGCAGCTTGTTTACATTCTTTCCATTCTGACTATTTTTCTCTGTCACCTCTTGTATCATTTTATTCTTATTCTTAGCTTTGTTGGATTAAGTTTTAATGTACTCCTGCATCACAATGGTCTTTATTGTTATACATATTCTGAATTCTATTTTTGTCATTTCAGTCATCTCAAACTGGTTCAGAACCCTTGTTACAGAAGTAGTACAGGTGATCCATCCCCATTTGATGGCTGAGAATGCCCATCAGAGTTCAGGTCTGACAGTTTCCCTAGGGTTAAAGTCCCCTATGTGAGAAAGTGAAGCCTGGGCAACGGGGTAAGCATCCTTGGCTGTGCTACACTACAGATGCTCTGGCACTAAACCCTTTTGGCTATGTACTGGATGGCATGCAGTACCTACCACTTCTTTAAGCAGCTCTTCCTGCCAATTCAAGTGTCCATAGTGGTTGAGGGATGTCTTTCTGCTGGGATTCCACAGGCCCATGAGGAAAGCAGTTGCTCCTTTCCAGTTCAACTTATCTTTTTCCCTGGAGTTGTTGGGGGCCAGAAACAAGTCCCTGTCTGCGGGAGCCTCATGCAGGGTTCTCAGCTTCCTTCACATTCAGTCCAGCTTCTGTATCTTCCCTCCATACACTTTCATTGTCTTCCCTCTGAAGATCTGTCAGCAGTCAAAATGTCTGTTTTTGGTGTTTATCTGGAAATATATAATTTTTTAAAAAATAAATGGAAATAATTCTAACTGCATAATCACAAATTTTAATCTTATGAGCTTCTTAAATGGGTACAAAAGTATCACTAAACAAGTATGGTAATTTATTCAGTTTCTGAGCATTCTTTAAAAACATGTCTTTAGCAGATAAAGAAAATTTGTTTAAGTTAGGGAAATGAGGTAATGTGAGGACAATTATGAATGGTTTATGAACTACACTTATTTTTCTCTGAGTTTATATAATTTGAGCATGCTTTAAAAATAAAACACAATTTTATGTTTTGGTACTGTGCTGTTAATTGAAAAAAAAATTCACTATTAAATCAATGTGAATTGTGAAGTACTTTAGTAATGCCAAAATTCTGTAAAAGTAATAAACTTTATTTTAGGAAGATAGTTTTCATATAAAAACAAATTTCTTTGGTAATAGTGTTCACTCATAAAATCAATTAGAGATAATTTAATTAAAACAAGCATTAACAACTTCTTTCACAAACTTTAGGAGGGAGCAAATGAGAACCTCTGGGCTGTGAGTACCATTGCATATGGAAATAAATACCGACTGGGCCTCCAGCACTCATTTCTGACATATTCTAGACATCTTCATTTATTTATTTTTTCTTATTATTTGAAAGACTCAGACCTCAATTCACAGATTAAATAAAAATTAATTGACAAGAACTCTCAGTTTATACCCTGAAATTGATATATTTCTTATTCCTACACCCCATCTTTACTCCTCCCCTGATTTTCAGTAGCCATAGTGTCATCTTTTCTGTAATTTAAGAAAAATTATTTTACCTTATAAGAAACATTACTCTATTGCTTCCCTTAGTTCTTCAGTGCTTTCAAGAATTTCTTCTTCTCTAAAGTATTTCCATCCCAGATAAAATATATAAACATGCCAATCTGAAAATCAATACAACAGGTGAATGGATAACAAATGGCATATTCATACAATGAAATACTATTCAGTAATTAAAACGATGTGAGTTACCAAGTCACAAAAAGACATGAAGGAAACTTAATTGCACATTTCTAAGTTAGAGAAGCCTAACTCAGGAAATGCTACATGTTGTATTATTTCAACAATAGGGCATTACAGAAAAGTTAAAACTATTGAGACAGTACAAATATTGGTGGTTGCCAAGGAGAAGGAAGGGATGAATAAGCACAGCACAGAGGATTTTCAGGACTGTAAAAATACTCACTGTTACTGTAATGGTGGATACTTAACATCATGAAGTTGCACGAATTTACACGAAGAGTAAACCCTAATGTAAACTATGCATTTTAATTAAAATGGTGTATCAGTATTGGCTCATCAACTATAATGAATGTATCTTGGTAATGCAAGATATTAATAGTGGCAAAAACTCTTGGGGCAGGGAGGGTATACAGGAACACTCTAATTTTGATTGATTTTTTCTGTATATATAAACCTTTTCTAAAAAACTAAATCCATTTATGAAAAAAAGTAAAGAAAAATATATTAAAAATATACCAAACACAATTTCTTTATAGTAAATATTCACATGCTTATAAACTACATTTTCTTCTTATTACTGGTCAAATTTACATTGTTTTCATGTCCTCATTTTCTCCTAAATATGCTAATGCCTTTAGTCTGATTTCTAATTCCCCACCATCACAGAAACACCATGCTCTAAGGTAATAAATGACATGTATCTGTCTAAATCAAATGAAAGTTTAGTTATTTTACTTGACCTAGCAATATAATTTGACAATACTGTACTACTCTTTCATTAAATTAAGTGTGTGTGTGTGTGTGTGTGTGTGTGTGTTTGTGTGTTGCTTAATACTATCTTGCTTTTCCTTCCTTGAATTTCTCAGGTCACTTCCCAGTACACTTGTTTTCAGGCTCATTACATTTTTCATACTTGTATCTTTTTATAGTTTTATGTTGTTCAGTAAAAAATCCTTCTTTGTGTTTATTCTGTAATTTCTTCCTTGAGAAAAATATTGTTTCACTTATTTATGGCTCAGTGTCTCCTAGTCCTCTCATCTGAGTTTCTAATCAATGACATGATTGAAAAACCTACTTGTGGTTTTGAAATTGCTTCAAATTAGCAAGTATATGCTTAATTCATATTGATTCAAAATTTATTCCTCTGTTAGTAAACTCCATCATTTTTAAACAGGTAAAAAAAATAAACAACAATAACAAAAGGTTAGTCTGATAACATCTTTCCACCTCACTCCATACCTATGGCTTTAGAGGCAAATAATGGAAACTCTAGCTGAGTTACATAAGAGTCAATACATTGATAATCTTACTTAAAATTTGGGAGATTAGGTGGAATCCAGACATACTTTTTTAAGCATACTGATTGTGGTTCTTGGTGAATCTTTTGGCTCTGCCCTTAGCTGTATCTCAACTTCTATTTGAGATTAAAAAATATAAACAATCTCATAAACCTGTACATGCTCCATTACCCAGAGCCAGAGTAGAGAGAAAATATTTCTCTTACAACTATTACAAAAAGCTGCATTTCTTTTTGGGTTTGAAAATCTGGGTCACTTGAATAAATCTGAATCATAAACATTGTACATTAAAAATGTTTTATTAAACTAATCGAGTTCTATCTTTGCAGTTATGACTGGGTTAATGGTACCCAAGCAACATAGCTGTAACACGATGAAATAAGTTTGAAGGACTTTTGAAAAGGCAGCAGCAGTGTCTACAATGTATCACTTGCCAATGACATACACCCTTTTTCTCATACAGCTTCAAAAATATGCGTGAATAGATTTGTTATAATACCACCATTTTCAAAGGAAGAAAAAAAATCAATGTTTATTCCAGATGCCGTGTTAACCTCTGTTTTCAGGATCTCTTCGGTATCAATTTCATCTTAATTGAATTCTGTCATCTCTCTTCGTATTCCAGGTAAATATGACTAATTGTTAAGGTATCTACCTTGAAAGACAAAATCTATAATGAAGAAGAAAGAACAGAATACATGCAATGACCCACCTCAGTTAATATGCTGCCACTTAAGGGGTTGTTAAAAAATGCAGTATGGTCAGGTGAAATGGAAGGTGGGAAGCTTAAAAGTTTAGCGAAATAATGAAAGTAGAAAGATAAAGATAAAATAATAAAAGTTCTAAATAAACTAAAATGTGATGGCCAAAAATATTTTAAGTAGGACACTATTATGTCACTTTTGATAATCTATTTTGAATTATGGTATGCTAAAGGAAGGAAGATGGAGTAATGAAAGCTAGTTACTGGGGAAAACAATTTGAGGATTTCTCGAAGAACTTAAAACGAACTATCATTAAACCGAAGAATCCTGTTAATGAGAATGAGGAAAATAAACTGTTCTGTGAAAAAGACTTACACTCGTATGTTAATTGTGACGCTATACACGATACAAAGACCTGCAATGAATCTAGGTGACCATCACTTATGGATTGGATAAAGAAAATGTGGTATATATGCGCCATGGAATAATATGCAGCTGGAAAAAATAATGGAATCATGTCCATTGCAGCAACGTGGATTAAGCTGGAGGCCATTATCTTAGGCAAATTAAAACAGAAACAGAAAACCTAATACCACATGTTCTCCAATATAAGTGGCAGCTAAACGTTGGGTATACATGGACACACAGGTGGGAACAATAGACTCCGGGGACCACAAGATGGAGGAGAAAGCCTAGGCGGCAAGGGTTGAAAAAACCATTGGGTATCTATTGGGTACTATATCATTGCCTATGTGATGGCTTCAGTGGTACCCCAAATCTCAGCATCATGGAATATACCCTTGTAACAAACCTGCACATGCACCATTTGATTCCAAAATAAAAACTTAATGAAATAAAAAAATAAAGAAAGTTTTAAAATAAAAAAAAATGAAGGTTAGTCATAGTAGAACTCAATATTAAGCAGTGAGATTTGTTCAAAAACATTTTTGGTTGGGACAGTAAAAGGTGACAAAATCAAGCACAGACTAGATGTTCTTAAATGTTAATGGGACTTTTGGCATGCATGTCATCATTTGTATTTGAAATCCATAATTCATTCTTAGTTGTGAATTTGTGTTTCTACAAAATTCAATAGGAAGAGCATATTCTTTCCAGTTAGCTAGATGAATTTGTGTAAAACAGGTGTTTTCTCTTTAAATGTTTGAAGGAATCTGCAAGTGAAGCTCATGTGTGACTGGGTTTTTTTGTCTGAGAAGATATGAAATTGATGGATTCAATCTTATTGATAGCAATAAATTTGAATTTTATGGTTATTCAGATTCCATATTTCCTTTGGTTGCAATTATATCTTTTTAAGAAAATTATTTTTATATCTAAATTAAAATATTGTAATGTAAATCTAGGAGCTTAAACTATGTATTATCATTTTCAATTTATTGTGTACAACACTTGGGCTTCTTAGAATAAAAATATCAATACTAAAACTGTATAGGTAGCATTTGAAGTCCATGTGGCCATGCCATTATTTTCAAACATCTCAGTTAGTTATTTTTGTTAATAGTTTTTGCCATAGTTTCTAGAATAGTTTATGCTCCTGGAACATCTATTTCAAGGCAGTGTGGAATTAGAAGTAAAGAATAAAATTAATCTTTAATCACCTTTATCTTGTATGTTGCTATTAATTAAACAATATTGGAATTAATGGTGATAACCAAACTGGAAGCATGTCACATGGCTCAGTAAATGTTTAACGTGTTTAAGAGGGTTTCAATTTCTGCAAATTAATTATCTTCACTGTTCCTCTCCCAAGGATCATTTCTGATTGACTCATATTTTCTAAAAATGTAGTTGGAGCTATGGTTATCTAATCATTTAGTGATTTAGTTTCTATTTGATAAACACAGCAGTAAAATGCAACTGCCACACAGCAGCAGTTGTGGACTTCTTGTTCACACTGTGCCTTTCTCTGCACTCCACATCCAGAAAAAAGACATTTTACAGGAAAAGAATATTTTATAAATAGTTGTTGAATAGAAAGAAAAATAAAATAATAATACAAAAAGAAATTGAAGAAAAAAGAATTTCCATGTTTATGTGTCCTGTGATTTGACATTTGGAGTCAAATGGGTCTACTGAAAAGCAGGTGATAACTGATGTTTAGAACTCATGGAATGAGTCATGGTCTTTTTTCCGCTTTGACTAGTATATACAGATAAGACATGGTCTTTTTTCTACATTCACCAGTTTATATGAATACATATAGAAGGAGTACCTTCTTAATAAATTTTAAAAGTAAATCCCAGATCACTACTATCCCATTAAGAAGGTTAAATGTAATTGTATGTAGTATTATAGATCTTATCTATTTCCCCAACTGACAATGAAAATGTAATTATTTTTGAAACACGATAATATGCTGTAAATGTGTGACCTTTCCACAGTTGAAGCAATAAAGCTCACTCCAGGGTGTTTTGTTGGAGCATAATATTAATATATCTAAGCTACACTGACTTTTGATTAAATATGTCAGCATATTGCCAATAGAACATCCCCTGAGGTGCTGTAAAGGATCATTAAGTATCACATGTAGAAGAAACATTGCTTAATATTTGAGAAAATTAATTTTTCTGCAATCATGTTTCCCTATTTCTATGAAAATTTGTGAACATATACTTTTATTTAAATGTTCATTTTAGTATATCTTATAAAATTTCCCCAGCAAAACACAATCATATTTTCACATTTTTGAAAAGCTGGATGTTTCTGTTCCAGTAGATTATTGCAGGTAGGTAACTATTACACATGTAGGAGAAAACAAATTTTATACTGAAAACTGAAAGGCTTTAAAAATTGTCAATTGATAAATTCAACTTTATTCTTATACTGTGAACATGCTAAGAAATCAGGCATCACCTGGTGGGCTAATTCCAAAAATGTTTAAACATCAGCCATCATCACAGTTTAATGTCTGTTGAATTCTTGCCATTTTCTGTATTCATATTTTGCACTATATAGAAATGTTATATTTTCTTTATTAGTTGTAAATTACAAATGATTCTTAATGAAATATATATATTGTATTGATTAACCAAAGCAACACTCATGTGCTTTGTGATCTAAAAATGTGACTACATTTTAGTACAAGAGCTAATATGTTAATTTACATGAATTCATGTATGTAATAAGTTTACCTTAATGAACCCCTAAAGTACAGTGATTAGCTACATAATGTGAGGTCCTGTAACAGATAAGGCCCCAAATAACAGTGGCGTAGTTAACAAAATAGAATTTAATTTTTTATTCACTTGATGTGTATGTGAGAAATTTCTAATTAGGATTCATTCAGGGAACTCAATCATTCAGGGAACCAGGATGGGTCCTTACCACTTCAACAAGATATTGCTGTAGGCTTCAATATTCAATCAGCAAATGGGCAAATGGGAAAGAGCAAGAGAATCACACAAGTCAAATTACAATGAGCCGTGAGCCAAGGTCTGTTCCCGTTTTGCTTGTTTTGTGTCTTTTACAAGACAAAGCCTCAGAAACAGAGAACATTATTACTGTAGTGTACGGAGATGTGTCTTCCGTTTGTGCTATCAGCCTCTACCATTTTTTTCTCCTGTTCACCAAATACCAATTTTATTATCACTATTTTTCTACATGTAGAACATGCTCATTCCTTCTCTGATGAAGATCCAAGGTGTTTCCAACAAGTTCCGGCATCCAACTGAAGAGCTCAGTTATGAGTCTTTTATATTAAATGACGAGTGGCTGTAAACATATGAAGCAGGAAGACTAGGCATTTGTTCTCAGTATATGCAATATACAATGGTGGAGTAGGAGCAAGATAATTGCAATTAACTTCCCCATTATGAAAATAAAGTATGGAGACACACAAGAACAATGTAGGAATCACACCTCCCTACCAGCACCATACACACATATTCTTTACCAGTTCTTACTATGGGAGTCATCAGATACAATTCTTCCTTTATATCTCAATGAAAAGACAGAAGTTCTTTTGCACATAATCTCGATGAGAGGTCTTCTGGAAGTGAAGGACATTAACATTTCATCTATACCCACTGGCAAGTCCAAATTTCCTGTTTTTCTCTTTTCTTACTTTCCTTTAATATGTAGTAATAATTCATTTCTTTTTAGTGCCCACATTCCTCCTTTTATCATTATTTTTAATTGACAGTAATTTTGAATATTAATGGGGTACAGTGTGACATTTCCATACAGGTACACATTGTGTAATAAGGGTAATTAGCATAGCCATCACCTCAAGTATCTAACATTTCTTTTTGCTGGGAACATTTAAAATATGTTTTTCCAGCTATTTGAAAATATACATTAAATTGATGTTAATTATAGTAACCCTTTAGTGCTATAGAACACTAGAACTGATTCTTCCTGTTTAACTGTGTTTTTGTATCTGGTAACTAACTTAAAGTTCAAATTTCTCTTGGATTGCAAAAACAGCTCTTGTTATAGATGCACATCTTTAAATGTAATAAATTTGTATTTTTGCAATTATTTAAAAAACTTATCTACATATATTAAGTCTAGAAAAAATATGTAAGTGTGTGCATATGCACACATGTGTGGCTACATCATACAATTTTTCTATAACAATTTAGGATACAAAAATATTTTGAGTAAAATAATGTCATACGTTTACTATATATTTTCTCTTAAAAATCATTGTCTTCATTTAAAGATTGTAGTATTTTCTGTATTCATGCTTCTGAATTAGCTTCTTGGAAATATTTAAAATGAGCATATAAGGCCTCACCACTTAAGATTTGAAGTCAGTAGGTCTGAGACAGAGCCTACTCCTTGTCATACCATATTTTTTAAAGAAAACTTTTTAGTATATTTTTTATATTTCCAGTGGAAAACCAATGTTTCCTTTAACCGTCTAGTAGGCAGAGTATTTCTTCCACCTCAAATGTCAATGCCCTAATTCCTGGAACCTGTGAATATATTTTCTTTCATGTCAAAAGGGACTTAGTAAATGTAATTCAGGTTGAGGTCTTCCAGAAGTGTATATTACCTGGAATTATCCAGATGAGTTCAATCTAATCACATGAATCCTTAAGACCAGAGAACCATTTACTTCAGTGGTCAGAGGGAAGTGTCACTATGAAAGGAAATCAATTATATTTATTATTATTATTATTAAATTATTTTTTAGACAGGTTCTCAAAATAATATTAAATTTTTTTTGAGACTCTGTATATCAGGTTGGAGGGCAGTGGCATAATTATGGCTCACTGTAGCTTCAACTTCCAAAGCTCAATTGATCCTCCTACCTCAGCCTCCTGAGTAGCTGTGACTAGTCACAGCCCACCACACCTGGCTAATTTTTGTATGCTTTATAGAGACTGGGTTTTGCCATGTTGTCCAGGCTAGTCTTAAGCAATCTACGCTCCGCAGACTTCCAAAGTGCTGGGATTATAGGTGTGAGCCACCACACCTGGGCCAAGATTTATTAATTATTAACCACTGACTTTGAGGATGATGGAAGGAATCCTGGAGCCAAAAGGAATATAGGTGGCCTCATGAAACTAAAAAATAAGCAAATAAACGGATTATCCCATAGAGTCTCCCTAAAGAAAAAAATGCAGCTCTACCTATCTGTAGATTTAAGCCCAGTGAGATAGACCAATGGAACAGAACAGAGGCCTCAGAAATATCGGCACACATCTACAACCATCTGATCTTTGACAAACCTGACAAAAACAAGCAATGGAGAAAGGATTCCTTGTTTATTAAATGGTGTTGGGAAAACTGGCTAGCCATATGCAGAAAGCTGAAACTGGATCCCTTCTTTACACCTTATAGAAAAATTAACTCCAGATGAATTAAAGATTTAAACATAAGACCTAAGACCATAAAAACCCTAGAAGAAAACCTAGGTAATACCATTCAGGACATAGGCATGGGCAAGGACTTCATGACTAAACACCAAAAGCAATGGCAACAGAAGCCAAAATGGACAAATGGGATCTAATTAAACTCCAGAGCTTCTGTACAGCAAAAGAAACAATCATTACAGTGAACCAGCAACCAACAGGATGGGAAAACATTTTTGCAATCTACCCATCTGACAAAGGGCTAATATCCATAATCTACAAAGAACTTAAAAAAAATTTACAAGAAAAAAACAACCCCATCAAAAAGTGGGCAAAGGATATGAACAGACACTTCACAAAAGAAGACGTTTATGCAGCCAACAAACATACGAAAGAAAGCTCACCATTGCTGGTCATTAGAGAAATACAAATCAAAACCACATTGAGATACCATTTCACACCAGTTAGAATGGCAATCATTAAAAAATCAGGAGACAACAGATGCTGAAGAGGATGTGGAGAATAGGAATACTTTTATCCTGTTGGTGTGAATGTAAATTAGTTCAACCATTGTGGAAGACAGAGTAGTGATTCCTCAAGGATCTAGAAATAGAAATACCATTTTGCTCCAGTAATCCCATTACTGAGTATATACTCACAGGATTATAAATCATTCTATTATAAAGACACATGCACACCTATGCTTATCACAACACTGTTTACAATAGCAAAGACATGGAACCAACCCAAATGCCTATCAATGATAGATTGGATAAAGAAAATATGGCACATATATACCGTGGAATACTATGCAGACATAAAAATGGATGAGTTCATGTCCTTTGCAGGAACATGGATGAAGCTGGAAACCATCATTTTCAGCAAACTGACACAAGAACAGAAAACCAAACACTGCATGTTCTCACTCATAAGTGGGTGTTGAGCCATGAGAACACATGAACACAGGGAGGAGAACAACACACACCAAGGCCTGTCAGCGGCTGGGGGCTAGGGGAGGAATAGCAGGAGGTGGGGCTAGGCTAGGGGAGGGACAGCATTAGGAGAAATACCTAATGTAAATTATGGGGTGGTGGATGCAGCAAACCACCATGGCACAGGTATACCTGTGTAACAAAGCTGCACATTCTGCACATGTACCCCAGAACTTAAAATATAATTAAAAAAAAGACTTCTAGCAAACATATCTGTAAGGTAATAAATTTGCCTTGTTTTAAACAGTTAAATTTGTGACAATTTGTTATAGTAGAAATAGATATAAACTCATACTCTGTTGCTTTACATATTACTTGACCTTAATATCTGATTTTATTCCATTTCTTTTTAGATGGATATAATATATTCATAGAATGAAAATAACACCTTAATATCAGCACCCATTATATTTTAAAATAAATCTTGCATGAAAATTTAGGTTTCTAACATAACTATGGATGGTGAATGGATTTTCTTATTGTCTCCCAAATGGGAATTAAGATGCAAAGCTGAGGGCAGAAGACATGAATTCTATCCTAAGTGAGACACTGATATTAGATACTTCCTTTAGGGTTTATTTACTGATTTAACTCATGCTGTGTCTCACAACTTTCAACCTATTTTCCCTTTGTTTCCATGTAAGCGAAGTGCCTAGGAGGAGGATGAGACAGAAAAAGTCATCGTACTTTAGAGTTGCCTTTTGGTGGAATGTTGTGAGAAGCTCCTAGGTGCTGCTCAAGAAAACCACCAGCAAAGAAATTTTATATCTAAAGAGAGAGTGCTAGTGTTTATTCTCTGCTGCTTGATGTATAGTCACCTAAATAAATGATTCCAGCTTTGGG
Organism: Callithrix jacchus; assembly: GCF_049354715.1. NCBI lineage: Eukaryota > Metazoa > Chordata > Mammalia > Primates > Cebidae > Callithrix > Callithrix jacchus. The sequence goes on from NC_133503.1 coordinate 181,121,209, forward strand.
ATCTTGCCTAGAAAGTTCTTCAGATGATTTGACATAGGCGTCTTTCAGTGTGAGGGCTTTTGTGAACAAAGAGGCTGATGTATGCTTTGCTGCTGGATATTCCTGAAAGCAGAATTGTTGGTGTGGCCTGCATCAGTGTGCCATGGTAGAAACGGGAAAAGAAAGAAAGGAAACTTAGGACTCCTATGGAACAATAAGAATGAACTTCATGGTGAAAGCAGAAATTGTAAAGGTATGATGAAAGAAAAGATATTCTTCATTGTATCTATTCTTAGCATGGGCTTGGTTTACAGTAAGTATATGACAAATATTATATGAATTTTTGCTCTAATATAATGTGAAAGGCAGAATAAAAACTCCTAACAATGTTTATTAATTAAATGCAAACATAGAAAATGTTTTATAGCCTAAATATAGCATATAAATTTTCACTAAAGTCATGCGTGTTTTAATATGAAGTTGAAAAAGTATGTTTCAGAGCTCATGCATGAGTAAGCAGAAAAATGGTAATTGCCAGAAAAGAAAAAACAGTCATAATTAAAATAAGAACTACACAGACATGACTAAATTAATTGATAATAATAATAATGGGCGTCAACATGGACTTTTATTACTATATGATAAATTGCTTAAAATTAATTTTGTTTCAACACAGCCACTCTTTAAAATGTCATATTTATCTTCAAATGACCTTTCCTAAGAAATAGAAATATCCATAGTTATGTAAACTTATTGCTAAATAGTTTCATGCTTGGGCAAGTTTTTTTCTATTTAAAATTCATTACTTTGTACACTTAAATGGCAAGATATAAACTATCTAAAAACTAGCAGTCATTTAAAATATTGGTTCTTCCCAATAGTAAAGATAGGTAATTAAAATGAAATAAAACACATAGAGTAGTTCAGAGTTGAACTGCTATGTATGCTGAGATATGAAATAATGTAAGTAGCAGTTAATAACTTTTCAAACAGCATTGTATGATTTGACATAATAACAGAATGGCCTTGTTCAAAAATATATGGTGATGATTCAGTTCAAAATAGTGTTAACATCTGAGGTGCTTAAGAAAGCAAGCATGTACTGAAAACACATCTAGGGAGGTCAACTATGTGTGTCTGCTAATTTTAGATAGATTTACTCAAATCTAGGAATTGGCTGGTTGACAAATGATCTAGGATGGTGAAATAACTGAAGTAACTCAGTTCTGTTTCATGTATTTCTCTTCTGCCTTCCTGAAACCAGTAGGCTATCTTGAAAATGCTCATCTAAGCAATGGCAGAAAGTGAGAGCACAAGCAGGAATGTGTAAGGTCCTTTATAAAGCTTCTGCTTGCCTCATAACTGGCCAATAATCTGTCTGCCAAAGCAGGTCATGAAAGCAGGCCAGAGTCACAGTGAATGGGCACTGCAATGTTACAAGGAACATGATTATTTGGAGAGGTGAAAATTGATAATTTTTATATAACATAGTCAGACTTTAGCTGTACTTATTCATGTCTCTCCCACATTGCAAAACAGTCTTATTTTTATTGCAGAAATTCCAATTGTTGGGGTCCTACAGTAAGACTCTGACCCTATGACAAATGAATAAATTCAGTGAGACACAGAATACAGTGAAAGAGCATGCTAGGGTGTCCGGGCCATTCACCCTAAAAAGTTAATGGCCACTGGCCTCGACTCACTGGCCTTGCCAGCCTTTATTCAGCACACATTCAGTGACAAAGGCTTTGAGTCAACACTGCTAGAAAGTAAAGATTAAAGTCCAGGTTCTGAGGCTTAAAGCAAACATCATTTGTGGGTGACAAACTTCTACCCACCCCCGAGTAGGAGGTAGTCAAGCACAGATGGGCAAAGTTGGTCTTAGGACAACAAGTCATTTAGGTAAACTCCTTTGCATTCCCCTGTTAACTGTCCTATGCTTCAAGTCTCAAGATAAAAGAATTAGCCACCTTTGGCCCATTCCTTCCTGAGGCTTTTATGAATATCTCTTGGCCTTCCAAGAAGGTTTGCAATTATACTACAATGCTTATAATTTTGCCAACCACCCTGATAAATCCCCCTCACCCAATATTCTAATTCAAAACTCCAAGATAATAGTCCAGGAATGTGTCATCTATATCTATTTCACAAGCGAGTTCTCTTGATTTGTGGATCTGTGATCTAAAAGGACAGTGTATCAGCCTCAACAGTGGTAAACAATGGGAATTGTTCCTGTTTGAAACACAGAAGAATGGAAGGTATATGGCAGTATGGTCTCATAGAAACTTTTCAATCACACAGACAATTTTTGCCAGGTTTTCTACACCAGTGCTAAGATGTGTACTGTGGTTAGGCCTTTGTTCTGTAACCTGGTCATGCTTCCCCACTTTATTGTACATAACAAATCTTGGTTATGTTCTATAGGTTAGTGATAACTATTTTTTTCCATCACTTTTTTAACCAGTTGTGAAAATTATACTAGGAAAAATATCCTTTAAGCAAACTTTCAGCCTATTTCTTAACCAAGGAATCTGTGTGAGGGACCAAGGATGATTTCTACCTCACACTAGAAAATCACACTATAAAGAGTACTGCAACCCTTTTGGTACAACTGAGAGACTACACTGCGTATTCAGAATTCTTAACTAAAGGGCCCATGGACATATTGTAGATGTGATATTTCCCATGAGATATTTTCTTAATTGAAAACCCTTTATTGGTGTGAGAGGCGAGGGCTGCGAGAGTGAGAACGATTTGTATTTTTCAACCCAGCATGTTCTGGATCCTTTTCACTTGCTCTACGTGCTGCTTGAAGGCTTCCCTTTTTGTTTTGTTTGCTTTGAGCTCACCTTTGTGAAAATTGGAGGTCAGACATTGTTGGTTAATTCTCTAAAAACAACTTCATAGAGGTAAAATTCACATACCACGAAATTACTCATTTAAAGTGACGATTCAGTGAGTTTTAGTAGACTTAGGAACCTGGGCAACCACTACTCTAATCTAGTTTTAGCATAATGGTATCATTCTGATAAGATTCCTAACACATATTGACAGATTATCTCATTTCAATTCACAACTGCAGATGACTCCTTTCTGACTTTATAGATTTGTCTTTTAAGGACACTTGATAGAAACAAAATAACAAAATATATGGTCTTTTCTACCTGACTTCTTTCACTTTGGCACATACTCTTTTTGAGGTTCATCCATGTTGTGGCAATGATTAAGTTTTTAAATATTTCTGTACACACAGGCACTCACACATACACAAGTACACACACAGACCTTCTAACTACTCCTTTTTGGGGGGTGAATTTGCACTTCTTGTCTTTTATACTCTTTTTCTCTATATTTTCCTTAAAATTTCAAGAGAGTTTAAAAAACTGCATGTACTATTCATTTATTTGTGAAACATGTAGCAAATATTATCTCCCCAGCTTATTAAATATCTTTCAATTTGCTTATTTTTGTTCTATTTACAACTTTCTTATTGTCTAGTTTATAAGTATTTATTTTGGTTGCCTCTAAATTTTGTTTTATAGTTAGAAAAAGTTTTTCTACATTCAAGGATTATATAGATCCTCTTGGAGGGGATAATTGATTGATAACTTTTAAAAAAATTTCTATTAAAATTGCTGTGTTTAAGTTTTCTGTGTTGAGTGGGGTCCATTCTGCTAAACTAGATTTCCCCAGACAATTTTTTTACTTCATTTTTATAATGAAATACATTCCTCTAGATTTCTAAAAATAATTATTTTATATTTTTATTATTCTATTTTTCCCCCTGTGGAATGTTTGCTTCAACCTTGTAAACCCAGTTATCAACAGTTTATTAAGTGATTGAACTGAAAAGTTTAGCTCTTCCAATTCTGATACAGTTAACCCTCTTTCTGTGACATTGACATCATTGACATTCTCAATGGTAATTTTACACAAAATGAAATAAAATTCAGGAGACATCGAAAATGCAAGATGTAGACAGTAATTAAAAGGCATATAGAAGAACACTGACAAATGTCCAAGGAAAATGAATTTTAAAATGACTATTACAAATGTAATACAAACAAAGTCAAATATGGACAATGTGGATGAAAAGAGCATGACTTCTATGTGTACTGGACCGATAAAAAGATAAATTGGCATTTAATATGCAATGAAGAAAGCGATAAATCACTCTAAAGCTCTTGAGGCTTCACTATGCTCAGAGAAGGGATGGGAAGAAAAGAGACCTCTGCAGTTAGCTGATGTTGCTGTGTCTGTTGATTTTAGGCCTATGTTCTCCATCCTGTGAAAGTAAAATTCTTATAGAAGCCTATTCTGGCAAGTCCTCAGAGGCTACTGCCTCAAAAATAATCACTGATGCATCAATGAATGTATTATTTTACTTTCAAAATGAAGTTGCCTGTTGCTATATTTTTGTTATTGTTGTTCATCTGGGTTCTTTTTTTTTTTTTTAAGAGGGAAGGTTACTGCATTTCTAATGCAGATGAATTGCATATAAACAATACAGTTCCATTTGGAAGTCACCTCTTGTGTAAAATTAAAAATCAGAAATGTCTACTTTAAGAAATGCCAATTTTTCAAACTTGGTGACTGCAATCAATTTACAATCTAAAAATTGTGCTCTAAAGGCAGGAGAAAACCTCAAAAGATAGACCAATAGCTCACTTATAATTTTACATGAAAATTATTTTTGAAGGCAAAGAACATGCAGCATTTGCTATGGAATGAGATGTGGAATTAGTGATTAGACTAATAGTAATACTTGTAAAACAGTTAAGAGAAAACACCCCTGGGAAAATAAGAAGAAAAAAATGTTTAAAAATAGGCATTAATGGTAGAGCAGTGCCAGTACACTTTCTTCTGTGTTACTGCACAGATGTAAGTAAAATGATGATCAAGTAGATAATCTTTTAAAAACAAAAACATTGAACTAATTTCTGTAACAGACCATTGTACATATGACCAGAAAGTACAGAATGACTTTATGGACTAAAATATTTGAAATCTTGTAAAGGGTACAAAAATCCCCTGAATTAGGGGAAGAATCAAGGTTTAAATTTAAATGTGCAATAATATTATAATTAATCCATTTGTGAGAGATTGTAATCTCTGTGGATAAGAATGTCATTGAACAATAAATTATCTAGAATTTCAGAATATCAGGATGCCATTTTCATAGCAAAGTTTTAATTTGTGTATGTCAAAACAGATGTCCCACAAACTGCTATTGTCTGAAATTAATTTGAGAATTCATGACAAAGTTTCTCGTCAGTTATTGCCATTCCAGCTACCAGGTCTTAATGTCTTTTGATCCCTTTGTGTGAGTAGAATTTTTTGGTTAACACACTTGATAGTCATTGCATTTCATATTCCAAACTTTCTTTTCTTTTGAATAATCAATACCATGTAGACATCTAATTATCTCTTGTCCTCTTTTACCTTTGAAGTAGCATTGTATAAGACTGCATATTATGTCACCAGGAATTTCCACCTCATCTCTACTATCACTTTAAGCTGTGGGTTAGGTAAACTTTAGAGTGATTTCTCACTTTACCCATTGCATATTAAATACAAATTTATTTTTTTATTGGTCCAGTATGCTTATAAGTCATGCCCTTTTCATCCACATTGTACATATTTGACTTCACTTGTATTATATTTGTAATTGTCATTATAAAATTTTTTTTCTTCAACCCCAATATGTGGACATTTGTCAGTGTTCTTCTATACACCTTTTGATTACTGTCCAGATCTTGTATTTTAGATGTCTCCTGAATTTTATTTCATTTTGTATAAAATAACCACTGAGAATGTTAATGATGTCAATGTCACACAAAGAGGGTTAACTGTATCAGAATTGGAAGAGCTAAACTTTTCAGTCCAATCAGTTAATAAATTATGTTGGTACTGGGTTTACAGAGTTGAAGTACACAGTCCATGGGGGGCAGTGGAGGAGGGGAAGCAGAATAATAAAAGTATAAAAGAATTATTTTTAGAAATCTAGAGAAATATATTTCATTATAAAAATGAAGCAAAGTATTTCCTGGGGAAATCTTTAGTTCAATAAATTATCAGGTGTTGCTCATTGTCCTCAGTTGGTATGTATCAAATTGCCTTCCTTTTTGTTTATAAGATTTAAAGATTATTTTGATGGAAGATTACAACACAGGGACACTTTAAATTAAAGAAAGGCAGAATATTTTGTTATTTACAGTCTCACAGAAAAAGACTACATGCCATGGCTACACAGAGGTGCACTCCATGAAGCATAACAGCAAACTGGAGCTATCAGGGAATGTTTGTTTATGTACAACAAATAGGGCCAGTATAGCTAGGTTTCCTGGGCTCCCTGTGTATTGGCTAATTTGAATAAACTTGGCAGGCCTTGGGTACACAGTTGTCCTTAGTTGTCTGGTTCCTTGTCCCAGCTCAATTAGGGCTGCTACCAAATAAAAACGTTTTTTTTTTTTTAATTAGCGTGGCTTTACAACATATTTTGAAATATATAGTGATGTATATAACACAAATGTATTGTGATTCCCCCACCTTTGCTCTTCTTTCACAAAATATGTTTTGCTGTTTATCTCAGTCTGTGGTTCTATATAAATTTTAGAGTAGTTTTTTCTATTTCTATTAAAAAATGCCATTGGAATATTATTAGGTGTTACATTGAATCTGTATACCGTTATGATAGTATGGACATTTAAACAATATTAAGACTTCCAATCCATGAATATGGGATGTCTTTTCATTCATTTGTGTCTTATCTAACATTTTCATTCATGTTTTGTAGTTTATAGTGTACAAATCTTTCACCTTCTTCATTAAGTTTGAATTCATAAATATGGTACAAAATGTGCAGGCAACTAAGACATCAATAGATGAGTGTAATTGTGCAAAACAAAAAAAGGTTCTGCATGGTAAAGTTAAAAACAGAATGAAAAAGCAACCTACAAATTGAGAGAAAATATTTGCAAACCACACATCTTATAAAGGGTTGATTTCCAAAATATACAATGAACTCCCACAACTCGACAGAAATAAAATATACATAACAAAACAAGATAAACCAAAAGCCCTAATAATCCAATTTAAAAATGGGCTGAGGACTTGAATAGATATTTTTCTAAAGAAAACATACAAATGGCCGACCAGTATATAAAAAGATGCTAACATTACCAGTCATCAGGGAAATGCAAATCAAAACCACAGTTAGATGTCACTTCACATTTGTTAGGATAGCTATTAGCAAATTGAAAAATACAAGTATTGGACAGCATGTGGAGAAATAGGAACACTTGTGCATTGTTAGTGTGAATATAACATGATGAGCCACTATAAAAAACACTGTGGAGGCTGCTAAAAAATTGAAAGTAGAAATATCATATGATCCAGCAATCCCACTTATGGATATATATCTAAAAAACTGGCCTCTGAATCTTGAAGATATATTAATACTTCTATATTCATTGTGGTGCTATTCACAAGAGATAAGATGTGGAAACAACCTAAATGTCTATTAACAGATGAGCACATAAAGACAATATGATATATACACACAATGGAATATTATTGAGTGATACAAAAAATGAAATTTGGCATTATGTGACAACATGAAGCGGGAAGAGATTATTTCAAGTGAGATAATCCAGTCACAGAAGAACAAATACTGAGTGATTTAATTTACAGAAAATTTTAAAATTAGTCAAAATCTTAGAATCAAAGGATGGAATGTTGGCTGGCAGAGGCTAGGTGGAGAAAAAAATGGGGAGTTGCTAATCAACAAACATAAAGTTTCAACTAATCAAGATGATTCAGCTCTAGCAATCTGCCTTATAACATTGTACCTATAGTTGACAAATGTATTGTACACTAAAATTTGTTAAGAAGGCGGAGGTCACGTTGTGTGCTTAGCATAATAAAATAAAAAATTTAAAATAATGATCTGTTACTCAGGCTTTTGTAAAATAAAAAACAAAAACAAAGTCAAAACCTAAAGTATTTTAAGCATTTATTTTGAGTAGGAAAAATAAAGGCAGATAATTGGATGCTTTTATCTCTCCTGAAAAGTTGCGTTTGTGTATGTCAAAGAAATTGTTACTAGTCTGAGAGATTTAAAAATTCAAGAATGTGAGAAAGCCACCTGCAATGCCACTAGTTGCCTGAATTCTCAAAGCAAGTGATTCACAGGAACTCACTTGGATGCTGCTGCCAACGTCATGTCTGCCAAATGCCTGTGCATCTTGCTGCAGCTGTACTGGAAGTCTTGTTTTTCTTCTGACTTCTAAATCTCTCTTTACTGAATCCCATTGGCTGAATCCAAGGTAGACATCTGCTTGAAAGTGATGAAATTCTTCGACTCTTCACTGTGATTCAAGAAATGGTCTAGCAGAGCATGGAAGAAGCTCAGCTGAAAAGAGACAATCCAGGAAAGATGGGTTCATAATAAAATGTATTTGGAAAAAATTAATTTTAAGCATCTTTATGGAAGGAGTGATTCATAAATACATTGTAGCAGTTCAAAATCAGTCTAAAACTATACTGACTTGCAATCCTCTCTTCCAAGATAGGAGCTATTATTAAAAACTCCTTTATTTCTCTCCTAGATCTGAGTATACTTTCAGTCACCTGGTGCTAAATGTAGAAACTACTCTTCTTTCTTATCCCTTTTCTAATTATTTCATTCAATTAGAAACCAGGTGATACATCTATGAAAGCATGGGCACACACACACTCACAAACATAGACACACAAACACACATTTTTAAATTGCAGTGTGTGTTTACATTTATTTTATCTACCTATTTATAGCTGCTTTTCCAAGGCAAGAACTCAGTGACATAGACAATTGCAATACATGGAAAATCCAGCTTTTTGCCATTTAGACAACCTAACAAATAATGTCAGAATTAACTTATTTAAATAATTTTCTAATTCTTGCAAAAGCACATTTAACTTTTCCATCTGAATATCAAGTTCTTTCCTCTATAACCCAGTCTCACTCTACTTACACAACTTTTTCTTCTGTTATTGACTGGAGTAGAATATCTGCTAAAATAAAGTCTCTCTTTTGGCAATCTTTCAAGTGTAATGTATGGTTCATGTGTGTTTTTTCACATACTTGGAATATGTTTCCTCTCTTTTCAGTAAGTGAAAATAACTTCCACATTTTGAAGATTAGTCAACAGGTTTTACTTAGCTCTTCTTTTCACCATTTTTTTAAACTACATAGTATACAAAACCATCTTACATCATAATAAATTATATTCTCTGTTAATTTCAGCATATTATTTTCAGCTGCCATAAGATTATAGATATTGAGTTTAAGGGCCACCTGTACATCATTTTACCCCCCATAATATCTTTTATTTTTATAAATTTTAGAAGATATTAAAACATACTTACAATATTAAAAGCCAGAAATTGTGAAGGAAAACAGAGTATGTGTGTTTTATCTTCGCTAAATCACAAAATGTTTCAGAAATTCCAAGCACATGTTTGATCACTGAGGTCATATTTTTAAAAAATATTGCAAAATACCAAAAATGGGGATAGAGATTACTTATTAACAGCCTGTGTTACATTTTCCTTTATAGAGTTTTTTCTTGGCATTCAACAGAAGATTGCTCTAAGAAAAAAAAGTAAACAAATATTATGTTTCTAAATCAGAAGATTATCAATTAAAACCAGAAGCATAGAGAGTACAAATTAAATTTGAAAAGCATAATACAAATTATTTAAGAAGTGAAAGATGTAATTATTGATTAGAACAGATAAACTAATAATTGAAAAACATGCTAAGCAATTTAAAGTTTTGAAGTTACTGACTCAAAAAGATCCCACTATTGGTGGAAAGCAAGGATCTGTTAAACTAGATCAGATAATTTAAAATCCTAGAAAAATAAATGAAAATTATCAGAATTGCCAAAGGGCATTTAAAGAGATCATTTACATTGGAAGTTTTTTTTTTTAGAGGATAATTTTAAAAGATTCCACCAAAATATAATTTACAGTATCTTTTAAAGGGTCATCTGGAGATAATGCTAAGTATGCAGTGAAATGGCAAACTTACCTTAGTGAGTACTGACATTTAAAAAATATTAAGTCTATAGATAATTCTGTGTTATAATTGTATCCATTTATTACTGTGTATTACACCTTAATTTTGAGAACTATTAGAAGGGAACTCATGTTTTTAAAATATACATAGAAAATGTAGAATAAGAAAGAATGTATTCAATCTATACTTTTTTTCTTTTGAGATGGAGTCTTGCTCTGTTACCCAGGCTGGAGTGCAGTGTCACGATCTCGGCTCACTGCAACCTCCACCTCTCAGGTTTAAGTGATTCTCCCGGCTCAGCCTCTCAAGTAGCTGGGATTGCAGGTGTGCACCACCACACCTGGCTAATTTTTGTATTTTTAGTATAGATGGGGTTTCACCATGTTGGCTGGGCTGGTTCTTGAACTCCTGACCTCAAGTGATCCACCCACCTTGGCCTCCCAAAGTGCTGGGATTACAGGTGTGAGCCTCCATGCCCAGTCTCAACCTATAAATTTTAACAATAAATATTTATATATATCTTAAGACTGAGGTAGAGAATGTGAAGTTGGAATACAAGGAAAAAGAGTTCAAAATTATTAACTTTCCTTAGATAATATCTTACAATATATTTGTGAAAAATTAAGAAGAATGAAATATTCAAATACCATTAAATATGACACTGAGATGAATATACATGCCCATATGATGTTACACCATTAAATATAACACTGACACAAATATACATGCCCATATAATGTATTTGCATTTATGTCCAGCTAGTTACAAAGATGATGTCTATATTTCTCAATATCCCAAAACTTTCAGATTTGGGAACTTAAGACAGTATCTAGGTAACTAGGTTATTTATATGAAACTGCCAATATATTTTATAATTATATGAAATGATTTTGGTAAAGATCCTATTTTAAGATATGTGTTACTGTATTTACACAGCTTTTCTTAACAGTAGTGATGACAGAGTATCAACTTGGTTGATTGTAGAATCTATTAGGTGTTTTATATATCTATCAATTGGATATATAGATTCCTCCCTTTTACTAATTAAATTATACAATAGCAAATCTACAGTTTTATCCTGTGTATATATTTGTTCCTTTCCCGTACACATATACACGTGTGTGTCTTTTGAGAGAGAGAGAGAGAGAGAGAGAGAGAGAGAGAGAGAGAGAGAGAGAGAAAGAGAGAGAGAAAGAGAGAAATAGACAAAAATATTAAAATATAAGATCATTTTCTCAAAAATTAAAGTTAATAAAATAAGGAAAGTTTGAATGGCACTGTGGAGGTTTTGAACAGTTGTTCAACATTCACATATAACTTCTATGTGCTAAGCAACTTCTGATCAATTTTTTTTTTTTTTTTTTTTTTTTTTTTTGAGAAGGAGTTTGGCTCTTGTTACCCAGGCTGGAGTGCAATGGTGCGATCTCGGCGCACCACAACCTCCGCCTCCTGGGTTCAGGCAATTCTCCTGTCTCAGCCTCCTGAGTAGCTGGGATTACAGGCACGCGCCACCGTGCCCCGCTGATTTTTTGTATTTTTAGTAGAGACGGGGTTTCACCATGTTGACCAGGATGGTCTCGATCTCTTGACCTTATGATCCACCCGCCACGGCCTCCCAAAGTGCTGGGATTACAGGTGTGAGCCACCACACCCGGCCTCTGATCAATTTTTAATCAATTACTAAACAATGCACTTTATACTTGAATTGTATGTATTTCTGTAAGGCAGTAACTTATTTCTTTTATTGTCCTCCTGAATTAATCATTGTTTATGTTGTAATCTAGCATTTCTGTGTGTTTGTGTTAGGAGGTAGAGAATAATGTTGGTGGATATACTGAAAAGATTTTTTGGTGGAGGTGGTTTTTCATTGATTTTGTTACAGTTTGCTTTCCTTTGTGTTTATTTGCTTGTTTGATATTCTCTTTGAAAATGTATATTGGTTACATGAATAGGCATTGGAACAAAATGTAGAGTTAATTTCTCTTTCAAAGGTATAGGACTGGATGTGGTGCAATCCCAACACTTTGGGAGGCTGAGGCAGGAGAATTGCTTGAGTCCAGGTGTTTGAAAACCAGCCTGGGCAACAGAGTGAGACCCATCTCTACAAAAAAAGAAAAAAAAAGTTAGCTGAGTATGATGATATAGTGATGCACACCCGTGGTCTTAACTATTTGGGAGGCTGAGGCAGCAGGATCACTTGAGCTCAGGAGATCGAGGCTGCTGTGAGCTGTGTTTATGCCACTGCACTTCAGTACGGATAACAGAAAGATGCTGTTTCAAAAAGAAATGTATAGTAACAACAAATCAAATTACTTACTAACACATTTACAAATATATGTTGATAAAAAAAATTTATAGTGATATCTAGACCCACTTTTCTAATTCTTTCATATTCAATTTCACTTTTGTTTAAGTGAAGTGTCCAACCAAAAATGTACCCAACATTTTAGTTATCTAATTCAAATAGTAAAGCATAATAAATAGTCCTAATTAGAATACAACTAAGCCTACAATAGATTTGTTTTGAAAGATATTTAAAATAATTTTCTTAATTGGTTAACTACTATATTGCCTGAAAATTGCTAATATTAAATACTGTCAGAATTCCAGGCAAAAAAAGAAGCGATTACTAGTGGCTTCCAAAGAAACTGCTATATACAAGTCATTGAAAAAAGCTTAGAGGGCATACTTTATACAACTCTCCTGTAAGAAGTTATGTAAGAAAACCTAATCTATTATAAACATACATGTGTAACCGTGGATATCAACTTTGTGGAAAGGTATAAAATTAGACATCAAATAGTTATCTTAATTATCTTGATACTTTTAAATTGAACTTCTTCTTAAATTCAGTCAAAATACTTTTCTGATGATAACTGTCACATATAATGAAAATATAGGAAAATGTATTACAATATTTTCATAGAAAATCTGTTTAAGTCACTTGATATAATGTATATTTTATCAATTTGCATGTTAGAACAGAAATACAAGTATTTTCTCAAAATTTGTATAAAAACAATGACACAAAAGCTAGAAAAAACTGATGTTTAGAACCAGAGGAAGCACAGGTTCAAATATTACTGATATAATAATTTTAGTTTAAAATGTTGCATTTATTTGTCCCTTTAAGAGTGTGCAATTAGTAGACTTGGCTTGTTATTTATTAGAATTGCATCACTAGGCATTTTTTCTTTTTTAAATGATTTGACAAAATGCTAAGGTGAGATCCTCTATGCTTCCATATTTTGATACCTTTAGAAAAGTTTAATATGACCTATTTTAGTCAACCATATGTATCACAGGGATACCATAGTTTATATATAATTTAAACCTTAATAATAAAATATTAAAATTAGTCTATAATCCAGTTTATATTGAAAAATGGCAGAATAAAATATTATGTATAAAATATTTGAATTAAAACATTTCTCTTGAAAACAAAATCAATGAAGCAACATACATGGACAACGAAATGTTTACTTTAAACTATATTTCTGTTAATATTTATAACTATAGATTAGATTGTATCCTGTAGACTTTCTTAAAGCAACAGCTAAAAAACACATATATACCAAATGTCTTCAAGTTTTTTTTCAAAATCATTCAGAGTATACTTTCTACAATTGGCTATAGTAACTTAAAACTGAAACTAATGCTTTAGGTTATTGTGTAACTTCAAGTACAGACATTTGATAAGTAAAATGTTAGATTGTGAAGTAAAATAAAAGTTTACAACAAATAGCTTTTAATTTAAAATTATATGTCAGATTCGATGCTAGGTATTGGGTTACAAAATGGTATGTACGCATCCAATGCTTACTTGTCTGGATGGGGAAATCAACATTTAGTTTTGATAAGATTTATTTCAAAATATCCCCAGAGGAGATTTAAAATGTTTATGTTAATTATGAGTTGGATGTGGGAAAATCTCAAGAACAAATTCTACTCAGAAAGCACTGATTTATAAATCATATTACATAGATTATTTTTGAAGATGTGAAAGTGGATGAGATGATGGTGGAGAACATGGCAGAATATTAAGGAAAGTTTAGAATCAAAACCTAAGGAATACCATTACATAGCAAATGCTGATGAAAGTATTTTCAGATTCGGAGCGTCCAGTAAGGGACTTGTCACTGAAAATCTGTGTAAACTTAAATTTGGGAGAAGAATGTGGGGAAGAAGTAAGATTGCACTGGAATAAGGAGAAAGTGTAAGTAACAAGTTTTGTATATCTTTTAAGGAAATTTGTTTGTGAAGGATGGGTAAGAGGGAAGATAAGTACAGATTTTTTGCATACAGCTGAGTATTAAATCTGATTTATGGATTTAATCTTTTCTAATATTAAAGAAACTTGAGTATATTTACTATTGATGGAAAGGGACCTTGTAGTTCCTGTACTCCCATTGCTATAAAGAAATACCCAAGACTGGGTAGTTTATAAAGGAAAGAGCTTTAATTTGCTCATGGTTCTGTAGGGTATACAGGAAGTATAGCAGTTTCTGCTTCTGGGGAAGCCTCAGGAAGCTTCCAATCATAGTGGAAGGCAAAGAGGAAATAAGACATCTCACATGGTGGAAGCAGGCGCAAGAGAGACAGGTTATGCTTTTAAACAACCACATCTCATGAGAACTCACTAACACAATGACAGTACAAAGGAAGATGGTGCTAAGTCATTGCGAGAAACTGCCCCATAATACAACCTCCTCCCACCAAGCTCCACTTCCACCATTGAGAATTGCAACTGAACATGAGATGTGGGTGAGGACATAGATCCAAACCATATCAGACATATTGTAAGGAAGTGATGGGGAACTATTAAAGCAAAAGTATCATCCCACAGAGCAAGGTGGGAGGATTTTTGTCTATGAATTTATTACCAATAAACCATCTTAGAGCATTGCTTCTTGTATGTGTTCACTTTATCTTCCCTATTTATATATAGAGAAACATGAGCAATGCTTGTAGCCTAAGGATTATGCCAATTGTAAACAATATTTAAAAGTTTGCAGGATACATTGAAATTATTTAAGAAACATATTAGTTATGTCAGAAAAAAGAAATGATCATTTTGTCACAACTACGATACATTAAACAAAATACAGTTAAAGTTTATTTCAGTTATCTCATTAAAAGTAATATATAAACAATATTTCAAAAAACTTTTTCATACTCTGTGCTCCACTTCTGTTCTTCCAAATGACTTTTCTCACAGTGTCATATTCAATTTGTCTTTGAAAGGAAAATTAATCCATATGGTTTTGCATTCTTTATACTTATCTCATCACAATGTTTTGCATGAACTATTTTCTATCTCGAAATGTTCTAAACCTTTTAAAAGCCTTTTATTCTATGTAGCACAGAGCTATTTTATCCGCAATTTAAGTCAAGGCTGAAAGGACTCAAATTTATTTGCAAATGAAAAACTCATAGGGTTAGAAAGAATTAAATACACTTCCTGTTAAAGTATACGTGAGTATCTGTGAAAATTGTTATACTCAAAACGACTTGGGAATTTTTACTTCTGACCTTTTTCTTCTAATATTGAGGGTGATATGATTGTTAACTAGAAATATGCACATTCATTGGAAAGTACAGAGATTTTTCTTCCTTCAGTCCAAATATGGATGTTTCTGAATGACAGTAATTGGGATTCCATTTTGACAATGTATTTCACTGCTCAAAATAGCATTAATTAATAGACCCAATACAACCTCACTATTTTTTTTCCCCTGGATTTATGAATGCAACATATCACATAACCTTCTTTGACTTTTATGTGCTCTTCAGAAAGGTTCCCCTTCACAAAGTCTGTACCTTTCACTGCCTCCATCATTATTTTAGTAATTATCATAAGCAATGTTAAATCATGAAATATACATCTTATAATTTTTTCTTCCCAAGTATGTTATAGGATGATTAGTATAGATATTGTTTTCTCCTTTTCTTGTGATTCACAAACTGATTAAGACTATGGTATGTGCTTAGAATTTGTACAATAAGCACATGACTCATTTCCTAGTATTCTAATTGTAGCTAGTTATTGAGCTTTGTATCCAAGCTTTACTTACCGATGATCTGTTATTTATTAATGCCTCTCATCTGAGAAAAAGTCTTAGTTTTCCTGAGACACAATAGGCACCTGAGTGAAAGGATAGTTTATCCAATGATACTGTGTTTGTGCAAAGAATAAGTGGAGACTTATAGTAAAATATTTCAGTTTTATTAAAAGAACAAAAGCCAGATTTTAGGAGAAGGTATAAATATTTTTGTATCATTGCTTGGTGTCACTCTTACTTTCTGTCCAGTGCCCAACAATTCATAATGTGGTGAAATGGCATGCAAGTCGCAATTAGACACAGACACAAACACACGGCAGTGAAATAAAATTTTCTATAATTTCTCTGGCATTATGAGTTTAATGTATCACTAATAGTATTGGCAATGGCTTGAATAGAAATGGGACAAATATTTTGATACATACATCAGCTCTGTTGATATCAGTGAATAGCTAATTATATTTGTATCTTGAGGCAGCACGAATATCAGCCAGCTCTCATCAGTCTTATTTCCTTGAAAAAGCAAACAGATCAGCTAGTACCACTTTTGGGGGGAAGGATTAGTATTCTCTCTATTAAACATTAAAAACTCTCAATGCAGATTCCATGATTTATCTGTAGCATTATTGGTTTCAGCATCATAGCTGCTGTATGGGTAACTGTGGTGACTGAAAATGTCACCAGATAATAGTACAGAAAGATGGAGAAAAGTATACATCCCATAAAGTATCTATAATGAACAATTTTTAGAGCAAAAGGTAATATCTTCTATTTCAAAATGATTTGAAAGAAGCCAAAACTTTTGAAGAGTAAGTGAGCACAGAACTTCAAAATGCTTGTGACACTTAAAAGGTTCTATTTTTATTTTCAAGCTGTTGAGGACTCAGAAATATAGAATCATTTTAGTTCTGTTCAGGAGGCATTAAATGGAAAGCTACAATTTACTAGGCACTATTCTGGGTGTGAGAGACATAGAGATTAGGTGGACATATTTCCTGCTCCTCCAACGGGGAAGACAGATGCTTAAAGAGATTGTTTTTATATAATGTTAAATACATTATGACAGATAAATAAAAATTATTTCAGTCTTTGTGAAAAGTGATTCTTCAAATACTTGATCTTTTAATGATGAGTAAAAGGAAGGCCAAGAAGTAATTGAAAAGGGAAAATTATAAGAGCTAATACTTATTTGATGATTTCTTGTGATTCATATTCTTATAGGCCCTTTACATGGATCATTCATTCATCCTCAAGACAGCTCTATGAGGTGGTACTATTGTCATACCAGTTTTAAAGGTGGGGAAATCAAGGCCTAGAATAGCCAAATAACTTACATAACTTCACAAAGCTAATGACAGACAAGATGGATTAAGAACCCAGGCAGTTTGACCCCAAGGCAACACAGTGTTTTGCAAAACAGATCATGGTGAACTGTGTAAATCCATTTTCCATTTACTCTAATTATTTCAGTTAGCCATTAAAAGAAATTTAAGTAGGCATAAAACAGTAAGGTATGTGGTAAAGGTCTAATAATCTTCTGCTGAAGAATTCTGAGATGATTTAGAGCTAGAGGCTGGGAGACCATTTAGAGGTAATTGCATGTGAATTCTGTCAGGGTCTGGCTTATGACAGATGTGAAAATGAGTGGAAAGGGGGATGGATTTGAGATACAGAAATTAGAATTTCCAGGAATCGATACTTGATCAGGTGCATAAAGTAAGTAAGAGATGAAGGATGATTGTGTAGATGATATTAAATTTAACTGAGAGGAAATGCAAGCACAATGGGTTTGGAGTGTGAATTGAAAAATGAAGTGGATATTTTGAGATAGATGACAGAAAAATGTCTATTAAGCATTTATAGCTATGCGTGCAACAAAGTTCAAAGTATGAGTCTGAAGAAGAGAAAAAAGTTTGCAAGTTATATATCAGTTTCATTTAGTTCAATTTAATCAATGTTATTGAGCAACTAATATAATTTAGTTTTGATGCCAGGAAATATTTTCTCCTCTCAAGGATCTAAATATTTATGAATGGTTATCACTATATAAGTGGGACATAAATTACATTACTCTACAAGTACATTAGATTGAAGGGAGATGTGAACCAAAAGCAGA
This sequence comes from Callithrix jacchus, assembly GCF_049354715.1. NCBI lineage: Eukaryota > Metazoa > Chordata > Mammalia > Primates > Cebidae > Callithrix > Callithrix jacchus. The sequence goes on from NC_133503.1 coordinate 181,139,429, forward strand.
ATAAAGCGGACAAATGAGAACAATTAAGATGGCAAAAAGGTTAAAAGGAATATTGGTGAAATATAATATTATGAATGAAATGGCAATAGAATTTAAAGAGGGGTGAGGTCAGCAGTGACCTGCACTGTGCAATGATTGTATGCAACATTCTTGTTAATATTTCTATCTTGGTCATTCCTGTTTCACTATATTTAGTGGCAATCTGAGAATGACTCTATTCATCAAAAGGACACACTAAATAGGCACAGAAAACACCATTATTCTTTCATCTCCTTCAGCTAGTTATGTCGGTATTCTGCTGCTTATAATGAAAAGATACTAGACAGACGCAGAAAGCAAGACCAAATCCTGGCTTTGTGGGAAGTCTATGACTCTAAAATATGGCCTATGCCAAAATCAAATCAAGAAATATAAATCATATCTGTTATGATTTATTTTCTTAGGTCAAAATAAATTAGGAAAAGTATATATGTAAGGCAATCTTTTGCATAGGAGTAAAATTTAGTGAGTAAAATGGTTTCTATCTAATTACAATTCTCATATTTATACTAACATTTTAAAAAAGATAATAAAGACTTCAGGTTATTATAGGATGTGTGAATAGACACAAGATCCATATTTTGTGTGCATTTCACACATGGAATTACTAGGCATTTATAGAACTGAAACCAAAAATTAAGAATAAGATAACATAAAGTGAACAAAATTCAAATACCAAGACATATATAGCCTATACTTATGGCAGCTATAATTTCTTACTGAAAAAGATTTCAACACCATGTTGTTTGGCATTTGTTAAATGAGGAAAAATGCATAAAGTATATCTTAACTTTTCCTAACAGGGTAAAATTATAGATATTTTCTGGCATGTAGTATCTCACTTAAACAAAATTAAAGGGGGTGAACTATGTTTTATTAGATGTATTATAAGCAACAGAAGAAAGTCGGGTCAGACGTGAGTCATGGGGGACAGATGACACAAGAATATGTTCAGTCATGCATCTTTCTTTAAGGAATATATTTAATTTTGGCTGACAATTTTATCAAAAGCAAGAAATAAAAACAAGCAAACTTTTTTTTAATCCAAAAAACACATCTGCGTCATGGTCTTACTTATATGTGGAATCTGAAAAGTTGAACTCATAGAAGTAGAGAATAGATTGGTAGTTACCAGAGTGGAGGGACAGGGATGGGCTTGAGAGATATTGATCAAATACTACAAAATTTCAGTTAGATAGAAAAAATAAGTTAAAGAGATCTATTTAACAACATGGTGACTATAGTTAATAACAATGCTTTCTAACAACCACAGAAATTCAGTGTCATACAACAAAACTGTATATTATTCAGGCATCTGGGATGGTTGTTGAGGTAATCTACTGAATTTGGCTGTGGGTAGAATGACTGTTGATTCATTTAGACTAGTCTTGGCTAGGACAACTGGGACAACTCACTTTTATTCTAGCTGCCTCTTATTCTTCAGAAGGGGTCTCATAGCAATAGCAAAATTAAGAAAAAAAAAATAGTGCAAGAGCTTTTCTTTCTTTTTTTTTTCTTCAAATTTTGGGTTATGCTATGTTTATTAATATCCCACGAACAAAGCAAGTCATATGAAGAGGTCTGAAGTCAGAGTAGAATTGGAACTACCATTTCAATTAGTCAAACACAGAAGGAATGTGAGTATTGGACACGTTGGCTCTTACAGACAAATTGAAAAATTCTCCATTATAAAAAAATTCCCATCCTCAAGGTCACTCATGTGGGATGGCACTTTGATATCATTAAGAGCCAGTAGGGAGTGACTCAGTGTATTTTTCTACATTTTACTATATATGGTCTTCATGCTTTCTCTAGATGGTAAATAGCCAAATATACAGTGACTATGTACCAAACATGTCCGTCAAGTTTTTAAAATTTTTTATTTTAATTTTTGTGGGTACATGGTAGGTGTATATATTTATCGGGTACATGAGATGTTCTGATACATAGTAGGTGTATATATTTATTTGGTACATGAAATGTTTTGATTATTACTCATTGTGCAATGAGTAATAATCACATCATGTAAAATGGGCTTGCCTTCGCAATCTAGAAATAAATGGAAATTCTACTCTGGACAATTTGTAATTAAAACTTTCAGGTTAAAAAAAATTGGAAACTCAGGTAAAAACAAGTAAGCTGGAAGCTGACATTATGGTGACAAAGGCCTAGACTGAGGCAGAAATTGTGAACAAACTTAAGGACTATAGACCATGCCCTGAGCCTGAGTAACTCATAAAGAGAAAACTGAAATTCTTCATAAATGTTGAGTATCTAAAATACAGTAACATCCTCATAACAGGAACTAAAATTATCCCTTCTTAGTGGGCTCGGTGAGGCAGAAAGGAGGTGTACAATAGACACAGAGCTCTGAGAGACAGAGAAAAAAATTTCCTTGTGAGAAGTCAAAATCTTCAACCAGTGTAGGCGTTAGTGAATCAAAATGTATTCCACCCACACATGCAGGAATCCAAAAATGAAAAATTAACATAAAGTGTCCAGAGCTGTTAAATTCTCCTGTAAGAGCAGACGGAAAACTTAACTCTGTTCTACAGAAAAGTTTTCTGAGAAATGTATTAATAGTAGACTTTCATCAAAACAAACAATAAGCAACTAAACAAATCTGTTTTAACTGAGCTCACAATCAAAAAGAACATATCTTAAGAGAATACAACAACAACAAAAACTCATTGTGAAGAAAAATTATAACACATAAAGAAGCTCTCTCAAAGACACACAAAACAAAAGAAGATTCTAAAAATAGCGTAAGTACATGTATTTTAAAATTGTAAAAGAATTTATTTTTCTCCCTAGGAAACAAAGAATAGCATTTAAAAAATCGTTTTTTAAAAAGAACTAAGTAAACTATCTTGAAATGAATACAAATTTTATAAGCACCCAATTTCCTGCTTCAAATCTTGTTTCATTCAAAATAACTGCATTCCTGCAGTTAAACTCTTTCTAATACAGAAAGGATTTACTCCTCCAAAAATTCTTATGCAATAATGCATGTGTTAATAATATTCATGTAATAATGAATTGCTTTTAAAAAGTCTTTTGTGTATAGATTGATTAATGTTTCAACTTAAACTTTAGAGTCTCTTTAATCATATTTTTAACAAGTTTATTTTAATACCTTGTTATGGCTAGCTCCTTAAATATGCTAATATAATTCTACAGCATTAGAATATCTGTGCATTTATCAAGTCACTTGTTGACACATTTGGAAACATTGTTTCATTATGAGAGCAATCTATTACAAATTAATAATGCCAACACCTGATTATCACACTAGGATTGTTGCTGTTGAAATGCCTTCTGTCTTTTATATTCACTTCTAGCTCTGCTTTAGCAACTGGTAAATCTTAGTCTAATTATTATTATTTTTGGCATCATGTAATGGAATTTATGACCGAATTATATTTTGACAGATAAAGAAACAGTAATCTCAGTGATAGTAAAATTCTGACAGCATGTCTAAAGGACTAATTTAGGCAATGACCACTCTGTATCATGAGTTGCTGATCTTGGAGGTCATATTTTGTCTGTCTTCCTTATGTCAAATCATCTAAAATAACTACCACGATGGATTTGTTGCAGAACTTGTACTTAGTTTAGCTAAAGATGGGGTTGTTTGTGCCACTGCCACGAAATCTGGGCTCGTGAGCAATTTGAATTTTGAGTAAGACAGGGTTTTATTTGGTAAGAAGGAAGAAAACGGGGAAACAGGGACTCTCACTAGGACAGAGCCCCAGCTGGAGCACTTCCTTCCTAGCCCTTGGAATCTGGTTCCACTGGTTCCACACCGGAAGAGGAAGGGCTCCCTGGGGCAAATGTCATGTCTTGAACTTCCCGAAGCTCCACCTCCATAGGCAGGCTGGTTGGAGTTTCTCCACAGGCCACTTCCCACCTGGCTGTCACAGAATTTTACACAACACAGAAGTTGTGTACAATGAAATAAGGAACGATGGGTATGTATATTTCACTTGTAATAAACCAGCACAAAATGTAATGTACCTTCCCCCTCCAAAAAGCTGTCTGTGGTCTGTCATTATTCTGTGTTTCAGCACGGCATCCTCATCTGATTTGGCCAAGCTGAGACAGATTGCCCTAGAGTGCGTTGATTCATCTAACTCATACATCTGAATTATCAGCTAGAAACGCTGGGGTAGCTGGGATGTCCGGAGCCACTTTCTGCTCGATCACTTATTAGTCACCGGATGGATAGGTCTTGGTTAGTTTAGGTAGTAAAAGAAGAAATTCCATCAGCACGAGAGGAAATGTCCCAACTTACAAATACTTTAAATTTCTCTACCTGGGTTATATTTGCTGATATCCTACAGAACAAAGCAAAACACTTTTATATGGCCAAATGCACATTAAAAACGAAAGTGTTACCCAATATGTCCATAGAAAGTGATGCGATATAGAACATATGTTTAAATATATCTATAGGGGAAAAATAAAGTTTATGCACATTTTATAATTTTTTTACATTAATAATATCATCAAACTAAAACTTTTTGCTCCAATTAAATGGTAAATGATCAAGTATCTCATTTTATTTTTCTTTTCTGTACATATTTTTCCAGATTGAGATAAATCACTGATCAGGAATCTCAAAATATGCATTTGTACTTCATATTTTAAACAAAAATGGAGATTACAGATTATATGTCAGTGTTTTAAAATATCATTTAAATTTTGCTGAATCTGACCCATGCAGACTCACTTTCTAGACAAAAAAAAATCAATCAAAATTAAAAATATATATATTTAAAGGCCTTCCTGAGTGGCTGCTATCCTTTTATGACTATTTTGTGATTTCTCTCTATATATATGGGGCAACAATTATTTGAATTTCTTATTGATTAATCAAAGATGAATTTCAGTTTATTAAATCCAACAGCCCTTTGTAAATTATAAGCAAAACTCATCTGGTTCTTCTATATCTTTATTAATGTGTATTTTTTTCTTCCAATAGGTTCTTTATCTGTCCCTTTGGATATTGTTTATTGCAAGATTTCTGTCAAGATCTATTTTCTTCTCAAATATACTATACTGGAGTAATCTCATGGTTTCTGATAAGAATTAAGCATTGATTTATCTTGATTTATGTGTGTAAATCCATCCTTTCATTTGATTTACAGGTTTAAACTTCTATATCTTTGTATCACTAACATTACTACTCACCAAGTACCTCAAATTCAATGTGCTCAAAGTTTTATGTCATTTTCTTCAAAATCTACTCTTCTTTTTGTCGACCTCATTTTGAGCAGAGAGAGACTTTTCCCACAAGAGCTTTTGTTGACCAGTGTTTTCTTTATTCAGTCTAAACAATAAACAATTTATTCAGTATGGACAATTTTCTAACTCCAAAAAGACTTTAGACCTGCGAATATTCTTTTGTAAACATTGTCAGAATTCACATTTCTTTCATTAATTATTTCTGCTCCTGACATCTGCAGTGTAACTTTATTTTTAATCCCCTATGCTCTTTTTCTCTCTTAACAGCTGCTCTGAATATCCAACCCCTGGGCCATGGAATGGGACTAGTCAATGGCCTGTTAGGAGCTAGGCCTCCATAGCAGAAAGTGAGGGGAGGGCAAGCATTACTGCCTGATCTCCACCTCCAGTCAGATCAGCTGTGGCGTTAGATTCTCCTGGGAGCATAGACCCCATTGTGACAGCACATATGAGGGATATAGGTTGTGTGCTCCTTATGATAATATAATGCCTGATGATCTGAAGTGGAAAAGTTTTATCCCCCACCCCCATCCTTGGAAAAATTGTCTTCCACAAAACTGGTCTGTGGTGGCAAAAAAAAAAATTGTATACTACTCATCTAGAGAATACAGCAAGGGGTTCTATTAAAATCCTGCCATAAACAGTACAGTCACCGTATTAGGCCTTTGTTGAATTGCTATAAAGAAATACCTGAACTGGGTAATTTATAAAGAAAACAGGATTAGTGCTTGAAAGATTAGAGATTCAAAAAGCAAATTGTGTGCATGTTTGCTTATTATATTCTCTTCTGTTGTAAAAAGTTTAAGAGACATAATGTAAAAAAAGCATACTTAGAACACGAGTTCATCATCTCATGGTAATACTTATAAACCTTTTGAAATTCCTAACATGATATATAATGAAGTTTTATTTTAATTGAGAAGGTTTTTTTAACCTGGCTATAATGGATAATCAATAATCTTCTTTCAGCTACCTTGTCAAAAATGAAATCCAATATACATTAGGCCTTGTTATCTTTTCAAAAATATCCATTGTGTAAACTGTTTAAATTTTTTAACTAACCAGATAAGATTTAAAATGTGGTGATTCATCAAGGACCTACAAATAGAAATTCCATTTGATGCAGCAATCCCATTACTGGGTATATATCCAAAGGATTATAAATCATTCTACTACAAGGACACATGCACACGAATGTTCATTGCAGCACTGTTTACAATAGCAAAGACCTGGAACCAACCCAAATTCCCATCCATGATAGACTGGACAAGGAAAATGTGGCACATATACACCATGGAATATTATGCAGCCATCAGAAACGATGAGTTTGTGTCCTTTGAAGGGACATGGATGAACTTGAAAACCATCATTCTCAGCAAACTGACACAAGAACAGAAAATCAAAGACCACATGTTCTCACTCATAGGTGGGTGTTTAACAATTAGAACACATGGACACAGGGAGGGGAGCATCACACACTGGGGTCTGTTGGGGGGAAATAGGGGAGGGACAGCGGGGGGTGGGGAGTTGGGGAGAGATGGCATGGGGAGAAATGCCAGATATAGGTGAAGGGGCGGAAGGCAGCAAATCACTCTGCCATGTGTGTACCTATGCAACAATCTTGCATGTTCTTCCCATGTACCCCAAAACCTAAAATGCAAAAATAAAAAAACAAAAGAAAAAGAATAATTCTAAGTGTAAATTAAATTTGTTATAATGTCTGTTTAAACAGTTCATACTGAAATTCATTAATAAGTGATCATTAAATTCAACAAATACTGCTTATACCTAATCTGTGCACAGCATTATGCTAGGACTCTTCCAAAATAGTCAACAAAGATTTGCCTGATATAAAAGAACTTGCAGTTTATTAATAGAGATGAGACACATACTCACAAATAAACGTGAAAAAAGTAGAATGTAGTCGAAGTTATAGATAGATATGTAAAATAATAAGTTAAGACATAATGTGATATTATGTTTAAATTGTCGGCTCAGGCTGCTATAACAGAATGTCCTAAACTGAGTGGTTTAAAAGACACTTATTTTTTACAATTCTGATGTCTGGAGACCAAAATGCCAGCTGATTTGTTCCCGGTGAGTTCTGTTTGTGGCTTGCAAAAGATTTTCTTCTTACTGTATCCTCATATAGCAGAGAGAAAGAGGAAAAAGGGAAAGAGAGAGACACACACATATGGAGAGAGAGAGAGGAAGAGAGAGAGAAAGACTGAGACAATATACTCTTATTTCTATATTTTTATGAATACTAATCTCATTCATAAGGGTTCCACCCTTGTGACTTAATTACCTCCTAAAGGCTTCATGTGTAAATATTACAAAATTTGAAATTAGGGCTGCAACATATGGATCTGGAAAAAATACAGAGCATTGTCCTTCAATATATAGAATTTTGATAGGTTGATTTGAGGGAGAATATCAATACCACTAGGGCCCAAATAGTAGGTTACCATTAACAATAATGTTCTATGTCCAGCCTCTTCCTGCCTCTCAATGGAATCATGAATAATATGGGTTATTGAGCTATAACTCTAAAAATATTATCAACTATTGAAAGATAAAGGGAATCTCTCGGGTCTGGTGATAAGAATTTTACAAAAACATTAAATCCACTTCAGAAAAGAATATTTATAACATTTTTTCACATGACATATGATGCTTCAAATAGAATTTATGTAGAAATAATGTCTATATTTTGCAATAATTCCTTATGCAAATGGCTTATGTTTGAAAACACCCTGAACAATATTTTTTTCTTAAAAAAAAAGGACTGTGGCACACATGCCAAATATCTGACTCAAATTTTTTCCTTTGTTCTAGCAGACAATGGTCTTTTAGAAGCGATAATGACAGTAATGATTAAGTCACTAAGAATATTTTGGAGAATAAATAAAATCTTCAGTGAATAGTACGTCCAAATATTACCAATACTGAGTTCAATTCAGTGTTTTCTAGAGGCTGAAACTCATACTCATCGAGGAACCTCTTGAATGAGAGTTAATGCAAAGTCAGTTTCAGCAGGGATTGTGGTGTAAAAGCTATTTAGGTTGCATCAAAGATGATATAGTATATTAGCTTGGTCAGAAACTGATTTCTAAATATTGACTTTCTCTTACAAGAGAGTTTAGAAAATGTTTCACACATATTAATTGTTAATGTGAGACTTAAATTTAAAATTTAAAAGCTGAGATCTTGGCAACATGCAATTTTGTATATAAAGGATAATATTTGCTATGTACTACCAACTGGACTCAAGGAAACACACACAAAAAATGTTACCAAGAGAATTAGGACCAAAATAAAATAAATTTGTTAAAACAACCTTAAATGAAAGAGATAAATATAGTTAAAAAATTCAGATTCAATATTTGTTTATAAATATCTATTATATATAATATAGTAATATATATGTAAATTATATATAATTTGTGTCATGCACAAAGACAAAAATAATAAAACAATATAAAATATAGGAAATACTAAACATATACTTGGTTTTTAGTTAAAATAGAAACCAAAAGAATGGAGAAAGCTCTAATAAGAAATCCAATTATCCTAGGAAGATACCAAAACCAATGGGAGAGAGAGAGAGAGCCATGTTTTTCTGACTGTATGACTACACCTGCCTGGAATGGAAGTTCAGTAATGCTGACCTTGTAAGGTGGGATAGAGAGGAGAGAGCCATGGTTCAACTGACAGATTCTCACTGTCCCTACATAGTATCAGTGGATTTTTTAGAATATATATTTCTTCATTTGTGGTATTCTCTAATGACAATTTTCAGTTATTTTAAATGGTTGGTTTTTCAATACTGAGCAGATATGCTTATTTTATTCCACAGAGCATCTCACAATACCACCCAGAATGGGGGATTACCATATAAAATTTGAAAACAGTTAAAAATACTATTGTATGAAAAATATTTCTAAAAGTCTCTCTCATTTCTCTCTCCCCCGCCCCAACCTCCTTCTAAGGCGCAGTGATTGGGAACACTGCAGTTTGCCTCCATCACTCATACCATCACTGCTTATTTGTAGAGTGGAACACCTGAAAAGACTATATATACTACAATCCAGGGCCCTGCTCCCAAAGCAAGAATGTCATTCATAGAGAATTATGCAACTGTGTCTGCCCACGAATTCAGAACCATTGCTCAGAGATTTTGCCCAGGGTGAAAGGCAGACAAAGAAAAAACAAAAACAAAAACAAAAACTCTGAAAGCTTTGAAAGTTTCCAAAAGAAATAGATTTCATTAAATTACTAAAACTGAGTTTTAAAAAGTTCAAACATAAGGGTGCCCTCAAAAACAATGGGAAATTGTTGATAGCTAACTAAGAGAAGGGTGGTAACTTCATGAAATATACAAGTTAACAATGGTCCAGTAGTTTGCCTGAAAGAATTATGAAGAGATTGCTGAGAAAAAGCCTTTTTGCAGAAAACAAAAATCTTACCTCAAGAGCTGCTCCTGCAAAAGAATCTATATTTAACTGACATTAAACTAATAATAAAGAAAACAACCTGCTCACAAAGAAAACCCAGACCCATATGGCTTCCCTGGTGATTCCACCAATCATTTAAAAAAGAATTAATACCAATACTTAACAAATTATTCCAAGAAAAATAGAGGAACATGTTCCAGAAAATTTTATGAGGTCAGTAGTAAGTTGACATCAAATCCACACAAACACACACAAAACTCAACAAGTAAACAAAATAAAAACTGTAGAGCAATATGTTTTATGAATGCCCACGAAAAAGTTCTCAGCAAAATACTAGCAATATAGAAAAAGGATTCTGAACCATAACCAAGAGGAAATTATTCCTAGAATTGGAAATTGGTTTAATATCTTAAAATCAGTTAATATAATAAATGATAGCAAATAATTAAAGGAAAAAATATATGATCATTTTAATAGAGGTAGAAAAAGTATTGACAAAGTCCAGCAATTCTTTATTATAACGATAACTGAACAAAGTATGTAACGAAGATAAATTCCTCAACCTGTTAAAGAACTTCTAGGACAATCCCACACAGACATCAAACTTGAGGATGAAGGACTGAATTCTTTCCCCATCTTAACCATCCACTAACATACAGTTTATGGGTAAATTGTATATTTGGTTTGATAAAATTTTGTTTTATGTTATTATTATTTGATACTATTTTTATCTCTAGAATTTCTCAAAATATACTTTAGATTTATTGGCACTGCATTTTTCATAGAATGAACATAGGTGTATATATGTGATCTTTGCCATTCCCAAGGTAATTTTTTTCGTATTTGCCATTTTCTTAGATATTTACTGTTTTATTAAGAACATCATATCTGCTCATGTTTTATAGGCTTCTAAACATGTACACTTTCTATTTTCTTTTTGCTTTCTATTCATTGTTGTATTGCCATTACTATGATTTTGAAAGGACATACAGTTTTATTTTAGCTACCATTGGAGTAGGGCTTTTATTAAATTTCCAAATTTATTGATGATATATAACACTACCATTACAATTTCTAATACAATTGACTTCCTTAAATAATATAATGTATAATAATAATACCTTAAATTTTGAGTCATTTTGTGGTCTATGAAATCATTGCTTCTGTACATGTGCCACTATATTTTTAAATTTTTATTTTCTGTTACTTTTTGAGGGCAGAGTGCAATATAATTCATCACGTCAAACACGTTTATGTTACTTAAATTTCTTAATTGTGTGCACTCTATATTTTTGTCCATCAAATATACAAAAAATACAGTTCTAATATTCTGTTATCATTTATCATTTGATCATAATATATTTTTAAATCATTGAATTCAAAGATTTAAAATTATAATTGTTATTAATATTGATTGGAATTAGTCTTTCATAAATGCATACTGAATTACAAAATTCCTATATTCATGCATATGTGAATATGTAACTATACGACTTTAGTACTGACCATTGTCATTCAATGCCAGATCAGAGCAAAACAAAATGTCTCCTTGTAACTAATTCCACTCCCATGAGCATTTTTTCCCATCTAATATATTTCTTCTTTAAGAGAGTAGAATGAATATCAAAAGTACTGGTGATTATGACTAAATGTCATTACTTTTCAATTCAGTTTTACTTGTCTTGACACTGAACAGCAGAACTATCTGTTCTGTAATGCACTTCACCTATTTTTACCCTTCTCTTTTTGCACTTATTTACATCCCTTCCTTTTCCTTTCCTTTCCTTTCAATGGTAACGTGAAAGATATTGAAATACGACTCAAGTAATCATATTTTTCTCAATTCTTATTTTAAGTATCTAGTTGAGGAGGCTGCTAACATCAGGATTCAGCAGAAATAATTGCTCAGAAAATATAAAAAAAACAGACTCGCTTTCACTCACACATGTCTCTGATGGAATTAAATCATAGAGTATACACACAAAGTTGAAAATAATACAAATTGTACCCACAACAAGGCAAGTATATCACCTCAGAAGGTTACCAAAAATTACTTTAGCTTTATTTTGCACAAAAGACAGACTTAAATAAAATTATCATTATGTCGTTTTTTTTTTTAATTTTTTTCAATGATAGTCCCATTTTGACCAGTTTTGCCATAGCTTGGCTACCTAAAATGGTTTTCTTTCTGGATCTTTTTCTTTCTCCTCTCCTTCTCCTTTCTCTCCTCCTCCTCCTTCTTTCTCTTCCTGCTTCTCCTCCTCTTCCTCCTTCTTCTTCTCAGAAGATTACTTTTGAAAATACCTTTTCAAATACCTTGTGCTGATTTGTGACTTATTGTGCATCTCAGCTCCCAGACCAATGATAGTTTCATTGTTTAAGGTTTCTTGGACCATTTTGGTCGAGGAGAAATATAATTTGCCTATATAAATTTATAAATTTGTAATTTGTCTATATTTTCTATAGTATAATAGGAACATGTTTTTACTTTTGTTTGGTCTAATAAGTGACAAACTGATATAAATGTGAGAAGGAATTACTAAATGCAGAGTTCACGTTAATAATGAGTATATGTTTTTCCAGAGTCTTTTAAAGTAACTAGTTCTGTTATACAGTGAAAACACTCTTGTTATTGAATGTTAATATATAGGCAATCAGGCTAAGGAACTTATGGTTAATAGTGAGCATTTAGGAATAACATCACCAATACCAAAATAAAAAATGTCTCGTTGAATGAGAAAAAGGGACATCAAATGAAGATTTACTATAATGATTTGGCCATTAAAATGGGACTAAACACTTTACCAGTGAAATTGCTTTGAGAGTTTCAATACTATCAAAATAAATTTTTCATTTGTACTCTTCTCCTGCCCAAATGTTTTGGAGCTTTCAAATATGTCTAACATCATTGAAAATGATCAAAGACAATTGATTTTGAAACATCTATTTCCAATGAAAAGGATCAAATATATTTTAATATTACAGCTCTTGACTCCTTACACATCCTTATATAAAATGTAAACATTATTATTTAATAGTGCATAACAGATTTTGTGACCCAAGCAATATATATATATCCAATATGACACATATTTAAAAAATTACATTTTATTTTATCATGAAAAAAAATCATACACTTGCATAATTTTTCATCTTGCTCTCCTTATGATAAAAATAATTGAATTTAGAAACAGAACTGAAGGTACAAAATAAATATAGCAAATGACTTAATAAGCTGCCTCTGTGCTGTTCCAGAAGTATAATCAGTAGACATTATAAAATGTCAGTTTTTTGTCTATAGTAAATATAATTTACACAGCAGAAAAGAGTGATTAGAGTCAGATCACTGAGAGGCTAATGAAAAAAGCCATCGGCACAGATGTGGGTTGTTCATTTTGCAAAAGGCACAGAAATGACAAGTTTTGAAGATGTTTTACATGCCCTGAAACTCATCACAGACATGTTCAATCATGCTCTGAGATACAGAGCAATCTAATCATTTTTATATTAAACAATTCAAACTCTATGGATTGCAGTTCACATTTTCAAAGGCATTAACTAGAGTCATTCATGGCTTGAAAGTTAAAGTATGTTTCATAAATTGGATTATAAGAAACATTAACAAAAGAGGGCCCTAACAAAATATAACAGCATAGAGGGATGAGACTTGGCAGGAACAATAAACCAAGATCAAATTGCAAAACGAGATTGCAACAGCAAAATAAGTAGATCTGATAGGCTGTTGAAAATAAGAGTACACATATTGGTTTTGAAAATGATGTCCTCTAATAACAATTAAAGGAGGTATTTGAAAAGTTTCATGTTTTTTTTGTACTCTAGTTAATGAGATTGTAGAACTGAAAACATTGCCAATGGCTAAGGAAGAGAGAATAAAAAAGAAAATTATACTTCTTTAGCATCTCTTGGTAAATGAGTGTTATTGCTTATTCAAGTAAAACTATACATGAGGGAAAGCAGGGAAAAGCAGAATTATCTAAGAAAAGACTTGGAAGGACACTTAAAAGAAACTAGGAAAGTAAGAAAAAGGTGAGGTTAACCATTACAATTCTTAGTTCCTAAATAAATGTTTATCCATTTTATAACATTTTTTTCTAGTTAGTAAATAAATCTGTGTAATATACTGTGGACTACTCAGAGTATTTAAAATTCATTGAAGTGTTTAATATTTTGGGAGAAAAATTAAGCATCAAGAATAACTTTGAATAGAGTATTTTTAACATTAATCAATAATGTAACTATTTGCAGCAACATGTTTTCTTAAGATAAATATGTGTGCATAATTCTTGATTAGAGTTCTATTTTTTATGTGGAAAGTAAAATATAACTTTTGGAATTGTTCTAAAGATATGTTAAAGGAATAATCCAAGAGACAAAAGTAAACTGATTTACATCATTATGATAAAAAATCAAACAAAAATGCAGCATTAGCAATAACAAAAGCAAAGTAAGAGTGAAAGTAAAGAGATCATTTCAATTTGCTGGATAGTAAGCCATTATCAACAAATGCATTGTTCTAATAAAGAGAATGGGAAATTGAAATATATAATGCCATTTGTTCTGAACAGACTCGGAAGTATTCAGAAAAAGTGGTAAAGAGAAAAATAAAACCGCACTACATTTTCCATGATAAACATTTTCTTAAAAATTAAAAGTGCACAAGAGAATGGCTGAAAAAACTATGCTAACTCTTACACCTGTGCCATTTAATATACCAAAGCCTCAATATTCACATCAGCAAAAAATAAAAATAACTTATTAATTATTTATCTATATAAGCTAAATTTTACTTTGTGGCATACAGTTTCATGAATTTTAAAATATGCAAAAAGTCATATATCTATAACCATAAAGTTCCCTCATGCTGCTTCTTTTAGTCAACTTCTCTCCTCTAGCAACCACTTAAGTGTCTCACCAAGAAAGTCACAGAAATGAAAATATACACTAGGTTGCCTCTGGCTCTTTTTACTTAACAAAAACGCATCTGAGAGGACTTTATGATCTTGTGTATATCAAGAGTTCATTCATTTGCTGAACAGCATGGCTGTGCCACAGGATTCTTGTCTGTATGGAGCCATTTACTGGATAAAGACTGTTGGGATTGATTCCAGATTCTGATGATTATTAGTCAAAATGCTACATTTCTATACAGGTTTTGCACAAACTTAAGTTTTTATTTCCCTTAGGCACTAGGAATGGAACTGCTGAGCCAGATAAGTGCATGATTAGTTATATAAAACTTACATATACTTTCAAAAGTGGCTGAGTTGTGCATTCCCATCAGCAGTGTATGTGACTGCCAGCTATTCAGCATCCTGGTGGCACTTGGTATCGCCAGGTTCTGCTTTTTGTTTTTCTAATTGCAGCCATTCTGTTAAGTGTGTATCAGGTAGAGGTATGTCACTTGGATTTTAATTTGTACTTTCCTGTTGACAGGAGTTCATTTATTTGAGGACAGAACTTATCAGGGAAGTTTAAATGATCACAATTCTATGGTGAAATATGGGTTCAAATATTCTGGCTATATATTATTGGTTTGTTTTACGATAATTGCACATATATCAATAAATAGACATAATGGGCTAAAATATTTGTAAATCATATATCTAACAAAGACATCTGACACAGAACATATAATTAATATAATATATAATCTAATTTAATATCATATGTAATATGTATAGTGCTCCTTCTCCCACATTTTAAAAGTTGGAAATATTATTTATCTGAGGACAATTTTCTTTTATAATAAAAACATTTAATGCTATAAATTTCTATTTAATTTTTATTTTTATCACATTCCATTAATTTCAGTATTTTGCATTTTCACTTCATTCAAATAAAATATTTTAAATTCCCTTTGGCCTTCATTTTGAACATGAGTTAATTTGGATTATGGGTATTTTATTGATACATAAAATTGTACACATTTATATAAACTGTACATATTTATAAAGTGTCACACACAGTCTGATGTTTCAAAGAATGTATACATTGTATACAAATCAAATCAAGGTGTTTAATAATACCCATCACCTCATACATTTAACATTACTTTGACTTATGTGTTTAATCACCAGATTTGGGGATTTTCCAGTTTTTTTTTTTTTTTTTGTTATCAATTTCTGTTTTAGTTCTCTTGTGGGCCAGGAAAATACTTAATAAGAAGTACCAAGTAGCAGCTGAAAGTTGTAATGCAAATAGTGGGAAGAAGAAAGTTAATTTGAATGTTTCTGTGAGTTGGTGTACAGGAAACACAAGAAAAAGCAGTTGAGTTATTTTGGAATTTTTTTTTTTTTTGTTATTTTGAATTTACATTATCTAAAATCTCTTTCCTGTACTTTTACATTGCTAAAATTGCTACAATACTTGATCAGGAAGCTTTCTGCATCCATAAGAATAAACATTTAGGTAATTGAGTACCTCTGTGTAAAGCACAGTTTCTCCACTTCAATACTATTGACATTTGGGCCAGACAATTGTTTGTTGTGTGAGGTTGTCTCATTCAATGAAAGACATTAGACAGCATCCCTGGCCTTTTCTCATTAGATGCCAGTAACACCCCCTCCCATTTGTGCCAACTAAAAATGTTTCTAGACATTGCCAAATGTCCTCTGAGGGCAGAATCACACCTTTAAGAATGAATTATGTAAAGCAATTTAGTCTATAAATAAGATTTTTTATGGATCGTGAGACAGAAAATTAACAAGGATATTCATGATTTGAATTCAGCTCCGGATCAAATGGACCTGATTTGATCAGGAGCTACACAACTCCTGTTATACAACTCTCCACTCCAAATCAACACAACTCTCCACTCCAAATCAACAGAATGTACAGTTTTCTCAGTGTCCTGCCACATGACACTTTTCTAAAATTGACCACATCATTGTAAGTAAAATACTCCTCAGCAAATGGAAAAGAACTGAAATCATAACAATCAGTCTTTTAGACCAACATTGTAATCAAATTAGAACTCAGGATTAAGAAACTCACTCAAAACCACACAATTGCATTGAAAGTAAACAACCTGCTCTTGAATAGCTCCTGGGTAAATAAAGAAATTAAGGCAGAAATCAAGAAGTTCTTTGCAATCAATGAGAACAAAGAGACAATGTAACAGATTCTCTTGGACACAGCTAAAACAGTGTAAAGAGGGAAATTTATAGCATTAAATGTCACATCAGAAAGCTTGAAAGATCTCAAATCAACACTCCTAACATCACAATTAAAAGAGCTACAGAGGCAAGAATAAACTAACCCAAAAGCTAGTAAAAGATAATAACTAAGATCAGAGAAGAATTGAAGGAGTTAGAGACATAAAAAACTCTGCAAAAAAGTCAATAAATCCAGAAATTGTTTTGTAAAAAAGTTAAAACATAGATAGACTGCTAGCTCATGTAATAAAAGAGAGAGGAGTCAAATAGACACAATAAAAATAATAAAGGGGATCTCACTACTGACCTCACAGAAATACGAACTACCATCAGAGAGTACTATAAACACGTCTATGTAAATAAACTAGAAAATCTAGAAGAAACAGATCAATTCCTGGATGCACCTCACTGTCAAGACTAAACTGAAAAGATGTCAAATCTCTGAATAGACCAATAACAAGTTCTAAAATTGAGGCAGTAATTAATAGCCTACCAACCAAAAAGGAAAAAAAAAAAAAAAAGCCCAGGAGCAGATAGATTCACATCTAAATTCTACCAGAAATACAAAGAGGAGCTGATACCATTCCTTCTGAAACTCTTCCAAATAATTGAAAAGGAGGGACTCCTCCCTAACTAATTTTATGAAGCCAGCATCTTCCTGATAACAAAACTGGAAAGAGACACATACACAAAAAAAGAAAACTTCAGGCCAATATCTCTGATGAACATCGATGCAAAAATCCTCAATAAAATACTGGCAAATTGAATCCAGCAGCACATCAAAAACCTTAATCACCACAATCAAGTCAGCTTCATCCCTGGGATGCAAGGCTCATTCAACCTACACAAATCAATAAATGTAATACCTCACATAAGCAAAACCAAGGACAAACACCACATGATTATCTCAGTAGATGCAGAAAAGGTCTTTGATAAAATTCAACATCCCCTCATGTTAAAAAGTCTCACTAAACTAGGTATTCATGGAACATATCTCAAAATAATAAGAACTATTTATGACAAACCCACAACTATTTATGACAAATGCTCCCAGATTTTGCCTACTTAACATAATATTAATAATTTAATATAATGTAATATATTAAATATAATATAATATTTAATATTATATTAAATAGGCAAAAGCTGGAAGTATTCCCTTTGAAAACCAGCACAAGACAAGGATGCTTGCTCTCACCACTCCTATTCAACATAGGATGGAAGTTCTAGCCAGGGCAATCAGGCAAGAGAAAGATATAAAGGTATTCAAATAGGAAGAGAGGAAGTCAAATTGTCTCTTTTTGCAGATGACATAATTTTATATTTAGAAAACCCCATCATTTCAGCTCCAAAACTCCTTAAGCTGATAAGCAATGTCAGCAGTCTCAGAATATGAAATTTATGTGCAAAAATTACTAACATTCCTTTACACCAACAATAGACAAGCAGAGAGTCAAATCATGAATGAACTCCCATCCATAATCAGCACAAAGAGAATAAAATATCTTGGAATACAGCAAACAAGGAATGTGAAGAAGCTCTTCAAGAAGAAGTACAAACCACTGCTCAAGGAAATAAGAGAGGGCATCACCAACAACAGCAACAAAATTCCGTCATAATGGATAGGAAGAATCAACATTGTGAAAATGGCCATACTGCCCAAAGTAATTTACAGATTCAGTGTTACTCCCATCAAACTACCATTGATATTCTTCACAGAATTAGAAAAAAAAAACTATTTTAAATTATATATGAAATCAAAGAAGATTCTGTATAGCCAAGGAAATCATAAACAAAAATAACAAAGCTGGAGGCATTATGCTATGTGACTTCAAACTAAACTGCAAGGCCACAGTAACCAAAACAGAATGGTCCTGGTACCAAAACAGATCTATAGACTAATGTAGCAGAACAGAGGCCTCAGAAATAACACCACACATCTACAACAATCTGATCTTTGACAAACTTGACAACAACAAGCAATGGAGAAAGGATCTCCTATTCAGTAAATGGTGCTGGGAAAACTGGCTAGCCATATGCAGAAAACTGAAACTGGACTTCTTCTTTACACTTTATATAAAAATTAACTCAAGATGGATTCAATACTTACATTTAAAACCCAAAACCACAAAAATCCTAGAAGAAAACCTAGGCAATATCATTCAGGACATAGGCATGGGAAAAGACCACATTACAAAAATGCCAAAAGCAATTACAACAAAAGTCAAAATTGACAAATGAGATCTAGTTAAATGAAAAGAGCTTCTTTCTTCATAACAAAAGTAACTAGCATCAGAGTGAACAGGCAAACTACAGAATAGGAAAAAATTTCTGCTATCTACCCATTTGACAAAGGTCTAACATCCAGAATTTACAAGGACTTAAACAAATTTACAAGAAAAAAATAAAAAAAATCCTGGCCAAAAAGTGGGCAAAAGATATGAACAGACACTTATTAAAAGAAGACATTTATGTGGTCAACAAACATGAAAACCAGCTTACCACCAGTGATCATCAGAGAAACGCAAATCAAAACCACAGTGAGATACTGTATCACACCAGTCAGAATGGTGATTATTAAAAAGTCAGGAAACAATAGATTCTGGTGAGGCTGTGTAGATATACGAATGCTTCTACACAGTTGGTGGAAATGCACAGTTAGTTCAACCCTTGTGGAAGACAGTAAGGCAATTCCTCAAGGATCTAGAACCAGAAATACTATTTGACACAGCAATCCCATTATAAGGTATATACTAGGGCATATAGGAATATAAATCATTCTACTATAAAAACACATACACAGGTATGTTTATTGCAGTACTTTTAAAATAGCAAAGACATGGAAGCAACCCAAAGGCACATTAATGACAAACTGGATAAAGGAAATGTACAACATGGAGTACTATGCTGCCATAAAAATGAATGAGATTATGTCATTTGCAGGGACATGGATGAAGCAGGAAGCCATTATCCTTAGCAAACTAACACAGGAACAGAAAAATCAAACACTGCATGTTCTCACTCATAAGTGGGAGTTGAACAATGAGAATAGACTCAGAGAGGGAAACAACACACACCAGGGCCGGGTGGGTGGTGGGGGGAGGGGAAGAAACTTAAAGGGCAGATCAATAGGCACAGCAAACTACCATGGCACACATATAGCTATGTAACAAACCTGCAAACTCTGCACATGCATCCTCATTTTTTTGTTTCTTGTTTTTGAGTAGAAACTTTATCAAAAAGACTTCTTTTTTAAACTGAAAGACAAATATTACATTACCAACTTTTGCTACTGAAGAAGAGAATCAAAAGAAAATCTCAAATTTCAATTTGTGTAATGATTGTTGAATATAAATAAGTGCATTGGTATATTATTATTAAAAAGTAAAAATATATTACAAATTTTTATACAACAAACATTACATTTCCCAATTTTATATCTTTTTGGTATTGATCGTATGTGATCACATAATTGAAAGGACCACATATTTCAAAGTGTCCTCACAAGTGTATTTAATCTAGATAGAGGGTATAGTATAGCAGAAGAAAGAAGAAACAGGCAAGCGTCAGGCCTAAAGAGTCTTCAATATGATGCTCCCTGATTTCTTTTTTTTTTTTTTAATTTTTTATTGCATTTTAGGTTTTGGGGAACATGTGCAGAACCTGCAAGACAGTTGCATAGGTACACACATGGCAGTGTGTTTTGCTTCCTTTCTCCCCTTCACCTATTTGGCGTTTCTCCCCAGGCTATCCGTCCCCAGCTCCTCCCCACCCCCTACTGGCCCTCCCCTTTTCCCTCCAATAGACCCCAGTGATTAGTATTCCCCTCCCTGGGTCCATGTGTTCTCGTTTTTCATCACCTGCCTATGAGTGAGAATATGCGGTATTTCATTTTCTATTCTTGTGTCAGTTTGCTGAGAATAATGTTCTCCAGATTCATCCATGTCCCTACAAATGACACAAACTCATCATTTCTGATTGCTGCATAATATTGCATGGTGGATATGTGCCACATTTTCCCAATCCAGTCTATCATCAGTGGGCATTTGGGTTGATTCCAGGTCTTTGCTATTGTAAACAGTGCTGCAATGAACATTGGTGTACATGTGTCCTTATAGTAGAACGATTTATAATCCTTTGGATATATACCCAGTAATGGGATTGCTGGGTCAAATGGAATTTCTATTTCTAAGGCCTTGAGGAATGGTCACACTGTCTTCCACAATGGTTGAACTAATTTACACTCCCACCAATAGTGTAAAAGTGTTCCTTTTTCTCCACATCCTCTCCAGCATCTGTTGTCTCCAGATTTTTTAATGATCGCCATTCAAACTGGCGTGAGATGGTATCTCAGTGTGGTTTTGATTTGCATCTCTCTGATGACCAGTGATGATGAGCATTTTTTCATATGATTGTTGGCCTCATATATGTCTTCTTTCATAAAGTGTCTGTTCATATCCTTTGCCCATTTTTGAATGGGCTTGTTTTTTTCCTGTAAATCTGTTTGAGTTCTTTGTAAATTCTGGATATCAGCCCTTTGTCAGATGGGTAAACTGCAAAAATTTTTTCCCATTCTGTTGGTTGCCAAATTCAACAGCCCTTTATGCTAACAACCCTCAATAAACTCGGTATCGATGGAATGTATCTCAAAGTAATAAAAGCTATTTACGACAAACCAACAGCCAATATCATACTGAATGGGCAAAAATGGAAGCATTCCCTTTGAAATCCGGTACTAGACAAAGATGCCCTCTTTCCCCACTCCTATTCAATATAGTACTGGAAGTTCTAGCCAGAGCAATCAGGCAAGAAAAAGAAATAAAAGGTATTCAAATAGGAAAGGAGGAAGCCAAATTGTCTCTATTTGCAGACGACATGATAGTATACCTAGAAGACCCCATCGCCTCAGCCCAAAAACTCCTGAAACTGATAAGCAACTTCGGCAAACTCTCAGGATGCTCCCAGATTTCTTTCTCTGTTGCAGAGTGATATGATTTGACTCTGTGTCCCCACTAAAATCTTCTCTCTTGCTGTTCTCTGGACAGTGAGTTCTCATAAGAGCTGATGATTTTAAAGTGTGACACTTTGCACCCCCCATTTTCTCTCTCCTGCTGCTGTGTAGGATATACCTTTCTTCCCATTCATCTTCCACTATGACTGTAAGTTTTCTGAGGCCTCCCCATCTATGAGGAACTGTGAGTCAATTAAAACCTTTTTTTTAAAATAAATTACCTAGTATCAGGTAGGTCTTTATAGCAGCTTGAAAATGTATTAAAACAGAATATTGAAACTGGAAGTGGGGTACCCCAAAACCTAAAATGCAATAAAAATTGAAAAAAAAAGGATACCTGAAAATGTGGAAGTGGCTTTGGAACTGGACAATGGGCAGGGGTTGGAACAGTTTGGTGGGCTCAGAAGAAGATAAAAAGATGTGAGAAAGATTGGAACTTCCTAGAGAGTTGTTAATAGATTTTGACCAAAATGATCATGGTGATATGGATAATGAAATCCAGGCTGAGGTGGTCACAGATGGATATTAGGAACTTATTGGAAACTGGAGCAAGGATTACACTTACTGTGCTTTAGCAAAGAAACTAATGGCAAATTTCCCCACCGTAGAGATCAATGGAAGTTTAAACTTGAAAGAGAAGATTTAGGGGAGCTGGCAGAAGAAATTTCCAAGCAGCAAAGCACTCAAGAGGTGACCTGGCTTTTCATAAAAGCATACAGTCATATGCATTCACAAAGTGAAGATCCAAAATTGAAACTTATGTTTTAAAGGGAAAAAGAACCTGAGTTTGGAAATTCTCAGCCTGACCATGTTGTATTAAAAAACAATCAAATACCAACATATTTTCGAGGGAGAAATTCAATCTAGCTGCAAAAGTGTGCACAAGTAATGAGGAGCTGAATGGTAATTGCCAAGATAATGGTCGAAAATATTTCCAGCATTTCAGAATCCTTCACAGCAGCCGTCACAGGCTCAGAAACCTAGGAGAGAGAAATGGATTTATGGGCCAAGCCCAGGGTCCCCACTGCTCTGTACAGCCTCAAGACATGGCATCCTGCATCCAAGCCTCTCCAACTCCAGCTTTGGCTAAAAGGGTCTGACATACAGCTCAGGTTATTGTTTCAGAGGGGACAAGCCCCAGGCCGTGGCAGCTTTCAAAAGGTCTTGGGCTTTTGGGTGTGCAGAAGACAAGAGTTAAGCTCTGTAAGCCTTCACCTAGATTATGGAGGATGTATGGAGATTCCTGGATGTACAGGCAGAAGTCTGCTGCAGTGACAGTGGTTTCATGGAGAACTTCTGTTAGTGCAATGCAGAGGGGAAATGTGGGGTTGAAGCCCCCACACACAGTACCCACAGGGCACTGCCTAGTGGAGCTTTTGAGAAGAGGGATACCATACTCCAGATCCCAGAATGTTAGATCTACCAGCACCTAGGAAAGCTACAGGCAATCGATGCCAGCCCTTGAAAGCAGCCATGGGGACTATAACCTGAAGGTTATAGCCACAGAGGCAGAGCTGCCCAAGACCTTGGGTGTCCACATCTTGCATCAATGTGCCCTGGATATGAGGCACGGAGTCAAAGATTATTTTAGAGCTTTAAGATTTAATGACTGCCCTGTTGGGTTTTGGAATTACATGGAGCCTGTAGTCCCTTTGTTTTGTCTAATTTCTCCCTTTTGGAATAGAAACATTTATCCAATATCAGTGCCTGCATTGTATCTTGGAGATAAATACATGTTTTTATTTTACAGGCTCATAGGCATGAGGGACTTGCCTTCTCTCTGATGAGTCTTTAGACTTGGACTTTTAAGTTAATAAAATAAGACTTTGGGGGACTGTTGAGAAGGCATGATGGGTTTTGAAATATGAAAAGGACATGAGATTTGGGAAGAGAAGAGGCAGAATGATGTGGTTTGACTCTGTGTTCCTTCTGAAATCTCATGTTGAATTGTAATCCCCATGTGTCAGAGGAGCAGCTTAGTAGGAAATGATTGGATCATGGGGGCAGATTTTTTTCCTTGCTGTTCTTGTGATGGAGTCAGCTCTCATGAAAGCTGATGGTTTTAAAGTGTGGTACTTTACCCCTCACTCTCTCTGTCTCTCCAGCTGCCTGGTAAGACATGTCTTGCTTCCCCTTCACATTTTGCTGTAATTTTAAGTTCCCCAGCCACCTGGAACTGTGAGTCATTTAAACCTCTCTTTTTTCAGTTACAGGTAGTATTTTATAGCAGTATAAAAAAGGACAAACACACAGAGAATGTGCTTTGTCTCTGAATCTGAACACCCATTGTCTTAGAGAGGAATCTTAGATGCAGGGAACTGGAGCAAGATTCCAGGAGGGTCTTCTATACCCCACTGGTCACATAACTTAAGGCGGTTGTGTAATCAGTTATGGAGATTTTAATGGCATCATTTCATAAATCACTAAACAATATAAGCCAGCTATTCTATTTTCCAACTTTAGCCAGCACATTACACATCTCTAGCCAGCACATCTTGTTTGTATATTGACTAGATTTTGAGGCATTCCTAGAAATCAGTAAAGAGCTATACCTATCCACCTGTAAGATAACTATTCTATACATTCCCTCGAAGAATAAGCAAACAAAGCATACTTTTTTCAAGTCTTCCAAAATTTATATATTTCTCTGATTGACTTTAGCCAATCTTTTTCTTTCTTTCTTTTTTTTTTTTGCAACCATTGTTTTAGGCATGATTCTTCTAACACAGTTACCTAATTACCATATCACACATTTAACCTTGTTTTTGTTCTTTAGCTTTTTAAAAACATTATACAAGGCAACTATTTAAGGTAGAAATTAATTAATTTTATGCAGTTGTGCAACTATCAACATAGGATAGTTCTAGAACATTTTCATTCCCCAAAGGATTCCTCATGCTCATTTGCAGTCAATCCCTGCTCCCTCTCTTGATCACAGACAGTCACTAATCTGCTTTCTTTAGATATATAGTTTTGCTCTTTAAAGATATTTTGTATATATAGAATTATATGTTATATTTTGGGTCTGAATTCTCTCACCATGATACTTCAGGGATTCATCCATGTTGTTCCATGTATTAGTAAGTCATTCTCTCTGCTGCTGAGTGCATTTTCATTGTATGAACATAGCACATTTCCTATATCTTTCCCAGCAGATGAACAATGGCTTGTTTTTAATTTTTGTTTACTATTAATAAGGTAGCTATTAATAATGGTGTGTGTGTCTTTGAACATATGTTTCCATTCCTTTGGATGAATATCTAGCAGCATAATTTCAGTGTTTTAATGTAAATATATGTTTAACTTATTAAGAAACTGTAATTGATGTTTATCGGTTTTGTTTGCCCTCCCCTAAGGACTAATGATATTGAATATCATTTAACCTGCTTGCTATTTGGTATTTTCAATAATCTATTTAAATTTGTATTTTGAATTTTATATATAAAATATGAAATTAAAAAAATTATTTTTATTGTGCTATTGTTGACTTATAAGACAATTTTTTACTATTTTATATTTAAATTCTTTATCAGATCCATCTTCAAAAACTGTTTTTCTTTCAGCTGGGTCTTGCCTTTTATTTTTCTTAGTGATACATTTTGAACACCAAAATACTTTTATTTTGGTGAAATAAATTAATGATTTTTTATTTATTATTTTATCCAAGGGCCATTTACCAACTCAAAGTCACAAAGATTTTTCACCTTTGTGAAAAGACACACAAAGTTTCATCCTAAAGGTTTTATAGGTTCAGCCTTCACAATTAATTCCATAATCCATTTCAAGTTAATTTTTTATGGTATCCACTAAGTAATGAGATTCTGGTATCGTTTTGTTTGTTTTGCATAAGGGTATGCAATTGCCCCAGCAATAGTTGTTGAAAAGACCATCCAATCCCTATTACTTTCACACACTTTTCCTAAATCAATTGATCCTATGTGTTTACTTATCTCTATAGTCTCTGACATGGTCTGGCTATGTCCCTACCCAAATTTCACCATTAGTTATAATAATCTCTACTTGTCAAGTATGGGGCCAGGTGGAGATAATTGAATCATGGGAGCAGTTTTCCCAAAACTGTTCACGTGGTAGTGAACAAGTCTCACAAGATCTGATGGTTTTATAAATGAAAGTACCCCTGCACATGCTCTCTTGTGCCTGCCACCATGTAAGATGTGACATTGCTCCTCCTTGCCTTCTGCCATGATCATGAGGCCTTCCTAGCCATATGGAACTGTGAGTCAATTAAACCTTTTTCCTTTTTAAATTACCCAGTGTTGGTTATGTCTTTATTAGCAGTGTGAGAGAAGACTAATACAGTCTATTGTGTTCTATAGATCTTTGGGTCTATCTTTATGCTAATACTACCTTAACTTGTTTATTATAGCTTCTTAAGAGTAAGTTTTAAAATCAGGTAGTATAAATCTTTTAATCTTGTTCTATTATTTGAAAACTGTATCTATTATTTTAAACACTGTTGCCATGCAGTGAGTACAATGAAATGTCTGATCATTTAATACATGTACAGATACAGTATATGTGCACTGGCAGAACTGTTATGCATTGACTTATATCTAATAAAATAATGGCTATTTTACCAAAAAAAGTTTAAAATGAATCAATAAAAAGTAGTTATTGTATCATTAGCCATAGAGGAATGCAAATTAAAACCACAATGAGATATCTCTGCATATTAGAATGACTAAAGTAAAAAATAATAAAAACAACATACACTGGTGAAAGTGCAGATAAATTTAATTACTCATACATTGATGATGGAGATGCAACATGATATAGTCATTCTGAAAGGAAGTTTGGCAGTTGCTTACAAAGCTAAACATATACTTACCATCTGGCTCAACAATTGCACTTTTGCGAATTGATGCTAAAGAAATTAGAATTTGTATTCACACGAAAATCTATGCCCATAGAATCTCTATTTCTAAGAGTCAAAATGGGAACATCACAGATGTCTTTAACAGATGATGGTTCAATAAACTATGATCAGATATACTATGAAACACTACTCATCAATAAAAAGGAATGGACTAAGGATACACATATAATTTAGATAACTCTCAAAAGAATTATCCTGGGTGAAAAGAAAAAAAAAACTCAAATGTTTATATACTATACAAATATATTTCTATAATTGTTTTACCTATCAAAATTATAGGAAAGGAGATTAGTAGTCCTCAATGGTTAAGGAATGAGTGGGGAGGGAGGAAGACAGGTAGCTGGGTTATAAAATGAGAGTCTGATGGATCCTCGTCATTAAGCTGTTCTGTGTCTGAATCATCTTAGTGGTCACATGAATCTCCGTAAGTGATAAAATTACATAGAAACAACTATACACACATGAGTGTCTATAGCACTGGTGAACTCTTAATAATATCAGTGGATTGTATCGTTTCCTGATGTGGCTTTATGGCCTAGTTTTGATTTTACCACTGGGGAAACTGAGTGAAAGGAATATAGGACCTCTCTGTATTATTTATTACAACTGCATGTCTATATATGATTATCAAAATATTTAAAAATAATGAAAACTTTAAAGTGTATTGAACACTGATATCCTTGGCAATTTTGTAATCTCTAGAGCTATAAATGAGTGGGTTCACAGTCTAATTATTCCTGATGTGTAAAGAAGAGCTGATATTACTTCTAATAAAACTATTCCAAAAAAATGAGGAAGAGGGAATTCTTTCTAATCCATTCGATGAGGACAGGGTTATTCTGATACCAAAACCTGGCAGAGTCAGAACAAACAAGGAAAACTTCAAGCCAGTATCCCTTGATGAACATAGATGCAAAAGTTCTCAACCAAACACTAGCAAAATGAATTCAGCAACACATCAAAAAGCCAATCTACCATGAGCAGGTAGACTTTATTCTTGGGATGCAAGGTTGGCTCAAAATATGAAAATCAATAAATGTGATTCATCACATAAACAGAGCTGAAAACAGAAACCATGTAATCAGGTCAAGAGATGCAGAAAAGGTTTTCAATAAGATTTAACACCTTAACATTTAAAATAATCCTCAAAAAAGTAGGCATTGAAGAAGCATATCTCAAAATAATAAGAGCCATATATGATAGTCCCACAGCTAACATCTTAACTGAATGGGCAATAGCTGGAAACATTCCCTTAAGAACCAGAAGAAGAGAATGGCCTCCCTCATTATGATTTTCAACATAGTACTGAAAGTCCAAGCCAGAGCAACCAGGCAAGAGAAATAAATAAAAGGTATCCAAATAGGAAGAAAGGAAGTCAAACATCTATGTTTGCAGACAATGTAATTTTATATACCATAGTCTCTGTCCAAAAGTTCCCAAATCTGATAAACAACTTTAGCAAAGCTTTAGGATACAAAATCAATTTACAGCAAAATCAGTAACATTTCTGTACACCAATATCATCCAAGTTGAGAGCCACATCAAAAACACAATTCCTTTCACAATAGACAAAACACAATAGAAAATACTAGGAATATAGATAACCAGGTATGCAAAAGATCTCTACAATAAGAATTACAAAACTCTGCTGAAAGAAATCAGAGATGATACAAACAAATGAAAAAAACATCCCATGCTCACAGATTGGAAGAATGAATATTGTTAAATACTATTCCTATCAAAGTACCAATGTTATTTTTCAAACAATTAAAAAAACTATTTTAATATTCTTGTGGAATCAAAAAGGAGCCTGCATAGTTCACATTAACCAACTTCAGAATATACTACAAGACTACACTACAGGACTACAATGATCCAAACACCAAAAAGTCTGGTACAAAAACAGACATGTAGACCCACGGAGCAGAACAGAGAGCCCAGGAAGAACTCCCTATCCTATTCAATAAATGGAGGAACGGGCTGAACCATATTAAGAAGATTGAAACTGGACTTCTCTATTTCACAATACACAAAGATCGACTCAAGATGGATTAAATGCTTACATATAAAATCTAAAACCATGAAAACTCTAGAAGAAAACTTAGTACATATCTTCCAGGAGAGAGAACTTGTCAAAGATTTTATGACAAAGATGTCAAAAGCAAATGCAACAAAAACAAAACTTGACAATGGAACCTAATTAAACTAAAGAGCTTCTGCATAGCAAAACAAATTATCAACAGAGTAAACAGCATACAGAATGGAAGAAAATAATTGCAAACTCTGTATCTAACAATTGTCTAATATCAAAAATCTATAAGGAACTTAACCAAATCAACAAGAAAACAATTCTAAGAAAAAGTGGGCAAAGGACATGAACAGCCATTTTTAAAAAGACATACATGCAGTCCATAAGCTTATGAAAAAATACTCGATACACTAATCATTCAAAAAATGCAAATCAAAACCACAATGAGATATCATCTCACATAAATCAGAATGATTATTAAAAGTTAAAAAATAGCAGATGCTGACAACATTGCAGAGAAAATACTTATGCAGTGCTGGTGGGAATGTAAATTAGCTCAGCCATTGTGAAAAGCTGTTTGGTGATTTTTCAAAGAACTTAAAACAGAACTACTGTTTGACCCAACAATCCCATTATTGGTTATGTGCCCAAAGGAATAAGTCATTTTACCATAAAGACACGTGCACATGTGTGCTCATTAAAGAACTATTCACAATAGCAAGGACATGGAATCAGCCTAGTTCAACAGTGGAACCATCAACATTTGACTGGATAAAGAAAATGTGGTACATATACACCATGGAATACTGCAGAGCCATAAAAAAGGTTTAGAAAATGCCCTTTGAAGAAACATCTATAGAGCTGAAGGCCATTATCTTAAGTGAACTAACACAAGAACAAAAACCAAATACTGCATCTTCCCACTTATAAGTGGGAGCTAAGCATTGAGTACACGTGGACATGAAGTAGAAAATAGCATACTTTGGGGCCTACCTGAGGGCAAAAGGTGGAAGGAAGGTGAAGATAGAACAATTACCTCTTGGGTGCTATGCTTATAACACAGGTGACAAAATAATTTGTACACCAAACCCCTGGGACATGCAATTTACCTATAACAAACCTGTACATGTATCCTTGAACCTAAAATAAAAGTTTTTTAAAAACAGGTGGCTTGATGTTCTGATCAAATTACTTACCTTTTAGCATACTCATAACAATAAAAACACATTGTTTAAATAATATATGTCATATCATGCGTGCTTGGCACGTTGTACCTATTAAATCTATTTGTTCAGTAACATAATACAATAAAATTGTGTTAGTTTGGGGAATGTAACTGTGGAAAAAGTTGAATCTGATCCATATATTTAGAAGAAACAATATCAAGTAATAGTCAAAATACACTAATACTTAGTAAGAGGCAAAACTGTTTCAAATTCTTTACATACATGAAATTGTTAGTACCTACAATTTTATAACAAGTCCATGAAGTAGGTACAAATATTATCCCTATTTTAAAACTGAGTTAATTAATGCAAACCAAATAGACAAATCAATTTGAGTGCCTACAAATGAAAGACTTAACTTTAAATTTAGGCATTTGCCCAAGCTCTTATCTTCCTCTTTCATAGCCTGTCAATGCTACCTCATGTAAGTCTCACTAAGGATTTCAAGGTAAGAAAAACCCAATACAGCTTGAGAAGCTTTAGCAATTGTTATGAGTTGCTTAGACACATTTATGTTCAAGATAAAACAAGAACAGACTGAAAGAACTGCAAAACCATAAGTTGAGATATATTATTTCTCAAGAATCACTTTCCAACCAGTTAATGAAGAATCACTAGGATGTAAGAGACAGGTTAGTAGGGGAAACTAACCTTTCTTACTCTACACAATTTTTTCAATGTAGCTCTTAAAATGAAAGTTGAAGAAAGAATATACTCCAGGTGGAGTAGGTAGAAATTAGAGAGTCTGGGTAAAAAGAATAACAAATTGGTAGTAATGGGATATAGGAGGGGACCAAAGTTGCTATTAATAAGAAAACATGACTGAATCTGAACACTAGTTCACTATAAGCAATAAGGAATGTAATTTGTCAAAAGTCATTTTGGCAATTTTAAACTTGGGAAGTTGACAACTGGTGGCATAAGAAACATTGTCCCACATGTGCAGTAAAGAAGGAATATTCTCCAGGTTCTATAAGTGTCAGCAGCAGTCCACATCTTTCACTCATCAGCTCTCTGGGGAAAGTGCATTGGCCCCAGAAACTGTGAGGAGTCTTGGACCTTTCTACTGCAGTCCAAATTGATCATACAATTAATACAATAATATGAAGATACATAAAACTGATACAAAGAAAGAAAACTCTGTGGCGCCATCTCAGTTTCAGCAATCTGCATGGGACAGAGAGGACATGATTGAGACCACAGCACAGCTGAACTCCCATCTTTGTCTAACCCCGTTTCTTCCCAGCTCTTCCTCAAATCCCAGGCACACTCTCTAATTAAACTCCAGGATTTCAATCTCCACCCCTGAGAATGATTTTCCTTGGAAACCAACCTGGAACAGTTAGCATTTTTAAACACTGTGTAATTAATAATGTCCTTCCAGTTTGGGCGGGATGAGATTTGTGTTGAGTGTTGATATAATGCTTATATGTTTGTGTCTTATTAGTAATGTATCTCTAGCTTTGAATTTCCTAGTGAAACCGTCACTCAAGTAAATAGGTCATTCTTGACTTCTGTCTCTAAGCCCTGTCATTGACACTGTCTGTTGTGTAAAATTTTAATTATGGGTTTCTCCTCCCGATCACTTGATTATTGTCTATGTTCTTGCCCTGACCCTCTGTTATGTAACTTGACAGCCTCACATTATTTTCCAATCAATTCTCCCTACTCTAGCTGACAGAGAGATCCTTCTAATATTCATAGTTCACCCCAAAAATCCCAAATTATAATTGTTTTTTTTTTTTGTCTTTCTATTACCTACAGAAAAGAAAAAGCATTTATGGGACTTTGTAAGAGATAACTGGAGACTATTCACTTGCATACGCTGCTGGCTTTGTCCTCGGCTATATTCTTTCCCCACCTGGGCCTAATATTATATAACAGCTTAAATTTGTGAGGTATTTTCTATTTATTAGAAAGAATAATTCACAATCCTTTACATGGATTACTTCCCGTAATCCTCACAACTTTACAACCTTAATAAACTACTTGCAATACCTGGAATGTATCAAGTTAATATATATGTCTCAATTTGTCTTGCTTTCTCCATTTGCAATGACCTGCCCTTCCCTAGTCTCCCATGTGAGCATCTGCTGATTTTTCCAAACTTACTTCACTTGTTACCTCCTTTATTAATACTTTCAACTGTCACTTCCAGTGTTAGTGTTGACTTATTCTTCAACATTATTCTAGAAGTTTCCCTCACAAAAGTTCTAATTCTTTACTAAAATTTTTTTTATAATTGTACTTTAGGTTCTGGTGTACATGTACAGATCATGTAGGATTGTTGCATAGGTACACACATGGCAATGTGGTTTGCTGCCTCCATTCCCCCGTCACCCACATCTGGCATTTCTCCCCATGTTATACTTCCCTGACCCCCAACCCCTCCATGGTCCCTCCCTTGGCCCCTCCCAACAGACCCCAGTGTGTGATACTCCTGTCCCTGTGACCATCTGTTCTCATTGTTCAACACTCTCCTATGCGGTATTGATTTTCTGTTCTTGTGTCAGAACATGTGGTGTTTGATTTTCTGTTCTTGTGTCAGTTTGCTGAGAATGATGGTTTCCAGATTTACCCATGTCCCTTCAAGGGACACAAGCTCATCATTTTTTATGGCTGCATAGTATTCCATGGTGTAAATGTGCCACATTTTCTTTGTCCAGTCTATCGTTGATAGGCATTTAGGTTGGTTCCAGGTCTTTGCTATTGTAAACAGTGCCATTAAGAACATACATGTGCATGTGTCTTTATAATAGAATGATTTATATTCCTTTGGGTATATACTCAGTAATGGGTTTATTGGGTCAAATTGAATTTCTATGTCTTGGTCTTTGAGGAATTGCCACACTGTCTTCCATAATGGTTGAACTAGTTTACACTCCCACCAACAGGGTAAAAGTTTTCCTATTTCTCCACATCCGCTCCAGTATCTGTTGTCTCCAGATTTTTTAATGATCACCATTCCAACTGGCATGAGATGATATCTCAATGTGGTTTTCATTTGAATTTCTCTAATAGTGATGATGAGCATTTTTTCATGAGTTTGTTGCCTCATATATGTCTTGTTTTGAAAAGTGTCTGTTCATATCCTTTGCCCACTTTTTGATGGGTATGTTTTTTTCTTGTGAATCTGTTTTAGTTCTCTGTAGATTCTGGATATTAGCCCTTTGTCAGATGGGTAGATTGCAAAAATTTTTTCCCATTCTTTTGGTCGCTGGTTTACTCTAATGACTGTTTTTTTTTTTTTTCTGTACGGAAGCACTGAAGTTTAATTATGTCCCTTTTGTCTATTTTGGTTTTTGTTGCCATTGCTTTTGATGTTTTAGTCATGAAGTCCTTGCCTATGCCTATGTCCTGAATAGTTTTGCCTAGGTTTCCTCCTAGGGTTTTTATGGTGTTAGGTATTATGTTTAAGTCTTTAATCCACCTGGAGTTAATTTTAGTGTAAGGTTTCAGAAAGGCATCCAGTTTTTGCTTTCTGCACACTGCTAGCCAGTTTTCCCAACACCATTTATTAAACAGGGACTCCTTTCCCTGTTGCTTGTTTTTGCCAAGTTTGTCAAAGATCAGATGGTTGTAGATGTGTGGTGTTGCCTCCAGGGCCACTGTTCTGTTCCATTGGTCTATAGCTCTGTTTTGGTAACAGTATCATGCTATTTTGATTATTGTAGCCTAGTACACTTTGAAATCAGGTAGCGTGATACCTCTAACTTTGTTCTTTTGGCTTAGGATTGTCTTGGCTATGTGGGTTCCCTTTTGGTTCCATATGAAGTTTAAGGTGGCTTTTTCCAGTTCTGTGAAGAATTATTGGTAGCTTGTTGGGGATAGCATTGAATCTATAAATTAGTTTGGGCAGTATGGACATTTTCACGATATTGATTCTTCCTAACCATGAGCTTGGAATGTTTCCCCATCTGTTTGTGTCTTCTCTTATTTCCTTGAGCAGTGGTTTGCAGTTCTCCTTGCAAACCACTCCTTTACATCCTTTGTTACATCTCCTTTACATCCTTTGTTACATCTCCTTTACATCCTTTGTTAGTTGTATTCCTAGTTATTTTATTCTCTTTGTAGCAATTGTGAATGGGAATTTGCTCATGATTTGGCTCTCTGTTAGTCTGTTATTGGTGTATAGAAATGCTTGTGATTTCTGCACATTGATTTTGTATCCTGAGATTTTGTTGAAGTTGCTTATTTGTTTAAGGAGATTTTGGGCTGAGATGATGAGATCTTCTAAATATACAGTCATGTCGTCTGGAAATAGAGACAATTTGACTTTCTCTTTTCCTAATTGAATACGCTTTATTTTTATTCATGCCTAATTGCCTTGGCTAGAACTAGCAATACTATATTGAATACGAGTGGTGAGAGAGGGCATCCTTGTCTAGTGCCAGATTTCAAAGGGAATGCTTCCAGATTTTGCCCATTCGGTATGATATTGGCTGTTGGTTTGTCATAAATAGCTTTTATTGTCTTGAGATATGTTCCTTTAATACCTAGTTTATTGAGAGTTTTTAGCATAAAGTGCTGTTGAATTTTGTCAAAGGCCTTCTCTGCATCTATTGAGATAATCATGTGCTTTTCGTCTTTGGTTCTGTTTATGTGGTGGATTACGTTTATAGACTTGCATATGTTGAACCAGACTTGTATCCCTGGAATAAAGCCTACTTGATTATGATGGATAAGCTTTTTGATGTGTTTGCAATAGGTTTGCCAGTATTTTATTGAATAATTTTGCATAGATGTTCATGATGGATACTGGCCTGCAGTTTTCTTTTCCTGTTGAGTCTCTGCTGGGTTTTGGTATCAGAATGATGTTGGTCTCACAAAATGATTTGGGAGGGATTCCCTATTTTTGTATTGTTTGGAATAGTTTCAGAAGAAATGGTACTAGCTCCTCTTTGTACATCTGGTTGAATTTGGCTGTGAACCCATCTGGACCTGGACTTTTTTTGGTTTGTAGGCTATTAATTGCTGCCTCAACTTCAGCCTTGTTATTAGTTTATTCAAGGTTTCACCTTCTTCCCGGTTTAGGCTTGGGAAGGTGCAACTGTCCAGGAATTTATCCATTTCCTTCCAGGTTTACAGGTTTATGTGCATAGAGATATTTGTGGTAACCTCTGATTTTATATTGTATTTCTGTGGAATCAATGGTGATATCCCCTTTATCATTTTTTATTGCATCTCTTTGATTCTTCTCCCTTTTGTTTTTTATTAATCTGGCTGGCATTCTATTTTATTGATCTATCAAAAATAGACCCTATCATCTCAGCCCAAAATCTCCTTAAATGGATAAGCAACTTCAACAAAATCTCAGGATACAAAATCAATGTGCAGAAATCACAAGCATTTCTATACACCAATAACAGACTAACCAGCTCCTCTGTTTATTGATTTTTTTTGAAGGGTTTTTTGTGTCTCTATCTCCTTCAGTTCTGCTCTGATCTTAGTTATTTCTTGTCTTCTGCTAGGTTTTGAGTTTTTCTGATCTTGCTCCTGTAGCTCTTTCCATTTCGATAATAGGGTGTCAATTTTAGATCATTCTTCACTTACCTGCTGGGCATTTATTGCTATAATTTTTCCTGTAGACACTGCTTTAAATGTGTCCCAGAGATTCTGGTACATTGTGTCTTTGTTCTTGTTGGTTTGAAAGTACATCTTTATTTCCGCCTTCATTTCATTGTTTATCCAGTGGACATTCAAGAGCCAGTTGTTCAGTTTCCATGAAGCTGTGCAGTTCTGTGTTAGTTTCTTAATTCTGAGTTTAATTTAATTGCCCTGTGCTATGAAAGACTGTTTGTTACGATTTCTGTTCTTTTGCATTTGCTGAGGAGTGATTTACTTACAATTATGTGGTCAATTTTAGAGTAGGTGCAATGCAGTGCTGAGAAGAATGTATATTCTTTGGATTTGGGGTGGAGATTTCTGTAGGTGTCTATTAGGTCTGCTTGTTCCGGATCTGAGTTCAAGTCCTTGATATCCTTGTTAATTTTTTGTCTCATTGATCCATCTAATATTGAGAACGGAATGTTAAACATTCCCAGTATTATTGTGTTGGAGTCTAACGCTCTTTGTATGTCTTTAAGAACTTGTTTTATGTACTGGGTTGCTGCTGTATTAGGAGCATATATATTTAGGATTGTTAGCTCTTCTTGATGCATTTATCCTTTTACCATTATTTAATGCCCTTCGTTGTCTCTTTTGATCTTTGTTGGTTTAAAGTCCATTTTACCAGAGACTAGAATTGCAACTTCTGCTTTTTCTTCTTCTCCATTTGCTTGATAAATTTTCCTCCATCCTTTTATTTTGAGCCTATGTGTGTCCTTGCACATGAGATCAGTTTCCTGGATACAACACACTGATGGGTCTTGACTTTTTATCCAATTTGCCAGTCTCTGTCTTTTGATTGGGGGCATTTAGCCCATTTACACTTAAGGTTAATATTGTTATATGTGAATTCGATCCTGCTATTTTGATGTTAACTGGATATTTTGCCTGTTAGTTCATGCATTTGTTTTCATTGTGTCCATGGTCTTTACTATTTGGAGTGGCTGGTACTGGTTGTACCTTTCCTTGTTTAGTGCTTCTTTCAGGAGCTCTTGTAAGGCAGCCTGGTGGTGATGAAATCTCTCAGCAGTTGCTTGATCATAAAGAATTTTCTTTCTCCTTCACTTATGAAGCTTAGTTTGGCTAGATATGAAATTCTAGTTTGAAAGTTCTTTTCTTTAATGATGTTGAATATTGGCTCCCACTCTCTTCTGGCTTGTAGGGTTTCTGTGGAGAGATTCACTGTGACTTTGATGGGCTTCTCTTTGTGGGTAACCTGACCTTTCTCTCTGGCTGCCCTTAGCATTTTTCCTTCATTTCAACCCTGGTGAATTCAATGATTATGTGCCTTCGGGTTGCTCTTCTTGAGGAATATCTTTGTGGTGTTCTGTGTATTTCCTGGATATGAATGGTGGTTGGGGATGTTCTCCAGTATAATATCCTGAAGAGTGTTTGTTTTCCAGCTTGGATTCATTCTTCCCATCACATTCAGGTACACCTATCAAAGGGAGATTAGGTCTTTTCACATAATCCCATATTTCTTGGAGGCTTTGTTCCTTTCTTTTCACTCCTTTTTATCTATCTTGCCTTCTCATTTTGTTTCACTGAGTTGATCTTCAATCTCTGATATCCTTTCTTCTGCTTTGTCTATTTGGCTATTGAAACTTGTGTATGTTTCATGAAGTTCTTGTGCTCTGTTTTTTCAGCTCCATCTAGTCGTTTATATTCTTCTTTAAGCTGTTTATTCTTGTTATCTTCTCATCTAACCTTTTTTCTAGGTTCTTAGTTTATTTGCATTGGGTTGGCACATGTTCCTTTAGCTCTGAGAAGTTTGTCAATTACCCAACTTCTGAAGCATTGTTTCAGAAGGCTTCAGAAGGAGGGTAATGAATCTGAAGAACTGTTTCTGTTGATTCATCAGATTCATTCTCCATCCATCTTTGATCCCTAGCTGTGATCCTTTGGAGGGAGGAGAAGCATTCTGGTTTTTGGTGTTTTCATCCTTTTTGTTCTGGTTTCTTCCCATCTTAGTGGCTTTATCTACCTGTGGTCTTTGTAGTTGGTGACTGTCAGATGTGGTCTTCTAGTGTACATCCTTTTTGTTGATGATGAAGTTATTTCTTTCTGTTTCTTAGTTTTCCTTCTAACGATCAGGCCCCTCTACTGCAGGACTTCTGGAGGTCCACTCCAGACCCTGCTTGTTTGGGGATCACCCACGGGGGCTGCAGAACAATAAAGGTTGCTGCCAGTTTCTTCTACTGTTATCTTAGTCCCAGAAGGGTACCTTCCAGATGTTGGCCTGAGCTCTCCTTTATGAGGTGTCTCTTTGGGTATACATGGATGGAGGAGCGGCTTAAAGAGACAGTCTGTCCCTTATAGGAGCTCAA
Organism: Callithrix jacchus; assembly: GCF_049354715.1. Taxonomy (NCBI): domain Eukaryota; kingdom Metazoa; phylum Chordata; class Mammalia; order Primates; family Cebidae; genus Callithrix; species Callithrix jacchus. The sequence continues at coordinate 181,177,444 of NC_133503.1, forward strand.
GTGCCATGCTAGGAGTTCTGTTGTTCCATGCAGAGATGCTGGGCAGGTACTTTAAAGTCTGCTGCAGTGGAATTCATAACCGACTCTTCTCCTAGGCTCTCTGTCCTAGGAAGGTCAGATTTATTTATAAGTTTCTGTCATGCTGCTGCCTTTTTAAATAGATGCCCTGCCCTGCATGGAGTAGTCTAGCCACAGTCTGCCAGCATAGGCATTGCTGAGCTACTACATGCTCTGCCCAGCTGCTGTGTGAACTGTCTTGGTAGTGGTGGACCACCTCGGTAGTGGTGGTCATCCTTCCCCCCACTGAGCTGTGCCATCCTGTGTCCAGCTGCACTTGCTGGGAAACCCTCAATCCAGAGCGTTTCAGATTGCTTTCTTTGTGGGGATGGTACCCACCAAGCCAGATCACCTGGTTCCCTGTCTCTGCCCCCTCCCTTTCAGTTGAATGGGTGGCTCTGTCTCCCAGGCATTCCAGGTGCCAGTTCAAATGGCTGCCCAGAATTGTGTGAGTTTCTGTGTGCCAAGCTGGCACTGGCTGAAACCACAGTGCTGAAAACTCTTGGCACTTTTCTGGCCAGGAAACTTCTAGTCTGTGGACAGTGAAAATTTGTTTGGAAATGTGGTGAGCACTAACCCTTTTTGCTTTTCTTGCTGGGAACTGAATTCTGGAGCTGTTTCTATTTGGCCATCTTAGATCCTCCCCAACTAAAAAGTATTTTTTAACCATTCACTCCCTACTGAACTTTTGCCAAGATAATGAAATAAATCATTTCTAATATTTTCTCTTCTGCAACTCAAAATCTTTAATGATTAAAAAAAGGTACAGACAACACTACTCTCTTATTCTATCAACATGAACAATTCTCAAATGTGTATGGTTAACATAGGTAGAACTTGGCTTAGAGATGTGTTTGTGTTACAGGACAAAAGTACGGATTCTAAAATCAGTAAGAGCTACATTTGAATCTTGGTTTTCGACTCTTATTGATACATGAATTCATCTTAAATTATTTTTATATCACTTTTCTCTGTAATGTGATAGTCACAGCAGCTAATTATTTCACAGCAGATCGATTATTTTATATTACACATAACATAGGAAAGAAACAACTAACAATCATGTGTACCTGACTTTAGAACTGAGTTTGAACTCTGCCTTTCACTATTTCAAGTTGAGTTAAGTCAGGACTTGTAGCTTGTACCTAAAAGTCCATCTTAGGGCAGATGGTGCTTCACTAGGTAGGGGTTACAGCTGCCCCCAGTCTTCGGTCAGTTTCTTAGTTGCAAGTGCTTGAGGGTGCTTGTTTTTGCAGAATTTTCCAAATTTTCCTTTAGTAACTCAGTGTTGGAAATAAAAAGGAAAGCTGTGTTCAGGTTATTATTTAACAGCCAAGACTTTACTCATGGTAAATTCAACTGGGTTGTATAGACCCGGAAAAATAAACCACTGTGGCTGCTTCTATCGACTCGTTTCACTATCTATTACCTTCTTTCCTATTCTTACGCAATTTCTGCCACCAGACAAATCCCTTTTTCACCTACACCTTTATCTCCTGCTAATTATTACCAAATTCCACACAAGTACATGCTAGTATTTGTAATACACTGATCTATGAAACAGAAAATTAATTAATGAGGTGATACTTCATTACACTTATAAAATGAAATTGGCTCCCTAGGGGACAAATGAAGTGTTTGGAAATTCTCTTCCTCGTATAAGTCAGCTACAAATACAGAAATTAATAAACTCAATTAATAAATTTGTCTTTCATTTTCATGTTGATTCTCTCAATACTTAATACTAACTTAAGAAATACTGCCAATACTAAATAGAAATCACAAATTTATATTAACAATTACAAACAAAACATCATTTTTGTTGTAAGCACTTAATAAATAATATTATTTAAAATTATTTCAATTTCAGATAGTTTTTTCAACTGGATTTACATTTACTGGTTTCCTAAATTTCTAGCAGAAATTAACAACAGACAAATTATGAACAACCACAAAAAGGAAAATACATTTTGGTATACTTCTGAATTGTTGTAAACTTTAAAATATAAAATGTTGAAACATTGAGCTTGATGGATAATTCCTTTTTAGAATATAATTTTTTTACACAGCATGACTTGAATGTTTTTGTATGAAATTAAACTTAATCTATTTTGTTCTGTACAAAGTAAAATAAGTAACGTCTGCTTGGGCTACATTCTCCACGTTGCTAATGTATAGACAGGCAGTTCCCAAATATTCATTGTGACACATTTCTTTAAAGCATGCTTTACAGAAAAGTAGTATGAAATGTTATCATTTTTTCCCATAAGCAAGTTGTAGTATTCCACTGGACAGAAAGGATGAAGTTAGTGTTTTGACACTAGATGGCATTCCTGTGTAACCAGAAGAGCAAAAGGCTAATGCGGTTGCTGGTCTTTTTTCCTGAGACCCGTCATAAATTCAGAATTTATAGATTGCAGCTGAGAAAAATTAAATATAGGCTTTTATTGGGAAGATTATGTGAATAAGCCAATTTGGTATTATGTTATTTACAGTTTATTGACTATTAAAAATTATTTTCCTGCCTTCACTGAATTAGAAGAATGGATGCCAGCTACAAAAAGCCATCTTTTTATTTTTTCTATGTCTACTTTCATGCAAGTATTTTTGTTTATGTTGATAATGCAGAAAAATATTTATTTCAATTATCTATAGAATTGGATTACACATTTGTTCTGATGAGAACATAGTTTTAAGTATCAAATCTGAAGATTTCTTTAGGTTTGTAATTACTGTAAAAAGTTTAAACAACATTAAAAATTATTCTAAAACTTGTACTTTTCTGGAAAAGTCTTATTCCTTGCCATTTGTATATTATAGTTAAATAAGCTACTCATTTAATTTTATGTGTACTTTAACATTGTTTAAATATGTGTATGTACTTGTAAAGATGAAACTTCTCAGACTTCTGTATAAAATGCAAATACAGAAAATGATGATATTTGTGCAACAAATTTGAGGAGAAAGAAGGGACTGTTCAAAACAGGGATTTGAGGATATCAATATCTCAGGAACCCGCAAGTCATTCATGGCATCCAGTTAAGATCCTCAGTATTAGACATAAACACACAAATGCAAATTTTAATAAAATTAGCTACTTTTCTTCAAAATTATGCTAAAAAGTACATATTGTGTTGAATTTATTCTTTCTATGGAATGAGAGGCAACATTCATGATTGCAACAAGAGGACATATTTATTGGCATGTGTCCAGCAAATCACAGATATTTTCCCTAATTTTCAAAGCAATGGATTTAGCTTAATGCTACCCACTTCCCATTAGACACAGGGAAAGCCTTCTTACCAAGTACTAGGACTAGAATTAAACTGCAGTCTCTGAATCCACACAAAAGACATTTTTCACTACAAAATTAAGTATTCTTGTTAGGCTGAATTATGGCACCTGCCATAATTTATATGTTGGTATTACAGACCCTAGACCTTGAAATGTAACCATATTTGGAGACAAGGCCACTAAAGATATAATTATGTTTAATTAGGTCTTATGAGGTGGGACCCTTATCCAATATGGTCAGAGTTCTCAAAACAAGAGAAAGAGACATTAGGGACTGTCATGCACAGATGGAAGACCATGTGAGGACACACAACATGTCAGCCATCTGCAAACCAAAGAGAAAGACCTTGGGAGAACCTCAACCTGCTAACGTCCTGATTTTGGATTACCTCCCTCCAGAACTGTAACAAAAACAAATTTCTGTTTTTTAATACCCCTTGTTTGTTATGTTTTGTTATGACATCCCCAGAAAACTACTAAAATGCTCAAAACAGTATTCTTAATATGTAATAGAATCTAGTTTATCATAACGTCCCATATATTTAAATCAAAGAGACTTTGCAAAAAAAAATATTTAAAATAGAATATATGCACAATGCCACAGGTTCAACCATCAAGTATTTATGTTAGTGCCCCTCCCCCCCCCACCAAATGTGTGTATATAGATTTTTACCTGGAATCAATAGAAGAGAGACTGGAATAAGATAAGGGGTTGCAGAAACTAACATTCCTATTATGCAAATGAAGCCTCCCATAGCAGGCTAGAGAGAGAGTAGATTGTAAATGTTTCTTATCAAACTTAAAAAGGTGTCAAACTTTGTGTATATATGTATACACACAGAAAGAGCAGGGAATATTTTAGATTAGACTGACTAAATTTTTACCTAAAAGGATCCGAAAAGACACTGTCTTAATAGGGAAGATATCTATATATTGATATGATGACATATTGCTGAAGGCAATAAAGCAAGACCAACAGCAACCTATATGAAAACGCAATATAGCATTTTAGATAAGAATTAATATATGAGAACATATAAAATAAATGCACATACGTGCATGGATATACGTATTTATTATTGTTATGTTTGTGGAAGTACAGTTAACATACATTAGAATCCACCCTTTACACTGCTCAGCTCTGTGAATTTTTACAAAAGAACCGTCATGTTACACCTATCAAAATCAAATATAAAATAATTTCATTATTCCCCAATTTCTCTTCTATTTGAACCTAGTATCTTATCCAATTCCTAGAAAATATCTTCATAGTTTTTCTTTATTAGAATGTCTTATAAATTAAAACATACAGGATTTAGCCTTGGGAGACTGAAACTTTTTATTTTGTTTCACATTTTTGTTCTTATAGTTAATTAGAAACTTATCCATGTTGTTGTATATACCTGTTGGTTTTATGGTGGCATTATTTTCTTTGTGCTGAGTACTATCCTACTACCCAGATATATTAGAAATTGCTCATCCATTTGGGTTTTTTTCTGGTTTCATCAATTATGAATAGAGTCGCTAAAATATTTGCATAAGGTTTTTGGGTTAACATGTGTTTTCATTTTTCTTAAATATCTTAGTGTGGGGATATATGGCCAAAATATATTTTATTTAAGTGCCAAGGCATTTTCCAAAATAAGATTTTATTTTATATCCCAACCAATAACGTATGACTTTTCCAGGGACTGCACACCCTAATCAGAACTTGGTATTTTAAAACGTTTTTTTCCCAGTATTCTAAAAAGCTTAAGTGTACATTTCCCTAAAGATTAATGATGTTCCTATTTTTTCATGTGTATATCTGCCTCTAATATATAAATCTTTATTAAAGTATCAATAAAAATATTTTGCTTACTTTTTATTGAGTTGTTCATTATTGAATTTTGTAGGTTCTATGTATATTCTGGTTATTTGTTCTTTACTAGATACATGTGTTGATGGAGTGAAACTTTGTAAAATATTTGAACAGATTTATTCTGAGCCAACTATGAGTGGCATTGCCTTGTAACACAACCCCAGGAAATTCTGAGAACATATGCCCCAGGTGGTCTAACTGCAGCTTGATTTTACCCATTTTAGGGAGACATAAGGCATCAATCAATATATGGATATAAACTGATTTTATTAAGGAATGGCAAGACAACTCGAAGTGGGGGCTTCTAGATCATAGGTAGATTCAAATATTTTCTGATTAGCAATTTGTTGAAAAAGTTTATCTAAAGATAAGAAATCCAGAGAAGAGAATGTCTGGGATGAAATAAGGGGTTGTGGAGACTAAGGTTCCTGTTATGCAAATGAAGCCTCACCATAGCCGGCTTCTGAGAGAACAGATTGTAAATGTTGTTTATCAAACTTAAAAAGGTGCTGGACTTTTATTTAATTCTCTCCTGAATTAGGAAGCCTGAAAATAGAAAGAGATTTTTTTTTTTTTTTTTTTTTTTGGTAGAACATAGACTTTTATTCTCCACAAAGGATGGCTTTGCAGGGCCATTTAAAAATATATAAAGGACATATATTTTGGTATAAATACTTCAATTTCTTTCAGGCCCTGCTGTCACATTGGTATTGTAGTGCTATAAAGTGTCTGCTTTGTCAGTCTTAAGGTCTCTGTTTCAATGTTAATGCTCTTTTTTTTTTTTTTTTTTTTTTTTGAGATGGAGTTTCGCTCTTGTTACCCAGGCTGGAGTACAATGGCGCGATCTCGGCTCACCGCAACCTCCGCCTCCTGGGTTCAGGCAATTCTCCCGCCTCAGCCTCCTGAGTAGCTGGGATCACAGGCACGCACCACCATGCCCAGCTAATTTTTTTGTATTTTTAGAGAGATGGGGTTTTACCATGTTGACCAGGATGGTTTCGATCTCGTGACCTCGTGATCCACCCACCACGGCCTCCCAAAGTGCTGGGATTACAGGCTTGAGCCACCACACCCAGTCTGTTAATGCTTTCCGTTTGTGCCTGAATTATGTAGGAAGGAGGATATAGTGAGAAAAGTCTAATCACCAATTCCCATCAAGGCCTCAACTAGTGTTTCAGGTTAACTTTGGAATGCCCAAGAAAGGAGGTACATTCTGTTTGTTGGGAAACTTAAAATTTTATATTCAGTTTACACACATTTATAAATACATTCTTCTAATTGCATACATGTATAATTTTCTTAAAATTCTCTTTTTCAGAGCCGAAGATGTTAATTGTTTTAAAGTCAAATTTATCAAATTTTTCTGTAGGAGTTGTGCTTCTGAAGTAATATCCAAGAACTCTTATATAGTTAATGTAACAAAGATGATCTTTAATTTTTTTTATTTCAAGTTATACTGTTTTAGGTTATACATAGGGTCCTTAATTATGATATGTCATTAGGTATAGTCAAGGTTTATTTTTTGTATATGATGTCCAGGATTTTTAGCACCATTTGTTGAAAAATCTGCTATTGTCTTATTTAATTGCATTTTAAACTTTGCTAGAATCAATTATATAAAGCTTTATGTATTTCTGGATTCTACAGTTTGTTCCACTGATATATGAGACTACCTTTTCACTGAAACCAATAGGGCAAGAGTAAAAATTTGCATTAGTCAAGAAGAGATGAATGTTAAAAGTCAAGACACTGAGGAAAATTTTTCAAAGGCATTTTAGAGAACTTTGTGGCAGTTTCTCCCATCACAGGTCCAAAGCTTAAGAGGTAAGAATGATTTCATGGGCCATGCCCAGGTCCCTTCTGCACCATCTAACCTTGGGACACTACTCCCTATTTCCCAGCTACTTGGACTTCACCTGTGGCTAAATGGGCCCCAGATACATCTCAGGCCACTGCTCCACAGGGTGCAAGTCCTAAGCCTTGGAACCTTAAACAGACTGTTAAGCTTTGGGTACACAGAGGGTAAGAGTAGAGGCTTATGAGCCTCTGCTTAGTTTTCAGAGGATGTATGGAAATGCCTGGATGCCCAAGCAGAAGGGGCAGAGCCCTCATGGAGAACCTCTGCTAGGGCAGTGTGAAAGGAAAACGCTGGGCTGGAGCCCTTATACACAGTCCCCACTGGAGCACTGTCTAGTGGAGCTGTGAGAAGAGGGCTACCATTGTCCAGACCTCAGAACGATGCGTCCATTGACAGCTTGCATTGTGCACCTGGAAAAGCCACAGACACTTAATGCCAGCCAGTGAAAGCAGCTACAGAGGCTGTACCCTGCAGAGCTACAGGAGTGGAGCTGCCCAAGTTCATGGGAGCCCGCCCTTTGCATCAGTGGGGACTGGCTGTGATACATGGGGTCAAATAAAATTATTTTGGAGATTCTAAATTAAATGATTGCTTTGCTGGGTTTCAGACTTGCCTGGGGCCTATAGCCCCTTGGTGTTGGCTGATTTGTCCCTCCTGAAATGATTATATTTACTCATTGCATATACCCCCATTGTATCTGGAAAGATATTAAATTGCCTTTGATTTTACAGGCTCATAGGTGAGATTTTATACTACAAACTTCTCAGTTACTGCTAAAATAATTAATACTTGGGGGAACTGTTGAAAAGGGATTATTGTATTTTGAGTTGTGAGAAGGACATGAGATTTTGGAAGAAACAGGAATGGAATGATAAGCAACTCTGCCTCAGGGATACCTGTGACTTGCATGTTTGGTTGCTTTTCATTATCTCATATTACTCAAAGCTTTGTTAATTTTAAAAATTATATTTTCTTTATTTTTGTCTATGTGGGTTAATTTGAAAGACTTGTCTTCAAGTTTGAAAATTATTTCTTCTACTTGGTCTAATCTATTGTTAACACTTTAACTATATTCTATGTTTTCTTCAATGACTTTTTATTTCCAGTTCTTTTTGTTTTAGTATCTATCTTTTTATAACTTCAAAATTTATATTCTGGATTGCTTTTTTCTATTCTTTTATGATGGCTTTCAACTTTATCTTAGATCTTCTTGAGTTTTCTTTCAATCCATATTTTGAGTTCTTTACATGACATTTTAGATTTTTTGTGTGTGTATGTGTTAGACTCCATGGCTAGAAAGCAAGCGTGATTTTTTTTGGAGCTGTTGTATTACCTTGTTTTCTCATACTGCCAGAATTGTTCTTTGTTACCAGGAGAAGCTGAAGCTGTCATTTATTACTTTTGAATTTACTTGCATTTGAATGGGACTTTTCCACCATTGAGAGTATGTCAGTAATGTATGTTCAATAGGATCGTTTGGCTTTTCTTTGGGTACTTTCAAGACCTCAAGGCTCTACATGAATTCCTTAGTGATAGACAGCCTTAGTGTAGTGGTTTTCTCAAATGCTTATTAAAGTAGTGATGTAATGGGTTTCTGCATAGGCTTTCAGCCTCCTGCAGAGACAGGGTGGCAGAGATTTCAAGACACATATCTCATTCTCAAGTGTAATGTACAGGAGGCAGCAGATTTTGTATTGGATTGTTCAGTTACAGCTCTAGGCCACTAGGTGGTACTTACAGTAGGAGTTGGCTACATTGGTACCAGTAGTGTATATATTTGATCTATATTTACCTAAAGAAGCTCTTTGATGTCTCAGTTCAAGAAGACACAGTGCCTTGGGCTCTACTCTGAGCCCCAAAGTGGGGGAAACTGAGTGGATCTGTATTGGGCTGGCATACCCTTGGGTCCCTCAATGTGTGCAAGCACCAGCCCTGATGGGTGAAGCAGAAAAACTGCATAGACATTGTATAATTTACTTTGTTATAAATAGCCTTTGTGTGGTTGCTTTCTAAAGTGCCAGTGGTAATAAAACAGATGGATGAGCAAACTCAGGGCCTCCTCAGTAGCTAGGGTATTGTGGAAGATGGTAGAAATTTGGGTTATGCTCTGCTGTTTTCCTTCCTGAGTGCTATGCATTGTGTCAGCTGATGTTGTAATGGGCTGTTTAGGTTGATCTCTCAGCCAGTAAGTGTTACTTGCAGTAGGTGTTACACTACCAGCTATGGCAGTGGCCGTGGGATTTACATCTGACATTTGTTAACCAGGAGAAGTACTCAGATTTCCCAGGCAATAAGAAAGGCATGGAACTCCCCATAATTCTTTTCCTATATTCTGCCACCAAGCAGGTGGATAGGGGTGGGGGTTGGGTCCAGCTGGGTTGGGCATAGGTGAGACAAGCCCACATTCAGGCTCCCCAATGATAGGCATAAGAAGGGACCCAAGTAGGGATAAGAGGGAAGTTTCTTGGTTGCTAAGACAATGTTCCAGTTAAGAGTGGAACTGCTTCTATCACTCAACAGAGCCCACATGGAGAGAGAAGGGCAATCCAGCCTTGAAAGCCCAGCCAACAGTAGGAAGAGCCCCCCAGTTCCCATATTCTAGATTCAATGACCTTCTCCTGGCAGCAAGCCAAAAGAACCAGCTGAATTTCAAGCAGTTTGTGCTGAGATCCTAAAATTGCCTCAGCCTATAAGACCCCTGATCCAGGAAAGAAACCATGGCTTCTAGGACACAACCTTACTGGTCAAAGCCTGTGAATGGAGATGTGTCCAATTCTCTGCCTGCAGCAAGAGCCCATTGCCTGCTCACCTCTTAGTTCTTGCCATAGGAATTTGTCTCCACTCAAGATTCAATAAAAAAAATCTCAGTTGTGAGAATTTCTCAACCCCTAAATTATGTCCAGGTTGATTGACAGATTTCCAAAAGGTCCCCATGCATTAGGAATAGAAATGGATTTTTTTGTATTGGTGCTGGCATCTGGGACTGTATACAAAACACCTCCCAGAGCCATTCCTTCTCTTAGACTCCCCTTTGCTCACCAAATTCAGCACTGGATAGTCAAGGAACGCTGCAATTGCTCTGATTGCCTTGTTCCCCAGTAGGAATGCATATTGTGACGGCAGCCTCAACCCTCTTTCACGTTCTGAAGTCTTGCAGTTTTCCATAGGACCCACAGTGCAAGGAGCTGCCCATTTCTCCTTTCAGAGTATCTGAAGCTTCTTCCACGTTCTGTTGATTTCTTTGTTTAAATCAAGCCATTATAATCAGGGATCATCTGTATTAAATATTAAAATCAGGTTGTGTAATTCTATACAAAGTATTCTTTTCCATTATTTTAATTCTTCTAGGGATTCTTTCATGAGCATTTTCAAATCATGTGGTTAATATCCAAAAAATTTATTCCAAACTTTTAATTGCAATGGCATTGAGACTACAGATTGATTTGAATGGAACTGACATCTTAAAAATATTGAGTCTTTTAATCTATGAATGCAATGTATCTCTCCCTTTATGTATGTTTTCTTAAATCTCCAAAATTATTAGCTGATTTTCTAAGTTTTGATTTTGGTCATCTTTGATCAAATTAATCCTTAAGAATTTCTTTTCTTTCCTTTCTTTCTTTTTTTCTTTTTTCTTTTCTTTTTTTTTTTTTTTTGCGATTGATTCTTGAACTGTTCACTTAGGCTGGAGTGTAATGAATGGTACAATCTCAGCTCACTGCAACCTCTACCTCCCAGGTTCAAGCAATTATTTTGCCTCAGCCTTCCGAGTAGCTGGGACTACAAGCACATGCCACTACGCTTGGCTAATTTCTGTATTTTTAGTAGAGATAGGGTTTCACCATGTTGGCCTGGCTGGTCTCAAACTCCTGACCTCAAGTGATGCACCTGCCTTGGCCTCCCAAAGTGCTGGGATTATAGGCATAAGCCACTGCACCCAGCCTAAGCATTTCTTATTTTCAATGCTGTTATAATTTACATCTTGCAAACTTGCTAAATTCTGTTTTCTGTTTTCTATATTCCTCAAATTTTTTATATAGACAATTATATAAATGAATAAGTTCAGATCCTTCTTTTCATTTAGACTCATGTATAATTTTCTTTGCCTTGTGACACTTGTTTAGATCTACAATACCATGTTGAATTAAATTGTGAAACAGATATTCTTGCCTTTCTCTTATCTTATAATTACATATCCATTTGCAAATATAGAGTTGACTTTAAGACTTTAATACATGTCCTTTATCAGGCTAAGGAATTTCTCCAGGTTGTCAGAATTAAAAAAAAAAAATCTTAATGAATATCAAATATTGTAATGTTTTTTCTTCATTTGTTAAAATTATATATTCTGTTTACATAGTAAAGTTCTTTGAGTTTTGAATGTTGTGCTAGCCTTGGATAGTTTATCTTCAGAATAAACCCCACTTAGTAATAAAAAATTTTTAATATTAAAAAACATAACTAATGAAAACAATTTCATGCAAATTAATAATACTATAATTTATATGACTTTAAAAACAAATGCAGCCCACCAGACAGGAACTATAAATGAATCCTGAACTTTAGTCAATAATTTTAGTGATTTAGAAATACATTTTGAGGATTAGTATTAGGTTACAAACAATGTCAAAGTTTCAGAAGTAAAAGTTTTAAGTAAAATGGGAGATTAAAAGTAAGTAAAATACCTTGGTTATATAAAAATATCAAAAATAAATATACACTGGAAATTTAACATTAAATACTATTAAAATAATCTCAACTTTTCTAATACTCATTCTATAACTCTCCCCTGAAAATATCCAGAAACATTGGTACCTCTGTCACAGTTAACATTCTAAACATAAAATGTGTGGTTTCCTATTAAACTGCAAAATGGAGGAAGAATCAATATCATGAAAATGGCCATACTGCCCAAAGTAATTTACAGATTTAATACTATCCCCATCAAGCTACCAATGACTTTCTTCACAGAACTGGAAAAAAACACCTTGAACTTAATATGAAACCAAAAGAGACCCCGCATAACCAATTCTAAGCAAAAAGAGCAAAGCTGGAGGCATCACATTAGCAGATTTCTAACTATACTACAAGGCTACAGTAATCAAAACAGCATGGTACTGGTACCAAAACAGAGCTATAGATCAATGGAACAGAACAGTGGCCCTGGAGGCAACACCACACATCTACAACCATCTGATCTTTGACAAGCCTGACAAAATCAAGCAATGGGGAAAGGATTCCCTGTTCAGTAAATGATGTTGGAAAAACTGGCTAGCCATGTGCAGAAAGCAGAAACTGGAACCCTTCCTGACACCTTACACTAAAATTAACTCCAGATGGATTAAAGACTTAAACTTAAGACCTAACACCATGAAAATCCTAGAAGAAAATCTAGACAAAACTATTCAGGACATAGGCATAGGCAAGGACTTCATGATTAAAACACCAAAAGCATTAGCAACAAAAGCCAAAATAGATAAATGGGACCTAATCAAACTCCACATCTTCTGCACAGCAAAGGAAACAGTCATTAGAGTGAATTGGCAACCTACAAAATGGGAAAAAAATTTTGCAGTTTACCCATCTGACAAAGGGCTGATATCCAGAATTTACAAAGAACTAAAACAGATTTAAAAGAAAAAAACAAGCCCATTCAAAAGTGGGCAAAGGATATGAACAGACACTTTACAAAAGAAGACACACATGAGGCCAACAAACATATGAAAAAATGCTCAGCATCACTGGTCATTAGAAAAATACAAATCAAAACGACATTGAGATACCATCTCATGCCAGTTAGAATGGCAATCATTAAAAAATCTGGAGACAGATGCTGGAGAGGATGTGGAGAAATAGGAACACTTTTACACTGTTGGTGGGAGTGTGTGTTAGTTCAACCATTGTGGAAGACAGTGTGGTCCTCAAGGACCTAGAAATAGAACTTCCATTTGACCCAGCAATCCCATTACTGGATATATATCCAAAGGATTAGAAATCGTTCTACTATAAGGGCACATGCACACGAATGTTCATTGAGGTACTTTTTACAATAGCAAAGACCTGAAACCAACCAAACTGCCCATCAGTGATAGACTGGAAAGGGAAAATGTGGCACATATGCACCATGGAATACTATGCAGCCATAAAAAATGATGAGTTCATGTCCTTTACAGGGACATGGATGAACCTGGAAACCATCATCTTCAGCAAACTAACTCAAGAACAGAAAATCAAACACTGCATGTTTACACTCATAGGTAGGTGCCGAACAATAAGAACACATAGAAACAGGGAGGGAAGCATCACACACTGGGGTCTGTCGGGGAGAAATAGGGGAGGGACACCAGGAGGTGGGGAGTTTGGGAGAGATAGCATGGGGAGAAATGCCAGATATGGGTGATGGGGAGGAAAGCAGCAAATCACTCTGCCATGTGTGTACCTATGCAACAATCTTGCATGTTCTGCACATATGCCCAAAACCTAAAATGCAATAAAAAATAAATTAATTAAAAAGAAATTTACACTGTAAAACTAATTTTAAAAGGAAAAGAAATGTACTAAAATATTGAATTGAAAATCAGATATAACAATCACTTGTTTCATCCTGCAACAAAACAGTGCACTTTTCAATATATATGTCTTCATTCTGTAGCTCTCTCCTTTCTTTAAAAAAAAAACATTGCAAAATGGAACCTTTGGACAATTGCTAGTTCTACTTCTAACTCAGGTAAAGTACAAGACAAGCATAAGACTTTATGATGTGCCAGAAACAAGAAACTCTAAGGTAAGTGGATTCATTCATATGGATTCAGAAGTCAGCCTAAAGATCATAGCACAGTAATTGCTAAATTTGTGAAAATTGGAGCATCAAAATATTATTGAATATGTAAACATCTATGAATTCATAAAGACACAAAAGAAAGACAAACACAAAATACTATGACCTGAATATTTGTGTACCCTCAAAACCCATATGTCTAAAACCTAATAAAAATGTATTGGTATTACGAAGGTGATTAGATCCTGAGGAAGCGGAGCACTGACGAATGGGATGAGTGTCCTCATGAGTGAGGTCTCTTGAAGTTGTTTTTTCCTTGCCATTTTGAAAGGAAAATAAAAACGTGGGACCCCAATTCACTGTGCCAAAAGGAAAACATTAAGCTGATAGCAGAGTCATGTCGGAGGTTATCTTTCTATTTGTTCCTAAGCAGATAACTACAGATAAAAGGTTAAATATCTCCACAGGTAGCTACTCTATGTTCACCTTATCTTATGTACAGTGCTGATTTACTGAGCACCAGAGGAATGCATGATTCGCTATTCCTATACTTGTTTCTTTTCTCTTGCAACATGCGGATTACCATACCCTCCTTAACTCCCTTCCAGCCCACTTTCCCCTTTTAAATGTTGAAGCCCTTATTATCATCTTTTTAGAAAAGCAGAGACCACAGTCTGTTTCTGTGATTTCATGTTTATTTCTTTGGTGCATGTTCTTAACATTGGCAAAATAAACTTCTAAAGTGACTGAGACCTGTCTCAGATACTTTTTGGTTTACACTCACAATGCGACGGCACCTATAGAAGGTGACATCTATAAACAAAAAACGTAGGCTGTCATCAAACACCAAACCTGCTGGTACCTTGATCTTGGACTCCCCAGACTCCAGGCCAGTGAAAACGTAATTTCTTTTGTTTATAACCTAACTGGTTTATGGTATTTTGTTATATCAGCCTGAAGGAACTAAGACACCAAACAAACAAAACTACTTATTAGCACAGTTAGATTTTTCTGACATATCTGTTTCTTATTCTGAAAATTGGTATTAAAGAAATAGGTAAACTATTGTTCTGTCATTTCCTTAGAAATTGCACTTAATTCAACAAATAACTCCAAATAATGAGTATATCATAGCCTCAAAATAGCAATGCTAGTATAACGAACTAAAAGCAATCACAGAGTTTGAAAATTGCCAGTGCCTCCCCAGTGAAATAATTGACTCCAAAAAGAACCAGAAATCAATGCTAAAGCCAATGATTAAAATGTTGTTGAGGAACTGAATATTCACGAGGCATGGATTACATATTATTTACAAAAAAAATCATGACATGGGTAATATATTATTTACAAAAAAATGGTGCCAGTGCAATGAAGAGAAAAAGATGATGCCATGTGTCACCGAATGTTAAAATCTTCAATCTGAATCTAATCTAGCTCCTCCCATTTGGAGCTAATTTCCAGCTGAAAGGAATGCAGAAGATAGAGAAAAATAACAAAAAGGAAGGGCAGACATTATACTAAAATAAATAGCATAGTAACAAAACAAAATGAAATGTGTGGTCATTGAACATTTTTTATTTGTTTGTGGGGAAAGGTGAATGGAATTTTGAGAAAAGTTGAGAAAATAAGAAATGGAATGTATTTTAGATAATAGTAAGAATTATTGCTGATTGTGTTAGCATGATAATTGAATTGTTGTTAAATGAGAACATTTTTCTCTGTGATTTGAGTATATTTGTTAAAGACCTGAGAAGTAAAATGGTAAAATAGCTATAAATAATTTTAAATATTTTAGCTTTTCAATATTTGATCTTTTGTGTGAGTAAACAAATCAAATATAGCAAAAATTGAACAATTATTAAATGTAGGTATTTATTACATATAACTTAATGCTTCCCTCAGTATTATTTATACCTCTCTTTATAGGTGAAATTATTTCAGAATAAAAATTTACAGTTTCTTAGACCCTTTGATACATCTATATCAAGTACAGTATAAGTATTCATATTTAGTACTTAGAATAAATAATAGTTTTTTACATAGCAGTGAGCTTCTCAAACAAATCCAGTGTTCTGACATACATATATGACAAGTAATTTTCTAATGACACATGTTCAATGTTTATTGAGAGAGATAGAGAGAGATAAATGTGTTATTTCTAACTCATGTAGTCAGTCAGAGGAGTTATAGTTAAGAATTCCTTCTGAGTATTTCCAAATATCAGACCATCAATCATTTATAGACTTTGAGAAAACAAGGGTCATTTAGTATGGGCTTAGATGACAGAAAACTAATTTAATGATTCAAAGCTACATTCTCTGTTATGTCAGGAGTGTACTGCTCAGAGTTCATTACCAGCCCTGCATGACCTGACATAAAATCCAATACAGAACATGCCCAAAGGCATTCTATTGCAAGGTACAAGGAGTCTTTTGCCTGGTTAAATGACAAAAAGGGAGGAATGGAAGGTGACTTGCTTATAGTGACCTCTAAATCTTTCCAATTACTAATTCTCTGATTGCAAATGCACACTGTTTCAGCTATGCTACAGCAGAAAAATAAATAAATTTTAAGTCATTTTGGAGTCTAATGAGGTTATGTTGCATTTTTGGAAAATAAACTTTTCAATTTGGCTTAATGAACTCTTCAAGTCCTGGGAAAAAATGAATTATAAATTAGTCAATGCAGAAATAAGTTTGACAGTTATGCGTGGATTTTTGTATGGTTGATGTCACAATTGTATTCTATAAAATGCAATTAGTAACTAAAAATCTAATTCATTTTCTACGTTTTGAATTAATACTTCTCCATTAAGAAAGAAATGTTTGGCCAGGCGCGGTGGCTCAAGCCTGTAATCCCAGCACTTTGAGAGGCCGAGGCGGGTGGATCACGAGGTCAACAGATGTAGACCATCCTGGTCAACATGGTGAAATCTCATCTCTACTAAAAATACAAAAAATTAGCTGGGCATGGTGGCGCGTGCCTGTAATCCCAGCTACTCAGGAGGCTGAGGCAGGAGAATTGCCTGAATCCAGGAGGCGGAGGTTGCAGTGAGCCAAGGTCGCGCCATTGCACTCCAGCCTGGGTAACAAGAGCGAAACTCCGTCTCAAAAAAAAAAAAAAAAAAGAAATGTTTTATTTATGTTAATGAAAAATTCAATATCTTATCTTTGAAGAACCATACTCCCTTTCTGTATCATAGATATTCCACTGCAAGAGACGGAAATAGTAACATTTAACTGAATTGCGGTGAGGATCTCTCTACTACCATTAGCATCTATTCAGGCCTTCAGGTCCAAATACACACATTTTCTGTTACATTAAACTCAATTGCATATGGAAGCTACTCTCAGTAACTTCTTTCTCATCGAATTATTTCTGTATTTGTAAATTTCCTTGTGAGAAGCACTTATGTGTAAGTACTAACAATAATATACAATATTCACAGTAGTGATAAATGTGGTATTTCTGAATTTCCTTCAGGCCTCATGTGTTGATTCAAACATTTTACAGCAAGGTAATTGTAACATTTTGATACAGAGTTTGATATTAAAATAATTAAATGCTGGACATCTCCATATACTATATATTTGTCATATTAATGGGCCTTATTTCCACACTAATAAGGCTTATTGATTTTCACGTTAATCAGTGATAATATTAGACTCATGAACTGATTCTGGCTGCATGCAGGGCTATAAAAATATATATTTTCTCCTTTACAACACATTTTTGCCTCAAGTACATATTGTTCTACAGGGCGAAATGTAAACAAATTCTATTAATTTTCAGCAAGTAACTGAACTGGGAAATAAAATTACCATTTGATTGTAACAAGAAAAAATTTAAACAGAACATATAAATCAGTATTATTGGCAGCTGGAAAAGACACACTGCCTAGATTACTGTTAGTGACTAGGGAAATAAATGACCATTTTAGAGGATTTCAAAGCACTTGGATGAGTAAATGAAAATAGCTTCTGAAAACTGCTGATGGGAATTCATCATAATGGAGGCCTAAGTGATATAAACAACATTTATTTCCCTGATTTGATTATTCTAAAAGGGAATCAAGTTTGGGTGAAAAGAGATTTCTTTATATAAGATAAATGCTGAAACAGCATAAAAGAAGATTCAGACACCAGGGCCTGTCAGGGGGTGGGGGCTAGAGGAGGGATAGCATTAGGAGAAATACCTAATGTAGATGACAGGTTGATGGGTACAGCAAACCACCATGGTGTGTGTATACCTATGCAACAAACCTGCACGTTCTGCACATGTATCTCATTACCTAAAGTATAATTAAAAAAAAAGAAAAAGCATTAGGTAATGAAGGAGAAGAGAATAAGGAAATATTCCAATTATATCTTATTGTGAGTGAGTATGGCTTTGTGGAAGAAACTCATTCTCAAGAATTAGGTACTTTTATTCAGTTTTAAAGCAACATTAAATTTCAGTTAATGGGGACAAACTATGGCGGCCTACCCTCAAGACCATAAAGTCAGGGTAGCAGAAACTCTGGTTGGAGTTAAAAATAGATCCAGGGATACGGATAATCAAAGGTTGTTATTATTGTTTTTACCTGCATTCTATTTCACTGTATATCCTCAAAACAACAACAAAAAGAGAACATTCAGAAAGAGGTTGAGATGATACTAACAGGTAGAAAAAATAGTCTAGTTTACATGATTTTGAATTTAAAGATCCAAAACTTATCTACGTGCCCAGGAAGAAACACCCTGGTGTTTCTCCGTTAGAATATGATGCAGGGTGTTCAGCAAGGTGCTACGTAAGAGCATCAGTTTCTCTTTACACTAGATAAAACTGCATTCAAATTCAGCTCTTTCAATCATGAGTGATGTGACTTTAGATTAAACTCTTGCAGCCCAATTTTCTCCTCTGTAGAAGTGATTTGGTTTGCTGCTATGTGATGAATGCAATAATGGCTGAAGATACATGATACACCATTTAGATTCAATATATGTGCCCTAAAAATATATTTTTTTGGTCAAGACACAATTTTTAAAATGATATATCTTTTAAATCTTTGTAAGTTCGGTAAATTTGGAAGCTACAGTTACATAGACATTGAGGTTTCTAGAAGCTCTAAGTTGGCATATAAGGAATAAATATTTTAATAATAACCAAGCTAAGATTAATAAGCAGAAGATCTCTTAAGATCATTGAGATCTTTTATTCTAATTTACAGGTTTGATTGTTTATGAGGAAAGGATACATCATTAGGAAAATTACTTATATTAACAAAATATATCAATTTCTTTTGAAACTACAATTTTATATTTCAAATATAATTATATTTCAGATTTTTAAAAAGGAAGTCTGATATAAATTTTATTTTTATTTATGAATCCAAATTTTAATAGATAATTTTAAGAAATACATAAAGTAGATAGATTCTCAAGGGCTTCCTGAACTTAAGTGACTTATTGATATATTTTCTGCTAATGCATTTTACATCTCGCCTATGAACCACAAAATTGTTTTTGTCCCTGTAATTCCTATGACTTTATTATTTGTCCTATAGTATTATTTTCTGTTACTGTTTTCTTTGAAAGTGACTAAAGTGTATGTTCCATGTTTATAAAACTCAGTGAAACACAAACACTCTTTGTCTCTCTTTATTCCCATACTTTGACATAAATTCACACAAAAAAGATGTTCTTAGTGCAGTGCTCCAATCAGATCAGTTTCTAGGTTATTTAAATATACAGATAAGAGAGTTCCCTGTCTTTGAATAATACTGATTGTCATAAAGAAAACAAAAATTAAAACATATATTCTGTATACTTCAAAAATATTAATAAAGACTTATTTACAAGATGATATGTGAACACACATGATGGACATCGGTGAGAGCCTGCACATTCAGGGTGAGCAGAAGACAGTCACTCTGAATAGAGTGACTTAAAATAATAATGGAGATTAACAATGAGTATAAATTAAGGAAAAGTCTTCCTGACAGGAAAGTGCAAGATCTAAGTCATGGGATCTTAGTGCAACATGTAATCTGAGAAATCTTTTCCAAGAGCTATACCATAAGGCAAAGAAGAATGGAAGGTGTGGCTGGAGAGGCAGGTGATTATATATGATGCCAAGTTGATTAAAGCTCTCATGGAGACAGTGCACTGAAACTATAGTCAGCATACTCAAATGACCAAGTATGCTTTCGGATACATGCCACTGGTTACTTTATAAAAAAAATGGATTTAAGTTACAAAAGAGGTGAGTAAAAAATTAATTTTTATTAGCAGCTCAGGAGAAAAAAAAATAAAGGCACAAATTAAAACATTGATAGTTATTATGAAAGAGTGGGAATTAAAGGAGGAAATAAAGTATACAGAACAGAGGAGTTGGAAATAGACTATATTGGGGGCATGAGGTCTCTTGCATTCTGTTTTTGTATTTTGTCTGTGTGTTACCTTTATTACCTCTTTAAATCTGAAGCAATATATTATAGTCAATGTTCCTTCTGAAACGTATTCATTTGAAATTGAATTAAAATAAATATTTAACATAAAATACTAGCAAACTATAATAACCTTCTTAAGCAATTGGTGATAGTAAAGATTTATATTACAACTGCTGAAAGAATATGTGATAAATAAGATAACTGCCTTTAGGTGGGAATGAAATTAATGTAAACTAAAATTAATTTATTTAATGCAATATGTATATCTATATTATATATAACTAATTATAAAAGCCTTTTTTACAGAATGTAGGTTAATATTCAGAGAATATGAATAAGTGATTGTTAGTGAAGAAATGAAAAGATTTATGGAATATGTGATTTATGTCTAGACTTAAAAATAGGTAGCAACTTAAATGTGGTTTGCATATTTAGCAAAACAAGCAATAAACCCAAGATGCCAAGTTAAATTTGAATTTCAGATAAATGATAGATAATGTATTAATATAAATATGCTTCATGCAATATTGGCTATTTATTTATACTAAAACTGAACCACTGTTTATCTGAATTTTAAACATAACTGATCATCTTATATTTTATCTGGCAACCCAGATTTAAAAGAAAATAGCAGCTAATAATTACACCAAAAAAAATCATATGTGATATGTGTACCACATAAATATTGGGGAGATTCTTTTTGACAAACAAAATATGTTGTGATCAGAGAAACATAAGCTTAAAGAAATAGAAGTTCACATTTATATAGTATTAACTGTTAGATAGAGAAATGTAACTTGTAGAAGAAATGTGAAATCATATAAAGCTTTGACAAGAAACTCAATCAAAATATATTCAAGAATAATCTATTGAGAAATGGAATTTAATGGATTGGAATATTAAAGACTCTGGAGTCAGAAAAGGAATTCAAAATACTATTCATCCTAGGTCTGCAGCATACCCTTCTGATAAATTGCATCAAGTAAAAAGAGAAAGTGTGGTCAAGAGTATTAAATGTAATTGCAAAGACAGAATACTTGGGAAGGTAATAAGCCTATTAAATACATGACTAGACTATTTATCTTTCTTTTTGCTATTAATAGAGAGTAGATTTCAACGTTTAATGAGTGGGGGCCTTCGATTCCAGCTGTGATGGGAATGATGGTACTGGAATAGCCCTCTCAAAGTAAACTACTAGAAAACATGGCAAGATGTAAGAAATGACTGTTTTCAGACATCAGGCAATAGGACACAGAGCACTATGAAACCTGACTAGAGGCACTTCCTAATTTTAGAAGAGGAAATCCAACTAGAGCACCCTGGTCTAGGAGACAGAGATCAGTGAATGGGGGAACTAAGACAAAATGTATTCAGCATAATAGCTGAGAGGAGGTATATGGAAAAAGAGCTTTAGAAATCTCTGTAGGGAACCTCTTGATTTCTTGGCTGAATATAGCAAATCCTGAGTTCATGTCCTCAATAGGTTCCTGGAAACTTCAACTTTAAGCAAAATGACACATAATGAAACCAATGTTACCTTAGTCTAATTGACATAAACAAGAGTTAAGTTTCTACAGAATATTTCTGGTCACAAAAATTTCAATTTAGGCACACAAATAGACCTAACAAGAGTGTCTCTAAGATCTGGGAGGAAACCTGTGTAACCAGGGACAACCCAAACAAACATGGGGAGAACATGTTAACTCCACAAAGACATGCAAATCACATGGCCAGAAATAATTATTTTCTCATCATTTAAACCAAATCACATGAAATAAAATGATATTATTTGAGGACTTCCTGTAATAAGTTCTCATATATGGGCTAAGACTTCACAAAGCTGGGCAAAGAACAATTACCATGGGATGAAGGACTTCCAAGTAGCTTGGAGTCGAAAAATGACTTCAGACTACCAAATGGAGGGAACTCCTGTCCAGCAAGAGGATTCCAACCTGAGTGGGGGGTGCGCAAGAAGAAAAGGAGACAGACAGGCGGGGTCAGGAGGGCTGAGAGAGACAGTGCTCCAACAGCAGCTTTATTTCTCAAAATCTTCTATTATATACATTTTCCAGGCTCTGGTTTACGTCAGCGTAAGAGAAAGACAAGTAGACAGATCATGTGTCAATCACAATGTAGATGCCAGATAAGCAATAAGTGATCATAAAGGTTACTGATTATATTTAGTGCACAGCTGCAAACTCTAGTTCCTCATGACATTCTTGTTCCTCATAAATGCCCGTCCATATGGTTATCTCTTAACTAGATTTTCCTTTGTCTGTTCCTGACTCCTTTATCTCGACTTCCCTCTTTCAGGTGTCCCTGTGTCTGGGCTCAAAACCACCCGTCTTGTGAAACTTGCTTTGCAGGCATTCACACGGTTGGAATCCCAACAATCAAATGCGGGGGAAGTCCAATATTCAAATATCAAAACATATCGACTTTCTTGAACCCTGGGAATTCAGCAGATATCTTGGAAAGACCACTCACTCCTTAGGAGTACAGCTAAAATGAGCCTTAGAGTAAAGGATGAAACAGTCTTGGATAAATTTACTTAATCTGAAAGTAAAATAAACATCCAGCAGAAGAAGATCAGTACATTAAAAAGAAGAAAACAGAATCCAACAAGTCAATGCAGCAATAAAAAATGTGGCACAGAGTTGAAAAAAAATCAACCTATAGAAACAGAAATAAATAAGATGATGAATTAGCAGACAAGAACTTTAAAAGAGCGATTACAATCATGGTTTGAAATTGAAAAGAAATGTATAAACATAATAATGAGACAGTGGAAATGATTTAAAAATGACAAAATTGGTCTCTGACAGGGGAATTATTCCATAACAAAATTACAATTTCCCCAGATGTTTTAAATAGTAGGTAAATACTGTAGAACAAAATGTCAGTTAAATTGAAGATAAGGCAAGAGAAACTAGTCTCCCTAATTTGCAGAGAGAAGAAGGGCAGAAAAATAATGAATAGATTGTCAGTGACGTACGTGAACTTTCAAGCAGTCTAATATTAGTGTGCATAGAATCTCAGAAATGTGAAGAAAGAACATGTTAAATATAGGGGGAGAAATCAGTGAAAGAAAACAGAGAAAAAAGTAAAAGGGTAGGAAAAAAATAGAACCAAAGTTTGTTATTTGAAAAGATTAATAAAATTGACTAAACTCTAGCTAGATTGATAATACAGAAAATAATAACTAAACGAAAGAGAAGAAAGAGCATTAATATGACAAATGAAGAAAGAAATATTACAAATGATGCTAGTATTCAAATAAAATTACTGGAGTTTTATGAAGAACTTCATGTTAATATATTTGAATGCTTTGATAAGACGATGATGTTTTGAAAGACAAAACTGAGCAAGATTGTCCCAAAGAAAAATAATGTAAAAATTTGAAATGCATTAATAAATTGAATTTATAATTAAAAGTTTTCCCAGGAAAACTTCAGGCTCAAATGACTTCAGTGGTAAATTCTATTAAACATTTAAGTAACAAATAATACTATTATTATACTAATTCTTCCATAAAATAAAAAGGGAAGAAAACCTTTTCAAAATAGCTTGCATGATAGATAATAAAGCACACAAACAGATGCTCAACAGCACTGGTCCTCACTGAATTCAACTTTGAAACACATAAAATATGAATATGCATGTACTAAAAAGCACACAAATTAGTGTATTTCAAGTGTTGGCAAGAATGTGGAACAAAAGGAACTTTCATATGTTGCAGGTGGCATTACAATAAAACGTAATTATTTTGAGGTATGCTTTGGTAATTCTTTGTAAAGTTAGCATACACACCATATGCTGCAACATTTCTATTCCTAGGCATTTATACAAAAGAAATAAAAGTAATATCTAAACAAAATGCTGTATACTGATATTCAGAAAAGCTCTATTCATAATAATTTGAAATCTAATAATCCAAATGTCCATCAACTGGTGAACTATAGGACAAAAATGTGTGCATTTTTAAAAATTATACTTTAAGTTCTGGGATACATGTGCAGAGTGTCCAGGTTTGTTACATAGATATACATGTGCCATGGTGGTGGTTTGCTGCATACATCACCCTGTCATCTTCATTAGGTATTTCTCCTAATGCTATCCCTTCCCAGTCCTCCCCCACCCCACTATTCCTCACCTAGCCCCCCACTCCTTAGGCCCCAGTGTGTTATGTTCCTCTCCCTGTGTCTGTGTGTTCTTGTTCAACATCCACTTATGAGTGAGAACATGTGGTGTTTGTTTTTCTGTTCTTGTGTCAGTTTGCTGAGAATGATGATTTCCAGCTTCATCCATGTCCCTTCAAAGGACATGGACTTTTCATTTTTAATGTCTGTATAGTATTCCATGGTGTATATGTGCCACATTTTCTTTATCCAATCTATCATTGATGGGCACTTGGGTTGGTTCCAAGTCTTTGTTATCATAAATAGGACCACAAAGAACATATGTGTGCATGTGTATTTATAATAGAATGATTTATAATCCTTTGGGTATATACACCTTAGTGGGATTGCTGAGTCAAATGGAATTTTTATTTCTAGATCCTTGAGGAATCACCACACTGTCTTCCATCATGATTGAACTAATTTACACTCCCACCAACAGTGTAAAAGTGTTCCTTTTTCTCCACATCCTCTCCAGCATCTGTTGTGTCCAGATTTTTTAATGATCACCATTCTAACTGGAATGAGATGGTATCTCAATGTGGTTTTGATTTGCATTTCTCTAATGATCAGTGATGATGAGTTTTTCTTCATATGTTTGTTGACTGTGCAAATGTTTTCTTTTGAAAAGTTTCTGTTCATAACTTTGCCCACTTTTTGATTGGGTTGTTTCTGTTTTCCTTGTAAATTTGTTTAAGTTCTCTGTAGATTCTGGATATTAGCCATTTGTCAGATGGGTAGATTGCAAAAAAATTTCCCCATTCCGTTTTTTGCCATTTCACTCTATTGACAGCTTCTTTTGTTGTGCAGAAGCTCTTAAGTAGATTTAATTGGTCTATTTGGCTTTTGTTGCCATTGCTTTTGGTGTTTAAGTCATGAAGTCTGTGTCCATGCCTATGTCCTGAATGGTATTTTCTAGGTTTTCTTCTAGAGTTTTTATAATGTTAGGCCTCATGTTTAAATCTTTAATCCATCTAGAGTTAATTTTTGTATACGGTGTAAGGAAGAGATTCAGTTTCAGCTTTCTGCATATGGCTAATCAGTTTTCCAATACCATTTATTGAATAGGGAATCCTTTCTCCATTGCTTGTTTTTGTCAGGTTTGTCAAAGATCAGATGATTGTAGTTGTGTGGTATTCTTTCTGAGGCCTCTGTTCTGTTCCACTGGTCTATATCTCTGTTTTGGTACCTGTACCATGCTGTTTTGAGTACAGTATCTTTGTAATATAGTTCAAATTCAGGTAGTGTGATGTCTCCAGCTTTTTTTGTTTGTTTGTTTAGGATTCTCTTGGCTATGTAGCCTCTTTTTGGTTCCATGTGAAGTTTAAGGTAGTCATTGGTAGCTTGATAGGGATAGCATTGAATTTATGAATTACTTTCGACAGTATGGCCATTTTCACCATATTGATTCTTCCTAACCATGAGCATGGAATGCTTTTCCATCTGTTTGTGTCCTCTCTTATTTCTTGAGCAGTGGTTTGTAGTTCTCTTTGAAGAGGTCCTTCACATCTCTTGTTAGTTGTATTCCTAGGTACTTTATTCTCTTTGTAGCACCTGTGAATGGGAGTTCACTTGTGATTTGGCTCTCTGTTTGTCTATTGGTATATAGGAATGCTTGTGATTTCTGCACATTGATTTCGTATACTGAGACTTTGCTGAAGTTGCTTATCAGCTTAAGGAGATTTGAGGCTGAGATGATGGGGTTTTCTAAATATACAATCATGTCATCTGCAAACAGGGACAATTTAATGTCCTATCTTCCTATTCAAATACGTTTTATTACTTTCTCTTGCCTGATGACCCCAGCCAGAATTCCAATACTATGTTGAATAGGAGTGGTGAGAGAGAAGATCCTTGTCTTGTGCCAGTTTTCAAATGGAATACTTCCAGTTTTTGCCCATTCAGTATGATATTGGCTGTGGGTTTGTCATAAATAGCCCTTATTATTTTGAGATAGGATCCATTAATTCCTAGTTTATTGAGAGTTTTTCGCATAAAGGACTGTTGAATTTTGTCAAAGACCTTCTCTGCATCTATTGAGATAATCATGTGTTTTTTGTCTTTGGTTCTGTTTATGTGATGGATTATGTTTACAGATTTGCGAATGTTAAAAAAGCCTTGCATCCCAGGGATGAAGCAGACTTGATCATGATGGATACACTTTTAGATGTGCTGTTGGATTCAGTTTGCAAGTATTTTATTGAAGATTTTCACATCAATGTTCATCATGGATATTGGCCTGAAATTTTCTTTTTAGTTGCATCTCTGCCAGATTTTGGTATCAGGATGATGTTGGTCTCATAAAATGAGTTAGGAAGGATTCTCTCTTTTTGTATTGTTTGAAATAGTTTCAGAAGGAATGGTACCATCTTTTCTTTGTACATCTGGTAGAATTTGACTGTGAATCCATCTGGTTCTGGATTTTTTTGGTTGGTAGTCTATTAATTGCTGCTTCAATGTCAGCCCTTGTTATTTGTCTATTTGGGAATTTAACTTCTTCCTGGTTTAGTCTTGGGAGGGGGTAAGTGTCCAGGAATTTATCCATTTTTTTTCTACATTTACTTGTTTATTTGCAAAGAGATGTTTGTAGTAATCTCTGATGGTAGTTTGTATTTCTGTTGGATTGGTGGTGATATTCCCTTTATCATTTTTTATTGCATCTACTTGATTCTTCTCTCTTTTCTTTTTTATTAGGCTGGCTAGCAGTCTATGTATTTTGTTAATCTTTTCCAAAAATCAACTCCCGGATAGAGACCCAAAAACCCTGCAAAAAATAAAGTGTGCATTTTAATGAATGTAAATTGTATTTTATTAAATTGGATTAAAAATTCATTGAGTATTTGAATCATATGTATAGTTTATTGAAATGCACATTATCAGGCAATCTTGACACTTATTCTTGTCACAGAGATGAGGGAGTTAGGGATGAAGAACCTTACAGGTAACAGCCATAGTTGAACTCAATAATGAGAATGTTTGCTTGTACAAGATATTATATACTAAGGATACTAAGGAGTATGTATTTAAAATACAATGTGCAGCTGCCTGATAACTTTGCTCCAAATTTTTCTGTTATTAAAATTTTCTATATTTAGTTATATGGTGTTCTTTTCACATTAACTTGACAGCTGTCTATGGATACAAAGACAAATTAGATAATATAAAAAAAAACTAAGAAGGTATATTATTTATTTCATACCATTTAATAAATAGAGACCTACACTTCCATTTAGTATAAAATAGTCATCAGAACTGGGGCTTAGATATGGAGACATTTTCTGTTTTCTTAATTTTATTATCAGTTTGCCATTTACGTCAGATACTGAGAAAACATATGAAGAAAGGTTTTGCCATATGATGTGTTTTGGCTGTGTCTCCATCCAAATCTCATCTTGAATTGTAGCTTTCATAATTTCCTCATGTTGTGGGAGAAACCCAGTGGGAAATAATTGAATCTTAGGGAAGTTTCCCCCATATGGTTCTCATAGTAATGAATAAGTCTTATGAGATCTGATGCTTTTATAAGAGGAAACCCTGTTTGCTTGGTTCTCATTCTGCTCTTGCCACCACCACATGAGATGTGCCTTTCACCTTCAGCCATGATTGTAAGGCCTCCCCAGCCACGTGGAACTGTGAATCCATTAATCTTCTTTCTCTTGTGCATTGCCGAGTCTCAAGTATGTCTTTATCAGCAGCATGAAAACAGACTAATACACTATATAAAACTTTGTCTCATGAACCTACTGTTTCAATTACTTTACAAATGGTCTTAACAAAATATTAGAACATTTTAATGATTTCTCTGACAGTTAAAAATCAGATCTTTATATTGAAAACAGCAAGCTTTCAAAACTTGTACATACTCTGAGCCTGTGCATATAAAAAGCTGTTCTATTTAAAGAAAGAGAAAAATTAGTTTAGCACTTTGTCATGATTAATTTAGTAATAAAATAATATACAAATATTAATTGAGCGTCCACTATATTCACTGTTCCATGGGCAATAAAAATACAGTCCAAACATATGCCAGAAATATGTAAACGATATAAGATAAAATGCAAATATATTTAAATATGGTTATACAATTAGCATTCCATTAAGAAAAGAGCAAAGTGCAATAGATATTCAGAAAAGAGGATGATCAGATATTATCCATGAGGAAAAAAATACAGAAAATAAAAAGTAAGGAATATCATAATGAATTAAAAACTACTTCCCTCATTAAATTATTTTTCTATAAATAATCTGCGTATTAAACATACACGTAAATCAATTTTCTGGTGTAATCTTTAGGGTCAGCAAAGACAAGCACACCTTAGAATACAAACAAACTGCACTGAACTGCAGCATTTCTCCAAATAATACTCAACGTGGTGGGTTAATATTTAGTGCAAACTTGATTGGATTGAAGGCGGCAAATTATTTTCCTGAGTGTGTCTGTGAGGGTGTTATGAAAAGAGATTAGCATTTGAGTCAGTGGACTGGGAAAGGCAGACCCACCCTCAATCTGCGTGGGCATAATTGAATCGGCTGACAATGTGACCAGAATAAAAGCAGGCAGAAGGACGTGGAATGCGTAGACTGGCTGAATCTTCCAGCCTATATATTTCCCCTGTGGTGGATGCTTCCTGCCTTCAAACATCGACACGTTGGCTCCAATTTCTTCAGCTTTGGGACCTTTGACCAAAGACTGCAGTCTGACCTGTGGGCTTCTCTACTTTTGAGGTTTTGGGACTCAGACTGGCTTTCTTGCACCTTAGCTTGCAGATTTTGTACCTCATCTTGTGATCATGTGAGTCAATACTTGTTAATAAAGTCTTCTTGATTTATGCATCTATCATATTGTTTCTGTCCCTCTAGAGAATCCTAATACACTCCAGCAATTCAGAGGTTATAGTCTCCTAATTTGGCTATTCATTCAGGTTTTCTTTTTTATTTCATTCATGCTAAATTAGAAACTGAATAGTAGTTACACATGATGAGAAAATTGTGCTTTTATAAAGAGAATGCGGGAATATGAAAATTAAAGAATACAGCATTTTTATTATGGGAGAAGTCATAATTGTATGATTATTTATAATTTTTGTTTACCTTAAAAAATTATTCTAGCAAAGGAATGGCTTTAATATGTTTGAAGCTAAAAAAATACATTACAATATTTGAGACTGATGATTGAAGATACTGAAAAGAGAGAGATTGTGGGTGTCTTATGAGAGAGAACATAAATCATTTTTTGCAATAAAGACTTTAGACAGGCGTTGGATAGCTTTTCTTCTGATATTGGATAGAACTTGTAAGGAAAAAAAATTGTAAAACTTGAGATCTTTGAAAGCTAAGCTCCACAACATTTAATGAGAATAAAGGAAGAGATGGGGGCAGGCATGATGAAATTGACTGCGGGAATGATGAACAGCTAAATGGGGAATTCAGAGCTCAGTTCATTTGTCTTGCTATAAATGAATATCCAAGGGTGGGTAATTTATAGAGCAGAGAGGTTTATTTGGCTTATGATTCTGGAGGCTTAACACAAAGCATGACCTCAGCATCTGCTTCTCAGGAGGACTTCAGGCTGCTTTCACTCATGGCAGAAGAAGAAAAGACCTGTGTGCAGGTCATATGACAGGAGAGAGGGACCATGTGAGGCTCTTTTCAATCACTAGTTTTTTTTGGAACTTGAGAGTGAGAACTCACTCACTCTTGGGAATGGCATCAAGACATTCATGAGATATCTTCCCCCATGGCTCAAGCAGCTCCCACCAGGCCTCACCTCCAACACTTAGTATCAAATACCGACGTGAAACTTGGTAGGACCAACCAACCATATTTAAGCCATAGCAAGGACATCAGTGGGGCTAGTGATATCAGTGGGGCTTTGAGCTTTTTGCAGCTTCGGAAAGTACCATTTCCATTAAATCGTCATAGGTAAGTATAGGTATTAGAAACATTTCCTTGCAAAACTTACTAAACTGCTTTGAAGAAAGGCATGCTTTTCTAATTTATGCCAAGTTACCATTTTGTTTAAGAGTGGGGGCGTTAAGAAGCAGTAAATTAAATATTGTAGGGCACAGTTTATATACAGTGTGTATATAAACTGATCATGCAGGGGCAAGAAAATGGGAACAGAAAAGTATGGCCCACTATATAGTTATGGGTGACCGACATGTGTTTGAGCTAAATAACTTCTAATTCAAATAGAATAAAATGAGAGATTTAAATAAATATCACAGAGAATGTGTAAAATATCTAAAATTACCTGGTTTTGATAAGAGAAATAGAGGAGTAATCATAGGCTTGTTAAAAGATGACTTAAAAGGTAAGTTAGTGGAGTGTTTGCATCTGAAGAAATGAGTGGTAAGTCTAAATGATAATTTAAACTTTCCAATATTGACTAATAAAAATTGCCACTCTGAATAAAAAAACACTTTTTATAAAGCCTTCTAATTTTTTTCTTTGATTAATGTTATGTTTAATGTGTTTACAAAGATTTAATGTAAAAAATAATTATGGCTATAAAATGGCAAATTAATTCTGATTATGTAATGACCTTAACTGTAGGGATATTTAATTACAATTGTTATGTGTTTTATCACATTGTTGACTTTTATGATCTTAAACACGGCCTTTCTGGCAGTGGCGGTTCTAGCAGATTTTCTGTTTTTGCAATCTGATTCTAACTTATTTGACTGACTAGTTTGCTTTTGACAAAGCATAACCTTTTGTTAGATTAACCAGATATGTATGGGGAGTTAAAAAGGAAGATAAAGCAAGCAGACTATGTAGGAAAAATAATAAAGCTAACTATGCCAATTCTTATTTTAATACAGTATAACAAACATTATTTGACATTTACAATTATTAAAGCTTCTAAATCCAACATTTAAAATAGAAATTTAGGGCCAAGTTTTCTGATATTAACAAATTGTATACTCTATTTCTTTATTTCAAATGTCAGTTGATGAAATACCGGGTGAGTGAGAATTTAAGCTGCTCCCTGAGCTATTACTCATAGTGGTCTAGAGACAGATGACACAAATTCAAATCTCCACTCTGTCACTTACTAGAAATATCAATTTGAAGGTTCTCTGCTTATTCTGTTAATAGTTTATTTGGCTGTGCAAAATCTTTTTGGTTTAATTAAATCCAACTTGTCAATTTTTGCTTTAGTTAGTTACTTAATCTCCTTATGCCTCAGTTTTCTGACGTGAAAAATGGGGGTGATAATAACGGTTAACCTATCTCCTATGTTTGCTAGGAGAAACTAAAGTGTCAGTAAGTAAATAAAATATTTATATAAGTGTCTGGCTCAGATAAAGTGGAATCATGCAAGTCGTTCTGTATAGATTTGCCACATCACCATTTCCTTAGTATTTTAGCTGAAAAGGTTGTAAACATATTTGATGTTTGCCATCCTCTCAAATGATCTTGTGTTCATTTTGGATATGAATACAATAAAAAAGTAACCATAGAATATCTTTCAAAAAGTAACTTTCTAACTGTTTAAAGAATTTCTATTATCCATCAAGATTCTGAAACTCCCAACTACACATCTCAATACAGACCTGACACTAAGAATTTGACCCTTTGGCCCAGGAGCTTGGCCATGTTTAACTTAGTAAAAGCTCAAGACGTGAATCATATATGCATGTCTGGTTAAGAACCATAATTAAGGCTATTCTATATTTGGGCAAGTCTCCTCTCACAAGGGAAGATTTAGAGTCACGTCTTTGATTTTTGTAGTTCTTGTTTGTTTGTTTGTTTCTACATTTTTCCACCTTTATTTTAACTAAACAAGTGCATGTGCAGGAAGTGCAGGTTTATTACATAGGTAAATGTGTGCTATGGTGGTTTGCTGCACAGATCATCCTGTCACCCAGGTATTAAGCAAAGCATTCACTAGCTATTCTTCCTGGTCCTCTCCCTTCCCCTAAACCATGCCCTCCAACAGGTCCCAGTGTGTGTTGTTCTCCCCTGAAGAATACGTGGGTTCTTATCATTGGGGGGAGAACAACACACACTTCCACTTCTAACACAAGCTCTCACTTCTAAACGAGAACATGTAGTATTTGGTTTTCTCTTCCTGCATTAGTTTGCAAAAGATACTGGCCTCCAGCTTCATCTATGTCCCTGCAAAGAACATGATCTTCATTTTTTATGGCTGTATAGTATTCCCTGTTGGATATATGGCACCATTTCTTTTTATCCAGTCTATCAATGATGGACATTTAGGTTGATTCCACATCTTTGCTATTGTGAATATGGCTATATTGAACATACAAGTACATGTGTCTATATAATATAATGGTTTATATTTCCTTGAGTATATATCCAGTTATGGGATTGCTGGGTCAAATGCTATTTCTGCCTCTAGGTCTTTGAGGAATTGTCACACTGTCTTCCACACTGGTTGAATTAATTTACATTCCCACCAACAGTGTAAAAGCATTCCTTTTTCTCCACAACTTCACCTACATATACTGTTTTTTGACTTTTTATTAATAGCCATTCTGACATGAGATGGTATCTCATTGAGGTTTTGAATTGCAGTTCTCTATCATCAGTGATATTGAGCTTTTTAAAATATATTTGTTGGCTGCATGTACACCTTCTTTTGAGAAGTGTCTGTTCATGTCCTTTGTCCACTTTTTAAAGTTTTTTTTTTTAAACTTTAAGTTCTGTATATATGCTGGATATTAGACATTTGTCAGATGCATAGAGTGCAAAAATTTTCTCCAATTCTGTAGGTTCTCTTTATTCTGTTGAAAGTTTCTTTGGCTGTGCAAAACCTCTTTAGTTTAATTAAATCAAATTTGTTAATTTTTGCTTTAGCTGAAATTGCTTTTGGTGTCTTCATCATGAAATCTTTATCTGTGCCTGTGTCCTGAATGGAATTGCCTAGGGTTCCTTCTAAGATTTTTATAGTTTGGGGTTTTACATTTAAGTCTTTAATCCATCTTGAGTTAATTTTTGTACATGGTATAAAGAAGGGGTCCAGTTTTGATTTTTCTGTATATGGCTAGCTAGTTCTCCTGGCATCATTTATTAAATAAGAAATCATTTTCCTTTTGCTTGTTTTTGTCAGGTTTGTCACAGATCAGATGGGTGTAGGGGTGTGGTCTTATTTTTGGATTCTCTATTCCATTCCATTGGTCTATGTGTCTAGTTTTGTACCAATACCATGCTGTTTTCTGTACGGTAGCACTGTAATAGAGTTTGAAGTAGGGTAGCATAATACCTCCCGCTTTTTTCTTTGTACTTAGAATTGCCTTGGCTATTTGAGCTTTTTTTTTGTTCCATATCAATTTTAAAATAGATTCTTTGAAGGATGTCAATGGTAGTTTAATGGGAATAACATTTAATCTGTAAATTGCTTTGGGCAGTATGGCCATTTTAAAAATATTAATTCTTCCTATCCATGAGAATGGAATGTTTTTCCATTTGTTTGTGTCCTCTCTGATATCCTTGCAAAGTGGTTTGTAGTTCTCCTTGAAGAGATCTTTCTCATCCCTTTTTGCTATAATCTTAGGTATTTTATTTCTTTTATGGCAGTTGTGAATGAAAATTCATTTGTGATTTGGGTCTGGGATTGCCTGTTGTTGGTGTAAAGGAATAGTAGGAAGTTTTGCGCATTAATTTTGTATCCTGAGACTTTGCTGAAGTTGCTTATCAGCTTAAGAAGCTTTTGGGCTGAGATGAGGAGATTCTAGATATAGGATCATATCATCTGCAAACCAAGATAGTTTGACTTCCTCCCTTCTTATTCTTTCTCTTGCCTGATTTCCCAGGCCTGAACTTCCAATGTTGTGTTGAATAGGAGTGGTAAGAGAGGACAGCCTTGCCTTGTGCCAGTTTTCAAGGGGAATTCTTCCAGCTTTTGTAAATTCAGAATGATATTGCCTGTGGGATTGTTTTATATGGCTCTTGTTAGTTTGAGTTTTGTTCCCTTAACACATAGTTTATTGAGTTTTTAGAACAAAGTGATACTAAATTTTATCAAAGGGCTTTTCTGCATGTATTGACATAATCTTGTGGTTTTTGTCTTTAGTTCTGTTTATGTGATAAATTACATTTAGTAATTTGTGTATGTTGAACAAACCTTGCATACCAAAAATGAAGCCTACCTGATTGTGATGGATAAGATTTTTGATGTGCTGCTGGATTTGGTTTGCTAGGATGTTTTTGAGGATGTTTTCATCATGTTCATCAAATATATTGGCCGGAATTTTTCTTTTTACTTTGTATCTCTGCCAGATTTTGATACCAGGATGTTGCTGACCTCATCAAATGAGTTAGAGAGGAGTCCTTCATTTTCAATATTGTTTTTTTGGGTAGATTCAGTAGAAATGCTATCAGCTCTTCTTTGCACCTGTGATAGGATTCAGGTGTGAATTCATCTGTTGATAAGCATTTTTAAAATTTTTTACTCCCTCAATTTCAGAATTGTTACTTCTCTATTTCGTGATTCAATTTCTCCTTGATTCAGTCTTGGGAGGTTTTGTGTTTCCAGGAAATAATCAATTTTTCCTAGGCTTTCTATTTGATATATGAGAGGTGTTTTAAACAATCTCTGATGTTTGTTTGTATTTATGTTGGGTCAGTGATGATATCCCCCTTATCATTTCTGACACTGTTTAAATCTACCCTCTTTTCTTCTTTATTAGTCTAGTTAGTTGTCTGTCTATCTTATTAATTTTCTTTTCAACAAAAGAGCTCCTGGATTTGTTGGTCTTTTGAAAGGTTTTTTTTTTTTTTTTTTTTCAAGTCTCTCTATCATTGAGTTCAGCTCTGATATTAGTTATTTCTTGTCTTCTACTAGCTTTAAGGTTTGTTTGCTCTTGATTCTCAAGTTATTTTAGCTGTGATGTTAGGTTGTTAACGAGATCTTTCTAGCTTTTTTTTGTTTGAGCATTTAGTGATAAATTTTCCTCTCGACATTGCTTTAGCTGTGTCCTAGAGACTCTGGTACATTGAATCTCTGTTCTCATTAGTTTTAAATGACTTCTTGATTCCTGTCTTAATTTCATTATTTACTCTGGAGTCATTCAGGAGCAGATTGTTGAATTTCCATGTGGTTGTATTGTTTTGAGTGAAGTCCTTAATCTTGAGTTCTAATTTTATTATGCTGTGGTCTGAGACAGTTATAATTTCAAAAATATTTTTAATTTTCTGAGAAGTGTTTTACTTCCAATTATGTGATCACTTTTAGAGTAAGTGCCATGTAGCAATGAGAAGAATGTGTTTTCTATTGTTTTTTGATGTAGAGCTCTGTAGATAACTATCAAGTTCACTTGATCCGCAGCTGAGTCAGGTTTTGTACTTCTTTGATAACTTTCTGTCTTGATTATCCAACTAATATTGTCAGTGGGTGTTAAAGTTTCTCACTATTATTGTGTGGGAGTCTGAGTCCCTTGAAGGTCTCTAAGGACTTGCACTTTGAATCTGAGTGCTCCCACTTTGGGTGCATATATTTTTAAAATAGTTAGCTCTTGCTCAATGGAACCCTTTATCATTACATAATGCCCTTTTATTGTCTTGCATAATCTTTGTTGGTTTAAAGCCTGTTTTTTAAGAAATTAGGATTGCAACTCCTGCTTTTTTCTGTTTTTCATTTGCTTGATAAATGTTCTTCTATCATTTTATTTTGAACTGTGGTGTGTCTTTGCATGTGAGCTGGAACTCTTGAAGATAGCATACCTCTGGCCTTGTTTTTTATCCAGATTGCCAATCTCTATGCTTTAATTGGGGCATTTAGCCCATTTACATTTCAGGTTAGTGTTGTTATATATTAATTTGATCTGTCATGATACTAGCTGTTTATTTTGCAGCCTTGTTAATGTGGTTGCTTTATAGTGTCACTGGTCTGTGTACTTTGTTCTGTTTTTGTAGTGGTTGAGAACAGTATTTTCTTTCCATATTTAGTGCATCTTTCAAGGGCTCTTGTAATGCAGATCTGGTGGTAATGAATTCCCTCTGCATTTGCTTGTCTAATAAGGATCTTAGTTCTCTGTTGTTCTTGATATGGGTTGGCTCTGTGTCCCTATCCAAATGTCATCTTGAATTGTAATCCCATGTGTTGTGGGAGGTACCTGATGGGAGGTGGTTGGATCATGCAGGCAGATTCCCCCATGCTGTTCTTGTGATTGTGAGTGAATTCTTATGAGATCTGGTGGTTTAAAATTGTTTGACATTTTCCTGTCTCACTCCCTCTCTTTTCTATCACCATGGAAGTCTAACTTCTTTCCCTTCATCTACTGCCACAAATGTAAGTTTCCTGAGGCCTTCCCACCCATGCAAAACAGTCAATTAACCTCTTTCCTGTATAAATTACCCATCCTCAGGTAGTTCTTTATAGGAGCATGAAAACAGACTAATAAAACAGTTGGTCCCGAGTGAAGTAGGGCACTGCCCTAAAGATACCTGAAAGTGTGTAAGTGACTTTGGGACTGGGAAAGGGGCAGAGGATGGAACGGTTTGCAGGGCTTAGAAAATATGAGAAAATGTCAGAAAGCTCTGAACTTCCCAGAGACTTATTGAATGGTTTTGACTAGAATGCAGATAGTGACATAAATGATGATATCCAGGCTGAAGTGGTCTCAGATAGAGGTAAAAAACTAATGAGAACTGGAGCAAAGGTAACTTTTGCTATGCTTTAGCAAAGAGACTGGTGGCACTTTGTGACTTGCCTAAAAATCTGTGGAACTATGATCTCAAGGAAGATGATTTAGGGTATCTGGCAAAGGAAATTTGTAAGCAGCAAAGCATTCAAGATGTGATCAGGCTTTTTCTGTAATCATACAGTCATATGTGTTTACAGAGATAATCTAAAATTAGAACTCATGTTTAAAGGGGAGCAGAGTGTAAAAGTTTGGAAAATTTGCAGTCTGACCATGTGGTAGAAAAAAAAATCCCCATTTCTGAGGAGAAATTTAAGCCAACTGCAGAAGTTTGCATAAGTAAAGAATCACTGATTGTTAATAGCCAACACAATGGGAAAAACGTCTCCAGGGCATTTCAGAAATTTCACAGCATCCTTTCCTATCACAGGCCTGGAGGACTAAGAGGTAAAAATAATTTCCTGGGCTGTGTCCTGGGCCCAGGGCAGGCCCCACTGCTCTGTTCAGCCTCACAAGGTGGTGCTCTCCAATCCCAGGCACTCAAGATTCAGCCATGGCTAAAAGGGGCCAACATAGAGCTCACACCATTGCTTTGGAGCATGTAAGCCCTGGTGGCTTCCACATGGCATTAGGCCTGTAGGTGTGAATAAGAAAAGAGCTGAGATTTGGAAGCCTTTGCCTAAATTTCAAAGGATGTATCGCAACACCTTGATGTCCAGGCAGAAGTCTGCTACAATGGAGTAACACTCATGAAGAATTGCTACTAAGGCATTGCAGAGGGAAAATATGGGGTTGGAGTCCCCACACAGAGTCCCCACTGGGGCACAGTCTAGTGGAGCTCTGAGAAGAGGGCCACCATTCTCCAGATGCCAGAATAATAGATCCATCAAAAGCTTGCATTGTGCACCTGGAAAAGCCATGACAATTAATGCCAGCCCTTGAAAGCAGTTGTGGAGTTATATCCTGCAGATACACAGAGGCAGAGATACCTATGGCCTTGGGAGCCTACTCCTTGCATCAGCATGTCCTGAATGTAAGACATGAAAGCAAAGAACATTATTTTGGAGATTTATGATCTAATGATTGCCCTGTTGGTTTCATACTTGCATGGAGTCTTGTGTCCCTTTCTTCTGGCTAATTTATCCAATTGATAACTGGAGCATTTACCCAATGACTGTACCTTACTTGTATATTGTAATTAATTAACTTATTTTTTATTTTACAGGCTCACTGGTGGAAGGAACTTTCTTTGTCTCAGATGAGACTTTGGCTTAGGCTTTTAAGTTATTGCTGTAATGAGTTAAGACTTTGGGAGACTGTTGGGAAGGCATGTTTGCATTTTGAAATGTGAGTAGAACATAAGATTTGGGAGGTGACAGGAGTGGAATGATATGGTTTGGCTCTGTGTCCCCATCAAAACCACATCTCGAATTGTGATCTTCAGGAAGAGCTTGCTGGGAGGTGATTGGATCATGGTGGCAATTTCTCCTAGGCTGTTTTTATGATAGTGAGTTCTCACAGATTAAATGGTTTAAAAGTCTTTGACAGTTTCTCCCTCACTCTCTCTCCTCCCTTTCCATCTGATTATAAGTTTCTCAGTGCCTCTCCAGACATGTGAAAGTGTCAGTCAATTAAAGCTAATTTCTTTATAAATTATCTTGTTTCAGGTTTGTTTTCACTAAGCAGTGTGAAAAGTGACTAATACAGCTTATGAAGCTTAGTTTGGCCAGATATAAAATTCTGGGTTGGAATTTGTTTTTTATTTGAATGTTTAATATTGGCCCCCAATCTCTTCTGGGTTGCAGAGTTCCCACTGAGAGGTCTGCTGTTACCCTGAGTAGCTTTTGCTTGTAGGTAATCTTGCATTTCTCTCTGACTACCCCTAACATTATTTCTTTCATTTTCACCTTGGAGAATCTGAAGATTTTATATCTTGGGGATAGTTTCTCATGGTTTATCTTACTGGGGTTCTCTGCATTTCCTGGATTTGAATGTTGGTCTGTGTAGCTAAGTTCAGGAAGTTCTCCTAGATGATACGCTAAAATATGTTTTCCCAATGGATTCCATTCTCCTTGTCTAATTCAGGTATCCCGAATCAGTGGTAGATTCATTATCTTTACATAATCCTATATTTCCTGAAAGTTTTGTTCAGTATTGTTTTTTTTTTCCATTCTTCCCTGCCTGCCTTATTTCAGAAAGACAGTCTTTAAGCTCTGAGTTTCTTTTCTCTGCTTTACCTATTTTGTTATTAATACTTGTAATTGCACTGTGAAGGTGTTAATAATATCTTTTCAGCTCTATCTGGTTGGTTTCTCATGGTATTGGATATTTTGACTATCAGCTTCTGCATTGTTTTATCATAATTCTTAGCTTCTGTGTATTGGGTTACAACGTGTTCCCTTAGCTTGGCAAAGTTCATTTTTCTTTCTATTCTGAAGCCTTCTTCTGTCATTGCAGCCATCTTAGCCTCGGCCAGGTTATGAACCCTTGCAGGAGAGCTACTGTGGTCATTTGGAGAAAGGGGACACTCTGGCTTTTGAGTTTTCAGTGTTTTTTGTGCTGATTTTTTTTTTCATGTTTGTTTGCTTGTTTGTCTTAGATCTTTGAGGTTGCTGACCTTTTCATGGTCACATAACCTGGGATTTTGTGTTCTTTCTTTGTTTGTTTTCAACAGTCTGGCCACTCTTCCAGAGGCCTGTTGCAATTTGCTAGTGGTCCTCTCCAGACTCTATTCATCTTGGTTTCTCCAGTACTTGGAGATAACCAGTGAAGGCTGCAAAACAGCACAAAACAGCAAATGTGGCAGCCTAGCCTTTCCCCTGGGAGCTCCAGGTGGGTAGTGACCTGTTGCCAATCCAAATGTAACTGTAGGAGGTGGTTGGAGACCGAGGTCAGGAGGTTTCACCCAATCAGAATAAATGGGATCTGGGACCTGCTTTAAAAAGCAGTCGTGCTGCATTTTGGTAGGCTCTCCAAGGTGTACAGACTGGACCAGCTGAGATGCCCAAACAGCAAAGTTAGTAGCATGCCTCTGTCCTTAGGCACTCTTTCCAAGGAGAAGTCATAACTCTGTCCATTGCATATGAGTGGAGGTGGCCAGAGGCCCTGGTTGGGAGAATCTGCCAAGTAAGAAGGAATGGGTAGGGGTCCTGCTTAAAGAAGCAGTTTGGCCATGCCTCAATAGAACAGCCATGCCATGCTGGGTAACTGCTTCTGTCTAGTCAGCTTGGATTCACCAGAGCCCAGAGGGTGGAATGGCTGACTCACCCAAACAGCAAAGATGGTGGCCCATCCTGCAGTCCCTCCATCCCAGGAAGAAATAGAAACTCTGTCCATAGCTGACAGGTGGGGAGGGAGAGGCCTGGCTGGGAGGACATGTCCAGTGAGAACAAATGGTTTGTGGTCCTGCTTGAAGTTACAGTCTGGCCATATTTTGATAAAGCAGCTGTATTGTGGTTGGAGGAGTCCTCTTCTCAACTAGACCATTTGGACTCTTCAAAGCCCACAGACTAGACTAGTCAGATTGTCCAAAAAACAAAGGTGGCTTCCTGCCCCTCCTGCTGAGTACCCTGACCCATTGGTAAATCAGAATTCTGTTCATAGAATAAGGGCAAGGGTGCTTGGAGGCCACAACCTGTATGACTCACCCAGTAAGAAGGAATGTATCAGGGTCTTACTTAAAGAAGCAGTCTGGCCATGCTGTGTCAAAGTAACGGTGCTGTGCTGGGTGGTCTTTCCTCATCTAGGGGTCCTTTCCTCATTTGGAGCGACTGTTTGGACTCTCCGAAGCCCACAGGCTAGAATGGTTGAGTCATCCAAACAGCAAAGATGACAGCTTGCCCATCTCTCCAGGGCTTTTGTCCTGTCTCAGACCAGCTCAACCCTGTGGTCAATGGCTGGCTCACATTTCAAACCAGTGGATCTTATCTGGTGAGTTGCCATAAAAGTGGGGCTGTGAACTGCTGCTGCTTGGCCCCTTGGATTCAATCCTCTTCCTATGGGTATCTACAGACTTCTTGCCTTATCTGAGATGTAGTAACTTTTGTTGGGGATCCTGGTGCTGGAGTATGCAAAGACCTAGGTCTCAGTGTGTGCCTGAGCAGCTCCTCTGCCAAGATTCCCCACAGCTCTGTGTCTCAGACCCAAGTCCTAGGGAAGTGGAGTCACAAGGAGGTCTCCTGATCCAAGGGTTGCAAAGATCCCTGGTTTCTGGGGGTTGCACATTTACTCACGGCTTCCCTTGGTTGGCGATGGGGTTCAATTGGCTCCCTGTCACGTCCAAGTGAGCTGTCTCCTCACCCTGCTTTTCTCCATTCTCTGTGGGTCTAGTTGCTTCCATGATCAGTCCCAATGTAAGTACCTGGATATTTCAATTGAAGATGCTGTATTCACTTGACCCTTTCATTCCTCTCCATGTGTGCCACACATTACAGATGCTTCTAATCAGCTATCTTGGCCCCCTTGCCCAATTACTGTAGTTTCAACACATTAGTTTGCTGTATACCAAAAAGTGATGACAATTTTCTAGATTTATTTTCCTGGAAGTTTCTAAAAATAATTTTGTAAATAATAAAATATACAAATAAACTCTCCTCATACCATTCTTTCTTTAAGTATTGCAGTGCTATCTTATGATCTTTATAGCTGTGCCCTCTTAGATTTCTGTAGTCTTTACAGGTTTTCTCTGTGTGTGTGTGTGTGTGTGTGTGTGTGGATGTTTGTGTGTGTGTGTGTGTGTGCGTGCACACGCACCAGCAGAAAAGTTAAACAATTCAAAGATCTCTGAAACTTTGAATAACAAATCATGTTTGTCCATTTAAATATTTAATTTTTTTCTCTCACCTTTCTCTTGCATCCTATGATAGAACATTATTTAGAATGTATTCAACATCTGGTAACTCTGATTCTATATTTAGCCTGATAAGTTTATGGAGGTAATATTTAATGAATGAATTAGTCTTTTTAAATGCTTCCTTATAAGAAACCACTTAAAAACATATTTTAACATTTTCCCTTTCTTTTAAACTATTTTATTGAAGTAAATCTACTCTGAGTTGGCTGGTATAACTAATGATTTAACTTCAAATTGGAAATGTAATTTTCTGTGATTTTATGTTCTTGATTATAATTTATAAAGAGAAGTAAATGTCCACTATACATAAACTGCCAGGGAGACAGCTGTAGTTTAAAATGCTTAGCTCATCAATACTTGTTCCAAAAGAAAAAGGAGAACAACAAAGTATGTGGAATCATGGGGTGTCTCAGCAAGATGGTGTTGGGAGAGGCTCATTACAGTGTTCAGAAAACGTTAGGTGATTTTGAACAGCTTTCAAAGAAGCAGCAGTTTGTTCTACATAGGGTACAGCCAGAAGCAGGGAGAATTTTGAGATCAATATCTCATTATTTCTTATCTAGAAGGTGGAAAAAACAAAGTGAAGATTGTTTGCAGTTGGCAAAGATTTAGCAATAGTCGTGATACTCAGAAGAGGAAGAATTTGAATATGTGTGGTTGGCAGTTTTTGCCCCTACTTGAGGCCTGATTATAGAGTTGTCATGTTTCTGGTTCTCTCCATCACGATCGTAGAGTGACTTTTTCTGACATTAATGTTCTCTGATATTTGCCTAATTCTTAGTGGCCAACCTATGCATAGTTCATAAGTATCAGGGGTTGCTTTTCCTCTTTCTAAGAATATTCAATGAGACACTGAAAGGTTGTATTAAATGAGAAGCTTCAATCTAGTGCTAAGAAGCCATGTACATGAACTGAGGCATACTCTAGGAAAACATACATACAGTGCGCTTGGGCCTCAGGGAAAAGTGAAATTGGGTGAGTGGCAGTGGCAGATGAGGTCTGAGGTACAAGTTGGGAAAAAGATGAATGCACACATTAATACTGAGAAGTCCATCAATGTCAGCTGTGCCATGAACACACAGGGATACTTAAGCTTGATGGGTCTTCTCAGCTAATCTGAATCCAGAGTTTGATCACTCGAAATACAATCCAGAATTGAGTAGGAATAAAGGGCCACCCTAATCTGAATCTGAAATAAAATTCCTTATGTCCAAACTCCAAAGTAATGTGGTGATTGGATTAGGATACATTGCTGGACACCATTAAACACGACTCAGTTAGTTGCTTGAGCTTTTTTTCCAAAGGTGGGACAGTTTTACATACTCAGCAAGGAAGTCCAGGAAAAAAAAAAAAAAAAAAAAAACAAGCAAACTAACAAACAAACAAAAAATAGTAAGAATGAGGGAAGAGGTGACATTAAGTTTCCTCTCTGAGACAATAAAGGAAAAATTAAACAAAGCAATGGAAACTGATATTCTATGTATGCTAAATTACTAGGTATATATTTATAATGATCAATTAGACTTTTGCATTGCCTTGTACATGATAAAACAGGTTCAGATAAGCGATACAATATGTCTAAAGAACACAACTTATAAGACACAAAACTAAGATAAGCTTAATTCTGTCTAGCCTGCAAGATCAAGGCCTCCATTAACTCTTCTGATGACCTTGTCTTTCTATGCATGTCTTTACTGTACCACTTCCCAACAAAGGCTCTCCCAAATCAAATCCTTTATTTTCTGAAGGACTCTCTGACCCCATAACCTAACTGACTCCTATTCATACTTTATGGCTCAAGGCTCAATGTGTTTTCTTAATGCAGTCTCACTGCTGCACTCAACTCTAACAGAACCGTTTTAATCATAGTACACAATACTCCTTCATAACTGTGATCATAACTGTAATAAAGCAAATTTCCATAAACTTTGTTGTTTAGTGCTTTAATATTTGACTTTTAGGTTTTAATTTGTCCTTCTAAAAAGCATCATAGGGGCCTGCAGAATCTCAGAAGTAAAAAGATCATTTTAAAAATATAAAAATGTATACAAATTATCAAAATCAAAACTTATTTTTAAGTGTTGTATTATATCACCTTCAATATATTAAAATAAATGAAAACATCAGTTAATAGAAATTAAGAGTTGTAATTAAATCATGCAGCATTGCTACTGAATTATGAACAGCCACTATTTTTAAGGTTAATTTTAATGATTTATTAAATACGTATCTTAAAATGAC
This sequence comes from Callithrix jacchus, assembly GCF_049354715.1. Classification (NCBI taxonomy): domain Eukaryota; kingdom Metazoa; phylum Chordata; class Mammalia; order Primates; family Cebidae; genus Callithrix; species Callithrix jacchus. The sequence continues at coordinate 181,221,604 of NC_133503.1, forward strand.
AAAATATGTGCTTCTACGGTTCTAGACATTGAAGGAATAACAAAGCAGAAGAAGAAAATTCCTCTTTCTCTCTTTAAGATCAGTACTAAGAAATTAAATTAAAACATATATAAAAGAAATAACAATTAGAGCCTTAAAGACAAATTGTACAAAGGTATAGGGTTTTTAAAAAGGTAGACGTTTCTATACTGTTTGCTAATGACTTTGTGAAACATTTGAAATAGATTTTGGGTTTTAAAGTCAAATCTCTATCTTAAGATATCTATGTGGTGTGTAATTTGAAAATAATTAAAATTCTAAAAGTCTTAGAGCATTGCTAGGCTAGTTATTAGAAGAGTATATGTGAGCCTTGGTTATCAAGGAGGCTTATTTATAACTATATTGCTACATTCCATCCACCTCCTTACTAAATCTTCTGCAAGAGAAGAACATGATTAGTGAAAGAGTTCTCATTAACTTTACATCCTTCCTTAGAGGAGAAACACTGGGTTTCAAAATTATACGTTAGAAACAAAAGAAGCCCACTAGTGGAAAGTAAATGCTAACATTTTAAAAGTTTGTAAAAGTGGTTAGGAACTAAATGGCTTACAAGTCAAACAGTTATTTTCCCAGCAAAGCCATCTGACTACTTTCTCACAGATGATAAATTTCTTTTTAAAAAGTTCCTGTGAGCTTGCTATCTGCATACTATTAAACTATTTTAGTATTTAACAGAAGAGATGCCAACTTAATAAATATGGTTAAAAACACAAATGAGAAATTGTGCGATTTCTGTTCAGATTTACCCTTGTGTATATTACTACCTACAATGACATAGGTTTGAAAATATAAATTTTTTTCTTATGTGATTTAATTTAATAATTTAACTCCACTGCATTTAAAGCAATTTTACTTGCATTAAAGATCCTGTGTTAAATACATTAGTATAATTTGATTCCAGTGTTTTATTTTCCCACAAGCTTGCCATTATATAAACAACTTAATATGAATATTAAACTAGCTTCTAAAAAGAATTGTTTTGCAATTATTTCTGTCAGTGTGGTATGCTGACTGAGTTTGCTTTTTCATAGGAAAAATATATTGTAGAGCTTGGAAACATGAGATCAGGAAGAATCTGGTTTAATATTTAATATCCATGACCAACTATTTTGTGTAATCAGAAACAGATTATTTTAACTCTTTAAAAAACACTAGTCTTTATATATTTTTTCATCAGTAAAATGTAATTGAAAATAGTACTTAACTAAGAGGGTGTTTAAAGTGTTACAAAAGTTAATAACTAAAACCACTTAGAAGAAATACTGGGTTATGGTAAGTATACAATGCACACAGACCATATGACTATTCTCTGTCACTTTGTCTTCCTAACATTACATTTCTATTTTCTCATTTATTACTTCCTGCATTGTTAGTAGATCTACAGTGACACCTGGGATTGTCAAATCCATTGTTTCATTATATATTCTCCAAAACCATCTTTCTTCCTTTTCTTCTCCCACTTATACTTCCCTGACTTCCTTGCTGGTAAGTGTGCCGTGAGAATGTATGTTGTCTAAATAAGTGACAGTGGTAGTGATGAAACCATTTCTTGGCTTATTTTACAATAACATCTTGCAAGATCATGTACATTTTCTCCCTTCCCTTGGTCTACTATCCAACTTAGAGGATGTAGGGAAGCTTCTGGGGGAAATAAGAGAAAAAGACCATTGAAGCTTGAGTGACTAAATGATTGGGTGGATGATAAAAAATAAGTCAGATGATTCATATTGCATCATTAAATGAAAAAAATAAAGATTTTGTTTTGGTGGTACATCATTGAGAGTTTGTTGCTCTAATTATTGTTATAAGAGTTAACTGACCAAATCCATGAGGATAATATATCCCTTTGAATCTTCAGTAATCAGTAAATGACTGCTGCCTGTTTGATTAATATAAATCATAATTTATCAGATAACATAAAATCCCTTTAAATATCTCTTCATACATTAATGATGAGAAGCTTAACTCATATTTTATTTCTTAAAGAATAAGTTACTTTCTCATTTAAATTTTAATATAGTTAAATTTTATAGAGCATAATTAAACATTTTTAAACAAGTACACTTTTATAATTTTATAAACTCATTTTTACTGAAATTTATAAAGCTGAATTAACCTTCTTTGCATTTGATATTGTTTAAAATATTACTCAATGAGACAAAGAATTATCATATCTCTATTCTACTTCTAAATGTTTTCTCATGTCAAGTTACTAAAAGTAATCAGCAGACTTCAAAATATCTATCCCAGACAAAAGTTTGCAATGTTTACATTTTCTGAATAATTCTCTCTCATATTCAGAATAGTCAAAAGTTTGTACAAGTGCATAATAGTGATCCACTTCAGATAAAGCGAAAAAAGAAAATAAATTGAGAAAATATAAAAACTTCTGACTAGCTCCTCCGTCTTTTACTAGGGCAGTAGGAGAAAATATGAAGAGGAATTTCAGCATGAAGGATTTGGAATTACTTCCTGTCAACAAGGGCACTAAAATATATGTTTTTTTGATTGAACAATAAACTTAGGCAATAAAGAAGTAAAAAATCCAATAACCTCTGATTACACGAATATTTTATGTACCATAAGTAAGTCAATACCCAATTGAAAGCAAAAACAAAACCACCAAATTTTACTGTACTTTAGGTTAAATATTTTGACCATTATACTTTATATAAACTGCACATTAATAATTGGTAATCCTTGTACAATATGATCTTTGACAAAAGTTTTAAACTATTCAATTTGATTTTGGAGTATACAATGCTTAACAGAAGGTAATTTATCTTATGATTCTTCTATAAACCTTTCATTGAAGGTGATACCAAATCTATACCAGATGTAAAATGTTTGACACTGTGTTTCCATTTGCTACATAATAGTTCATTCTCCCAATTAAAGAAGTGAAACATATTGTCTGCAATTATCTGATTGCTGGATGTGTAGTCTGATATTGCAGACACTGGCTAACTGAAAATAAATGATTCATTTTTTAAAAAAATAGCTTCTGAATGATACATTAACCTAATGAAGTTGAAGCAGAAAAGAAAATGATTAGAGTACAGTTTTTGTTCTAAACTATTTTAAGAAGAAAAAATATGATATGGTTACTCTGCTAAACTATCTTCAATAATGCCAACTCGGTAAGGGGCGTTAAAATGCAATTAAGAGGCTAAATAATCTCTTATGGTAATATCTTTAAGGGAGGCTGTTGATTAAACTACTAAATGTGGACATACAGAATATAAAACTGGAAATAATCAAGGGCTTACTCAGCTGTTAATTTGAGTTTATATTTAGATTGAGTAACTGGTTGAAACATCATGTGGTTCCTTTATTTATTGTAGCTCAAAACATGCAATTGCTGATTTGAGGGGGGTCTTTATTTTTTTCAAAGAAGAAATATTAAAACTTTTTCTATCACATATTTTCAGAAACTTTCTTCCATTAAATAAATCTTAGAATTGGAATATCTGTACTAACCAGGCGCTCATGGTAACTGGGTGTCCATAATTAAGTGTTTTCTTTCTACTAAGGTACAGTAGCAAGCCTAAAGCTGTTTATTGAGAGTATGAGTATTATCTGTTAAATGATAGGGCTTTTCTCCAAAATCCCAAAGGTCTACACTTGATTCACCAATAAAAGGCTGCCAAAGATCTAAAACAGTGTATTTTCCTCTGATACTTCAATCATGATCAGATCTATTGTCTCCAATGAAAGATAGCTTGTATGGCAAAAGGTTAGACCTCTTGCATAGCCTTTTATGTCCCGGGTCCCACTCAAATTATCACCTTTTTACATCACTAGGAAAATGGGCAGCGTGGCATACCTAGATGAGAAATATGTTGTCTACAAAACCCAAAAAAGCCCATGAGACCCTGTGTCTTTAATTTGATTGCAGTTGGGGTCAAATGCAACATATTATCTTTTGCCTTAGAAGAGATGTTTTGATATATTAGTCAGGGTACTCTAGAAGGACATAACTCATAGGATGTGCATTACAAACACACACACACACACACACACACACACACACACACACACGGGAGTTTATTAAGTATTAATTTACATGATCACAAGGTCCCACAAGAGACTGTCTGCAAGCTTGAGGAGCAAGGAGAGCCAGTCTGAGTATCAAAACTGAAGAACTTGGAGTCCAGTGTTTGAGGCCAGGATGCATCCAGTATGGGAGAAAGATGTAGTTTGGGAGGCAAGGCCAGTCTCACCTTTTCACATTTTTCTGCCTGCTTTATATTTGTTGGAAGCTGATTATATGGGGCTCACCAGATTAAGTGTGGGTTTGCCCTTCCCAGCCCACTGACTCAAATGTTAATCTCTTTTGTCAACTCTCCCACAGACACACCCAGGATTAATATTTTGTATCCTTCAATTCAATCAAGTTGACAGTATTAACCATCATATTCAATATGCCTTCCACTATTGGACCCATAGATATTTCACTGAAGTGAAAATTTCCTGAATTTTAGTCAAATTTATTTTACATTCTTTGATACACAAATGTCTTAACAATATAACTAGAGTGGGTGCTATTTCTAGTTCACTATATCCAATCAGCATATTATCAGTATAGCAGATCAGCGTGATGTTTTTAGAAAGCGAATCAAGTTTCTGGTGAACTAAATTATACAATTTCGGAGTCAACTACTCTTACGGTAGGAGAGTTAACATGTATTGAATAGCTTTGAAGACTGAAAAAAATAGACTCTGGTGGTCTTTAAAAACAGCTACAAGAAGAAAACAAAAAAAAAAAAATGCCAGATCACTAATAGCATAACAAAACCATAGTGTGCATAACTAGTTCAAATAATGAAACAAATCAAGAAAGGCAGGTGCAGTCAGAGTCACCACCTGGTTGAGTTCATGATAATCTGTTGTCATTCTGTAAAAAACTGAACTGGTTTCTGTGCAGAGACTAAATCTTTTCTTTGGTAAAACCAAATTATTTACTATGCAATCTACCCCACCTGGTTGTCTCCCTTAAAAAAAAAAAGAGAGAGAGAGAGAGAAACAATAAGAATACAAACAACAAAATAAAACAAACGAACTAAATAGTGATCAAATGTTTAATTTTTGGAGAAGCCAGTGTGGAAATAGGAATATATTGTTAAAAATAGCTAATTGATCCTAAGACAAATAATCAGTTCATTAAGATTTTAATTTAATAATTCTTGATTGAAGAAACAGAAGCCTAACTTGAATCACCAAAACAGAGAGTCATGGCTCCTCAATCAAGTTTCAGATATGAGTCAGTTTACAAACGTAGAATCTTTTAAATGAAAGGGAGGCTGGGTCCTCTAAATAGGAACTTGTCACGCTAAGTGTTTCTCATAATATTTCTCATAGAATTCTCCAAAGGGACATATGGTAGTTTACCAGGATGACTTTACCGTGTGAAGAAAAATAATCAGACTTTTGGGAGATTCCTGAACCCTTGTACTGTAATGATATTAATTCTTTAAAAGTCTCTGTGGTCCACAAGTCACAGAAGGCTATTATATAGGTCAGGCGATCAATGGAGTTTTAGCTCTGGTCCAGCTAACAGTGCATTCAGTGGACACCACAACCTATTCCACAGTATTTTCTCAATATTAGAATGAGTGATTGAAATAGACATATGTAGCAATTAACAAAATTCCCATGTTTCCCTGACTTGTTAAGTGAGGGCAATTATGATCAGAAAGGCCAGGTGCAAGCCATTAGAACAGCTTCTGCCCTCCAAAAAAGTAAATCAAAAGCAATCCTGCATTCCTGGAGGGACTGCAGAGATTGGTACTACCATCGAGGACTTGAAAGACTCAAGAGTGCTGCTAACACCACATCCCCATTCAGATAGAAAATCTTTTCCAGTAGATCTCTTAATAGTTATCTCCTACTTGTTCAGTTTCTCTAGTTGAGACCTGACTGAGGTACCCGTAATGGGAAACTGCTGTAACAAATATCTGAAAATATGGAGGTGGCTTCAGACTATTGTATCCTTCAATTCAATCAAGTTGACAGTATTAACCATCATATTCAATATGCCTTCTACTATTGGACCCATAGATATTTCACTGAAGTGAAAATTCTCTGAATTTTAGTCAAATTTATTTTACATTCTTTGGGAAGTAAAGAACGGAAGAATTTTGTAGACCACCATAGAAACAACAACAACAAACTAGTTTACTTGAACAGACCATCAGTGAAAATATAAACATAAAACATTGTGCTTGGCAAGGGTTCTGATAGGAACGAGAAATATGGTAAAAAAGATAACAAAAATTCTGTTTCATCTTATAGAACATCTCTTTAAAAGTGTTGATTTAATTTTATTTTTTGGCTTCATAGATGTATGAATAATAAAAGTTGCATTAAAACATGATTTTTGACGGATGTATACTGCATGAATTTATAACCATAATAATTAACCCATCTATCACCTCACATGGTTACCCACCCCTGGTGTTTACTATTTTTATCTGTTTTACTAAAGTACTTTTTAAAAAAAATATCCACATACACGTAGATTATTTTTGAGGTATTTGTCTTTCTGTGCTTGGCTATTTCACTTAGCATAATGTCCTCATGCTTCATACATGTTGTTGCAAAGGGCAAGATTTCCTTCTTTTTAAAGACTAAATAATTTTCCATTGTGGGTATATACACCACATTTTCTTTGTCTTCATCTATTCATCTGTTGACAAATATTTAGGCTATTTAAAAGTCTTGGCTATTGTGAATATTGCTGCAATCAACATGGGAATATAAAAATATATTTAAGGTAGTGCTCGTACTTATTTTGGATATATAGTCAGAAGTGAGATTGCAGGATTGTGTAGTAGTTTCATCTTTAAGTTTTTCAGATGATCTAAATCATCAAAATGACATTGTTGGAAGTAAGAGCTGAAAAGAAAATGAGGTCCATGCTATTGGAAATTGAAGGAAAGGTGATTCTTGACAGAGAGTAGCAGAAAACTTAGTTGAAATGAATCCTAAAGATGAGGAAAGCAGAACTCTTAAGAAATGAATCTGGGTATTTAGATGAGGAGATTTCCACATGAAGTCTTGGAAAATGTGCTTTTGTTTCTTCTTACTATTTACAGAAAAAAAAATCAAGAGTAAAGAGAGTCATTGAAGAAACAACTCTTAAGCAAAAGGAAACCAGGTTTTAATGAGTTAGAAAAATTTAAGCCTATTGAGACTGCAAAAAACCGCTAAATGTAAAATATTTATTGTCAGTAAAATATGCTTTGGAAAGAAAGCCAGTTTTTGCTAATGCCTCAGAAGCTTACACATATAAGAATATTCAATCATGCAAAGGACCCTTTGAAGACAAGATGTGACAACAGAAACAGAGAGAGGAAAATAAATGTGATGAAGGAAGTAAGGACTGGATGGATCAAGTCCATGAGCCAAAGGAGGCAGGTTGCTTGTCTAAGCTAGAAAAGAAGACAGATTCTCCTCTAGAACCAAAGCATATCTCACATATGTCAGCACATTGGTTTTAGCCTTTTGAAAACAAGTTTGTACTTCTGAACTACAGAACCATAAGATAATAAATTTGTGTTGTTTGTCCCACAAAATGTGTGGTAATCTGTTACAACAGAAATGGGAAATTAATAAACAGCCTATGTGAATTCTGATAATTCAAAAGAGGATACTGAAAAAAAGTTATTATTATGGCAAATAAAAATATAGTGTGTCTTTCTGTATTCTAAAAGAATAATTTTCTTCCCAATAGTTTTCCCAATAACATTTTAAAAATATAGATTATCATTTCAATACCCACATTTCCGTAAAACATTTAAAAGTAGATTCTGCTTTTCTGTGTACATTTCTTAAAGTGTTCATCCTAGAGACAAATAGGAAAATTAACACTATGTTTTAATTGAGAAAATCAATATTAAGTAATAAATAATTAAACCTCATATACACACACACACACACACACACACACACACACACACACATACATATATTTTGTAGAAAGTGATTTATTTAAAGAGAGAGAGATAAGAGAAGGAGAGAGGAAGAAACAGCTGACTCTCACACCGAGTGAGAGAATCCAGAAAGATGGAATACGGGAGAGGAAAGCAGCTCCACACTGAGTGGAAGGGATTAGACAGAGATGGAGTTTAGGAGCGGAAGACAGGCTTCCACGAGAGAGTGTGGAAGGGGACTCCAGAGGGGAAATTCAGGAGAGAGAAAAACAGCTTCCACGAAGAGTGTTCGTGGAAAGGGACCCAAACATGGAGTCCCAAACCTCATATATTTTCATCTCCTGGTTAATTCACTAGAAAAACTGAATAGCTAATACAGATTGAACATTTTCTATCAGCTTATATTTTTATGACAAATATATTTGATTTTTGTATGGCAATATTTAACTTGACTTTTCTCGCCTTTTTGGTAAAGATTCCTGAAAACAGTCAATGGAGAAACTGTGATTTTAGCACATATACCTGTAGAGAACAAAAATTTGGTGTATTAGTTTGTTAGGGCCACCTTAACAAAATACACAGACTAGGTCTTAAAAACAGAGTTGCTTTCTCACAGCTTTGGAGGCTAGAAGTCTATAAGAAAGGTATCAAGTATTGGGTTCCTCTGAGGCCTCACTTCTTGGTTTGCAAAGGGTTGATCTCTTGCTTCCTCTTTACATAGGTGTCTCTGTGTAAACAGGACACACCCTTCCTTTCTCCCTGTGTGTCCTAGTCTGTTTGTAAGACCATTTGGAGATAGGGCCATCCTGATTGCCTTATTTCAATTTAGTTAACATTTTAAATTTTCTATCTATAAATACAGTCACATTTTGAAGTACAGTTGATCTTTGAACAAGACAGATTTGAACTGTGCATGTCCACTTATATATGGATTTTCTTCTGTTTCTGCTACTCCTAAGATGATGAGACCAACCCCTCCTCTCCTTCTGCCTCCTCAGCCTACTCAATGTAAAGAGGATGAAGACGTTTATGATGATCCACTTCTACTTAATCAATAGTAAATATATTTTCTTTTCCTTATGATTTGCTTAATAACATTTGCCGGTGGTTTACTTTATTGCAAAAGTATAGTATACAATACATGTAACATGCAAAATGTGTGTTAATCGATTGTTTATGTTATTGGTAATGCTTCCAATCAACAGTGCACTATTAGTATTTAAGTTTGGAGGAGTCGAAGTTACGTATAAATTTTCAACTGTGAGGGGGTTGGTGCCTCTGACGCCTCGCTGGGTTGTTGAAGGGTGAACTACATATGGATTTAGAGCTTCAACGTATGGATTTGGGGGTGGTGCTCAGTTCAGTTTGTAATATATGGTAATGTCTATTAATGTTATTAGATCTATCTTTCAAACCATGTTATGAATTCATAGACAAATATGCTATGTTGACTCTTTTCTGGCTGTCTCATAAGAACTCTTCTATATTTCAAAATATTGAAATTTAAACTGTAGTAATGGGTATGCAATTTAATAATTTGGCAATGACATTCTGCTAAACAGAATGTTTAAAAATTTATACATTTAAAAGCAAAAGCACTAAATGCATTAATTGCGAAATAAATATATTATATATTTAATGAGTTTTTAGGTTGATGCAAACATAATTGTAGATTTTGCCATTCCATTAATTACTTTAATGGCAAAAACTATAGTTAACATTTGTGCCAATCTAATATAGTGCTCCTGCAAAATCTTGGGTTGCAACTACTGTGGTGACACATAGATAAATATATCTATATCATGTGTATATCTAAACTGGATTATACATTCCTTAGGACATACATTCAACCACGTGTGACAAACTCTTAACTCTCTCCAGTGTCTAATATAAGACTTTCTTCCTTTTCATCAAATTCTATCAGAACCTACTTCTGTTTATCTAGAGTTTACAGCTTACATGTTTTTACTTCCCCGGTACCTTCTGTTTTTCTTTCGTTGTCCGATGACATAAAAGTAAATGTAGTGCAGTGCTTGGAGCCAAATTCTATCAGAAGGATGTAGATAAAACTAGTGTAATGCAAAACAAGACAGAAGGAACCAGGATCTCTTAATGAAACAAGAAGTGGAAACTCCTGCCTATTCAGGGATACTTGTCTATTTCTGAATTGATGCATAAGAAAAAAACAACTTGCAATTAATTTAATCCAATTTTGGAGTCTCAATTTTATTTCAGTTAGTAAATATATCATCAATTTTTCTTATTGTTTCTACTGCAAAATGGGAAAAAAAGAGAAGAGTTTTTCCACAAGGTTCCCATAAATTTATCTACCTCTTCACTTGTAACCGAACCCATATATTTCACCTTTCTCCAAAATTATGAATAAGTTTTCTAACACTAACATTTTTTATGTGCACTAGATTTTATCCATGTGATCTGCCAGAGGCCATTGTTACAGAAATCATATAGATACAGATGCTTTTGTACTATACATTTCATCACCATTGAAAAATTCTCATCCATATTCAATTATGTTATAATGCCTATTAATTACAAAAAAAAGAAAATTTTTTCACTGCTCTTCAGGTACACTTCATTTGTATTCTCTTAAAATATTATCAACAAATTGCTTTGATATATACCTTCCTTCCTTTGTTCCTTCCTTCCCTCCCTCCATCCTTTTCTCCCTGTCTCCTTCCTTCCTTCCTTCCTTCCTTCCTTCCTTCCTTCCTTCCTTCCTTCCTTCCTTCCTTCCTTCCTTCCTTCCTTCCTTCCTTCCTTCGTTCTTCTCTGTCTTACTTCTGGCTGCTATAACAAAATATCACGGACTTAGTAACTTATATATAAACAACATAAATTTATTTCTCAAAGTTCTGGGGAAATTCAAGATCAAGTCTCTGGCAGATTTGATGTCTGGTAAGGTCATGCTTCCTGGTGCATAGATGACCAAGTTCCTGGTGGAAAGTATGAGGTAGCCTTCTGAGATCTTTATTATAAGTACACTAATTCCATCCCTGAGGGCTCTGTTCTTATTTGTTAACCAGGTCCCTGAGGATCAACCTCCAAATACCATCGTATTGGTGTCAGAATTTCAATAAATATATTTTGATAAGGAAAGGAGGTGCCATTTTCTATATGTTTCTCCAATACCAAATTTATAATTCCCTCATATTTCTGACTGCCCTTGACATCCAGTGGCTTGGTGGTTTCTTGGATCTTTTTGGATGTGTCATGAGCCAAAGCAACATAAGCTGGGCCACAGCAACATAAATGGTGAGTAACAAAATAGAAAATTCTCCTTTCCTGGAAAAAGTTAGACATTCTTCATCATTCGTGACTCTAAACATTTTGTATTAGTGAATTGCCCTACATAATGCCTTTGAATGGATCAGAAAAAGAGAGATTCATTCTCACTAATCATTTTCTAGATATACTCTGTTTATCGAGCCTTTGAGCATGCATTTCATTTAATAGTAAATGAATGCATAGAAAATGCCTTAAATAAAATTTAAATGTTTATCTAACTCATACAGGTTATTTTAATATAACTATCAAAGTAATATTCCCTCTAAAAAGAACAAATTACAGAATAGGCTAAACCAGAAAGGAAGCTGGGAAAACATGGTCAGATTAAGATTATTCTGACTAATTTAAAATATGGTTAGCATGAAGAATAGACATAGAAGGAAAGGAACATACAAGAAGAAAAGGTTACTGAAGTTTAATGGAGGACATGGAAGGTTTCCTGGGCAAGTCAAGAATTTTTAACTGCCTCATTAGGCTGTGGATAGTTCAAGCATGGAAATGCAAAGTTAGATTGTCATCTCAGAAGCATAACATATATATATATAAACACAAATATAGAGAATTGATCGGAGTGAGTATGTGCAGAGAAATAAAAGGACAATGAGAAAATTATAACTATTTTAGGACATCAGAGAAGATTATGATACAAGAGGGTGGCAATAAGAAGGTAGTAATAGGCGGGGCACGGTGGCTCAAGCCTGTAATCCCAGCACTTTGGGAGGCCGAGGCGGGTGGATCATGAGGTCAAGAGATCGAGACCATCCTGGTCAACATGGTGAAACCTTGTCTATACTAAAAATACAAAAAATTAGCTGGGCATGGTGGCGCATGCCTGTAATCCCAGCTACTCAGGAGGCTGAGGCAGGAGAATTGCCTGAACCCAGGAGGTGGAGGTTGCGGTGAGCCGAGATCGCGCCATTGCACTCCAGCCTGGGTAACAAGAGCGAAACTCGGTCTCAAAAAAAAAAAAAAAAAAAAAAAAAGAAGGTAGTAATAGGATTTTATTCAACTAAAATTTAAAATAAGTAATTAGATAAACATAATTACCAAACTCTTAGTATGTTGCCACCTTTACAATAATCTCAGTTTTCAGACAACTTTTAATTTAATCAATATGGCATTAAAGATTTCAGCCTAATTCTTACCCAGAGAATTAAGATCCAACTGCTGTTCAGAGCCTCTTTAGTGACTGTTAATATCTGAAATATTTAAAAAACAAAGATTAACTATTGATTATTAACAGTAATTTATAAAATTCCAGTTTATAATAATTCCACAGTCTCAGTAAAATACATATACACTGGAAGGTTTTGTTTTGAATTAGATTATCTAAGGTTCAGAGTAGAGTAGTGTTTTAAAGACTTTCATATAGGAGACAACAGATGCTGGAGAGGATGTGGAGAAAAAGGAACACTTTTACACTGTTGGTGGGAGTGTAAATTAGTTCAACCATTGTGGAAGACAGTGTGGCGATTCCTCAAGGCCTTAGAAATAGAAATTCCATTTGACCCAGCAATCCCATTACTGGGTATATATCCAAAAGACTATAAATCGTTCTACTACAAGGACACATGTACACGAATGTTCATTGCAGCACTGTTTACAATAGCAAAGACCTGGAATCAACCAAAATGCCCATTGATAATAGACTGGATTGGAAAAATGTGGCACATATACACCATGGAATATTATGCAGCAATCAGAAATGATGAGTTCGTGTCGTTTGTAGGGACATGGATGAATCTGGAGAACGTCATCCTCAGCAAACTGACGCAAGAACAGAAAATGAAACACCGCATATTCTCACTCATAGGCGGGTGATGAAAAATGAGAACACATGGACACAGAAAGGGGAGTACTAAACACTGGGGTCTACTGGGGGGAAAAGGGGAGGGCCAGTGGGAGGGGGAGGTGGGGAGGGATAGCCTGGGGAGAAATGCCAAATGTGGGTGAAGGGGAGAAGGAAAGAAAAGCACACTGCCATGTGTGTTCCTATGCAACTGTCTTGCATGCTCTGCTCATGTACCCCAAAACCTAAAATCCAATAAAAAATTAAAAAAAAAAAAAGAAATTAAGCTGGCCTAAGTCATTGGAAAGCCAGAAAGCCTCACATTTTCACACTACTCCACTACTTGCTCTGTCGCAGCGTCTGGAGTGCAGTGGTGCTATCTCAGTTCACTGCAACCTTCGCCTCTCGGGTTCAAGCCATTCTCCTGTCTCAGCCTCCTGAGTGGGACTACAAGTGCACACCTCCATGTCCGGCTAATTTTTTTTTTTTTTGTATTTTAGTAGAGATGGGTTTTCACTATGTTGCCCAGGGTGGTCTCGAACTCCTGAGCTTAGGCAATCTGCCTGCATCAGCCTCCCAAGTGCTGGGATTACAGGCGTGAGCCACCGCACGCAGCCTATGCTACTCTTTTATGGCAATCACTGTCTATTTGGAAGTAAAGTAATTTTAACTCGTTTACTGTTTTCAACTTATATTTGTCAGTAGTATGTATAAGGAAATTCAACCCTTTCTGTGAAGCAGATTTACTGTGTTCTGCTTATCGGCTTGTCTGAATCAGGTGAGACAGAAGCTTCAAACACACAAGTGACATGAAGCAGATTTATTACTTACAGATAAGGAGAGAGGGACAACAAAAGCCTGGGATTCCTTGCAAGCCATTCTTCAAAGGGTCAAGAAAACTTCCTGGCAGAGATGTAATCTCATCTGTGTTTGCCCTGTTTATACTGATTCTGAGGTATGTGGAAAAGCAGCCTGCTCTGAGTTTTATATGCTGAAGTAACACAGCTCTTTGTGATAAAGCACTGAAGGACACCCTGCTCTGGGTCAGGAGATCCCTGAGACAGAGCCTGGTTGTCTGGCCAGCTTCCCCTTATTTCAAGATTTTTAAAATAATTATTATACTTTAAATTCTGGGGTACATGTGCAGAACAGGCAGGTTTGTTACATAGGTATACACGTGCCATGGCGGTTTGTTGCATCCATCAACCTGTCACCTACATCAGGTATTTCTCCTAATGCTATCCCTCCCCAATTCCCCCACCCCCTGCTATCCCTCCCCTAGCCTCCCAGCTCCGGACAGGCTCCAGTGTGTGATATTCCCTTCCCTGTGTCCCTGTGTTCTCATTGTTTGACACCCATTTATGAGTGAGAACATATGGTGTTTGTTTTTCTGTTCTTGTGTGAGTTTGTTAAGAATAATGGTTTCCAGCTTCATCCATGTCCCTGCAAAGGGCATGAACTCATCCTTTTTTATGGCTGCCTAGTATTCCAGGGTGCCACATTTTCTTTATCCAGTCTATCATTGATGGGCATTTGGGTTGGTTGCAAGTCTTTGCCATTGTAAAGAGTGCCTCAGTGAACATGCATGTGCATGTGTCTTTATAATAGAATGATTTATAATCCTTTGGGTATATATCCAGTAATGGGATTGCTGGGTCAAATGTTATTTCTATTTCTAGATCATTGAGGAATCCCCACACTATTTTCTACAATGGTTGAACTAATTTACACTCACACCAAGTGTAAAGGAGTTCCTATTTCTCCACTTTCTCTTGCAAGGCCCCGTTGCTGGGGGACAGGGATGGGGTGGGAGAGCAGTGGTGCCTAAAGGTGTTTTATTCTCGGCACATTCTGCAGTCCTCCATGGGAACTACAGTAAGGAAGTGGGGGAAACTAGGTTGGTTCAAGGCTATACAGAGAACTGTAATGTGCTTTCCTTCCTGGAGTAGCATATAAATATACATTTTTCCCTTTATAATCTACAAAAGAGTATACACAGTAGCTTGCAGGAATGCTAGAGTAAGAAGAATGGATGTGAAAGAAACATGTCAGAAAATTTATAAATGATAAAGTAATTAACTTAAAGCCTGCTGTACCTATAATTGTTCTAGGCTGTAATTTACAGAGTTTCTGTGATATCAGCTTTTTCCATAAGCTTGTTGAATCAAAGCCCAGCCACTCGAAACTGAAATCAATCTTTAGCTGCATTATCCCATAGCTTAGAAATGGAAGAATTTGCTGGTGCGAGACATCTAGGAATTACCCTTAACTCCTCTTCTGTGGTCGTCTTCCCTAGCCAAGAAAAAAATCACCACCCATTTTCTGCT
The DNA here is from genome assembly GCF_049354715.1 of Callithrix jacchus. NCBI lineage: Eukaryota > Metazoa > Chordata > Mammalia > Primates > Cebidae > Callithrix > Callithrix jacchus. The sequence continues at coordinate 181,236,999 of NC_133503.1, forward strand.
GTCTTGATATTATCACATTGATTCATTTATCTCTAGCCACTCCTATTTCAGTTCCTGAGTATCCAAAATTCCTTTTCCTAATTACTCATAATAGCATCCCCAAATGTTCAGGATTTTTCACAGTAGTAAGATAAGATTATCATTGTAAATGTTGTCTCACTTCTAATCTACTTTAACTGTTCAGTGGCCATCCATTGTCTTAGAATAGAAATGAAAATCCTCACAAAATAAGTCAACATCTGACTCTTCGAGCAACTCCTTGCTGACTTCCCTCTCCTGATTCATTACTCCAGCTTCATGACCTTAACTTGTTTGCTCAAATAGGCAAAATTTATTACTGTCTCAGGGCATTCACATATCGTCTTTTCTCTAGACCTCAAAAACAAAAATTGTAGAAAATCTTTCATGCCCAGAAAAGTCTATCTTGACCTCAGATTAAGTTTTATTTCCCCAGGAAAGGTATTTGTCAACTATTGAACGGTTCAGAAACAACCGTGATATACTCATACTAGTCCAGTTTCATTCATAAAATCTCTGAATGAAAATTATCAGTAAAACAAAGGAATCAGACTTAGTGAATCAAATAAAGAAATGTTGATGCTTGTTTTCTCTGTTTGGAAGAGGCAGCTATGTTCAGCAGTTGGAGACATACTGTCTCCTTTCTCCTTTTTCTTTTCTTTTTTGTAATATGGAGACATGCAAAAGCTAGTGGAAGAGTGGGAAGAATACAAAAGCAAGACTGAACATTTGGATTTTCTAGATCAGATATTAGTGGTAAAATATGTTCAGTGATTTTGTCATATGTGTTTAGGGAATAAAATTCACTGTTACTCCCAAAAGTTATTGCATTTGCTTAGGTGAAAGTGATGCCCAAAGAGCCATCCTGCATACAGCCTGGATTCCAATATTGTGCAGATATCTATTCAGCAGTCTTGCTGCCCTACAGGATGGATATTTTGTTAATGAGAGGGACAAGGGGTGCACTAACTTCAGATTAAGGCAAAGTCTAAATTTATCTGCTTCTTTTTGTATACATGATATGTGTTATTGTTACAATGAGTGAATGTCTAATGATTATACATGGAGAGTAAAAATAATTCTGCTGTTGTATTAACATTTCAAATATTTCTGCTAAGGTAAGCAAATTTTATTCAGAGAACAGAACAACACCATGTTTACAAATATTTTATGGTCTATTAATATATTTGAGTTTACTAAATTGGAAGTGATATATAGAAAGATCTTATCAGTACATTTTTAACATGTTTGTATTTTTTTCTTGAACAACATTGATTTAACTGTTTAAATATAATAAAATAATTTTGTTTCCTGAGTTGCACAGGAAATGAGTCATTTGTATTTAATTAAGTATTCATCTAACACTCAGATAATGAGATACATAGCATGGGCCATATTCAAATTTTTTTTTTTTTTTTTTTTTGAGATGTAGTCTTGCTCTGTTGCCCAGGCTGGAGTGAAGTGGCACAGTCTCAGCTCACTGCAATCTCTGCCTTCTGGGTTCAAGTGATCCACCTGCCTAGGTCTCCCAAAGTGCTAGGATTACAGGCATGAGCCACCACACCTGGTCATATGTGGATCTTATATCCACAAATATTTGCTCTTTCATAAAATATATGGCAAGATTATGGGTGTTAGTTTTTAATGTTTCCAGGTATACCCTAAAAGACAGTTGCATACAAAAATAAAATCATTAAAATAGGATTATTACACTCATCAAAAGCAAGTCAATGTAAAAGAGCTTCTACAAAGATTACTTACAATACTGTATTTTATGAGAACTAAAAGAAAAAATAGAAATCACATAAACTCTTAGCATGATGGTCATAAAAACATTCCCTCAGACAATTAACTGTTTTATTGTTTTTGTTTTTACATTCTAACAAAATGAAAATAAAAAATAGCTACTGAAAAATGATATGACCTGAAAATTGTCAAATACTGCCATGCAAACTGGGAAATGTGATAGTTAATATTGAGCATCAACTTGACTGGATCGAAGGAGGCAGAGTATTGTTCCTAGGTATGTCTGTTGCCAAAAAAGTTTAACATTTGAATCAGTGGACTGGGAGAGGCAGACAAACCCTCAATGTGGATGGGCACCATCTAATCAACTGCAGTGTGGCTAGGACGAAAGCAGGCGGAGGAATGTGGAAGGACCAGACTGGCTAAGTCTTCTGCCTCCATCTTTCTCCCATCCTGAATGCTTCCTGCTCTTGAACATCAAACTCTGAGTTCTTTATCTTTTGGACTCTTGAACCTACACCAGTGATTTGTCAGGGGTTTTTGGGCCTTCAGGCACAGAATGAAGGTTATACTATCAACTTCCCTACTCTTGAGGTTTTGGGACTCAGATTGGCTTCCTTACTCCTCAGCTTCCAGATGGCCCATTGTGGGACTTCACCTTGTGATTGTGTGAGTTAGTTCTCCTAATAAACATCCCTTCATGTATTCATTTATCCTATTTGTTCTGTCCCCTTAGACAACCCTAATACAGGAAGTTAGTTGACACACATGACATGAATTACCTTGCATATTTCAGAATAGATCCAATGTTGGTTATTTTTATCCGCAATCATTCCCAAAAATATGTTTATATTGCAATGCAGAGACAATGATCACTTTATTCCGAAATACCTGGTTTTAAGTCCCAGCTCAATGTGACCTTGTCCTTTTAATTGTGTAGCCTTGTGTTCCAATTTTTTCCTCCATAAAATGCAGAAATACTACTCTCACCATGCTTAGACCATTGGAGGCAATGATATATTATGATTAGCACCCACTATCATTTTGTTATTATTGTTGCTAATTATAGAAATATGAATATAATCACAATTTTTTGAACTCTATTAATATACTTTTTACTTACATATTTTCCTTTATGTGACTTTCTCTAGTTAACTATAAGTATTCAGCAAATTTAGATTTTAACCACAGGGATATAAAGAGAAATGACAGAATCAATATGTAGATTTGATAAAGTCAAATTTTTGAATATATAAGCAAATCATAGTTCTGACATTCAGGATTAAGACAGAAAATGTAATTCAATAACTTAAAATCAATACTTAGTCTTGGTTTACTGGATTAGTGTGATGTTTTTTTCAAAAACATGGTTAGGAAGTGATTAGTATGACACATAAGGGAAAAAAACTCTTATTCAAGCAAAAGATGGATAATTCATTCTGTTTTTAGCTTGCGAATTTAGAAAGGCATATGAAGATATGAGTTATAGTCCTTGAGGTAACCTCAGTGATTCCTGTCTCTTAATAATCACAAACTTGTGAATCAACTCCTTGTTGAATGTGGGAAGGATTTGTAATTTTATTCTAATCAATAGAATATTGCAAACATATTACGATGTCACTCCTGTGATTATGTTACCATACATAGGACTTTATGTAACACACTGACAAATTTTGCAGACTCTCCTCGCCGACTTACTTAGGTAAGCAGCCTTGTTGGTGAAGTTCATGTGACAAGCAACTGCAAGCAGCCACTAGGAATGTGCCCTCTAGCATCTGAGGGTAGTCTGCAGCCAAAGCCAGTAAGAAGCTGAGATTCTCAGTCATCATCATACAAAAAATTAATTCTGTCAGCAATTTGAAAGAGTTTGAAGGGTATTCTTTCCAAGTACATCCTCCCCATGAGAATGAAACTCAGGTGAAATCTTGAATGTGGACTTTTGAGACCCTGAGGGATCAGTTAAGCTGTGCCTAGGTGGCCAACCAACAGAAACTATGAGATAGCAAATCTAAGTTGTTCGAAGCCATTAGTCTAAGTCTGTGGTAATCTGTTTTGCTCTAATAGAAAATAGTACAATGGAGAGGAAAGGAAAGTGTGACCCTGATATACTTCTGGATGAATTATCCTGCTCACGTGGAAAAATAAAATAAAATAAGCTGACTTCAATGAGAATATGAAGGTTCTTTAAAAGTTAGTATAGGGTCAACAGCTAAAGGATCATCTAGGTCTGGCTAAGTCAAGAACATAAAACACAGAAGTAGATTTTACCAACTGACAAGGGCTGAGTCCCAGACTCAATACAAGAGAAAATCCAGTGCAGTTTGTGTAATCAAGGGTCCCTCTGTCACCTCCATGTGTTAACTCCACTCCTGCTGTAGAATAATTCAAATTTTTAATTAAATCTCACTGGCAATACATATCAGGGCTTTGAGAAATCTCCATAAAAACACTATGATCATCATTATGTACTGATTTAAGGGCAAGAACTCTGGTACCACACAACCTGAGTATGAATCTTATGTCCTTCATGTTCAAAAAGTGTGATCAGGATCAAGCTAACCTCTCTAACTCAACTTCCTCATCTGTCCATTAGGATATCAGTATTCCCTCCTGCCTAGGAATTTGTTAAAAATTAAAGTTGATATATATAAATATAAATTATTCTATTATAAAGATACATGCACATGTATGTTCATTGCAAGAGTATTCACAATAAAAAAAGACATGGAATCAACCCAAATGCCTGTCAATAATAAACGGGATAAAGAAAATGTGGTATATGTCCACCATGAATTACTATACAGTCATAAAAAGAATAAGATCATGGTTTTTTGCAAGGACATGAATGGAGCTGGAGGCCATGATACTCAGCAAACTAACACAGGATCAGGAAACCAAATAGCACATGTTCTCACTTAGAAGTGGGAGCTAAACAATGAGAACACATAGACACGTGGGGGAAGCAACACACACTGGGGCCTATTGGAGGGTGGAATGTGGGAGGAGAGAGAAGAGCAGGAAAAATAATGAATGAGTTCTAGACTTAATACCTGCATGATAAAGTAATCTGTACAACCAAACACCATGACACAAGTTTATCCATGAAACATACCTGCACATCTACCCCTCAACTTAAAAGTTAAAAATATTAAAAAAATAAAAACACCTAGAATGCAAACTGAAGCATGGATAGAAAGGCGGATTGTAGAACTAATTTGTTGTCCAAACTGAGACATCTTGAGAGAGAAAAGGGAGCACTATTCATAACTGTCCTGCATCAGTTGTGAATGAGACTGCCCTAGGCAAAATGATTGATATATTCACCTAATTATGAGTTACATGTGAGTTTTGTAGTATCAGTTTCCTATGAGTCCACCTTTATTTCACATATACAGTCAGTAATTTGAGGGGCTCCTTTGTACCTAGACACTGTTAATGTGCTGGTGATAAAACCATTTTCAAAACATAGCCCTCTGCTTTTAGTACAAGATGGTATCAGAATTCAACAATTGCACAAATGATTTAGTTATAATGTGATCCCTTTACAAAGGACTTTTTTAATTTGGTGACTTAATTTTTAGTTTTTAAATTTGGTGGTTAGGAGGTTATTTTTATTTTGTATGTTTCTACAGTTTTATCATCTCTAAGCCAAAAAAATGAAGTGATTTTATTATTTTCAGTAAGACATTTCTCCTACAAACCTCATAGATGTTATTTAAGGTAATCTGCTTATTACCTATGGCAAGAAGAAATAAGATCATATGCAATGATTCGGAGGACAAAAGGTTATACACACAAAAATGAAGTAAAATAAAATTAATAACCTCATATTCAATAGCAATGGAAAGTTTTCGGTTTTGTAATCATAAGATGTAATGTTTTTAGATAATGCGTGCCTAACATACTACAAAAAATAAAATGCTAATTAATGGGAAAATACATGTCCTGTTGCACAAAATAGAGCTTTTAAAAAAGAATTATAGCTTGTTCATATTTAAGTTACAAATAGTAAAGTATTGATTTCAATATGTGGTAAAATAAAATCTTACTAAAAGGTAGGTTATGTATTAGTTTAATCAAATATGAAATTATTTACTTTTATATGAAGTTATTTTTTAATATTTCAAGTAGTATAATTAATAATGCCCTGATAATATTTTACATAAATTTATGATGACCTTATGATATTGATGAATTAATATTCTATTTATTTGTCAATTTAGGAAATATACAAACAAACCTACACAAAATAAATTATAATCTGCTCAATTAATTTTACCTATTTCTTCTGAAACATTTGTATATGCATGGTACAAATCTCCACTAGTAGTCATAGAATGGGACAATTTCCATATCAATAAATTTGCAATAGGAACATTTGTGACAGTTTTTAAGAGGACTTCATAGACAAACAGTAGACGATAGCAAATGTAGCAGGCCAGTATTAACCTTCGTTCTAATGTTAACTCCAGTCCTTAAAAAGGAACTTCTTCAAGCTAGACTCAGTATCTCACACCTGGAATCTCTGCACTTTGAAAGGCCAACGTGGGTGGATCATTGGAGTCCAGGAGTTTGAGAGCAGCCTGGGCAACGTGGCCAAACATCATCTTTACTGAAAATACAAAAATTAGCCCGGAGTGGTGGTGCACACCTGTGGACCCAGCCACTCGAAAGGCTGTGGCATGAGAATTGCTTGGGCCTGGGAGGCGGAGGTTGCAGTAAGTAGAGATTGCGCCACTGCACTTCAGCCTGGACTACGGAGCAAGAGTGTGACTCAGAAAAAGACAAAATAAAGAAAGAAAGAAAATGAAAAAAAGAAAAAAAAAAGGACTTGTTATTAGCCTGTATCTCTGTCTCTCTCTCTCTATATATATATTTATAGATAGATAGATAGATATATCTTAGTTGAGAGGGCAAAAATATCCAGCACTATGAGAAAAACTGTGTGCAAATTTATGTATGTGTGTGTGTGTGTGTGTGTGTGTGTGTGTGTTGAAGAATAAGAAATAGAATGGTTAAGGGATGAGAATAAGCTGAAATTGAGAAATTTATGTATTCTTTTTATTCTGAAGCTTACAATTTATTTTATTGTAAGTGCATAGACAATGAGCAGACATAAGACATGAACAGGGTAAAGATAACGGTGCAATACTCACTGGAACTTTCTATTCTAAAGAGTGAGTGTGTGGAATCTGCCATGGCTGTATTTTTAACTCCTGCCCAACAGGAAGAGAAAACAGCAACTCCTCTCTCTGTCTCGTCTAAAGTTCTGCTAGAAAAGTTTCAGGACAGTATTAGGCTCTCCTAAGATTGCTTATCTTGGAACTCCTATTAAATCAAAACCAGAACCTTACTCTCTGAACTATATTCCTATATTTTGTTCAAAAAATATAACAGCATTTCGTTGTTTTAAATTTATTGAGATCTTAAATCTAAGAATTCTCCCCAGGTTGTATTTCTGATTTCCTGTAAGAAATGGAAAGTCATTTACTCTTCTATGTGCTCCAACCACACTATTTGTCAGGAGGAGGAGGGTTTGTCTGTATCCCCGGTACTTGGATTAATTTATATTAGTACAGAATTTTTCATATCATATTTCACAAAAATACTCTTTTATTTCATCTTCATGTACTTCCTGCCAATTGCTTCCCCTGTTTTATTTCATAGTAGCATTTTTAAGATCAGTGCCTTTGTGATCTCTAAAGAAATAGCTTTTGGAGCTGTATATCTCTAGACTACCTTGTTTTGTTTTGCTTTTACAGTTAGCAAATGTGGCTGAATGTGTAGATTTTAGACATTGTATGGGAAAAGTCAAATGTTATGTTTATTATTTTTAAATAAATAGACAAATACTGTTATGAGACATCTCTAAAAATCTTAAAATTTTATTTGACAAACATCAAAGAGCAATACCTCAAAATATTTTTCTACTAAGAATTAATATATTTTAAAAATCCAAAGTGGGATATATATGATGTATACATGTGCTATTTCATTGTTTTTATATTCAGCTTTATTTTATTTTTTATTATATATTGGCAAGTTATACTCATACATATGAGGTACACAGTGATATTATGATTTTTAATACAATACAGAATGATCCAGCAAATTCACTTATTAGTTACCTCAGATATTTGGCGTTTTTGGTGATAAGAACATCTGAGATTTACTCTCCTAGTAATGTTGAAATGTACAATATGCAATTATTAGCTGTATTCACCATATTGGGCAATAGAATCCTGAAAACATTATCAATTATTACAACTTGGGACACCATGAGTAGCCCATAATTTGGAAAATAAGTTATAAGCAATATGTATTTGTGAGCCAGAATAATAATACAATTACACACATACAATCCCAAACAGTATTTTACCTCAAATTATAAAAGTATACATATAAACATTTTCCTGACAACAGAAAAATATTTCTGTATATTATTTCTGCTGCAAGCCCACACTGGTAACATCTGTTTATTAACAGGATAATAAGATAGTGTTCGAAGTTTGTTAACTGTTAACTCAGAAGGTATACCACAAATCATAGAATTATTACTTTTCTCTTAGTATCTTCATTGAAGTTAATACTTTCCATAAAATACTTATAATTCTAAAATGTAGGAGTAATGTATGTATTGGGAATTTGATAAAGCATACATTATTTTAATGATAAACTATTTGATAGTTTTTTATAGTGATATTTCAAAACATTTTATTAAAAACAAAAATATGATATGATGATGAAACAGTTTTCAAAATAGATGATCTAGTTCTTGGGCTAGAACATTTTCAAATCATATCTAACAAATTAAACTGAAGTAAATTACCTTGTCTTCTAGTATCTGACATAGCAAAGAGGACTGAGAAAACCCAATATTGAAAAAATTATAAAAGGAATGAATCTATATTGCTGACTGGCTCAAACTTGTTTAAAATACTTAAAGAGTATTAAACTTATTTAAAGTATTTAAAGAGCATTAAGCTTGTTTAAAGTATTTAAAGATTATTAAAAAGTGGGTATATTAAAGAGTTTCTACACTAAACTATAAATCATAAATAAGTAAAATATTACCAAGATTCAACAAATTAAACTATAAAATAAATTTTATGCTAAGGTTGACAATATAATAACAAAAAACCAGCATACTGAAAAGGGATGTAAATTATACAGATGAGGAATGAGAGGACAGATTAAATGAATGAGGATGTGGGGACATAATATTAACTCATTTGTCTCTGTATACTATTATTGTAATATTTCTGATTTTCTTCTTTTAGTTCAAAATTACCTTCTAGAACCCTAATTTTACCACAGCTGTTTATATAGAAAATAGATGAACTCTTCAGTTCTCTTAAATGAAAATGAACTGTGCTTTAAGTTTGCTTATTCTCTCATGTCCTGTTTAGTCAGATCTCTGAGAAGTTAGAAGATCCCACATGTTAATGATACTCCCAATTTTGTCACCAATTTTGCTACAGCCATGCAAAAAATGTCATCTTTCATGATCCATACCGCCTGCATCCCATATTTCTCATTGTTGCTTTTCAAATATATCTGCTGTTTCATGATTAGTTGTCTCTGTTCATTTTGAAAGACTATATTCTGTGCCACTTCACTGTGTGCCCATTACCATGTCAAGGAGAATAATCCAATTTTTTTCTAATAACATTCCCAACAAAATTTCCTTACCTCTCATTCTTATTTTACACACATGTATTACTTACACACCAGTCTTAAGTCATTCCCCTTAAATTCAGTTTTCTACATGTAGGTTCTGGTGTATGTCATAGGCTGAAACTGCGTGATTCTGGAGTACAAACTCCAAATCACTTCTTTCAAATATAGTTATACTGGTTATTATTTTTCCATACCTGGTGTCATTAAATTTGATCATTCAAATAGAAATTTCTAGCCCTCTTTTTACCTTAAATTTTAGCTGGTTTCTTAATTTGTTTGCTCCTATATGTTTGTCTGCAGTCTCACATATTGCACGCCATGCATTCTATATGCATGTTTAAGTCATCCAAATCCTTGATTCAATATTTGCATGATACCTTGAAACTGCATATTTAAATCTTCTAAATTATGTTTGATATTCAAGACCTTAATCAATTCAATGATGTGTTCCCCAGTCAGTCACCCTTCTACTCTTTTCGCCAAACACACACATAAACACATGCACATGTACTATATATGTGTATCTGTCTTGTCTGCTTCTACATCGGTCTGTATGAGTATTGGTCTATCTGATGAATGCTTGCTCAGCTATGTACTGAGTACTTTTTTTTTTTTGAGATGGAGTCTTGCTCTGTCACCCAGGCTGGAGTGCAATGGCGCCATCTTGGCTCACTGCAACCACCACCTCCCGAGTTTAAGCAATTCTCCAGCCTCGGCCTCCTAAGTAGCTGGGAATACAGGTGCCACCACGATGCTTGGCTAATTTTTGTATTTTTTGGTAGAGATGGGGTTTTACCATGTTGGTCAGGTTGGTCTCAAACTCCTGACCTCAGGTGATCCACCCATCTTGGCCTTCCAAGGTTCTAGGATTACAGGCGTGAGCCACTGCACCTGGCCTGTACTGAGTACTGTCTATGTTTTTAGTTACTAAGCAATCTGAATGCATGATTGAACAAAGAAAACAAAAATCTTGCCCTCCGGGACCTTACAATATAATTTAGATAGACAGATATTGAAGAGTAAGTATAATAGTCAAATATACAGAAAGTTATAGGATGATAAATACCATTAAACAGAACAAAAATAAAATGAGGAGATCAGTAGTGCTCAAGGAAATGGGGATTTGGCATTGCTATTATGGTAGCAACATGTTCTCCATTGAAAGGGTGACATGAGAGCAATTTTCTTCTTAGAGAAGGAAGGTAGTGAGGCACATGTAAGTACATACAGGAAAAGGACATTTTCAAAAGTCATAGCATTCTGTGTGTGGTCTTTAGGTAGTTTCATGCCTGGGGTATTCAAAATCAGTGTGACTGGGTTGGATTACTAAAAATAAAAAATAAGAGAATAACCAGGAGACACATAGTCCACAATGAGAACATTGGCTAATACTCTGGGTTAGATGGGAAGTGAATCACTCAGGATGTCATTAAGAAAACATAGGCCATGTGTATCCTGGAAATAGAAAAGAATATGATACAGGTAATGGGATGCTTAAATGTGGGGAAGTCCAGGAACCAAAGTCTAAATTTCCAATTTGGGACATTACAGCCCTAGTAGAGCTGTAATGTTTCAGTCTACATTCAGTATACATATTCTATATTTAATGATTCATCAAACCTACTCACATTTGTTTGTGTTGTTTTAGGTACAATGGTCATATGTAGAGAACTCCGCATGAGGCTGTTAGTGTGCATTGAGAAATAGGTAACAGTAAAGAACAAGTGAGTGCCATGGGCATTTAAATCACGTGGTTGAGCCCTGGATAGCATCTGCTAGAACACAACTTCATACACGCCATTTCCAGTTTATTATGGATTTTAGTGTCACTACCCAATATTGTGACTCTGGATCAGACACCTACTTCATCAAGGACTGTTGAGGTTCACCTGTTCACTTGGCTCCGCATCATTAGGTGTTCCGGACCTACCAGGACACAATGTCAAGTTACATGTTTTCCAACTCTGAGAGACTGGATTGCAATTTTTCTGTTGGGTTTACCAGAGCTCCCATACTACATTTGGAGCTGCCAGAAACTTTTTAAGGACAATTGTTTCTGAGAAGTTAGGAGGCACAATTGGTGGTGAGAAACACTGTAGGCTTTTCAGCAAATACATTATGCTGTGATTCCCACTCACCACGGGTAGCTTCATGGGCTTTCTCAATAAGTAGTTCAGAGTAACACACACACATACATGGTAAATGTTACCTCCATACATCTAAAAAGCTCAACAATCATTGAGCTTCCTTCTTAGACATCAAGTCCCTCAATTTTCTCTGGGATTTTATTCCATCTTTGTCCAATATGTTGTCTTAATAAGTTACAAGAGCATTTGCTGCTTCCTGCTTATGAGCTCTAATCATCATATCACTAATTCAATTCTGCAGAATTCTATAATGTTAGATGATTAAAATAATCATGTGCCTTATTAAGACAGGGATCCGTGGAACTGTGTTAGCCTGAGCTTAGGTAATACAGCAGTACTGTCATCCTTTCATAAGAACACATAGATTGTGATGACATTTTTTATCTGATAAAAGAGAAATAAAAGCATTTGTATACCAGGATCCAAAGACTTGGTTAGCTTGGGTAAATATCAAACAACTAGCATGCAAGTGTAATTGAAGGCAACACATGATAAAAATAACAATAATATACATTCATTCATCACTATCTGTTTTTTCGCAGAGGTCAAATGGGGAAATTCAAAGAGGACTTGAGAGAAAAGACATCTCCACATTTTTATGTCTTTGAGTGTGGCAATAATATCTGATATCTGTCAGCTACAGTAAATTACTTTTGGTTTATTATTTTGTTAGGAAATAAAATTTCCAAGGGCTTCTACTTTTCCCTTTTTATTTTAATAAATCCCTACCTGTGTTCAGGAAGCTGAAGTAAAAATTCTGCCAGCCTTTACTCAACTGTGTATTCAGGAAGAGAAGAAATAGTGCAATATGTATTTGTGGACACATTGAGACAGATTCCGGCAAACCTGTTCATTTGTCATTTTATCGCCTGTGCTATATATAAATATATTTCTTCTGAGCTGCACATTCAACCATCAATATCTGCTCTGCAATAATCAATTAATTTCTTTAAGCACCTCTCCTTTACAGGGAGCACAGGTTAGATTTTCTCAGAATAGGGCACTGGAGGGATATAGCTGGAAAATATTCTTCAGAACATTTGACTATTATAAATTTATTCTCACTATTTTGTTTTTGTTATTTTACTTTTAACATTTTTTAGGTATATAGTAGGTCGGTGTATATATTTACTGGGCACATAAGATACTTTGATAATTCCATACAAGGCATATTAATCACTCCAGGGTAAATATCTACATCACCTCAAGCATTTTTCCCATCTTAATGTTACAAGCAGTTCAATTCTACCCTTTTAGTTATTTAAAAATGCATAATAAATTATTGTGGTCTGCAGTCACCCTACCATGCTATCTAATACTAGATCTTATTTATTCCATCTAACTACATATTTGTACCTATTAGCCATCCTCACATGTCCTCCTCCCCAATTACCCTTCCCAGCCTCTGGTAACCATCATTCTGCTATCTCCATGGGTTCAATTGCTTTAATTTGCAGCTCTCACAAAGAAGTGAGAACATGAAAAATTTGTCTTTTTCTGCCCAGTTTATTGCACTTAGCATAATGACTTCCAGTTCCCTTCATGTATTCGCAAATGACAGTGCGTCATTATTTTTATGGTTGGTAGTATTCTAGTGTGTATATGTACCACATTTTCTTCGTTCCATTATCTGTTGAGGGACAGAGATTGCTTCCACATCTTGGCTATCTTAAATAGTGCTGCAATAAAACAGGGAAGTGCAGATATCTCTGATACACTGACTTCCCTTCTTTGGGATATATACCAAGCAGTGGGATTGCTGGATCATATGGTAGATCTATTTTTAGTTTCTCAAGAAATGTCCAAACTGTTCTCCATAGTAGCTGTGCTAACTTGCATTCCTACCGATAGTGTAGGGATGTTTCCTTTCCTCCACATCCTTGCCAGCATTTGTTTTGGCCTGTCTCTTTGATAAAAACCATTTTAGCTGGGATGAGCTAACATTTCTTTTCAGTTTTGATTTGCATTTTCCTGACGATCAATGATATTGAGCACCTCTTTTAAAACCTTTTGCGAAATGTCTATTCCAATCTTTTGCTCATTTTTGGATTTTTTTTCCTACTGAGTTATTTGAGCTCCTCATATATTATGGTTATTAATCCTTTGTCAAATTGTTTGAAAACATTTTCCCCATCCACTGGATCATCTCTTCACTTTGTTGTTTCCTTTGCTGTACAGAAGGTTTTTAATAAGATGTGAGACTCTTTGTTCATTTTTGCTTTTGTTGCTTGTGCTTGTGAGGTATTATTCAAGAAATCTTTTCCCAGTGCTTTGCCTTGAAGAGTGTTCTCAATCTTTTCTTTCAGTAGTTTCATAATTTGAGGTCTTAGACTTAAGTCTGTAATTCATATTGATGGAGAGACATAGGGGACTAGTTTCATTCTTCTGCATATGGGTATCTAGCTTTCCTAGCAACATTTAACAAAAATACACTTCTTTTCTCAGTGTATGTTCTTGGCACCTGGTGGAAAAAGAGTTTACTGTAGATGTGTAGATTTCTGAGTTCTCTTTTCTTTTCCATTGGTCTATGTTTCTGTTTTTGTGCTAGTATCAAACTGTTTTGTTTACTACGGTTTTGTACTATATTTTAGAGTCAGGTAATATGATTCCCCTAGTTATTTTTCTTTTTGCTCAGGATAGCATTGGCTATTCTGGGTCTTTCGTGGTTCTATACAAATTTTAGGATATTTTATCTATTCCCATGAAGAATACCATTGGTATTTTTATAAGAATTGCACCAAATCTGTAGATTGCTTTGGGTAGCAAGAACATCTTAACAATATTGAGTCTTCCAACTCATGAACATGAAATATCTTCATTTTTTTTTATCTTCTTCAAGTACTTGCATGAATATTTTATAGGTATCATTGTAGAGATCTTTTGGTTCCTTGGTGAAGTTTACTTCTAGGTATTTTATTTTATTTGCAGCTATTGGAAATGAAATTACCTTGTAGATTTTTATTTCTCATGATTTGCCGTTGGCATACAGAAAGAGTATGGAATTTAATGTGCTGATTTTATATCCTGTAACTGATATAAAGACTGAGTTTATCAGATCTAATAGTTTTGTCATTGTTGTTGTTGGAGGCCTTAGGTTTTTCCAAATATAAGAATGTGTCATCTGCCAACAAGGATCATTTTACTTCTTCCTTTCCAGTTGTGATACCTTACTTCTTTCTCTCATCTGATTACTCTAGCTTGGAAAGGACTTCCAGTACTATGTTGAAAAACAGTGATCAAAGTGGACATCCTTGTCTTTTACCAGATTTTTGAGGAAAAGCTTTCAGTTTTTCCACATTCAGTTTGATTCTAGCTGTGGCTCTGTATTTGGCTCCGTATGTGGTTCTGTATATGGTTCTTATTATGTTGAGGTATATTTGTTCCATTCTCAGTTTTTTGAGAGAGATTTTAATAAAGAAGGAATGTTGAATTTTATCAAATGTTTTTTAGTTAATTGAAATTATACAGTTTTTGGCCTTCATTCTGTTGATATGATATGTGATAGGATGTTTCACATTGATTGATGTATTATGAATCATCCTGGCATCCCTGAAGTAAATCCCACTTGGTAATGAAGAGTAATCTTTTTAATGTGTTATTGAATCATATTTGCTAATATTGGATCAAGGATTTTTGCATCAGTGCTCATTGGGGATATTGGCCTGTAGTTTTCTTTTTTGATGTCTTTTTCTTATTTTGTCATTGGGGTAATATTGGCCTGGTAGAATGAATTTGGATGTATTCCCTCCTCTATTTTTCAGAACAATTAGAGCAGAACTGGTATTAGTTCTTTAAATATTGGGCATAACTAAGGAGTGACACTATCAAGTTTTAGGCTCTCCTTTCGTTTCTCAGAATTTGTCCATTTCTTTCAGATTTTCCTCCTTATTGTTATATAGTTGATCATAGTAGTCTTGGTGATCCTTTGGATTTCTGTGGTATTTGTTGTAATATCTTATTTTTCATCTTTGACTGTATTTGGCTCTACTCTCTTTTTTTCTTAATCTGACTAAATGTTTGTTCGTTTTAATTATATTTTCACAACCTGATCTTTTTGTTGTCTTTTGTATATTTTTCATTTCAATTTTGTTTATTTCATTTGTAATCTTTAGTATATATTGTCTTCTATTAATTTTGGGTTTGATTTGCTCTTGCTTTGTTATTTCTTTAAGATGCATCATTAGGTTGTTTATTTGAAGTTTTTGTATTTTTTTTATATAGGCACTTATTGTAAACTTTCCTCTTATTGCTGCTTTTGCTGTATCCCATAGGTTTCAGTACATTCCGTTTCCATTGGCATCTGTTTCATAAATTTTTTTTAATTTTCTATTTAATTTTTTAAATTAACACACTAGTCATTCCAGAGTATATTGTTTAATTTCTATGTGTTTATATAGTATTCAAAATTTATTTTTATTGAGTATTGTTACATTGCAATCTAAGAAGATACTTGATAAAATTTCAATTCTTTTGAATGTTTTAAAGCTTATTTTGTGGCTTGGTATATGGTCTATCATTGAGAATAATCTGTGCTGAGACAAAGTGTGTCTTTTGCAGCTGCTGAATGGAAAGTTCTGTAAATATCTGTTAGATACATTTGGTCTGTACTACAGATTATGTCTGACGTTTCTTTGTCAATTTTTCTTTCTGAGTGATCTGTCCAATTCTGAAAGTGGTGTGTTTATGTCTCCAGCTATTAATGTATTGTTTCTGTCTCTCTGTTTGGGCTTAATAATATTTGCTTTATAGGTATGGGTGCTCAACTCTTGGGTGCGTATATATCTACAATTGTAATTTTTTTGCCGAATTGACACTTTTATTATTATATAATGACTTCTTTATCTCTTTTTATAGTTTTTGTTTTGAAATCAATTTTCTGTGATGTAAGTACAGCTATTTCTGCTCTCTTTTTGGTTTCTTTGCATGATATATCATTTTCCAACCCTTTGTTTTTGGTCTCTATGAGTCTTTATAATGAAGTGTGTTTATTGTAGACAACAGGTAGTTGGCTCTTGTTTTGTATCCACACATCCACTCTATGTCTTCTCATTAGAGAGCTTAGTCCATTTACGTTCAACGTTATTGTGAAGTAAGGATTTTTGATTGCTAATTTGTTATTTGTTTTCTAGTTCTTTTGTAGTCTTCTCTTTCTTCTTTCCTTCCTTCCTGTATTCCTTTTAGAAAAGATAATTTTCTCTGGTGGTGTGATTTAAATTATTGTTTTATATTTTTGTGTGTGTTTTGTGTGTTTTTTCATTTGAAGTTACCACGAAGCTTGGGAATAGTGTCTTATAAACAATTATTTAAACAGATGACAACTTAACACAGACTATGAAAACAAAGAAACTAACAAACAAGCAAAGATAAAACTAATAAAAACTCTGCACTTTAACCTCATCTCACTGCTTTGAGATTTTTCTACTTATATCTGATAGTACTACTTATGTCTGAAAAGTTATTGTGGTTCCTATTTCTGATAGGTTTTTCTTTTTGTCTTCCAACTAGCATATTTTACACACTACAATTGCAGTGTTATATTCTGTGGCTTTCTGTGCACTTGTTATTCCCAGTGTGTTTTGTACCTTCAAATAATTTCTTATTACTTATTAGCCTCCTTTTCAGATTGAAAAACTCTTTTTTGGCATTTCTTATAGGGCAGTTCTGGTGTTAATAAATCTTTCAGCTTTTGTTGTCTGGAAAAGATTTTCTTTCTTTTTCACGTTTGAAGGATATTTTCAGTAGATACACAATTTAAGTCTAAAGCTTTTTTCTTATTTTGGCACTGTAAATTTGTTATGCCTTACCTGTTAGGTTTCCCCGAAGAAGTATGTTACCAAACTGTGTTAGGCCATTCTTGTGCTGCTGTAATGAAATACCTCAGACTGGATAATTTATTTCAAAAGAGGTTTAAATTTCTCACAGTCCTACAGGCTGTGCAGGAAGTATAGCAGTAACTGTTTCTGGGGAAGCCTTGGTAAGTTTCCAAATATGTGGGAAGGCAGAAGGGGAATGGGCAGGTCACATGGGGAAAGCTGAAAGAAGAGAGTGTGTGGGAGAAAGTGCCACACACATTTAAACAACCAGATCTCACAAGAACTGATTCACTATTATGAGGACAGCACCAAGGGGATGTTAAGAAATTTGCTCCCATGATCCATTCATCTTTCACCAGGCCCCAGCTTCAACTTCGAGGATTACAATTCAACATTATATTTAGAGAGGACACAGATTTAAATTATATCAGAGACATACTGGATCTCCTTGTATGTTATTTGTGTCTTTTCTCCTGCTGCTTTTAAAGTCCTTTCTTTATCCTTGACCTTTGGTAGTCTGAATCTTAAATGTCTTCTGATGGTCTTATTTGGGTTAAATCTGATTGTTGTTCTAGAACTTTCTTGTATTTGAATATTTATATATTTACCTAGGTTTGAGAGGTTCTCCATTATTATCTTTTTGAATAAATGTCCTACTCTGCTCTCTCTCTCTCACACCAATAACTCTTAGATTTGCCCTTTGTTTTCTTGATCTTGTAGGCATGATTTATTCTTTATTGTTTTGTCTACTCTTCCTGTGTCCTTTCAAATAGCCTATGTTCAACCTCACTAATTCTTTCTTCTGCTTGACCAATTGTGCTGTTGAGAGACTGATGAATTCTTCAGTATGCCAATATCGTTCTTCAGGTCCAGAATCTCTGCTTGGTTCTTTTTTATAGTTCAATCTCTTTTTAAAATTCATCTGATAGGATTCTGAACTCCTCTCTGTGTTATCTTGAAATGCATTGAGGTTCCTTAGCACAGCAATTTTGAATCTCTGTGTGAAAGGTAAACAAATCTCTGTCTCCCCAGGACTGGTTACTGGTGCCTTTTTGATGAGGTCATATTTTTTTTTCATTGTCTTAATGCCTGTGGATGTTCATCAGTATCTGGACACGGAAGGGTTAGGTGTTTATGTACTCTTGTAGCCTGGACTTGTTTGCACTCATTCTTACTGGGAAGGCTTTCCAACTATTAGAAGGGACTTCAATTCAATACCATGGTGTTGTGATGTAAGTCTTTGTTCACTGAAGTTTTATCTGTATAAGGGGCACTCCAAGCACAGTACTTCCGCTTCTCTTACAGACTCATAGAGGTACTGACTTGGTGGACATTGGTAAGATCCTGGAAAATTCCCTGAGTTACCAATCAGAGACCCTTGCCCCTTGCCCCTTTCTCTTACTTTCTCCCAAGCAAAAAGAGTCTCTCTCTCTCTCTCTCTCTCTCTCTCTCTCTGTCACTGTCATTCTCTTTATTTTTTCTTTTTTTAATGAATTGGAGGTTTCAGTGGGATGGGAGAATCACAAGGAATCAGGTGTTCAGAGGAATGTATTGAGTAGAGGTGAGAAACTAGGATGTTGAAAAGTAAAATAGGAGAGAAGGAGAAGAAGAAAGGAAGAAAAAGAGGGAGAGAGAACAGGAATATGGCTTCATTCCAAAAATGGGTATTAATAATGGCCAATCAATATTTTGTGTATTTAAAATGGAGTATTATATAAATATTTATTGAGTTTACTTGTTCCGGATCTGAGTTGAAGTCCTGGATATCCTTATTAATTTTCTGTCTCGTTGAGTCTAAATCTCTGCCTCGTACCATATTCTATTGTGGCTGAGCAATAGAATCCATGCTGCAAGGCAAAGTTATCTATACTCTCCCCTCTCCTCTCTTCAAGCAGAGGGAAGGAATCTATCCCAGAGCTTTGAGTTGTGCTGCCTGGTTTGGAGAGCAGATTATACAAACATGTCCTTTGGCCACCTCAGGTAATATATCACCAGTTCATGTGCACCCCAAATCTATTGGCAGTAAGCCCAGCCCAGCACAAAGACTTCCTCAGAAATTTTAGTTACTGTGGCTTAGATTGCCTTTTAAAATAACTTAGAACTCCAGAGCACTTTAGCCCACAGTGGAGAGGATTATTAGAACTCAGGTTCCAACTGCTAGGATGCATGATTCACTTTTGGCTAGAACTGGTCTAAATGCTCCGTCTGTGGGTGCCATCTGAGGTCTGTCTGGTGTTTCTGCTGTGACAGGGAAGCACTCAGTTGCAATGCAAGTACTCACGATCACCCCACTCTCCCTCCCACAAGTGCACAGATTTTCTCTCCATGCTGTGCAGCCATTGCCAGGGAGGGGAAGGAGCAGTATAGGCAATTCAAGACTGTCTTTCCTGGACTTTCTTCAATGCTTCTTTCCTTAATGTGATGTTAAAAACAACAACAACAAATGGTATTGGGAGGCTAAGGTGGTTGGATCACCTGAGATTAGGAGTTTGAGACCAGCCTGGCCAACATGGTGAAACCCCATCTCCACTAGAAGTAAAACAATTAGCCAGGCATGGTGGCAGGTACCGGTAATCCCAGCTACTGGGGAGGCTGAGGCAGGAGAATCACTTGAACCTGGGAGGCAGAGGTTGCAGTGAGCCAAGATGGCACCACTGCACTCCAGCCTGGGAGACAAGAGTGAGACTCCATTTCAAAAAAAAAAAAGGTATTGTGATTGCTCACTTGATTTTTGGTTCTTATGAAGGTGTGTTTTTCGTGTGGATAGTTGTTCAATTTGGTGTTCTGATGGCAGGGGGACAATTGCTGAGGGCTTCTGTTGAACCTTTTTTCTCTGTCTCCACCTCATTCTAACATTTCTGTTATTTTAAGTCTTAATCATTTTATATTGTGGAAAATAAATTCTGCTGCTAGTTTTATATAGGCTACTGTTGAATCTAGGTTTCTGTCACCCAATCAGGTTTACAATTAGTGCTACTTCTTGTTTTGTTTTGATTTTTTTGTTGTTGTTTTTGAGACGGAGTTTTGCTCTTATTGACCAGGTTGGAGTGTAATGGTGTGATCTTGTCTCACAGCAACCTGCGCATCTCGGGTTCAAACAATTCTCCTGCCTCAGACTCCCCAGTAGCTGGGGTTACAGGCATATGCCACCACGCCCAGCCAATTTGTATTTTTGGTAGAGACGTGGTTTCTCCATGTTGATCAGGCTAGTCTTGAACTTCAGACCTCAGATGACCCTCCTGCCTCGGCCTCCGAAAGTGCTGGGATTACAGACGCGAACCAATGTGCCCAGCACAATTAGTGCTACTTCTAAGTCAGGAACTAACTTAATAAATCTAAATACTCTCATAAGTCCAGCCTTGTCCAACATTAAGTACCTTCCTTGATGACATAACACCTTAGAATTTTTCCCCCAGATATTCCTTGGGTTCTTCCAACACAAATGATAAAAATCTTGCAGTTCCATTTATAGCTATTTTATGTCTTTCAGGTAAAAATTTGCCACTTTCTTCAGTCATTGAGTGATTTTACTCTAGTTACAGATCTGGATACAATGACGGATAGCTACGTACACTTTCAGGAAAGTTTGAACCTGCATGCAAGACAAATATCCCCTTTTGAAACTTATAGGTTCTACCAGTAAAGAGAGGTTCATCTCTTCAGATGAAAAATAGAAAGTCACTTTGTCCTGGCGAGGAAACTCAGTGAGATAAAGCGATTCAATTTAGTTAGATTCATTAGAATTACCCTGAAGCCCATATTACAGTTTCCCAAGTTTCTTATTTACTTAAGTTTAGTAAAAACGGCCACAAAGAAGCTGAATTTTATTTATTTTATAATTTAAGCTGTATCTACAGACAGATTGGAAATTGCATATATTGTCTCCAGAGCTAAAATAAGTAAGAGTTATTTTAAGACAGTCATAGGTCTTTGGTGTCTCTATTTGAGCATGAAATGAGATTTAAAGTAATTTTCTAATCATTTGCTTTCTGAAAGTTCTCCACTGTAATTAGAAGCTATGATCATTTCATAGTTATTATAGTCATTATTTCCAACATTTTGTTTTATTGTTTGTACAACTTAGTTTCTCAAAGACTTGCTCCAATAGGAACTTCTTTCTAACCAATGATAGATTATAGTTTAAGTAAATGTTTTGTTATTACATTCTATTTGTTTACCCAAACGAGTTTCCCACTGGTGATAAGACTATTACTATTTGAAAGCAAACTCAGTCATATATAGAATTTTAATTTTCAATCTATGATGCTCTGTTCTGTGAGAACTTTCAAACACCTAATAATCGGACAAAACTTAGGTGACAAAAAGTCATTCTAGATATTTCAGATAAGAACTATTTAATAGAGGAATTTTGATAATGCAAAGCCATTGTAATGACTAATCAAAGAGACTATTTGTAGTTTTCAGGTATTGGACACTGTAGGACTCACAAAGAAACAATGATTAATAATGTTGATTGCTTTCAACATCAAACTGGATTATTAGAAACATACCTGGAAGCTACTGACAGAATCCCATATTTATTTCCCTTATTGAATAGCACACATACTTGCCCATAGTAGACATTAAACAAGGAAGCTTTGATTCCCTTTTACTTCCAAAATTTTATGTGAGTACTTGTCATTAGCAATATTTAACCTGAAGCTTGATTTTCAAAGACTCTAAGAAATTAAGGTTCAGGTGTTTTAGCCTTTGCAGTACTAAGGAAAGCCCAGAAAGAAGAAGAAATATTTTCAGGCACAGAAAGACAATTGTTTTAAGTTGATATGTTGTAAATTCTAAATAATCCAAATTCTAAAATGATCAGTCTCCTTGCTATGCTGAAAGTAGAACACAGTAAATAACATAAGTAAAAAATCAGAGAAGTCAATAAGGAATTCATCCCATTAATCAAGAAAAGAGATAATAGTGGTTGATGTCAGGATGGCAGTGGTAGAGTTGGCAAAAAGTAGTCAGATTCTGGAAATATTTTGAAGTTGAAACTAACAGTGCTTCCTGCTGGATTGAATATGGAGTGTCGGGGAAAGGGTGGAGTCAAATAACGTTTTTTTCTTGAGCAACAAAGGATTGAATTGCCATTTATGTAGATGTCAAAAACTATGGGTTGAGTAGATTTACATCACAACACAGGTGTATTGAAATATTCAAAAGAATCAAGCAGAAATTCTGGAGCTGAAAAATGATACTGACATACTAAAGAATACATCAGTCTCTCAACAGAAGAATTGATCAAGCAGAAGAAAGAATTAATAAGCTTGTGGGTTGAGTAGATTGAGAAAAAGACAATAAATTTAGTTTTATATGCATTACATTTGAGAAGTAAGTAATACTGAATAAGTGGCTGAATGTTTTGGTCTGGAGTTTTGAGTGTATAGTTTTGAAGTCATCAGCACATAGATGTATTTAAAGTCATGAGACAAATGAAATCTCATGAATAGTGGATGTATTTATGTGAGAACACAAAGACTGAGTCTAACAATATTCCAAAATTAAAAGGTCAGAAAAAGAAAAGAATCCTGAAAATGAAAATAAAAAGAAACAATCAATGAAAAAAGAAAATAATATTGAATCCAAGTGTGTGTCTTTGTGTGTGAGTGTTGGTGTATGTGGGTATGCTGTAGTGCAGTGGCATGATCTTGGCTCACTGCAACCTCTGCCTCATGGGTTCAAGGAATTCTTCTGCCTCAGCCTCTCGAGTAGCTGGAATTACAGGCACCCACCACTTTGCCTGGCTAATTTTTGTGTTTTTAGTAGAGGCATGGTTTCACTACATTGCCAGGGTGGTCTCAATCTCTTGACCTCGTGATCTGCTCACCTCGGCCTCCCAAAGTGCTGGGATTACAGGTGTAAGCTACTGTGCCTGGCGATAAAAAGGTATTTTTAAAAGGACAGTCATTTTAAAGATGTATCCAAATGGAAGTTCTCTCTATGAAAAGCAAAATCAGTTACTTATTTAGGGTGAAATCAAACTTGAACAATGACCTAGTACTGAGGTGAAGCCAAGAGAAGTTTGGACACAAAGAGGAGAAGTAAGCAGAGAAAACAGAGTTCAAAGAATTTTTGGGAAAAGAGAAAGGTCAAGGTAGTTTCACAAAAAGAATATGTAAAAAAAAGATAAAAATAAATGAAAATTTGGTTGGATATAATATATAAATGCATAAATTGAATTTTGTTATCAACCTTTGTCAAATTTTAAATATTATTAAGATATACAGTTTTAGACTCCAGAATCCTAATATGAAGATTTAAAAATATAATTTAAAATTATATTTTACACATCTTCTATTAAGCGATTATATATTAAGAAAAGTACCTTAAATGAGTGATTGACACTATGTCATTTTGATGATTATTAAGTACAACAATTTTGCTTCCACCTGAGCCATTGAGGTTAAACTAGAAACGCCCTGTCAATTATGTGTGATAAAATCACCAACTGTTCTTACACTGACCATGTTTCTAAGATTCTAATCACAAGTGCAGAAAGACGTCTCTTCACATCATCAAAGGATAGTGGATAGTCTCTTATATAACATCTACGACTTTAAGCTCTTAACGTCAATTCCTGTGAAATAAAGGTACAATCTTTTTTTTTTTAACAGAAAGTTTGGAGGAGAGTGCTTATATTTCCAGCTCTGTAATGTAGCAACTTGCAAATAAATGAGAAAATGTAAACAGTGATTCTACCATTGATTATTATCAAGAGAGCATTTTGCAATTCATAAATCCTAGGGAAGCCTATTTTGCAACTTGTCATATTTTATAAATCACCATTTTTTTTCTATAAAAAATAGAAGTATCTTGGAAATGCAAAACAGCAAAGCATATTTTAACCTATCTAAATGTGGGAATAAACTGTACTTTTCAATTTGAAGTAGATAAAATGAACATTTATCAGAAATATAACTTGGTTTTCATGAAAGAACATTCAGACATATTTTTAAATAAGACTACCATTGATTTGGACAGATAAAATGAAAATAAATCATGACTGAATATAATCATCTACAGTTTGGCATGATTAAATACTTTGGGGTTATGATTTATTGAGCTTACATACTCTGATATTTTACTTTGTAAACAGATGTTGGTGATCTCAGCCTTAATGGAATAATTTGCTGTCTCCTTCTCTTTGCCAAGGGAAAATGAAGGAAAAGTGATTTGGTTCCTTAATTACAGGGAAGACATTTTGTGGAAAATACCCATTAAAATATGATGTATAGTGTATATTATGGTCGTACACCCCAATTTGAAGTAATAAACAAATGAAATACTATCTTATACAATAATTTGATTCTTGGATTGCTAAGGATGATAGAAATATCTCGCTTATTTCTTTGTGTTACATTGTCCCTTAAAATGAATGTCTGTACTTAGAAAGATGCAAGTGATAAAGTTGAATATTAAAGAAACAATCATACTCTCATGAAAGTGTTAACTCTAAAGGAAATCAGACTGTATCCAGGCTTTAACATGCTTTCTGGGGTGCCAGAATACTTGGAATTTGGTAAGCAACACTGACCTTAGTGTTGAATTCTTGTCTGTTACAGAGAATGATAATGTCACATCAGAAAAGAGAAATAGATCCAGTGAGATAGTTCTGTGACTAAAGGTGGAGATTCAATTGAGGAAAATTAAAAGCTATTTCTTATGGAGAGAGGAAAGAAAAATTACTTAATAAAATAAAAGAAAATAAAGGATTATCGACAAGGAGACCTTCTGTTTTCCAGACGCCATCATGACTTTTATAGATACTTTCATTGAGAACTCTGGAGAATCTTTCTTTTAGTGAAAAACTTCAAAATTATCATTCCACGTTGTATTTTTCTTACAAACTGTCCTCAGATTTCAATTTTCAAAATTCTATATATCCACAAAGATTTAGAAGTAGTAAGGAGATGGACAGTTAGCCAACTTCATCTCATTATCTCCAACATGTTCTATAATTCAAACAAAAGCAATACAATGAGTGAGGATCCAGGAAAAAGCAAGGACTGGGAGTAACTGAGGGTGTGGGAAGTATGGAGATACAAAACGGCATAACTTTCTACTTTTCTCTTTACTAAATAAAAAAAAAAACTGATTTATCTTTGCTTAGGACACATTCTGACATAAGATATGAGTTACACCTGAATTTGAGTAAACTAATTATTACCTTGTCAAGAATTATCTTGTAATGTCTAGACAAAACATCGCGACAGTCAACAGTTTTTGTCTCGTATGGACAGAGAAGTTATACGAGAAATAAAATTCTGAAGCAACTATGTCTCACATTCAATGCGGTTGGTGGTGGTGGTGCTATTAGTCATCGCTATGAAAGCAAACCCTAATTATAGACCTCCAGTTCCTAATACCAAATAAATATACTTGAATTAAATTTTTCTGGGTTGTACCAGAGATTAGTGTGAGCCACAAAGAATAATTTCACTACACTTGCTGGAAACCCAGATAGTGTCAGTGATGTTATGTTGTTAGGTACCCAGGATATTGAAAGTAAAGGAAAACTGAAGTACAATGCTGATAAAATTTGAGTGAAAAGATAGCAAATACTATTTACAAAATGCTTTGCAAAATTCTTTACAACTAAACTTTCCAAAAAATATGTCTGCTTGATAGTCACAGTTTAAGTACTTCTGAAAAACAATATGATTCTAATTTTAGCAGAGAATGGTTAAATGATGTGAGTTTTCAGGAGGGTGTTCTGTTTGTTTGTTTAGTTTAGGTCTTTTTTCCTCATGTAGATAGCGTTTAAATAAAAGCCTCTGTCGCTGATTGCTACTTAGGAGGGCAATCACTGTGCCCAATCATCCAGAAAAAATCCGGGTACTCTGACTGGTACATGTTAGAATGAAACCTCACTTTTAGAAGCATTTATTCTGTTCCTGTCATGTTCCAGGTATTAATGTCATATTAAATAAGTAATAACAAATTAAATGAAAATGTCATCAACCCTATGTCTTTAACCTAAGCAATAGTGCTTAGGTATAATGTATTCCTTTAAGATGAAAATTATACATTTAAAGAGAAATAGCTATCTAAATAAGTAACTTTATTTATTTATTTGTATTATACTTTAGGTTCTGGGGTACATGGGCAGATCACATAGGATTGTTGCATAGATACACACATGGCAATGTGGTTTGCTGCCTCCATCCCCCTGTCACCTATATCTGGCATTTCTCCCCATGTTATCCCTCCCCGACCTCCACACCTTCCCTGCTGTCCCTCTCTTGGCCCCCCAACAGACCCCAGTGTGTGATGCTCCCCTCCCTGTGTCCATGTGTTCTTATTGTTCAACACCTCTCTATGAGTGAGAACATGTGGTGTTTGATTTTCTGTTCTTGTGTCAGTTTGCTGAGAATGATGGTTTCCAGATTCCTCGATGTCCCTACAAAGGACATGAACTCATCCTTTTTTATGACTATGTTGTATTCCATGGTGTATATGTGCCACATTTTTCTTGTCCAGTCTATTGTTGATGGGCATTTGGGTTGGTTTCAGGTCTTTGCTATTGTAAACAGTGCTGCTATGCACTGTTTACATGTGCATGTGCTATACATGTGCATGTGTCTTTATAATAGAATGATTTATAATCCTTTGGATATATACCCAGTAATGGTATTGCTGCTTCAAATGAAATTTCTATTTGTAGGTCTTTGAGGAGGCGACACACTGTCTTTCACAATGGTTGAACTAGTTTACACTTCCACCAACAGTGAAAAAGTGTTCTTATTTCTTAAAAAAATAGTTAAACTAACCTATAGAGTGCTGTATTTTGGTTGGAAAGTGAATTTAATTTGTGTAAACATAAATCAAAGTTTGTCCTTTACTTAACCTTATTAGTAAATCATTCTGAAAATTTAAATATCATTTCACAGAAGTACCAATATGAGAAGTAAGTGCTTTTGACCAACATAGCAGTGTAGAAAGCATGTGGTATATGCTGCACTTATAATATTTTTAAACATTTATCTTGAAAAAAGTATTTTTTTGTGGTTCTTCACTTAATAAAAATTCTCTATTGTTTTCAAGCTATTTTCTTTTTTGCATTACTTTTCTTCCTTTTTCCTCTTTTCTTTCCTTTGACTTTCTTTAAGTACTTAACTAAATGTCATGTGATTCGAATCCTTTTATTTTTTTACCACATTCTGGAAAATCATATAAGAGTTTTTAATTAAAAAGCAGGAATACATACACACAAATGATACATAAATGAGACAGATAATTACTGAGATTTGAAAAAGTTACATGAGAACCTAGAAATACTGTGTGCATGAAATAGTTTATGTATACATCCTCAGGCATGACATTCACTCCATTTCTTTACCTAGTCGTCTACCTCATTTATTTCATTCTTAAAAAAAAAACACACACACACACACAAAAAAAAAAAAACAAGGAAATATTGGCATTGCCTACCTTGTGCCAAGCACTATGTTGAATCACGAAAAACAGAATATTCAATAAGATACTGGCCTAACACTTTCACAGACCTTACACTCTAAAGTAACTTCACATATGTCTTCACAATAGTGTCTATAGGCTTGATTGTCATATGCCAAACATTCTTCTAAGTGCTTTACATTGTTACATTTAATTAATCAGCAAGGAAATCTATAGGTTAGATATTGTTATTATTTCAACTACTTTGAACTTAAGAAATGTGAAGCACAGAAGTTTAAGAAACTTATCTAAAGACACTCAGCAAGTATATGGACAAACCAGGTTTCACATGGAGCCTATGTTGTACCAAATTCCATGTTATTAAAGATTCTGTAAAAACTGCCTCTTCACAGCAGAAAATATGCCTAAAATTCTGCTTTGACAATAACTTCAGATTTTTATTAAACCAACCCCATTTAGACTTTGGTGTTCTATTTTTATGGTTATACTTCTGAACAAAAACTTGCCGACAGAGAGGGTCCAGTTATGACAACAGCATTCAGTTGAAAGCTCAAGGGAGTGGTAAAATGATGTTGTATAGCTGGCTTGTTTCTTAAGAATATTTCTTAATTCTCGGCTTCACCTGGAGGCTGAAATTCCACAGAAAACTCACAAAAAGGCCATTGATAAAGTACAAAACTACCAGAAGAGTTTGTGACAAATAAATATAACTTTAATCTTAAAAATATATAAAATTTCTTCTCATCTAGTATATCTTTGAAGAAATTTTTACTCAAGTCCTTTACACATTTATAATTAAGTTATTTTTTAATTGATATTGAATTTTCAAAATTTTTTGTGTATTTTGTGTATCAACCTCTTAGCAGACATACAGTTTGCTAGTATTTTTTTTTCACCATTCTTCATGTTGCCTTTTTATTTTATTGATTCTTTTACTATATGGCAAATTTTAAGTTTGATGTAATTCCAAGTTCAATTATCTGTTTTTGATTTGCTTGCCTATGCCTTTGGTTTATATCCAAGAAATCATTGCTAACCTCAGCATCAAAATCTTCTTCTATGTTTTCTTCTAAGAGTCTTAGAGTTTCAGGTATTATGGTTAGTTCTCTAATCTATTTTGAATTGGTTTTTGTGTATGGCATATGATAAAGGACCAATTTCATTCTTTGCATATGGATATACAGTTCTACAGCACCACTGGATGAAGAGACTGCTTCCTCATTGTTTCTTTCTGGCCCCCTAGTCAAAGATCAGTTGACCATATATGTGTGGGTTTATTTTTGTCTGCTCCATTCTGTTCCACTGATCTATATTTCAGAATTTATGCCATACCATACTGTTTCCAGTTTCTTCATATTCTAATAGTCTTCCTAACTTGGTGAGGTGGTAACTCCCATGTTCTGATTTGCATTTCACTGATTAATAATGTTGTTACAAAAATTGATGAAATATGTTAAAGAAGACACAAATAAATGGAAACACATCTCATATTCATGACATGCAGACCATATTATTAAAATGCTCAATAATACTCAAATTGATCTACATATTCAATGCCATCCCTATAAAAATTCTAATTATGTTTATAGAATAAGATCTCTTGGTGGGAATGTAAAATGATGCAGTCACTATGGAAAACATTATGAATCTTCCTCAAAAAATTAAACATAGAGTTACCATATAATCAAGTAAATTCCACTTCTGGTAATATATCCAAAATAATTGAAATTAAGAT
Organism: Callithrix jacchus; assembly: GCF_049354715.1. Classification (NCBI taxonomy): domain Eukaryota; kingdom Metazoa; phylum Chordata; class Mammalia; order Primates; family Cebidae; genus Callithrix; species Callithrix jacchus. Next base: position 181,266,560 of record NC_133503.1, read on the forward strand.
CTCAAAGGGATATAAGCATGCTTATTGCAGCACTGTTTACAATAGCCAAGATATTGAAACAACCTAAATGTTCATTGATGGATAAATAAGTGAAAAAGTAGTATATTCATACAATAGACTCAAATTCAGCTTTAAAAAAGGAAATCCTGTCATGTGTGACATCATAGATGAACTGTAAAGATAAGATGGTAAGTGAAATAATCCTTTTAATGAAGGACAAATACTTCATGATTCCACTTATTTGAGATGTCTAAATACTCAAATTCATAGGAACAAAGATAAAGTTGTGGTTCTCAATGACTAAGGGCAGAGGAAAATGGGGGGATGCTGTGTAGTATCTATCCAGTTTCAGTGAGGCAAGAGGAGTGAGTTCTAGAGATCTGCTACACAACTGATAATTGCCAGAAGGTATGCATTATAAGAAATGTTTCAAGTATATGGAAAAGCATTCTTAAAAACTACATGAAAAATAAGAGAAAATTAAAAGGCATCAAAGACTACTACATACTTGTTAGAATGACCAAAATCTAGAAGACTGACAACATCAAATGCTGTTGAGGATACGGAACAACAGGAATTCTCGTTAATCCCTGGTGGGAAGGCGAAATGGTATAGCCACGTTACAAGACAGTTGAGCACTTTCCTATTTATTTACTACACTAGGTATACTCATTATATGATTGAGTAATGATGCTTTTTGACATCTACCCAAAGGTGTTGAAACAATTAATGCAACAAAAACTAACTTCTGTTCACACTGATATTTACAGGAGCTTTATTCATAATTTCCAGAATGTGAAAGCAAGATGCCTGTCCTTCAGCAGGTGAAAGCATACACTGCAGTATATTAGACAATGGAATGTTATTCAGAACTGGAAAGAATTGAGCTATCAATTCACGGATATATATGGCTTTTTAAAAAAATGCTTATTACCTAGTGAAATAAGCTATTATGCAATGGCTAGCTGTTGTATGATTCCAACTATGTTACATCCTGGAACAAACAAAACTATGGCAATAGTATAAAGTTCAGTAGTGGCCATGGGTTAGGAGAAAGAAAGGAATGCATGGACGGAGCACAAAGGATTTTTTAGGGTAGTGAGACTACTCTGTTTGATGGTATAATGGTGGGTACCTATCATTATACATTTGTCCAGACCCACAGAATGCATAACAAGAGTCAACCCTAATGTAAACTATGAACTCTGGATGATAATGATGCATCAATGCAGGTTCATTAACTGTAACAAATACATTTTTATGGAGGATGATGATAATGGGGGAGACTATGCATATGTAAAGGCAGGAGATAGATATAAAAAGTCTCTGTAATTTCAAGTCAATATTGCTGTGAATGTAAAACTTTTTTAAAAATAGAGTTTATTTTAAAACATACCAGAGGATGCAAAAAAAAAAAAAAACAAAATGGCTAAGCAAAACAATAATGACAATGTCACGTATATTTAAAATATATGTAGAAACAGTGTTTAAAAACAATAATTCAGAAGTCTACTAATATTTGTCTTAAAGTGTGCTACCATTTTAATGTTTTCATGAAAGTGGTAAATGTAATAATTTTATACCAGAGAGAAAAAGAATGAAAATATTTATATATCAAAAATGATATACCATTAACACTTCCTGTCTAACAAAGCTAATAATCTTTACTAATAGACAATGTAGACTCTAAATCCAAAGAGATTGCCAGAGATAAAGAGGAATATTTCCTGATGATAAGGAAATTACCCATTGGGAGAATATAACAAATATAAATACCTATAAATTTAATGATATAGATTGAAATATATAAAACAATTACAGAACAATAAAAAAAGACATTAGTGGAAAGACTAGTAAAATCTGAATAAAAAGTAAGGTTAATTAACAGCATGACTAATGTTAACTTACTGGATTTTTAATTATACAATGCTTACATAAGCTATTAACATTAATATAAGTTAAGTGAATGGTATACAGAAACTTTTATTTTGGCATTTTTTGTCTAGGTCTAAAATTATTTTTAAAACCTTAACAGTAAAAACATAATATAAATTGACAGAAATAGATGAAAACAAGTTCACATTTTTACAAGTGACCCAAAGAAGTTCATTTGTAAAGAGAGTCACCACAGATGAATCTCATCTAGACCAGCTGAACTAAAAGCAAACTAGCATATGCATATTTTGGGCACTATCTTCTAGTACCTTTGTGTATGAATTGTGAGTAACAAACTACCTCAAAAGACACAAGTTTAAAACAAGTAGAATTTTTATAGCTGATCTCTGATAAAGTTGCTCTGCTGAGCCTGTTCTGAGTTTTATTTCTCAATCAGTAAGAACAACTTTAGGGTGGACTTTGTTTTTTCTTCTTCTTGGTGATGGCATAGGCAAAAGAGAGCAAGTCAAAGCTCAAAACGTGTATCTGCTCAATTCTTACTACTATCCATCAATTCTTACTACTATACATCAAAGAAAATCACATATCTAAACTCAAAGTCAAAGAGGGAAAAATATGCTTCATCATGAAGGTATATAACAAAAATAATTAGAGCCAATAATGTAGCCTACTACACTGAAACCTCTTAGCCGCAAGGAATTGTGTGCCACGAACATGTACATGTACTCATCCCCAGGATACCTAGTCCACTTACCATCCACATCATATTCGTATCATGAGACATAAAGTGCAGGATGCTATCCACTGTGTTAGGTTCAAACACAATTTCTGTTGGTCTGGCCTCTATGGACCAAACAAGCAAGTTGTCTGCCCTCCTTCACCACAGAATACACCCCTGTGCCCCCCCGCCACACACAGAGTAAAAACATAGACAAGAAAATTCACTCAACTTTCAGTCATCAAAAGAAATAATGGGAGACATAGAGCAGTCACTTTGTTTCAGCAATTCTCAAATGTTGCTGATTAAATGTGGGCAATTTTATTTACAATGAAAATAGGGATGTTTCTTAATTAGGCCCTAACTCTGCTCATTGAGATTATCTCTCTGTTCATTGCTCTCTTTCAGATTTGGCTACACTCTCTGGGATATTTTGCTTCTTCTTTTTTATCATTGTCTTTGGTCACTTATAAAAAGATCATTGAAAATGTTTCCTGTTTGATGACAGTTAAACATTTTCAGCCTGATTTTTGGCACTAGAATGCTCAAATACCAGAGTAAATTTTATATATCATTACTTTCAGTCACCTATTGGATCATATATAGAGTACGTTGCAAGTAAGTTTTTTTCAAAATGCTGTGTTTTCTATGTTTTAAATTTTAATTAGTCTATTAGCTAATAATATTCTAATATTTTCCTGACTTGCTAAACTAAAAATTACATTTTGTCTCATCAATTCCTATAGCATTTTACAGTGATCCATAGTATGAATGTATCTTTAGAGCTTTGCAATATCCACTTCTTATTTTCATTCTAAAAGAAGAAATAAATAGTATATTAATGATTGAATCATCCTAATGATGTAGTATATAAACTTTTCCATTAAAGTTACTAATATACTTAATCTAATTATTAAATCACACCAGATAATGAGTCAATAATAATTATGTTATTGAACTATCAATTTAATCATTTCAGGTCTTTAAATTTATCTTTCTTACATAAACACTTAAATACAAACCCTTGAAATACTTAAGTAACTGAAAACTGGTCATCTTTACATAAAAATCAATGCAAAATATTTATAAGTTGATTAATATTTCAGAGTTTTAAAAGGTAGTAGTTACTAAAAACTTACTTGTGTCTTCCACTAATATTAGTCTCATGAAAAGTTTACATGACTTTGAAATTTCACCTCTGAAGTACTTTACATGACTTGGACAAAAAAAAAGATTTCTAAATCCATTATACAATTCATTGCATTTTAGCTAACATGACATTTATAAACCAATTCAAATGAAATATTACTATTGTAAGAATTTCATTTTGGTATCTAACCGTGTAAAAAATTGTTTTAATCATAGAGTCTACATTTCACATATCTAGCAATCACAGTACATTCAATTTATGAACAATTTTAAGTGTCAGATATCTGATTCATGTTCTAAAGCAGACAAATAATTGTTAGTAAATACATGCTGAATGATTAAAAATGAGTTTCAGATAATAAGAGATTCAAGGTAGTACATTAACATAAGTATCTTTTGGCAACCACTGAGTAATGCATATCACTGCTCAGTATAGAATTGTTAGTAATTTATCTGGAAGCCATACTCTTCTTTTATATTGAATGCTATTAAATGTGACTTTTTTTTCCTCAGTTGAAAGTTGCTTTTTTATTACCAAGCTTATATTATGTGTCATTATTTTATATTTTGATACATGAGTCCCTCATCTTAGATTAAGTTTCAACAGCAGTTTAAAAAAACTAATAAACTCTGGAGCAGATTACTATTAGGAAAAAAAAGAAGAAAGAGTACTATTTAATGCTGTATTTAATGTAAAGAATTCATTTAATCAGCAAGAAATATTTACTGAGTGGTACTTTTTTCAATGTCAAAAGCAGTTTTTATAATGATAGGGTAGTAGCCATTAAGCAATGCTTAAAATATTTGTTTTCCTACATTTTTGAAGATTATAGTACAAAATTATATTAAATTGCTTAATTAAAAGTAATTTTGTATTCTGTGGTCAATCACTGTAAATACTTTTGAGTTATTACTACATGTAAAACAATGTGCCCTCATGAAGTTTATTGATAAGATAGGGTTTCTGTTGTCAAATTGCTTTTATTATAAGCACATGTACTTGACTTTATTAGGCATTGAGGAAAGATTATAAACTGTGTCTTAGAATGGTAGATGGCATGGAGATGTTTTTCTTCTATAATCAATTCAGCACTTTTCTTCTCATAATAGGGCTAAAAAATAGTAGACAGATTAAAATGTCATCTAATAGTCTTGCCTTCATTTAAATGTCACATTGTCAAATAGCTGTTTGAAATAATAACGTCTTCAATAGTTCTAAAATTACACTGGTCAAAGCATCCTTCCTAAAGAAAAGGTATGGATATATTAACATAGATGGAGAAGTGAAAAATATATCAGGATTTGTAAACAATATGAATGAATTACTATTGGAAGGACATGACTTATGTAAAGGTGGCGGTGGCACGTAGACTCTAGAGTGACTTCCAAGAGACTCCTTCCCTAATGTTCATGCCCTTTCGAGATCTTCTCCCTTTGAAGGTGGATGAGACCTGAACTGGCTTCTCATCAATAGCACACAATGAATGTGATAGGTGCACATGGTGATTTATTGTGAATGATTATTTTGTATCTGATTATCACTCAAGTAGCTAGAAGATTTTCTCTCCTGTGCTGGCTTCAAAGAAGCAAGCTGCCATACTGTAGGTTGTCTTACAGAAAGAGCCACAGGATAAAGAACTGAGATCTGCTTCATATTAACAACTAGTAAGAAGCTAAGGTCCTAGTCCAGCACCCTGGAAACGACTGAATTTTGCCAACAACCATGTGATCTTGGAAGCTTCAGCTTCACATGGGATTTCAACACTGATATGCCGTTGGCGTCAACCTGTGAGACCTTGGAACAGAGACCTGACTTCTAACTCACAGAATCTTTGAGATCATAAATATGGGTTTCTGTACGCTATTAGCCAAGTGGTAACATTTTCACAAAGAAATATATAAGCAGTACACTAACTAAGATTTGAGTTTTATCAGTGGCAATATTATGACAGAAATCTCAGAAAAAATGGAAACATCAATTATTATTTATAATGCTCTCAAAACATGGAGAACTGTAAATGGCAGTTTCGTTTGAACATTTTCCTAAAAGCACTGTCTGTGAATGTCAGTGTGGAGAGGTGGTTATAATTTTTTGGTAAATGTAGAAATAGAATAAAATAATTTGAAGAAGTTTTAGTGTGAATCTGATAAAGAAATAAAAATTTAGGATACTCCTTAAGAGGCTTGTAAAGGAATTGAAGAATGAAATAAGGCAGCCTATAATAGGCTTAAAGCAACAATGAACTTAAGATGAAATCAATTGTCATAGTACAACTTAAGATTGCTTGTATAGAGGAAAAGAGGTTAAAATATAAATTATAATACTAAGTTTGAAAAATCTGATTTTTATACTTTAATACTAAAAATGGGGGAAGATAACACTGCATTGATTGGTCAGTGGAATGATCTGCGATATGCAGAGCTCATTATATTACACTTGAAACTCCAATAAGATACCTTAAACAACAATATACAAAAAGGACTTAAATTTAATTTAAAATAAGAGTTAAAGTTAAAACTAGAGGAATGTGTGTGATCATCATTAGGATTTGAGATAATTATGAATATTAACATACCAAAAGTAAAGAAGAGGATAGAAAATTGCAAACAGAGGGGTCTTAGTTCAATGTAACTAAGAATGGGAAACATTATTATAAAACATTAACTATTTAAATAATATTATCTTTTTCTTTATTTTTATAATCTTAGTGTTATTTTTGCAAAAATAGTCCCATCAATATTCATATTGAATATCTAGTTATAAAATAATTATAACACCAACAGTGATCGAGCAGATAAACAAATCAAGAACTCAGCCCCTTTTACAATAGCTGCCCCCCAAAAAACAAAACAAAATAACAACAACAACAAACAAAATACTTAGGAATATACCTCATCAAAGAATCAAAAGACATCTACAAGGAAAACCACAAAGCACTGCTGAAAGGAATCATAGATGACACAAACAAATAGAAACACATCCCATGCTCATGGATGAGTATAATCAATATTGTGAAAATGACAATACCAACAAAAGCAATATACAAATTCAATACAATCCCCATCAAAATACCACCATCATTCTTCATAGAATTAGGAAAAGAATTTTAAAATTTATATGGAACCAAAAAAGAGCCTGCATAGCCAAAGCAAGACAAGGCAAAAAGAATAAATCTGGTGGCATCACACTACCTGATTTCAAAATATATTATAAGGCCATAGTCATCAAAACAGCATGGTACTGGTATAAAAAATAGGCACATAGACCAATGTAACAGAATAGAGAACCAAGAAATAAACTCAAATACTTACAGCCAACTGATCTTCAACAAAGCAAACCAAAACATAAAGTGGGAAAAAGACACCCTTTTCCACAATGGTTATGGGACTATTGGCTAGCCACATGTAGGAGACTAAAACTGGGTCCTCATCTCTCACCTTATACAATAATAACTTAGGATGGATTAAAGACTTAAACCTAAGACTTGAAACTATAAAAATTCTGGAAGATAACATTAAAAAAATCCCTTCTAGACATTGGTTTAGGCAAGGATTTTATGACAAAGAACCCAAAAGCAAATGCAATAAAAAAAGATAAGTATGTGAGACCTAATTAAACTTAAGAGCCTTTGCACTGCAAAAGCCAGCACATTGTAAACAGACAACACTCAGAGTGGGAGAAAATCTTCACAATATATACATCTGATGAAGGACTAATATCCAGAATCAACAACAAACTCAAACAAATCAGCAAGAAAACAACAATAACAACAACAAACAACAACAACAACAACAAACAATCCCATCAAAACGTGGGCTAAGGACATAAATACACAATTCTCCAAAGAAGATATACAAATGGTCAACAAACATATAAAAACTGCTCAAACATTACTAATGATCAGGGAAATGCAAATCAAAACCACAATATGATATCAACTTTCTTCGACAAGAATGACCATAATCAAAAAATCAAAAACAATAAATGTTGGCATGGATACAGGGAAAAGGGCACACTTCTACACTGCCGGTGGGAATGTAAACTAGCATAGCCACTACAGAAAACGTTGTAAAGATTCCATAAAGAACTAAAAGTCGAGCTATCATTTGATCCAGCAATCCCACTACTGGGTATCTACCCAGAGGAAAAGAAGTACCTTGCAATTCTCAATTGACTTATTTCTTTTCTCATCTTCTAATTTTTATTTTATTTTATTGTAATTATTTTTTATTTCAATAGATTTTAGGGGAAGTGGTAGTGTTTAGTTACATGGATGAGTTCTTTAGTGGTGATTTCTGAGATTTTGATGCACCCATAACCTGAGCAGTATACACAGTACCCAATGTGTAGTCTTTTATCCATTAGCCGCATCCACTCTTGCCCCATGTCTCAAAAGTCCATTCATTATTCTTATGCTTTTGTGTTGTCATAGCTTAGCTCCCCCTTATGAGTGAGAACATAAGATGTTTGGTATCACATAACACATTCCTGAGTCACTTCACTTATAATAATCCATCCATCCTCCTGTGAATGCCATTATTTAATTTCTTTTTATGGCTGAGTAGTAGTCTATGATGTATATAGATCACATTTGCTTTATCCACTCACTTAGTGATGGGCATTTTTTGCAACAGTGAATTGTGCTATTGTAAACACGCATGTGCAAGCATCTTTTTCATATGACTTCTTTTCCTCTGGATAGATACCCAGGAGTGGAACTGCTGGATAAAATGGTAGTTCTACTTTTAGTTATTTAAGGCATCTTCACAGTGTTTTTTATAGTGGTTGTACTAGTTTGCATTCTGATCAACAGTGTAATATGTTTCCCTTTAACCACATCAACACCAACATTATTATTATTTTTTTATTATGGCCATTTTTGCTGGAGTAAGATGGTATTGCATTGTGATTTTGATTTGCATTTCCCTGATCCTTAGTGATGCTGGACATATTTTCACATGTTTGTTGACCATTTGTAGATCTCCTTTAGAGAATTGTCTATTTATGTCCTTTGCCCACTTTTTGATAGAATTTTTGTTTCTTGCTGATTTGTTTGAGTTCTTCAAAGATTTTGGATATCAGCCCTTTGTTGGATGTATAGATTGCAAAGATTTTCTCCCACTCTGTGCATTGTCTGTTTACTCTGCTGATGATTTATTTTGTTGTGCAGAAGGCTTTTCATTTAATTAATTCCCATCTATTTATCATTGTTTGTGTCGCATTTGTTTTAGGTTCTTGGTTATGAATTCTTTGCCTAAGCCAATGCACAGAAAGGTTTTTTGATGTTATCTTCCACAATTTTTATGGCTTCAGGCCTCGATGTAAGTCTCTGATATATCTTGGGTTGATTTTTATACAAGGTGAGAGATGAGGATCCAATTTCATTCTTCTACATGTGGCTTGCTAATTATTTCAGCACCATTTGATAAATAGGTCATCCTTTCCCTGCTTTATGTTTCTGTTTTGTTTGTCAAAGATGAGTTGTCTAGAAGTATCTGGCTTTATTTCTGCATTCTCTATTATATTCCATAGGTCTATGTGCCTATTTTTTAATGCCAGTACCATGCTGTTTTGGTGACCAAGGACTTATAATATAATTTGAAGTCAGGTAATGTGAGGCCTCTAGATTTTTGTTGTTTTTTCTTAGCTTTACTTTGGCTATGCAGGCTCTTTTTTGGTTCCATATAAATTTTGGAATATTTTTTCTAATTCTGTGAAAAATGATGGTAATATTTTAATATTAGTTACATTGAATATGTAGATTGCTTTTGGTAGTATGGTCATTCTTACAATATTGATTCTACCCATTTATGAGCATGGGATGTGTACCCATTTGTTTGTCATCTATGATTTCTTTCAACAGTGTTTTGTAGTTTTCCTTGTAAAGGTCTTTCAGTTCCTTGGTTTGGTGTATTCATAAGGTGTTTTTTGTTTTGTTTTTTGTTTTTTGTGTTTTTTTTTTGTGGGGGAGCTATTGTAAAAGTGGTTGAGTTCTTAATTTGGTTGTCAGCTTAATTGCTGTTGATGCAGAGCAGTGCTATTGATTTGTGTATATGAAAGTCTGCTGAATTCATTTATCAGTTCTGGGAGCTTTTTGGATGAGTCTTTGGGGTTTTCAAGACAGACAAATGTGTCATTGGCAAACAGCAACAGATTGACTTTCTCTTTACCAATTTGGATGCCCTTTATTCCTTTTTCTTGTCTGATTTCTCTATCTAGGACGTTCAGTACTATGTTGAATAGAAGTGATGAAAGTGGGCATTCTTGTATAGTTCCAGTTCTCAGGTGGAATGCTTTCAACTTTTCCGTGTTCAGTATAATGTTGGCTGTGGGTTTGTTATAGATAGCTATTGTTAACTTAAGCTATGTCTCTTCTATGCCAATTTTGCTGAAGGTTTTAATCAGTGAACGATGTTGGATTTTGTCAAATGCTTTTTTTGCAGCAACTGAGATGATCATGTGATTTTTGTTTTTAATTCTGTTTATGTTGTGTATCATATGTACCTTAAAACATTCCTGCAAATGTATAAAACCTACTTGATCATGGTGGATTATCTTTTTGATATGCTCTTGGATTCTGTTAGCTAGTATTTTGTTAAGGATTTTTACATCTATATTCACCAGAAAAATTAGTTTGTAGTTTTCTTTTTTTGTTATGTCATTTTCTGGTTTTGGTATAGGGTGATATTGGCTTCACAGAATGATTTAGGAAGCATTCCCTCTTTTTCTGTCTTTTGGAATAGTGTCAATAGAATTAGTACAGACTCTTCTTTGAATATCTGATAGAATTCAGCTGTGAATCCATGTGGTCCAGGATTTTGTTGTTGATGGTAGTAACTTTTCAATTACCATTTCAATATTGCTGCTTGTTATTGGTCTGTTCAGTTTCTGTCTCTTTCCAGTTTAATTTAGAAGGGTTGTATATTTCCAGGAATTTATCTATCTCCTATGTTTTTTTTTCTAGTTTGTGTGAATAAAGGTGTTCATAGTAATGTTGAATGTTTTCTCTTATTTCTGTGGTATCAGTTATAGTATCTCCTGTTTCATTTCTAATTGAGCTTATTTGGAGTTTCTTTTTTCTTGCTTGATTTCACTAATATTATATCAATCTCATCTATCTTTTCAAAGAATCAGCATTTTTTTAAATTTATACTTTGTGAGGTTTTATTTGTTTCAGTCTTGTGGAGTCCTGCACTGATTTTTGTTATTTCTTTTCTTCTTCTGGGCTTGGACTTGGTTTGTTCTTGTTTCTCTAGTTACTTGAAGTGTGACCTTAGTGTGACCTTACACTGTCTTTTTGTGCTCTTTCAGAACTTTTCACGTAGACATTTAATGCTATGAACTTTATTCACAGCACCGCTTTTGCTGTATTTTAGAGGTTTTGATATGGTGTGTTACTAAAATTGTTCAGTTTAAATTTTGTATTTAAATTTTCATCTTGTTTTTATTGTTGACCCAATGATAATTCAGAAGCAGTTTATGTAATTTCCATAATTTTAAGGATTACTTTTGTAATTAATATTCAATTGTATTCCACTGTGGTCTGAGAAAGTACTCCATATAATTTTGATTTTCTTCCATTTATTGACACTTGTGGCCTATCATATAGTCTTTCTTGAAGAATATTTTATGTACTGATGAATGCAAGTTGTATTCTGACGTTGTTGGGAAAAATGTTCTGTAAATATCTCTAACGTTCAGTTGTTTTAGTTTATATTAAATCCATTTGCTCTAGGCTATAGTTTAAGTGCATTGTTTGTCTGTTGACTTTTTGTCTTAATGACCAGTCTCGTGCTGTCAGTGGAGTATTAAAGTCTCTTACTATTATTTTGTAACAATCTATCTCATTTCTTAGGCCAAACAGTAAATGTTTTATAACTTTGGGAAAACCAGCTTTAGGTGCTCATATATTTAGAATTGTGATATTTTCCTGTTGGACTAGTTTTTTTTTTTTTTTTTTTTCAAATCATTATCATATATCCCTCTTTGTCTTTTTAACTGTTGTTGCTTTAAGGTTCATATTGTCTGATATAAGAATAACTACTCCTGCTCCTGTTTGATACCTATTTTCATGTGATAACTTCTTCTGCCCCTTTATCTTAAGTTATGTTTTAGATGAGTCTCTTGAAGACAGCACTTATTTGGCTGGAGAATAATTCATTCTGCTATTCTATATCTTTTAAGCATTGTATTTAGGCCATTTACATCCAATGTTAGAATTGAAATGTAAGGTACTATTCTACACATTGTGCTATTTTTGCCTGAATGCTTTTTGTTTCTTATGGTGTTATTGTTTTATAGGTCCTGTGTGGTTTATGCTCTAAGAAAGTTCTATTTTGGTGCATTTTGAGTATTTACTTCAAAGTTTAGAGTTCCTTTTAGCAGTTCTTATAATTATGACTTTGTAATGGCAAATTTTCTCAGCATTTGTTTGTCTAAGAAAGATTGTCTCTTTCATTCACTTATGAAGGTTAGTTTCACTGAATACAGTACTCTTGGCTAATAATTGTTATTTAAGGAGGGTAAAAATAGGATTTCAATCCCTTCTAGCTTATGGGTTTTCTGCTGAGATATCTGCTGTTAATTGAACAGCAGATTCAATTAGGTTTTTTTTATAGGTTACCTGATGGTTTTGCTTCACAGATTTTTTTATTCTTTTCTTGGTCTTGACTTTACATAACCTGACAACTATGTGCCTTGCCAATGATCCTTTTGCTATTAATTTCCCAGGTGTTCCTTGAGCTTCTTGTATTTGGATATCAAGATCTCTAGCAAGGTCAGTGAAATTTTTCTCAATTATTCCTTCAAATATGTTTTTCAAACTTTTAAATTTCTTTCATTTCTTGGAAACACCATTTTTCTTTAGGTTCGATCATTTAACATAATCCTAAACTTCTCAGGGGATTTTTTCATTTTTTTTCTTGATTTTTGTTTTCTTTGTGGGATTGGGTTATTGCAAAACCCTTGTCTTCTAGCTCCAAACATCTTTCCTCTATTTGGCTGGCACAAAAAAGAAATGCAGTTACTTCCAAATCAATGTAATACTTGTTTGATTCTTTTGCTGAGAATTTTCAGTGAATTTACCATTTCTCTACCTGTGTCTTTTATTTCCAGAAGTTGTAATTTTTAAAATTTATGTTATTTATCTGGAGGTTTTCCCATTCATACTTTATAACAGTTTTTATTTTTTTTAAGTTAAATGTCACCTTTCTATGGTGTCTCCTTTATTGGCTTAATAATCTATCTTCTAGATTATTTTTGTGATTCACAGATTTCTTCTTAGTTTGGCTCTGTTGTTGGTGAGCTAGTGTGGTATTTTGGGGGTGTTAAACAATCTTGTTGTGTCATACTATCAGAATCAGTTTTCTGGTTCCTTGTGTTTTGGGTCATCTATGTCAGAGGAAAGATCTGGGAATCAAAGCTGTGGTTCAGAATTTTTTATTGTCCCTTGGGCTATTCTCTTGATGTGGCATTCCCCCCACCATCTCCTAGGGATGGGGTTTTCTGTGAGCCAAGCTGCAGTGATTGTTATTTCTCTTCTACATCTAGCCACCCAGTGAAGCTACCAGGCTCCAGGCTGGCACTGGGGAGTGTCTGGAAAGAGTCCTGTGATATCATTTATCTTCAGTTCTTTCAGCCATGAATAGCAGCACCTGCTCTGGTAGAGGTAGTAGGGAGTGAAATGCACTCTTTGAGGGTCCATGGTTGTGTTTTTGTTTAGTGTGCTGGTTTTGTGTTGGATGGTCTCCAGCCAGCAGGTGGCCCTGTCAAGAGAGCGTCAACTGTGGTACTACAGGGAGGATACAAGCTTGCCCTAGTGTTGCTTGGATAAATATTTGGGTTTCTTAGGTGGTCAGAGGAGGGGAAATCAGATCCCAAGAGTTTTTTTCCTTTGTTTTCACTGTGTTGGAGCTCAACTCTCCTTGAGTGGGATTTGGTGTGGCCACTGTGGGGGATGAGTGTTGTTCTCAGGCCAATGTAGTGATGTTCCCAGGGGGATTATGGCTGCCTCTGTTGCATCACACAGGTCACCAGGACAGTAGGAAAAAGCCAGCAGTGACAAGCGCCACCTGGCTCCCAGGTAGCTCAAAAGGCTGGTCTCACTTGCACTGTGCCCCACTAGTGGAACTAAGTTTATTTCCAAGCAGTTGGTGAGCAGGGCTGAGAATTCTCCCTATGCTACAGGATTTCCAACTGAGAATGCAAGCAGAAATTTCAGTTTTTGCACCTCCTTGCCTACCATGGCTTCTGTGTTTGTATCTGCACTCCCCATTCACCTTCTCCCCCAGATTCTGTCCAGGAAACTATATATTTGCTCTAAAATGTTACAAACTTCAGCTGAATTATTTTCTCCCTGTGGTCTTTACCCAATTCCACTGACAGCCCTCTCCAAGAACTCCTCTGAGACACAGTCAGAAATGGCTTCCCTGAGGACTGACAGTGCCCCCAAGGCTCTTCCCACTGTTTCCTCTATCCCTATATTATGCTCAGTTCTTTAAATTGTTCTCAGCTCCAGGTAAAGTCAAATCTATCTCCCATGGTCTCCATGTTCACGTTCACCAGTGAGGATATGTGTTTGGGGGTGGGCAGCTCCCCTACCACACTGAGCAATCACAGTTTTTTGGTTGTCTCAGGGAGCCTGCAGTGTTAAGCTGCTTTCTTTAAAGGATCTGGTATGTTTCAGTGGTAGTTCTTGGAGCAAAAGTTCACAATGTGAATCTTCACATGCTGCTGTGTCCATTGAGGGGAGAAATCAGTTAGTCTTGTCTCCTATCAGCCATTTTTCCAGACTTCTTTCCACAGATATTTATTTCTCATGTCGGTATAATAAAATATAATGCAAGCTTTTTTTTCCTCAAATGTTAACTTTGTGCAAACTGATTTGCAACCAATCAAAAAAACTTACTGTTTTTCCTTTATAGGAATACTGAAATGCTGCATCATTTACGATGAATGAATAAAAAGTGATCACTATTATGGAGTTGTTCACACAATTTCTTAAATCCATTTAAAGTGTATAATAACAATTATAAAATGTATGTAAGAACTCTTAAAGTTAGCCTTGTTATCAGGAATATTTTAAGTGTTCAAAAGTAGGCAAAATACTTTGTAGTATATATGACAATACCACACATAGTATGCTTATTCCAATATCTTATTTTCTAAACCCAATTCCACTATCAAATTTGGGACATGTTGTAAGTCACTAATAATCATGTAGTATATGTTTATTGCTTTTAAATAAATAATTTACTTATGGACTACCTAGAAGAGAATGAAGAAACTGTTGAAGATGCAGCTGATTATCTAATAGGATGACTCAGAAGTGTTAATGACCATGCCACATATGTCAAATGAAAAAAATTAGTATTTTTTTCCAATAAAATATTCTAAAATATCTACGGGCTTAATATATCTTTCCCAAAAATACCCCAGCATTTTTAGTATATTTTCAATCCAACTTAAAAGATTTAAGCCATTATATTCTCATTGCCAGCAATATATTACTCAAGTAGCATCTTCTATATTCATACAGTGTATATTGTTACATAAGACTCTTATTTTTGTAGCTATATAAATATCTTGCTTTTGGCTTTTTAAAGAAAACTAATGATTTAAAAAACAGTCTCATTAAAACATGTGCTAAAATTTAACTTTCTAAAGATAATCTTGAAAACACATTTACAACTGACTTTTTGTCTCTTAATCAATGTGCATGACAGAGATAAATGTATAACATAAATACCTGAGAGAAACTAATGAGATGATTGATAGGAATGTCTTTAAAAATAACTCCTGTGGATTCTGATTAGGACAAATCATCTATTACCTAAATTTAAAACTGTAAATGTAAGATCCATCACTCCAGCATCTTATCCTTATTTGAAACACAGCCTTCTAAATTAAGTGTGTATTTCCTTCTAAATCAAGTGTGTCTTCAAGGGTCTTTTAAAAAAAGGTATCTTGGGTTTTGATGCATCTATAGTTTCACATCATTTTAAGAAGAAATAATCTAAATCTCAAGTATGTATTTGCTATGGTTTTGTCAGGCATAATTGATGTGAAAACATAAATGACTTTTATTATATGCAAAATGAGATGAAATTTTATAACTTGCTGTACTATATGACGGCAGCAATAATGTACTACTGTGGCTCTTTCATGCTTAGAGTTGAATTCTGATTCTGCTCCTATCTGCCTCATCATGAGCATTTAGATAAACTTTCTTTGCTTCAGTTTTCTCATTTTGAAAATTGAGCTATTAAAAGTAATTGCTTAATATAAATTTTATGATAATTATATAAGAACATACAAGTTAGGCCTATAAAAGAGACAGAAATAACGTAAATAGTCAATAAGCAGTACTATTACTGATAATAATTTTTAATCTTTATGTGACTTTAATTTAGGTTCCCCTCATTCCCCATTAGATTTAAATAGTTTGTGTTGTATTAAAGTTAGTCATGTTAGTCTGTATGCTATGCTTCCACCAGAAATTGATGTTAAGTTGTTTTTTTTTTTTTTTGAGAAGAAAAACCAGGGTAAATTTAAAAATATTTAATAAACCTCCTACTTATTAAGATGTTAAGGTTCTGCATTTAATTTTCTTAAAGTGATATGGGATAGACTGGATTACTATCCAGTGTTAGCTATTAATTAAACATAGCATTGTACTTCCTTGATCTTTGCTATAGGACTCTGCAGTACTTGCTTTCCAGTAGACTGGAAATAGTATGGGGATTATTTTTTACAATGGAAAAAGGCTGACTAACACACATACTAAGGACTTTTCATAGAAAGAGAGAATATAATTTCACCTAATAGAAAAAGGAAAAAAATAATTTTTAAAAAAATTAAACACTAATTAAAACCTATTTTTCTCTGAAAAAAACATTTAAGGTAGTAAAATCTATTAAAATATAAAAAGAACTTCGGTATATAAAGAAAAGTATAAAATTGCATGCTGTATGTTAAAGTAGGATATGATGGTTATGCTCATGTGTTAGATTGCCTGGTTATGATGCCTAGTTATTTGGTCAAACATTATTCTGGAAGTTTTTGTAAGGGTATTTTTGGATGAAATTAACACTCAAATTCATGGACTTTGAGTAAAGCAGATTGAGTAAAGCAGATTGTCCTTCTTAGTGTGAGTTAGCCTCATTCAAAGAGTTAGATGCCCAAATAGAAAAAAGACGAACCTCTCACAAATGAGAGGTTCAGCAGGTGACCTTCCTTTCAGTTTCCTTTTGTCTTCATTTTGTCTGCAACCTGCCAGCCCACCCTGAAGTCTTTGATCTGACAGCCTCTATAATTGTTTCATCCAATGCTTTAAAATAAATATTTGTACACATATATAGAGCTGTCCCACCACATTTTTAAGAAAAAAAAAATTATTTAAAAAAATTAAATACTAATTGATCTGGTTCTTCTCCAATACTAAAATATAAGAATGTTCAAGTCTCTTCCATAAAATGGTATAGTATTTGCATTTGCATATACCTATGCATATCCTGCTGTATACTTTACTTATCTCTAGATTACTTACATAACCTGATATAATGTAAATGCTATGCAAATAAATTTTATAATTTTCTTATTTACATTACTTTTATTGTAGTATTTCTATTGTTCATTTTTTTCCCCAAATATTTTCAATCCCCTGTTCGTCTGATCCATGGATGCAAAACTTGGTGATATGGAGGGCCGATATTATATACATCCTACTTAATCTGTTTCTTTGGTAAACTCAGTCTGATACATATTTGGTACCAGGAGTGGTTCTAGAGGAATAAAAATTTAAGAACGAACTCTTTAATTGATTCTGGGGTTTTTGGAATTGGCCTTCTGATAAGATTAGATTTAATGATGCTGACAAATCCTTTTGTTGTTTTTTTTTTTAGATAGAGTCCTGGTCTGTTACCCAGGCTGGAGTGCAATGGTGTGACCTTGGCTCACTTCAACATCTGTCTTCCAGGCTCAAGTGATCCTCCCACCTCAGCCTCCTAAGTAGCTGGGACCACAAGTGTCCACCATTGCACTTGGCTAATTTTTTGTATTTTTCGTAGAGTCAGGGTTTCACCAGGTTGCCCAGTCTGGTCTTGAACTCCTGAGTTAAAGCAAACTTCCTGCATTTGCATCCCAAAATGCTGGGATTACAGGTGTGAGTCACTGTTCCCAGCCAAGTATAAACTCTCCTCCTCTATGAAAGCATTTTTTTAATGTAAATAATTTATAATATATAATAACATAAATTTTACATATGCTATATATTATATATGATTATACATAATTATATAAATATATATAATTTCATACATATTATATATAATACACACACACACACACACACACACACACATGCATAGACACAATGCAGCCAAAATGTGTTCTGAAGTTGGGAACTCTTTAAACACATACATGTTATTTTTTCCATTTATTTTAGAAATCCCCTCTGTCAGTCCATTCTTGCATTGCTCTAAAGAACTACCTGAGCTTGGATAATTTATAAAGAAAAGTGATTTAATTGGCTTATGATGATATAGGCTGTTCAGGATGCATGGCTGGGGAGACTTCTGAAAACTTGCAATCATGGTACAAGGTGAAGGAAAAGCAGGCACTTTCTACATGGCTGGAACAGGAGAAAGAGAAGAGGGAGGTGCTTCACACTTTTAAACAAGCAGATCTCGTGAGAACTTACTATCATGAGAATAGCAAGGGGAAAGTCCACCCCCGTGAGTTAATCACCTTTCGCCAGGTCCTTCCTTCAACTTTGAGGATTAAAATGTATGATATTTGGGTGGGGACACACACAAATTCAAACCATAGCTTCTTCTTCTTATCTTCTGGAATTCTTAACACAGAGGTATATTTTTATGCTAGTGATCAATTCTAGCTATAATCCATATCTTTCTGTGAATATGTAGTTTCTATTATGGCATACCTCTTGTTCCACTTGTACTTTTTTTTCCATGATTGTCCAAAAATTGAATGTCTCTGTTATACTGTTAGATGTCAACTAAGCTTGAGTTAGGCTAATGTTAGCAAACATGCTAGGGAAGACTAAGTAAAAATTGAGAAGTTTTGCACCAAACTAGAACACTAAAAGTTACATAAGAATTATGTTCTAAGAGAGAAATTGAAGCAACATGGCCAAATAAAATCATCCAGTGATTATCAACTCTACCCCGCAGGAACATCAAACTGAATAACTATCCACAGAAGAAACATGATATTGACGCAGGGGAGCCATAAACAAACCTCTTGAACATCGAACAGGGAAGAAAGTGGTAATTTTACTTGACTGGGAACTCCAGCAGGCATGGATGCCTCAGCAACTGAGCTCCCCGACAAAGAAAACCCTGGTCTTTTAAAAGTTAAAGGCTTACAGTCTAAGAGGTCCACAAGCAAGAGGGTCAAGAATGTGGGGGACATGACTTAGGTGGGGGGTCTAAATGTAATTAAGCAAGAACAGTACCTTCCAGGGAAAATTCCTCCATTTCGTATCCGTGATCTAGAGATAAGGTTGTGGTTAGCAGTAGGGGGTTTAATCCTTAACCTGGCTGGCAGTGCCAACGGTCCTTCCACTGACCTCCTCTGGCTGACTTTTAACTTCTCCTTTTGAAATGCAATGTAGAAGGCTAATGGGAAAGTGGGATTAGAAGCGTAAGAGGAAGGGGTCCCCTTTTGACCCCCACTTTGATAACCTCACATATAACATTAGAGTTCTCACTCTCATTCTCATTTTCATTTTCCTGATCCTTTAAAGAAATTGATTGAAAATGATTCATATAATACACTTGTGATGTGGTTCTCTGCTTAACTACAGCAGTGATGAATCCTCTAGTTATCTGAAGGAACAGGAGAAGTAAACAAGGGCGTTAACAAGCAAGGACCTATTGTTATTATTATAAGGCTTATGATGAAAGTCTTGAATCCTCCCAAGGATGAGACGCAACCTCCAAACAAGGACTCAGAGTTAAGTCTGTGCCATACCTGCACAATCCTTAAACCTTAGGATGACTTGTTTAGAGCTTCCCTTTTCCTCTGTTTTGGCTATTAACTTAGTAGGGCCGTTCCATCGCCCTGCTGTGAGTTTAATTTCAAAAGCTGTGTGCATAGGGGGTTCTGCTGGATTGTAGCAGACATCGGGTTGTCCATCCCCTGGGTTACACACTTTATACTGAGTACCATTATATAAACAGGTTCCCTTCTATGTCCCTGTACATTTATAATACATGTAGAACAAAAGAATGGCAGTAACTTTGTGTCCTACCTCAGTAACTTGGTGCACACACAGAGCAATCTCTAAAATCAGTTAATGTCCCTACTTTATAAGTCCAAATTATAAGAAAAATAAGTCCAATAATGAGTTTCCTCATTCTTCAGCTGTGCGTGGAACATCAGCTTCGGGGATGTGACTGGAGCAAGGCTTGTTGTCCTTCTCAAGGTCATTCTGCAGTCATTGTCTGGGTCTGGTCTAGTTTCCCAAGTTTCAGTGGCTGCAGGCTTTAGGCGGCTGTGATGGATCCAGGCTGGAATTCCCTTTATCTTTACAGCTGTGGGGGGTGGTCAGGATCATGGTCTGGGGTTCTTTCTGCCATGGCTTCACAGGGATGACATTCCAGTCCTTATCCATACCTGATAACCCTTGTGAGAAAGGGAACTGGTGAGAATAAGCTTACAGGGCATCTTTCATTTACCCAGGTTGAAATACCCTGAGTGATTTTTCCTAGAGCTTGTAATTATCATCCTAGCTAAATCTCTCCCCACTACTGAGGAGATACCGTGGTGTCCACAGTATGGGAGGGGGCCTATGATATACGACTTCATAGGGGAAATATCCTGTTTTCTTAGAGGAACTACATCTAATTTTGAATAGCACTATGGGAAGTGCCTGCACCCACTTTAATCCCGTTTCCTGACACGTTTGCCCTAAGCTACTCTTAATGGTCTAGTTAATTCGCTCCACCTTTCTGAAACTCTGTGGTCCATAGGTGAGGTGCAGCTTCCAAGTGATACTCAATGCCGTTGCCATTTTCCAGACCAAATTACCCACAAATGCTGGACTGTTGTCTGGGCCAATGCACAATGGCAGTCCAGACCTGGGGATGAGAACTCAAAGGAGCACACGGGTTACTTCATGGGCCTTTTCGGTCCTAGTCGGGAAGGCCTCTACCTTCCCAGAGTACGTGCACACTGGGACCAATAAATACTTATGCCCTCCACACTTGGGCATTTCAGTGAAATCTGCCTGAAGATCTTCAAATGGAGCTGCTCCATACACTTGAATGCCGGAGAATAGTTGGACCTTGTCTCACTTCGTGCTGCCGACAGGTAATGCATTGCTGCACCACAGTTTTTGTCAGGGCTGATAAACATGAAATGTAAAAACACCAGCCTAACAACTTCTCAAGTGACTCTTGGCCTAAATGAGTGGTTTCAGGTACGACCTGCACAACTGCAGACCCTAATATCTGCAGCACTGCTACTCTTCCATCTGGTAGCTGGATCCATCCCTCTTTATTTTGTTTAATTATTTTTTTTCACAAGACAAAAATCAATTTTATTGAAAACTCTTCCCAGGATCATGCTGTTTATAATGTTTTTAATGGAAGAGTATCTTTAAAAAGTCACATTCAGCATCTTTACTCATTGTTCTGTGAAGGTCAATATGTATATTTTATGAATATTTCATACTTTGTTGAATGAAAAGTAACCAAATCTACTCCAAGAATGATAACATTTCCTTAGCTGCTTATTTTTACTCTTTTAATTGAGTTTTCTTTAGATGTTTACATAATATCACAGTGATTCTGGCTATTTTTTAGTATGTCTTGGCTGTATTTTGCACGACCACCTTGGGTGTAAATACTGACAGAAGAGGAGCATAAAGCCAAAGGTTAATAAGTAGGTGATGATGACCTGTATGGCAATTGACGATTAACAACAATTCAGTAAGATTTCCCTCTAGAGAACATAAATACAAATATCATTATCACATTTTCTAAAAACTGAAGGCTGTAGTGTAGAATTCTATGGCCCCACCTCTGTCTCCTGTCAATTATTTTCTCATTTGAAAACTGCAGTTTCACTGTTGCCCAGCAGGAGAAGTTGATGGCAGCATATAGTATGTGATGACGATAAGCATCAGTACTGTACCCATCACATTGGAACTATTTTCTGTGCTGCTAAGAAGACCATCCCTCTTTTATTATTTGCCCCTCCTCTATTTGGAGAAAATCCTTTTCCTCTTTAGAATGGGCAACAAGTCAGGTATCTGGAGAATTAGGGGGGATGTAACTGCAGCTTGGTAGGGAGTAGATGCTGCCTTACGAGCTGCTGAATCAGCTCAGGAAGTTCCCAGGGCCACAGAGGTGTGGGATGGCAGATGTCCTCGGCAGTGCATGACTGCCACCCTCATGGCTTCCAAACTGCTTCTAACAACTGCTGGATTTTATATCAGTACTTTATTTCTTTTCTCCCTGATTTTAACAGTCCTTTTTCTTTGTACAGTGCCCCACATGCTTGAAGAGTTAGAAAGGTATCAGTATAAATATTCACAACCTTACCTTCACTCAGTTCTGGGGCTCGGGTCAGAGCAGTAAGTCCAGCCTTCTGAGCAGAAGTGCCCTGAGGCAGTGGCCTGGTCTCCATTACCGTGTCCAGAGTTACCACTGCATAGCCTGCACACCTTTCCCCTCATGGATTAACAAAACTGCTCCCATCCTCATCCAACTCCCAGTCTACTACCATTCATCGTTGATCCTGATGATCGGGCCTGCTGGAATAAGCTGAGTCCAATCCTTTAACACAGTTGAATTTAACCAGGTCTTCTGACACCAGGAGCAAAGTGGCAGGGTTTAAGATGTTGCAGACCTCAGTGGTGAGGTGGGATTTTTCACATAGCAGGCTCTGGTATTTGGTTAACCTAGCATTTGTCAATCAATGATGTCCCTTGGTATTCATTAGAGTAACTACTGCATGGGATGCATTGATATTTAAGTTTTGCCCCGGAATTAGCTTATCAGCCTTTTGTGCTAGCAGAGCAGTTGATGCCAGGGCCCTTAAACATGGGGGCCATCCCTTGGAAACTCCATCCCGCTGCTTGGAGAGATAAGCTACAGGCCTGAGCCAAGGTCACACTGTTTGTGTTAGAACTCCAACTGCTATTTTTTCTTTCTGACACATACAACATGAAGGGCTTTGTTAAATCAGATAACCTCAAAGCTGGGGCTGACTTAAGTTTAGCTTTCAGTTTCTGAAAGGCAAGCCACTTCTGAGATCCCCATTTAAAGTGTTCCTTGTCTCCCCACTTGAGAAACTTCATGTAGGGGTTTGGCCAGTACCATGAAGTTTGAAATCCACAAGCTACAGAAACCCACAGCTCTCAGGAACTCCCTCACCTGCCTTTTAGTCTTGGGTTCTGGCAGGTTGCAAATGACTTGTTTTCTCTCTGCTCCTAGGATTCGCTCTCCCTGCTGGATGATGAACCCCAGATATCACACTTGCTGTCAGCAAATCTGGGCTTTCCTTTTAGACACTTTGTACTTAGTCCTCCAGGTGCCAAAGTAAGGCATCTCTTCCTTTTGTGCCCCCAACTGCGGTGGGGTGTCACAATAAAAGATCATCAGCATATTGGAGCAATATGCAGCCTAAGTTCTTAATAGGAAACTTCTGGAGGTCACAGGCTAGTGCCTCCCCAAAGACAGTGGGAGAGTTCTTGAACCCCTGGGGTAGCTGGGTCCAGGTGTACTGGGTGGTTACGCCTGTTTCTGAATTTTCCCATTGAAAAGCAAATACTTTCTGACTCTTTGATGCCAGTCTAATGCTAAAGAAAGCATCCTTTAAGTCCAAGCAGGTGAACCAACTATCCTGTGCTGGCAATAATCCCGAAAGCATGTATGGGTTGGGTGCAGTTGGGTGCAAAGTCACTGTAGACTGATTAAATGCAAGTCCTGCACTGGTTGTAGTCTTTGGTCCTTGGTTTAGGAACAGGCAAGAGGGGGGTGTTTCATGGAGACTGGCAAGAAGCTATAATTCCATAACCCTTCAGGTGTCTGAGATGAACTGAAATGCCTTTGAGAGCTTCCCTTGGGACTGGGTACTGTCTCTGTCTGATGGGTAATGCCACTGGCTTTACTTTGATAACCACCAGGGCTTGGTTTACTGCCAGCCCTGGGGGGTTGTCCTCTGCTTAGACACCTGGCCATGACTTGGCTAACGCAGGGGATAATTACTGTCCTTGTTCAGTCAGGAAGAGTCTCCACTCCCCCTCCTGAGAGACTGTGAGGGCCATGATAATCCCTGCCCAAGGCAGTTTTAGCTGCAGGGAGCCCTTATCAGTGAGCGTGATAGTAGCTCTTAGTTTGCTTAGCAAGTCTCCCCCAAAGAGGGGTAGGGGACAGTCTGGCATGTACAAGAACTGATGTATAACCTCGTGGCCTTCCACCAAACAGGTTCGTGGTAGGCAAAAAACCTGCTTTTCTGAAATTTCAGTTGTCCCAATTATGTCGATTGTCTTGCTGAGCGCTCTGCCCCAGTGTTGACCAAGGAATCAATGTCCTTGCCCCCACTGTCATTCTGACCATGGGCTCTTTGTGGACAGTTGATCCCACTTCCTTACAGTACGCACATTGGTTACGCTGCAGACACGAACAATTAAACTGGGTAGGCATCCAGGAGCCCCTCTTTTCCCCACCCTTTTGGGGGCACTCCTCTAATAGAGGCAGCTATCAAGTCGGTGGTTCGTCAAGCTTTATACTGGTTTTCTCTATGGCTTTCTCTACCTACAGCTTACTGCATCTCAGTTCACAAACACCTGGTTAGCTATTTCCTATAACTGTGAAGTCTTCATGCCTGCAAATCTGCCTGCTTCTGCAGCTTTCTCCTAATGTCTTCTGCACACTGAGTGGCTAATGCTATATTTACCATGCATTGGTGTTTGGGGTTCTCAGGCTCAAAAGGAGTTTACATGTGATAGACTTTCTAGGCTTTCCTCTTTCCCTTGAATAACCTCAGAGACTTCATTGATATTTGTAGCTTTCTGGACTCCCTTTTTCAATCCTTCCAGTAAGGCCTCTGTGTACCAGACTAGCCTTTGCATGCCTTCTGGGGTGTTTGGATCCCACTGGGTATCAGTCCTTGGTAGCTGGGCCCTCACACAATCTTGGGGTTTCTGGTAATCTGCTGGAACATGCTCCTCCAACCATTTGGAAGCAGCTTGGAGTACTCTCTGTCTTTCATCGGTGTTAAAAAGATACATAAACAGCTGGTACAGTCAGTCCAAGTGGGGTTATGAGTGCGGACAATAGTTTGCAGTAGTTCAATGAGAGCTTGTGGCTCCTCAGTATAAGACGGGGTGTTGTTTTTCCAGTTGATAAGATCAGCTGAGGTGAACAGTGGGTACGTGAAAACACGCCTTTCCACCACATGGCCATCCTCATCCACTCCCATATACCTTTGCTCTCTTAAAGGCATCTGCACTCCTGCCTTGGGTTGCAGATGACCTGCTAGAGGGGGAGTTACTCCGGGGAGGCAGGTGGCTGTGGGAGGAGTCCCTCCATATTCTTTCTTGTCAACCCTGGCTGGTCTATGAGTGTGCAGTTCTAGCGGGGGTACTGAGGTTTCAGGCCCAGGGGCAAGGACTCCTTCCTCCTGAAAAGGCGGAGGTATCATCAGCAAAGGCTCTTCTGTCATTGGATCTGTCAGGAACTTAGGAGTCTGTGTTCCTCAGTGGGTGGATGGGGTTTTCCCAAGCTGCCTGCCCCATTGCCATCAGTATGGTTGCTGCCTGTCCTCTTAGCCACTGTGGGGGGTTTAGAACTAGCTGCAGCCATGAGTCTATATAGCAAAATTGATCAGGGTGTCAAGGCTTGCATGTAATCTTATGTCGTACTTTGGAGACAAGAGACCTGTCTAAGCTTCCCTCGGAGGGCCAATCCACCCCAAATGCTGGCCGGTCTACCTCACATAAAGTCCTCAGCTTTCCTGGTGGTTTTTTTTCTTTTCTTTTTTTTTTTTGAGACGGAGTTTCGCTCTTGTTATCCAGACTGGAGTGCAATGGCGCAATCTCGGCTCACCGCAACCTCCGCCTCCTGGGTTCCAAGAAATTCTCCTGCCTCAGCCTCCCGAGTAGCTGGGACTACAGGCGCGCGCCACCATGCCCAGCTAATTTTTGTATTTTTAGTAGAGACGGGGTTTCACCATGTTGACCCGGATGGTCTCCATCTCTTGACCTCGTGATCCACCCTCCTCGGCCTCCTAAAGTGCTGGGATTATAGGCGTGAGCCACCGTGCCCGGCCTTTTCCTGGTGTTATAGTCACTCCATAATCTCCACTAAATCCCTTCTTGAAATTTTTCAGCATGGTCCCCAGAGGAGTAGGCTTTCTATAAGTATGAACCATGTTTTTTGCATAGAAACAGCATTCACAGGCTGTAAAGAGAGTCTGACTCCACCCTCAGTTTCTCCCACCCTGCAGGGCATGACACACTCTCTTTCACTTTCACTTCAGGACAGTGGGATAGTCTTTCTCCAGAGTGTTTCAGATGCTGCTTGGCACTAGAGGGTTTGCCACTCCCCCCATAATACCTATTATGAAGGAACCTCCTTCTAGACATATGCAGATTGCCCCTAATCCCAGCCCACCCCAAAATTCACTCGGAGCTAACAAACCTGCTGCTCCCACGTTTCATGGCTGGTTAGTCCAACTAGACCCCTCCAATCACTCACATAGTCATATACCTCCCATCACCCAAATTGAAACCAAAAGCAAGACTTTCAAGGTTAGTTACAGAGAGAAAGCATGCGGGTGCATGTGCGCCAGAGAGAGAGCTGAGCTCAAGAGTGCCAAATCTGGCACACGTGGGTGATCAGGCCACTCTTCCACCTAAAGCAGGTGAGAAAGTTTCCCAGGACCAGTCCTACCGTGTTTCTGTTGTCCACACCTGTCAGGCACCTGTTCCTTCTTCGTGTTCAGCCTCTGGGTGGATCTGCTGTGGAGGCCTACACTGCTGTGCTCTGGTGTGGCGTTCCACCAGAGCCAATGCCTACCCGGGAGCACTCTCAAGACTCGTGTAACCCAAGTGGGCTGGAGTCCCCAGGAGGGATGCCCCTCAGGGTAAGGCAAAAGCACCTGATTTGCTGTCCACTAACTGAAACTCACTTCACGGCCAGGGAACCAAATAATAAAGCAGGAGGGTCACAAACAAACCTCTCAGACACTGAACACAGAACGAAGTGGTAATTTCATTCGGCCAGGATCTTGGGCAGCCATGGATGCCTCAAAAACCAAGCTCCCCAACAAAGAAAACCCTGGCCCTTTTAAAGGCTTACAGTCTAAGGGGTGCACATGTGAGAGGGTGAAGAGCGTGGCGGACATGACTTAGGTGGGGGGTCTAATCGTGATTAAACAAGAACAGTACTTTCCAAGGAAAATTCTTTCACATCATATCTGTGATCCATAGATAGGGTTGTGGTATCCGTAGGGGGTTTAATTCTTAACCTGGCCAGCAGCGCCAACCGGTCCTTCCACTGACCTCCTCTGGCTGTCTTTGAACTTCTCCTTTTGAAATGCAATGTAGAAGGCTAAAGTGGAAGTGACCTTTGAAGCTTAAGAGGAAGGGGTCTCCTTCCTCAATATAATTTGGAAACTGTCCCTTTAAATCTCATGTTGAATTGTAATCCCCAATGTTGGAGGTGAGGCATAGTGGTAGGTAATCAGATCATGGCATCACATTTCTTGTGAATGGTTTAGTGCCATCCCCTTGATGCTGTCCTTACAATAGTGAGTGAGTTTCTCAGATCTATTTTTTCAGAAATGCATGGCACCGTTCTTGCACCCCTATTTTGCCCCCATTCTCTCCATGTGTTATACCAGCTCCCCCTTCACGTTCCATGATGATTATAAGCTTTCTGACACTTCTCCAGAAGCTAAGCATATGCCAGCACCCTATTTCTATAAAGCTCACAAAGCCATAAGCCAAATAAACTCATGTTTAGTTGTTTAACTTATGTTTAATTATGCAGTTACAGGCTTATTTTATGCTACACAGGAAAGCCTGACATAGAAAATTGGTATTAGAAATGGGACATTGCCATAAAGATACCTGAAAATGTGGAAGCAACTTTGGAAACGG
Organism: Callithrix jacchus; assembly: GCF_049354715.1. Lineage (NCBI taxonomy): Eukaryota > Metazoa > Chordata > Mammalia > Primates > Cebidae > Callithrix > Callithrix jacchus. The sequence goes on from NC_133503.1 coordinate 181,294,460, forward strand.
TCAGAGGTTGGATGAGTTTGGAGGGGTCAGAAGAAGACAGTAAGGTAAAGAAAGCTTGTAACTTCTTGGAGACGAGGTAAGTGATTGTGATCAAAATGCTGATAGTAATATGTACAATGAAGTTCAGATAGATAAACACGAGAAACTTTTTAGAAATGAGAGCAAACGTTACCCTTGTTATACCTTAGCAAAGAGCTTTGCTGCATTCTCTTCAGGCCCTTGGGATCTGCAGAAGCTTTAACTTAAGAGTGCTAATTTGGGGGATCTGGCAGAAGAATTTCTAAGTAGCAAAGTGTTGTTCAAATGTAGCATGGCTGTTTCTAACAGCCTATGCTCTGATGCAGAAACAAATAGATAATTTAAAGTTGGAATTTTTGAAGGCAAGGTAGAGCATAAATGCTTGGACAATTTGCAGCCTTGCAGTGTGGCAGAGAAAAATAACTCATTACCAGGAGAGGAGGAATTAAAACAGGCTGCGGAGCAACAACCTGTTAAAGATATTAGTGTAACTAAAAAGGAACCAAGAGCTAAATGTCAAGACAATGGGAGACAGGCCTTGAGGGCATTTCAGAGATCTTCAAGGCAGTCCATTCCATCCCAGTCCCAGAGGTCTAGAAGGAAAGAATAGTTTTGTGAGCCATGTTTAGGGCCATACTGCCCTGTACGCCTCAGGACACTGATTCCTGCATCCAGACTGCTCCAGCTTCAGCCTTGGCTCAAAGGACTCCAGATGCAATCCAGGCTGCTGCTTCAGTGGGTGCAAATCAGCAGTTTTAATGGCTTCTACATGGGGTTAAGCCTGCAGGTTTAAAGAGTGCAGGAGTGATGGATTCTTGGCAGCCTCCACATAGGTTTCAGAGGATAGCCTGGGGCCCAGGAAGAAGCCTTCTGAAGGAACACACCTTTCACAGAGAACCTCTACTAGGAAAGTTTAGAGGGGAAATGTGGGTTTGAAGGCCCATACAGATTACCCACTGAGGCACTGCCTAGAGAAAATGTGGAAAGGGAGTCATTGACCTCCAGACTCCAGAATGGTGGATCCACAGGTAGCTTGTACATTGCATCTGGAGAAGCCACAAGACGCACCCTGAGAGCAGCAGCAGGCAATAAACCCTATAAAGCCACAAGGGAAAAGCTGCTCACGGCCTTGGGAGCCCATCCTTTGCACCAGTGTGCTACAAATATAAAAACATGGTGTCAAAAATGTTATTTTTGAGCTTTAAAAGTTAATAACGGCACTGTTGGATTTCAGTCTTGTGCAGGGATTATAGGCAAGTGCCTTATTCTGTTAGGCAATTTCTTCATTTTGGAATGCTAACATTTACTCAATCCCAATACTCACATTGTATTTTGGAAGTAAATAACTTGTTTTTGATTTTACAGGCTTATAGGTGGTAAGGACTTACCTTATCTCAGGAGAGACGTTGGAATTTTGAGTCATGGTGAACAAGTTGAGATTTTCATGGGACTCTTAGCAGGGAACAATTGTATTTTTCAAAGTTAGAAGAACATGAGATTTGAGGGGTCAGAAGTGAAATAATACAGTTTGGATTTTATTTCTCCTAAATATAATGCTGAATTTGAATTCCCAAAGTTGAAGGTGGGGAGTGATGGCTGGTGATTGAATGATGACAGTGGATTTCTCTCGAATGGTTTAGCACTATCTACTTGGTGTTGTTCTCATGATAGTAACTTATTTTGAAATCTGGTTGTTAAGCGTGTATGCATACTGACTCACAACTATAAAGCAAGCACTTTGGTAGGCTGAGCTAGGAAAATTGCTTGAGTGCAGGAGTTTGAGATGGGCATGGGCAAAATAATGATACTCTCATTTTCCCAAAATAAAAAATAATTAGCCAGGCATGGTGGTATATGCGTATAATATTAGCTACTCAGGAGGGTGAAGTGAGAGATTTACATGAGCCTGAGAGTTCAGGGCTGCAGTGAGCCATAATTGCCCCATTACACTCCCGCCTTGGTAATAGAGTAGGAACCTCTTCCAAAAAATATTAAATAAACAAATGCAAGTGTATGGCACTACCTTGGCCACCCCCACTCTTTCTCTTGCTTCCTCCTTCACTGTGTGATACGCTAGTTTCCACTTTTACTTTCACTATAAGTGTAAGCTTCTTGAGACCTAGAAGCCAAACAGATATTAGTATCATGCTTCCTATAATACCTATTTAACCATGAGCCAATTAAATGTATTTATTTATTTTTATTAATTACCCATTTCAGGTAATTCTTTAGAGCAATATAAAGAAATATTTCTTTATTTATAGCAAGAAAGGCTTAACACAGAACAACTTTCTGTAAGGGTTATTGCCGAGTTTAAAATGAGGAAACTGAGACCAGTATAAGAACAATTAAATGCCAATTTATTTAACTCCTGGGCGAGGTTCTGTGGTCCTGGGGAAAGGGGCCAGAGAAGTCTCACCTAACTTCTCAGGGCAGGGGGTTTTATAGGGGTTAGAGGCGACCGATTGGACATTAGAAAAACAAAGCCTAGGCGGTTTCATTAGTTGTAGGGAGACAGGGCTCCGATGGGGCGAGCCGCTATAGGTAGGGAGGTGGGACTTATTGGGGAGTGGGCTGGCCAAGGACGTATGGGGCAAGCTGCCATTGGGTAAGGCTTGGTGGGTTTTTTAAAAAAAATTTGGCGTGTTCAAATGCATCGTCTAGTGCTGAATATAGATCTGGAAGCAGAATGCAGAAGTGGGTGAGGGAGCCCACATGGAGAAGCCAGATGCTGAGTAATGTGTTCGGACTGATAAGGCCGTTATCAGACATGGAGAGGGGTGGGTGTTGTCCATCCGGCTCCCAGCGAGGCTATCGACCTTACACTTTCTATTAGAACTGAGTGTTGCTCTTTCAGAGAAGCAACCAACACAGACCAAAATTCAGCCATTACCCATAGAGGGGAGCAAACATTTAGACTATCCCTAGGTATAGGGATATCATCCATCCCAGTGGTCAGAACCTGAATTCTGGCTAGCTCCACCCTTTCAAGCTGAAGTGCCCTGGAGTCCTAAATAAATTTGCAAAGTAGTTTAGGCCATGAGAAATATAATTCATGGGGAAGTCCTGGTGCTATGTTGCGCTCAGAGTCTGTGAACTTGGGTTGCACGTAATCTAGTGAGACACAAGCTGAAACTGCCAAGGGAGTGCTTACATCACTCTAACTCCAGGCAGCACAGCTTGTAGCTTTACGAGAGACTCTTTCCCTTGGAGGAAGGAAAAAGGAAGAGCAAGGAGGACTTAGTCTTGCAACTTATTTATCAGCTCAGCTTAGCCATGGTAAATAAAGCAGACTTCGGAAGTCCGCATTTCAGGCACTAACTCCTAGATTACATTTCTAGACAAGCCGTGGACCAGAAGGAAACCCAATGCCTTGAAGAGAACAATTCAGTCCTGGAAGAATTCTACACCAGTTGACTAAAAGTTCCTTAGGCCTCGAATAAACACCAGCAATAGCCAGGCAGTACTCACCACAGGCATTGAGCAAGACGCAGTTCAGAGCTGGCTTCAGGTATGACTAAGTCCATTCCCAGCTGTGGTGGCCACAGTAAAACTCCATCTGCTTGAAAAATGATGGAAAAAAAGAAAAGGACTTTGACTTGCAATTTGGATACCAGCTCAGATAAAGTAAAATAAAGTGTCAGGAAGATCCCTAAAGTTTCTGTGTCTGGACCATGCTTCAAGACAGCCCGTTTAGACCCGACCTGAATGAGAGGGGAGCCTGCTGACCTGAAAGAAGATAAGCCTGGCTGAATTTGCTATCTGTTGACTAAAGACCTTGGGCCTTGAATAACTATCCAGGCAAGACTCATCACAGGCCTTGAGTGAGATAAAGTACTGTATTTGCTTCAGTTCTGATCAAGGAATATCCCTGTGGTGGTGATCATGAGGGACGATGTTAGAAGTGGGATCTTCTTGTCCTGGGTCCGCGAGGGGCATGGTTTCAAATTCAGGACTTCCCTGTCTTCCCACCTCAGGCATCTAGGGCTTCTTGTGCATCTCCTCCATGCAGGCCAAGTAAAGTTCTTTGTCTATTTTACCCCACATGGGCAAACCAGGTAGGGCTTTTGTCCCCCAGGTTCCTACCAAGAGCTCTTGGAGAAGGGGGCTTTGTAACTCAGGGTCGTAAAACAAGTAGCCAATCTGGTATCAGGGTCAAAGATCAATCAATCCAGAGGAAGTTTGAAAGATTTCCTCTCATCGGACAAGAACATGAATGGGGAGTGAATAATTTAAGAAATAAAACTTGAACCTCTGTTGCCCCAGTGTATTCCCTCTCTTGTTCCCCTTCCACAACAATGAGAGCTGCCTTTTTTTGCTCTCTGTCTAATAAATCGCTCTTCACAAAACTCTTTGGGTCCACAATTTTTATTCTGATGGTAAACTCACCACACCTCTGGGGCCCCTTTCCCCATTCTTTGGGGTTAGAGAGGCCCTGGAAATGGTTCCCATTTCCGTGGGGATCTAGCAATTAGAAATTCTGATTTTCACCCAGGTGGCCCAGGCTGGGGCTCCCCAGTGTGGGAATGAGGCAATCTGGTTAAAGTTTTACTCTCCTGGTAACAATCACAAGGGTGCTTGTGTCACTCTTCCCCGAACTCCAAGAAGTTTGGTACAGAGGGAAAGATTCTGTTTGTTTGGGGCAAAGTAAGGAAAGGCAGCAGTGTCTTTGCTAGATAATCCTGGAAATTCTCCCAGAACTTACTCAAGACCACCAAGGCAGTACCTCTACAAGTCAGTGAGGTTCACGGTGTTACTGGGCTTTCGGTGCCACCTGATGTAGATAAGACTGCAGTGACCACAAAATTAGATCACAACATCCAGTTTCGTTCAAATATTTGAAATTCTTCTCAAGGTCAGGCACAAACAAGCTTAGCCTGCACATATTAAAATAAAAACCTGAATGTCCAATGTCGAGACATTGATGAACATCCACCAGCCTCAAGATCATTCAACAAAAGATGACCTCATGAAATGAACTAAATATGACACCAGTGATCAGCCAGGGAGACAGAGATATGTAGCATTTCAGACAGAGAATTCAAATTAGATGTTTCTTTGGAAGTTAAAAATATTCAAGATAACACAGAGAAGGAATTCAGAATTATATCATATAAATTTAACAAAGAGATTGAAATAATTAAAAAGACTCAAGCAGAAATTCTAGAACTGAAAAATGAAATTAGTATACTGAAGAATGCATCAGAGTCTCCCAGTAGCAGAATTGATCGAGCAGAAGAGAGAATTAGTGTGGCTGAGGAAAGGCTATTTGAAAAAATACCATCAAAAGAGAAAAAAATTTAAAAAATTAAAAAAATAATAAAGCACCTACGAAATGTAGAAAATAAAACAAAAATGGTTTCAGGACTTAAAAAAATGTCAGCGAGAAATTAGGGTACAAAGTTCATTCAAAATGATAATAACAGAAAATTTTCTAAACCTAGAGAAACATATTAATATTCAAGTATGAGAAGGCTGTAGAACACTAAGCAGATTCAACTAATATAAGACAACCACATGTCATTTAAGAATCAAATCCTCAGAAGTCAAAGATTAAAAAAAAGGATCCTAAATGCAAAAAGATAATTTATTTATTTATTTTTTTTAAAGTACCAAGGAGTTCTAATATATCTGACAGTAGACTTATCACTGGAAACCATACAGGCCAGGAGAGAGTGGAATGCTATATTTAAAGTACTGAGGAAAAACAAAAACTTATATTCTAGAAAAGTATAGCTAACAAAAATATCATCAAACATAAAAGAGGCCGGGTGCGGTGGCTCAAGCCTGTAATCCCAGCACTTTGGGAGGCTGAGGAGGGTGGATCATGAGAGATCGAGACCATCCTGGTCAACATGGTGAAACCCTGTCTCTACTAAATATAGAAAAAATTAGCTGGGCATGGTGACATATGCCTGTAATCCCAGCTACTCAGGAGGCTGAGGCAGGAGAATTGCCTGAACCCAGGAGGCGGAGGTTGCGGTGAGCCGAGATCGCGCCATTGCAATCCAGCCTGGGTAACAAGAGCGAAACTCCGTCTCAAAAAAAAAAAAAAAAAAAACAAAAAACATAAAAGAGAAATAAATTATTTTCAAGACAAACAAAAGCTACTGAATTCCATCAACACTAGATTTGTTCTATGAAAAATGCTAAAGGAAATTCTTTAATCAGAAACAAGAAGTACATAAATGAGCAATAAAAAATCACCTGCAGTACAAAGCATTATTACCAGTCCAAAGTTACTGGTAATAATAAGTAGATAGATAAATATAAAATATTATAACATTTTAATTGTGGCATGTAAGCTATTCATATCTGGAGTAATAAGAATAAAAAATGACCATATTAAAGTAATAACTACAAAAAGCTTTCAAGACATTGACAATAATATGAGAAATCAATAGAAACAACAACATGTTTGAGAGTAGAGGGAGGATAAAGTAAAAGTGTAGAATATTTTTCAGTTTTCTCTTTGCTTATTTATTAGTTTGTCCATTATTTTCAATTATGGTTAAGTTGTCAACAGTTTCAAATAATGAGTTATGAGATAATAGATACTAGATTTATGGCAACTTCAAATAAATAAACTATAATAGATACAAAAACATAAAAAAAATTAAAACATATGCATAGAGAAAGCACATTCACAAAAGGATGACAGGGATTAGAAAAGACAAGGCCATAAAACAACCAGAAAAACAAATAGCAAAATGGCAGTACTTATCAATAATAACATTTAATATAAATGGACTAAACTCTCCAATCAGAACACATAGAGTGGTTGAATGAATATAAGTGAAGCATGTTTCCATTGCCTACAATAAATGTGCATCACTTATAAAGACACATAGATACTGAAAATAAATGAATGGAAAAATATATTTCATGTGTATTAAAACCCAAAAAGAGCAGGAATAGATATAATTATATCCGACAAGATAAAGACAAAAACTATGAACTGAGATATAGTGATAAAAGATCAATCCAGGAAGAAGATATAACAATTGTATCTGGAACCAGCACTGGAGAACCCAAACAGGTAAAGGAAATATTACTAGAGCCAAAGAAATAGACAGACCCAAATACTGCAATAGTTGGAGACCTGAACACCCTATTTTTAGCACTGGACAGATTATCAATACAGAAAATAAGCAAACATTGACTTATTCACCACTGTGCACAAAATGTACCTAAGAGGTATCACAGAACATTTCAGACAAGGGCTGGAAGCAGATAATCTTCTCCTTGACACATTAATAATTCTCAAAAACAGGCCACATGTTAGGTCATGTAACAAATATTAAACTATTTTTACAAAATTAAAATTATGTATATAGACTACAATGAAATAAAAGTAGAAATCAATTACAATAAAAACTTTGGAAACTGGACAAAGACTTGAAAATTATATGATACACTCCTAAATGACCAGAGGGTCAATAAAGCAAAAAAAAAAAAAAAAGAAAATTGAAAAATTTATTTAAACAAACGAAAATGAAAATACAACTACCAAAACGAAGAAGAAAGTTTACAGCAAGTCCCTCTATAAAAAATTATAAAAATTTCAAATAAACAACCTAATAATGCATTTAAGAAAACTAAAAAACAAGAGCAATTGAAACTCAAATTTAGTAGAAAAAAATAATTTATAAAGATCAGAACAAAAATTAAGTAAACTGAAACAAAAATCGGTATGAAAAATGAAGAAAAGGAAAAGTTGGAATTTTTAAAAGATAATATTGACAAATCTTCAGAGAGAATAAGAAAAAGTGATACCCAAATTAATAAAATCACAGATGAAAATGGAAATATTACAACTGATACCACAGAAATTCAAAGGATTATTTGAAAAGATTATGAGAAACTATCTTATAATACATTGGAAAATCTAGAAGAAAAAATAAAAACAAACACATACAAAACTTACCAAAATTTAGATAAAGAAATTAAAAACCTGAAAAGACCAATAATTAGTAATGAGACTGAAGCTATAACAAAGTATCTCCCAGGCAAAGTGCAGGATTTCATGGCTTCACTCCTAAATTTTACCAAATATTTTAAAAAGAACTAATAACAATTCTACTCAAACTATTCTGAATAAAAAAAGAGGCAGGGAGAATACGTTCAACTCATTCTAGGAGGCCAGTATTACCCTGATATCAAAACTAGGCAAAGACACATAAAAAGAAGAAAACTGCAAGTCAGCACACCTGATAAATATCAATGCAAATCTCCTCAAAAAGAAAAATTCAACAATGCAAAAAAATATCATTCATATGACAAAGAGAGATTTACTCAAAGGATGCAAAGTACACACACAAAAAAACCATGTGATAAAATGACTCATTTTCCTTTGGATATTTATCCAGTAATGGTATTGCGGAGTCATATGGCAGTTTTTAAGTTTTTTAAGAAATCTTCAAATTCTTTACCACAGTGGCTAAAATAACTTACCTTCCCACCAGCAGTGAATAAGTGTGTTCCTTTTTCTCTGCAACTTTGACAAGACAAAATCTGCTTTTATTTATTTATTTTACCTTTTTTTATCTTTTTTTTTTTTCTTTGAGACAGAGCCTTGCTGTGTTGCCAGGCTGGAGTGCAGTGATGCCATCTCAGTTTACTACAATCTCTGCCCCCCAGGTTCAAGCAATTCCCCTGCCTCAGCCTCTTGAGTAGCTGTGACTACAGGCATGCACCACCATACCCAACTAATTTTTTGTATTTTAGTACAGAAGGGGTTTCACCATGTTGGCCATGATGGTCTCCATCTCCCGATGTTGTAATCCTCCTGCCTCAGCCTTTCAAAGTGCTGATTACAGGCATGAGCCACCATGCCTGACCATTTTGTTTTTAACCTTTTAATAATAGTGCTTTTGACTGGTGTCATGGTAGTTCATTGTGGTTTTTATTCACATTTCTCTAATTATGTCTTTATAGACTACAATACAATAAAATTAGAAATCAATTACAAGAGAAACTTTGGAAACTGGACGAAGACTTGAAAATTAAACGATATGTTCCTAAATGACCAGAGGGCCAATGAAGCAAAACAGTGGAGATGTAGGACAAAAATCTTATGATCATTTCCTTTCATGCTGTATAAACATTTGATAAAATTAAGCATTCTTTCATGATGAAACCTCTCAAAACCCTTGGTGTACAAGTAGCATACCTCAGCACAATAAAAGCCACATATGACAGACCAACTACCAGTACCAGAGCAAATGACAAAAAACAAAAAGCCTTTCTTTGAAGATCTGAAACAAAGCAATGATGCCCACTTCCACCACTGTTATTCAGCAAAGTACTAGGAGTCCTGCCGAGAGCAACCAGAAAAGAGAAAGAAATGAATGGCGTTTAAAACGGAAAGGAAAAAGTTAAAACATTTTTGCTTGTAGGTGATTTTATTGCAACTTGGAAAACCTAAAGACCGTTAAAAAAAGAAGAGAACTGATAAATTTAGTAAATTTGCAGGACACAAAATCAGCATACAAAAGTAGCATGTCTACATGCCAACAATGAGCAATCTGAAAATTAAGTAATCCCATTTCTAATAGCTACAAATACAAATAAAATGCCTTGGAATAATCTTAATCAAAGAACAGAAATATCTCTACAAAAATAACTTTAAAACATTAAAGCAGGAAATTAAAGAGGACACACACACACACAAAAAAAAATTCCAGTTAATATATTCCAAGTATCAATATTGTCAAAATGTCCATACAACAAAAAACAATCTAAAGATTCAATGCAATCGCTATCAAAATACCAATAACATTCTCATATGGTTAGGCTTTGTGTCCCCACCAAAATCTCATTTTGAATTGCAGCAAGGGTCTAATATCCAGAATCTATAAGGAATGCAAACCAATGAACAAGCAAAAAGCAAACAACCCATTAAAAAACGGGCAAAGATATGAACAAACACTTTTCAAAAGAAGACATACGAATGGCCAACAAGTGTATGAAAAAATTCTTAACATCACTGATCATTAGAGGAATGCAAATCAACACCATAATAAAATACCATGTCACCGGTCAAAAGGGCTATTATTAAAGGTTTAAAAAAAATGGCTGAGCACTGTGGTTCAGGCCCGTAATCCCAGCACTTTGAAAGGCCGCGATGGATGGATCACAAGGTCTGGAGATGGAGACCATCCTGGCCAACATGGTGAAACCCCGTCTCTACTAAAATACAAAAAATTAGCCAGACATGGTAGCGCATGCCTGTAATCTCAGCTACTTGGGAGGCTGAGGCAGGGGATCGCTTGAACCCGGGAGGCGAAGGTTGCAGTGAGCTGAGATTGTGCCACTGCACTCCAGCCTGGTGACGGAGCAAGACTCCATCTAAAAAAAAAAAAAAGGTAAAAAAAATAAAAATAAATAAAAGCAGGTTTGTCCTGTCAAAGTTGCAGAGGAAAGGGAACACTTATTCTCTGCACTGGTGGGAAGGTAAGTTTTTTTAGCCACTGTGGTAAACAGTTTGAAGATTTCTTAAAGAACTTAAAACGGAATTGCCATATGACTCAAACATACCTTTATTTGGTATATATCCAAAGGAAAATAAATCATTCTACCATAAAAACACATGGATTCTTATATTCATTGCAGCACTTTTCACACTGGCAAAGTCATAGACTAGACCTACATGCTCATCAATGGTGGACTGGATAAAGAAAATGTGGTAACTATACACCATGAAATACTATGAAGCAGTAATAAAAAAAAAATCTTGTTATTTGTAGCAACATGGATGATGGTAGAAACCATTATCCTAAGTGAATTAAGGCAGAAATAGAAAACCAAATTTGGCAGGTTCTTAGTTTTAAATGGGAACTAATCCTTAAGCACCCATGGACATAAACATGGGAACAACAGACACGAGGGCTTACTTGAGGCTGGAGGGTAAGAGGGTGAGCACTGAAAAACTATCTATCATTTACTGTGCTCACTTCTTGGGTAACAAAATAATTTATTTGCCAAATTCCAGTGACAAAATATACCCATTAACCTTTATATATATTTCCTGAACCTAAAATAAAATTTGGAAAAAAATATTGTATACATATATATACATATTTAATTGTAAAATTGTACACACACACACACACACACACACACACACGGTTAACACATCCTTTTTATTTTATGGCTCTTTATAGTATCTTTTTCTACCAACAATTTGAGGTTAAATATTTCTCCCTACATACTGATGAGATTTACTTTTTCTAATAGTTTCTTCATCCTCACAGCACATTACATATATGAAACTACAATTTCCTAAATCAAACACCATTTACTTTTGATTTGTAATATCTGTGACCAAAAAACCACTACTGAACCTGAAACTTGTTTTAGTTTACATTATTTTATGCTGTTTATTTATTTGTTTGTTTATTTTGAGACAGGGCCTCACTGTCATCCAGGCTGGAGTGCAGTGGTGTGGTCACTGCTCACCGCAACCTCAACTTCTCAGGCTCAAATGGTCCTCCCTCCTCAGTGTCTGCAGTAGCTGGGACCACAGGTGTTTGCCATCGTGCCTGGCTTTCTTTGTTATTTTTTTGTAGAGAAGGTGTTTGCCATATTGCCCAGGCTGGTCTCAAATTCCTAGGATCAGGTGATCTTCCAGCCTTGTCCCCACAAAATGCTGGGATTATAGGCGTGAGCCCCCATATCTGTCCAATTTGTTTTAATAAAGCAAATTAATAGGTATAACTTTCTCCTTTAGTGTTGATAATCAAACTGAAGTCACACAGTTTTAAAATTTTTGCCTGCCTGCTTAAAATATAACTTTGTACTTAGCTACCTGCCCATAAAAATACTATGAATACAGTCGTGTTTTTTATTATTAGGATGATTGTTGCTTTAAACAAGTCTTCATATTTTTTTATTTTCAGCTGTAAAAGTTAAAAGTTGACATAGAAACACTAGATTTATATCATTAAGCAGTAGAGAAATAAAGAGGTGAGCATTAAATTCTGTCGCTATAGTCATGATAATAAAATTACTTACTCTGCCATGGATTCTTAACATACAACTTGTAACCCCATAGGAAGTATGTGTGGACATGTATTAATCTGTATTCTTTCCATAAAGACCACAAAGCTAGATATCTTTTTTCTTTATTTGAACAGGTATACATAAGTCAATTATTTTTCCTACTGGTACAGAAAAGTGGAACGTTTTATAATAAAAACACCATTGTTTTCATATTAGAAGTATTGTATAATAATTACAACTGTGAGATTTTAAAGAGACAGCTTCTAATGTCTAGAAATTACTGGCTATATGGCTATGGAGCAGTTACTTAATTTCTCTTCTATTTCCTCATATGAGAATTAAAGCAGCACCTACCTCATTTGGTTGGCACAATAATAAATTATTTAACAGATGTAAAATATTTAGAATAGTGCTTGTATTACACTAAACCAAAATGGTTGTAGGGTATATAGTATAATATTCATATTTATTAGCTTATTAACAGTAAATAGCTTTATTAAAAAACTAAATAATTAACAGAAAGGCAAATTGTATATAGCTAATTGAGAAGAAATACAGGGGTATATAGACTTCCGTCAATACTCAGTATTAGAATTTGGAAGCAGAATATTCATGTATACATTTAATGTAAAATAAATATCACTTTATATTTTTACATTCCTACATATAGAGTAAAAATATATTAAAGGGAATACAGGCAGAAAAAAATCTGCATTTAGCATTTGACTTTTACATGATATGTATATAGTTGTAATTAAATTCAATAAATGGCATTTAAAAGTATAATTTATTTAAAGTTGGTATTTAGAGTTATTTATATTCCTGAATTATTTAAATTCTGCTGATTAGAGAAATAAAGTTGTGTATTTGAATTATACCAAGAATATATGAGTACCATCTAGTGGTAAAACAGGAGGTAAGCAGCAAGCTATGGGAGAAAGTTAAAGTAGGTCTGAACTCATGGCCACAATAAGCTTATACAGTAGAATAAGGTTATGGCCAGAGTCAATAAATATAAGGGAGCCTGTGTCTTCATTGTTCTGAGTATGGGTTTTTAAACACTAAAATACCTAAGCAGTAATATAGAGGGTACCAATCTACTTCTGCCAAAACGATGCTTGTGATCACATTTCTGTATAATGAAGAAACAATAATGAAGCCACAAGTGAATTTTAGAATCCTAAATGTTGGAGGTTTTGGAATGTAACCCCTTATATTGACACAATATAATAGGAATGCCCCACAACTGTGGAAGAAAGAGTTGGGGGTTGGAGATACTGCTTAATGTACAAAAGTAAGCATTTTTTAAACTATATTGTAACAGACTTTCCCTGAGGTGTAACAACAATTATTAAAGAAATAATACTTTATTTATAAAGATACTGCTTTAATTATGCTAAAAATCCATGTGAGACAAACTAGACCTTGGCCACAGCTACACGTGTAGTAAGAGATTCAAAACGAGTTCAAATTCATTACCACTTGGCAACAGAATTCAAACTCAATAGAAGAAAACGTGATTTCCCAAAATATTTGATTAAAAGTATATTTAATATAAGCGATGTAATAGTGCCTAAGGAAATAACAACAGTAACTGTCCTGATAAACTTATGAATCCCAAAATCCCAAGTTGTCTCAAATGAACTAAAATTAGCAGTACATAAAACCTATGTGCAAAAAAATAAAACAAACAAAAAAACCTGAAAAACAAAAAAACACACACCAACCAAAATAACCCATACATAATCAACAAACAAACAAACAAAAAACAAAATATGAAAGTGCATTTCTGGCCACAGGACTAAAATTTTTCCTAGGATTTTTATACTAAAAAAATGTTATTGATACCAAAATTAACTGGCCCAATTCATTATGTATGTGTACGTTTTGCATGTATGTATATGGTCATCTTTTCGAAGTATAGATATCGTAACTCACAAAAATCTGTGTCTGTCATTTTAATTCACTTGAGAATTCAGTCTCTACTTTTGCTGATACAGGCTCACTGCGATTTCTCCACAGGAATTTGAGCAATGTAATGGCAGAAATAAAAAATAAAAAACTTAAAAATTATGCTGGAGGACCTGAAGTAGTTTCAGGGACTTCGAGGCCAACTCTAAAGTTGAAGGGCACACCGTCTTCCACAAGACTGCCCTCTCTTCTGACACCAGTAGTAAGTTCAAGGATTTCCCAAACCACACTCAGATTCAATAATTTGTTAAGAAGGCTCAGAATTTACTGAAAGCTATTTCATTCATAGTCACAGTTTATAAAAGAATAGAAGGAGACAGATGAAAATCAGCCAAAGAAACAGAGGCATGGGGCAGAGTTCATAAGGGTTCCAACCAGAGGGCTCTGTTCTTTCCCTGTGGTGAGGGGGTTTTGGAAGGAGGTTTTCTGATAAATATTAATATGTTCTGCTTTCATGCACTTCTTAAATTCCCACAATGATTCCCATAGGGCAATGTCCCATCTGGACATGTCTTTAATGAGCCCTTGTGCATGACCATATGGCCAGTCCATCACTTACTAGCCTTGAGTCGGTGAAAACCAAAACATAAGGGCAAACTACGTGCCATACACCCCACGGAGCTGATTTGCTTTTGTCTTTTTCCATCAGAGTACCTGTTTCTAAATAGAACGCTGCCTATTCACCTTGGAATGGCCATCTACACACCAAACAATGTTTTGTTGATCAGCAAAGAACTGTGAGTTGACTTTGAAGTGACCAAGTGCTTACTATGTCTAACAGCTCCTCAGAATGTTTCAAAATCATCCCTAAGAGAAAAGAACCTGCCTTTTCATGAATACCTTCTTGTATTCTCCTGGTAGCATGTTCTAGTGTACACCATTCCCACTTAATTAAGAAACACTTATGGGTACTGCTTCCCTTATTAGATTGTTTTTTTGACATCACCCAAGACAAGATGAGAATAATAGGTTTCATGGTTACATTATGTCCTTTAGACATAGAGGCAGTTTTAATTAATGTCTAATATCAAACTAATATTTGCCTCCAAAATGGAAATTTTCTGGTCCCAAATCACTCTGTTGCTTCTGGGTGGCAATCACAGAACTTTGCCAAAATCTCAAGTCCGTATTCCACACAGAGTTATTATACAGCAAAGTAACAGCCTGGGTGGGCTTAATGCAATCTTATTGTTCCCATTTACTATAGCCAATTGATATTTGGAAAAGGGCTGGTTTACATGCCCTTTGCTTTATAATACTAGACAGGGGACACATTCACCAGTCAGATCCAATATCCATTCCCATAATACATTTAATACATTTAGGGAAGGAAAACAAAACCACTTTACACAAAGTTTGTTCAAGCATATCCATTAGTATCTATTTATTATTGTTTCCATTATCAAAAGGTTGGCACCACAGTGCCTGGAATTTCTGTTTCAACAAGTCTGAGATTTGTTTCTACCTTCCACCTCTCTTACCGTTTCAGCCACTCATATGCATTTAACTTTTGATTCCCAGTGAAGGACCCATATCTACTTATCTGCTTCTTTCTTGATTAGATTGCAGATTTATTGCCCCAGACAATTAAAGCTTAGGTTTCTTATTTCCATCTTTGTCTGTGACTCGTTAAATTTGTTTAAAGTAGAGAAATTATGCAGATTTATTTAGGTTTCTTCAATATTCAGAAATCAACAGGGGCTAGCTGTCCATCCAACTTCAGAGAATGCTATATTAAGATCTCTGATTTGACTTCATCGATTTCTACTGTAGTTACTCCTTTTCTTAGTAACTCTAAAAATATAGATGTCTAGGTTGCTTGATGAAACACCTGATTCTTTCATTTCCCTTTCTCAATTCTTTTGCAAATTTGCTCAATCTTCTTCACTATCTATCTTCTTAGCATAAAATTTCTTTTTGGTAGTGGCCCTAAAAGCTCTGACCTGCCAAGATGCAAGGTTGACCCAGCACCAGGATTCACACCAATACTCTCTCTTACTTTTATTTTAGTTATGATAGATAATAATTAATAGGGATTTCAAATTTTGCTTTTTCCTTCTTATCTACATTTCTTAATGCATCCAGTGAACCCACTCCCCTGGACCCATCATTTCTAAATTTCACTGGTAACTTGAGCTCCGGTAGCTGATTGCAGGCTAGCTGCAGTTCCACAAAATGAGACACCTCAAGGCCTTGCAGGAGTAAGAGGTTTGACATTCGTTCCCTCTCATCCTTCGTCTTTCCAAACATAGATTTCAATAAGTTAGGATTGTTTTTAGCACATCCCGTTTACCATAGCAAATGCTCAGAGTTAACCAAACTGCAGTTTGAGGGCACAATCCTCCACAGAACTGCCTTCACTTCTAATACCATCTGAAAGTTTGGAGGGTTTCCAAAAAGACCTTTAAGGTTTAACCCTTTGCTAGAACAACTCACATAACTCACTGGAAGTAATTATTCTCATAACTAGGATACAGTTTAAAATTAGCTAAAAGAAGACATAGAAATGTCCCAGATGAGAGTCCTTTGTTGTCTTCTCTTTGGAGGGTCAGGGCATCTTGCTTTTGAGATAGCAACGTGTAACGATGGACTCAGAGTACTGCCAAATAGTGACTACCAAAACATCACACAGTCCTCTCTTTGGAGTTTTACTGGGGATCCTTTTACAATTGATGTATTACTTGTCCATGTGATTTAGCTCAGCCTCTGAGTTGACTCGGATTACATGACCCAGTGCCCCCAACCTAAATCTTGTTGTTGGTCTTTCTGGCATAATTAACCACTACTCTAAAAATGTGGAGATTTGGCCATCCCCACCTGAAACAAAGGCACTCTTACTAGGTAAGATTTATATTACCTACCAGAAACTGATGCCAAATGCCAGATAGCTCTTTTGGCATGGCATTAACTTACACAGTAGATCGTGACAAGGTGTTAGACTGAGAGGCTGATAGGGTTTAATATGGAGCCCTACCACACAAACCTTTATCTGTAAATACTAACAGGGACCTGAGAAGATAAGTTTGGTTTACAATGTGGGACTTTATTCAAAAATAGTAAGGAAGCTTTATGCCTTTACCATGCACTAAATTTGAAGAAACTTGAATGTGTACATTTGTGTATATTCATTCAGCCCCTCATATCCATGGGTTTTGCATCTGCTGATTGTAAAACAGAAAATTTTTAAAATACAATAGAAGTTAATACAAATGAAATATAGTATGGTCACTATTTACACTGCATTTATAATATATTGGGGTCTGTAAGGAATCTAGAGGTCATTGAAAACATACAGAGAAGTATGGGTAGATTATACGCAAACTCCATGCCATTTTATATTTGAAGCTTGAACATTTATGGATTTTTGTATTTGTGCAGGCTCCTGAAACCCATAGTCCACTAATGAATACCAGGGAACAAGTAAATATATATATATGTGTGTATGTGTGTATATATATGTATGTACACACACATGCACATATATACATACATATAGACACAGGCACACACAAATACATATGTATTAGTTTTCCTCTAGCTACCATGTACACAACTTATGTCTTAAAGGTGAAAGTAGAAGCTGGACAGCCAATTAGAAATCCATTGCAGAAATTCAAGTTAAAATAGATGGCCAGAGATGATGAATAATATGTATGACTATAATAATTTGAGAAGTGATATTGGTGACAAGTTCTATATGAAAATATATTAAATGGAATATGATATTGTTTTGTACACACAGACTGATAAATACTGAACATTTGGAATGCCTTCAAAGTGTAATTATTCCAGTGATTTTACTGGTGTTATAGATGAAAAAAAATACGTAAGAATATTTTCCACTACAGAAGTTAGTCTAAAAAACTAGCTATGTAATTTTCACAGGGAAGAGCATATATGATGGTCAGGAAATATAACCTCATCTGCCCCCATAACAAAGTGGCAAGAAGGGATACTCATTGTTGTTATGTTGTTATGTTCTTGGGATTAGTTTATTAGCATAGGGCAAAAATGGTGATGGAACAGGGCAGGCTGGGAAAGCTTGCTTACTCTATGTCTTACTGTGTTTTGTGTTGTTATGGCAGACTATGACAGACTGAGTAATTTATAAAGAAAAAAAATTGGCTCTTGGGTCTAGAGGCTGGGAAAGCCTAGAGCGTGAAACCAGCATCTGGTGAGAACCTTCTTGTTGAATCTGAGTCATCCCATGGAAGAAGGTGGTTGGGCAAGAAACTGTGATAACAAGAGAGTAAGAGGGGCCTGAACTTAATGTTATAACAATCCGCTCCTGTGATAACTAACTCACTTCTGCAATAACAACAATGCATTCATGAGAGCAGAGCCCATATGACCTCTAATTAACTCATGCCCCTCAATCCTGTTGCATTGGGAATTAAGTTTCCAACACAGGAACTTTGAGGGACTCATTTAAAGCTTAGCATCCCACCACGGCCTACTAGGCATTAAGTGGTTAAACTAGGGCTCTGAGCTTTATAAAGCTATCAATATTGGCAGCACATGTGAGGTGCTAAAACATGGAGTAGATTTTAAAGTCAAAGTTAGCAATTAAAGCAGAAAGTCAGAATAGATATAAAAAGGTTGTGAAGTTTGTTGCAACTGAAGAGACGGTTTTTCAGATGGGGTGGTGGGTATAGGCAGGCACCTGAAGAAAAGCAGATACTCTAAAGTCTGTGGTAGAAAAATGCTGTGGTTAGAAATAAAAAAATCTTCATTTCTTTTTAGGATTATCCACTGACCTTTTATGATAGGCTGAAAAATGCCTCCCTCCACCAAAGATAGCCATGTCCCTTATCCCTGAAAATTGTATTTTGCCTCACAAGGCCAAGGACATTTGCAGGTATAATTAAGGAACTCAAAATGGGAAGGTTATTCTGGATAATTCAGATGAGTCACAACAATGTTGAAATTGACGTAAGCCTTCTGATTGTAGAACACAGTAATAGCTTTAAAAAAAATCTCTTCACACTTCTATTTTCTGAAAAAATGCCTACTGCAAAGAGTCCCTCTTCTCTATGTGACTTATGTAAAACACACAGATGACCTCTTTGTTTTCATATAACAACGTAAGACACAGACTTTCCTAATTGTCCTTATTTACTTCATAAATGATTCATTGAACTGTTTTTCCCACACTGATCCATCAGAACAAAATCATTCTTAACTTGACCCTAGTTAAAATTATCTCCTTCCCCAGGACCCTGCCACCCTCAGCAAACACAACCCTCCTTAAAGTCCCATCTCAGGAAACACCCAGGTCTCAGGGTAAAAGATTCTCTGATCTACTAAGCACCCTACTCTGTCATTCCACTTCCTCACACCTTCTAGCTTTGTTTGCTCCTCTGATTAAAAAAAAAAAAAAATTTTATTTTGCCTGAGACACTTTTGTGTTTTATTCTCGGTGTATTTCTCCCTACTGCAATATGTTCAAATAGAATACCGGTTTCCTTTTACCTGACACCAAACTTGTTTATAGTTAGCCAGCTCAATGTAACCACAAGGTTGCTTACAGGAGGGAAGCAATAGAGTCTGAATGAGAAAGAAGATGTGGATGACAGAAGCAGAGCTTGGAGTGAGGTCAACACAAGGCGCCATGACCACGAAATGCAGGCAACTTCTGGAGTCTGGAGAAGGCCAGGAAATAGGTTCTCCCCTAGAGCCTCTAGAAGAAGACAGGCCAGTAGATGCCTTGATTTTAGCCCTGAGAAAACGATTTTTCAATTTCTCACCCACAGAACCTCTAAAATAATAAATATACATTATTTGAGGCCACTAAATTTGTAGTAATCTCAGGTAATCCCCCGCAGCCTTCCCCTGAGAGGACCATCTGGCACAATGTTTTCATGAGTAAACAAGTAGTTAGAATGGAGACAAAGGAATGTGGAATAAATAGACTTAACTGGGGAAGCTTCTATTGTCCCTAATCCTCACCCTATGACTTAATGTTCTAAGGTAAGAACTGGGTGCCTTCAGCCTGTCCCATTAAAATCTTTTGGGCTTCCAAAAGGTGTGAGACTACAATCTTAACAACGTTTCCTAATATATTAATCAATATTTTGCCAACCACTGTGAGCAAATCCCAACAACCAGTCAAACATTCCTAGAGGAAGGTAGTAGACCAATTTTGCCTCTTAGTGCACATGCTTAAGCCTATTCATCCAACTCCTGATACCTTGTCTAGAAGCTGCTGATCACATTTTACATGTTTTCTACCTATTGGAAGACTGCTTTTCCCTGGCTGGCTGTAACCCATTATTATTTTAGGAAGACAATTTAGCAACCACCTGACCATCACCTAATGGTCACCTGACATTCCTGGTTGGTGGGACTGAGGCGGAAGGGCCTCTTTTGCCCTGCCCATGTCTGCCTAACTACTTACTCTAATGGTAAAAATGGGAGCAACAGCCAGGATGACTCCATGGAGACGCCATTCTTCATTCCCCCCAGGTTCAGAATTAGGTAGATCATAGCATTATCAGTGGGCTTATTTATGAGGTCTAGCTAAAACCTGGAAATGTGAGCCTCAGAAGTGGAACTCAAGTAGTTCAGGAGGCAAAGTAGTTTTAGAACCATGTCAGGGAAAGCAGAGCTGTGGAAATGTGTCAGTGTCACAAAAGCATACCCTTTTTTGTGAACCTCAGATAAAGCAGCAGTATTACCGCAAATTAACATTAATATATTTCAAAAAAGTAAGCCAATTAGTGATATTTTAGGCTTCTCACAAGTCCTAAGACTTGGAAAATTATATATTCTTATTAATAAGATGCCTCTTAGAATACTGATATTTTTAATTGTAATGAGTGTGTGTCAGTGTATTATAAAGAGGTATAAGCTTCTAATGAAGTGATAAGGTTGTGTTAGTTGGCTCAGGTCATCACAACAAAATATGAGAGATTAAATGCATTAAACAACAGAAGTGCATTTTCTCTCAGTTCTGGAGATTAGAAGCCCAGGATAGGGTGTCGGCCCAGCCGGGTTGTGGTGAGGGGTCTCTTCCAGGCTGCAGACTTTTCACCAGGTCCTTGTCAGTAGAAAGAGAACTCTAGTATCTCTTTCTCTTCTGAAAATGGAATCAGTTCTATCTTATCAGGGATCCATTCTTAAGACTTCATTTCACCTTAATCTCCTCCTTAAAGGCTCTATCTCCAGTACACGCACATGAAGCGTTAAGTCTTCAATAAGTGAATTGTCAGGGAACAGGATTCCGTCCATACCAAACATAGGGTGAACATATCATATGTATTTAATTTAGGATTTTAGAGCATTAAATAAATCCTGTTGGTTTTGGTAAAAATAACAAGGTAAAAATACGTAATATAAATAAAATTACCTACATTCTTATTCCCCAGGATCAAATAATATGGTAGCATGTTTTGTTACATGTATATTTCTATTGATGCTAACATAAAATTTTAAAAATTAACATTATAGCACCTATCATTTCTCTATCAGAATAAACTTTACCAAAATAGTATTTTAAATAATTTAAAATAGATTAAAACATATATTGTCATAAAAATGGGTAGGTATAAATCTACATGCCAGCACCATTTTTATCTTTCAGGAATCTTTGCTCACTTATTTCTTCACAAGAAGAGGACATAATAATCCAGTATATCAGGTTCTTTCCACTAACTACTCTGACATTTTGTCTTTATATCAGAGCCCTTTAGTACAACTAGGATCACTGGTGTCCACAGATGGGCTCCATGTACGCCAAGTACAGAGGCCTTCAGTCAGTGTGTGGTCTGCTGGGTGGGCTGTGGGCATTAGAAGCTTTTTGTTTATGAAGTCCTATTTACTCCAGAATGTTGTACAGTATTATAATTTTTCTATGTGTGCCTCAACCTGAAAACATTTGGGAATCATAGCTTAAGACTTATGTTATAAAAATACTGTGGTGAACATATTTGTGAGCAAACACTATTCAGTATTTTATATACTTTGTTAAGATATATTCCCAGAAGCAAGTGACTGGATAAAGAGATAAAGGCTTCCAAGCAAATGTTATGTATTACTAAGACAGCTTTTTATAAAAGTTGCATCAATTTACACCTACTATAATGGACTGAATTGTATTCTCACAAATTCTTGTGTTGAAGCTAAAAGCCAAGAATTTGGAGACAATTCCCAAATTTCTGTATTTGGTGATAGGCCCTTTATGTAGGTAAACAGGGTTCAATGAGGTCATAAGAGTGGGGTTCCAGTTAAATAGAACTGCTGTCCTTATAAGAAGAGCAAACAACCCAGCTTTTTCTCTCCCTGTCTTCCATGATGAGAGGGAAGTCTCGTGACAGCATAGTGAGAAGGTTGCTGACTGCCCGCCAGAAAGATAGTCTGCATTGTAACTATATCTTTTAGCATCTTGATCTTGGATTTTCAGTCTCCAGAACTAGGAAAAAATAAATGTCTGTTGTTTAAGCCACCGAATCTGTGTTATTTTGTTAGGGCCACCCAAGCAGATGGCCAACAAAGTACGATCTCTATTATCTCGCATATTTACCTACTCTTGACTCTATTGAGAAAAAGAGACACACATACTCACACACACACACACACAGAGAGAGAGAGAGAGAGAGAGAGAGCGCTATCAGAGACAGAGGTAGAAAGAGAAACAAAGTTGAATAAACTAAACTATAATATCTTTGATACAAATTCATAAAATATGTTTCATAAAAATGACTTCAAATCAATTCAATTTCATCTAGATGGTACTTAAATATAGAGAGTTTGAAACACTCTGACCTATTTAATGCATATTGCAACCGCCACAGAAGGTAGAATTTGAAGGAAAAACATACATTTATATATTTATTCTGGAGTTAATCATTAAGTGTGTAAAGAGGAAATTGTGAAGAAACAACTTTTGTCAACAAAGAGATTGTTAACCTATATTACAAAAAGTGAATTGATTTTGAGGGAGACAAAAAGCATTCTCAAAAACGACCAGTAGATGGCAGAATAGGAGTAACCCAAATCAAGAAAACATCCCTGTGTATTTTATATTCTCAATAGTTACTTTTTGCTTTCTTTGTTCTGATCAGGGTTTTTGTTGTTGTTGTTGTTGTTTTAATAAAATGTGACTTTAGGTTGGTCCACGTGCAGTGCTGTTTACAACTAATTGATCATAGTCAGTTTCAGATTCATTTGTTCCTTCTTTACTCTTGCTATTTCACTTGACAAACCTTAATATATACCTATATATTTCTATATACACACATATAGATATGTGTATGCTACTTTGACACGAGTCTATGCATGTAAAAAGTATGTTTTAATGTTTTTTATACTCCTTTTAAATTGCTGTAAATTACACTTTATTTTTTTCCATTTTTTATCATGTAATCACACATTTCAGGCAAAGTTTGCATGTCTGTATGTCTTAATACTTCAAATATCATATTTCCATAGTATATATATGAATTTCTATGTTTCAATAGAGAACACTCACTTTTATAAATCTATGTTATAAAAACAACATAGAAAAATAATTAAGGGAGAAGAAATTGTAATTTAATCCATATTGGTCTATGTTAAAATTCTGTCTTTATTATATAAATATCTTTCTATGGTTGGATGAATTAATATGTTTGCTTTTCCTGTAGTATTAAAAATACATGTATCAAGTGTTTATACTGAATATGTACACAAAGTAATCAATTGTGATGTTCAGTTATTTCCTATTCTTGCTTACCAGTTTTGTGTAGGATCACCAGTCCCTATTCTTTTCTGATGTGAAATGTGGCCCCAAGACCTATTTCTGACACATTGCTTTTTTATTGAGTAGTTTTCTGAATCTGTATGTAATTCACCTATTTTTTTCTCCTGCAAAATTTTAACTTTATTGATTAAATATATTAATATTTATTAAGAAAATAAGAAAGTACCTGGTACCTATGAAGCACCTGATAAAATGGGTTTGTTTTGTTTTGTTTTTTGAGATGGAGTCTCACTCTGTTGCCAGGCCGGAGTGCAGTGGTGCAATCTCTGCTCACTGCAACCTCCACCTCCTGGGTTCAAGCAATTCTCCTGCCTCAGCCTCCCTGGTAACTGCGACTACTGGCATGCGCCAGCACGCCCAACTAATTTTTGTATATTTAGTAGAAATGGAGTTTCACCATGTTGCTAGATTGTCTCAATCTCTTGACCTCATGATCTGCCTGCCTTGGCCTCCCAAAGTGCTGGGAGTACAGGCATGAGCCACCACACCCAGCTCTGATAAAATGTTTTTAATGCTCATTAGTTACCCATGGAGTCGACCTGACTAAACCTGAATGAGGCTTCTCTTCTGAAAGGCTCCTAAACTTTGGCTTATCCTAATACTAAGCAAGCAAACACTAAGCATTAACATCTCCCTTAGCAGCTCATTCCAATAATCCACTGACCATAGAAAGAAGCATTTCTTACTGAAGCACCTTGATTTTGTACTTGATCGCTTTGCTTGCTTATCATGCTCTCCACAAAGTTTCTGCTAGTTCTGCTTACCTGGGACTATAGTAGAAAAGCCTTTCCCTGTTTAATTTTGAGACATTTGCAATCCTGAGGTTGTTCAGTTATTCCTATTACAACAGTCTTTTAAAATAAAATCTTTCCTTATCTATGTTTGGATACATTTTTATTTGACGATTCATATGATTGTTTGTATTGTGACTAGATCTAAAAATTGTTTTTTATTATTTCATCTTTTATTACCTGATACATTGTTATGGAAGCTCAGACTGACTAAGACATCTTTCATGAATATGTCAGGGCAATTTGCTAATTTTGTTGTTACTGATCTGTAAACATTCCCTACTTCTTTAACCACATTGCATGTCGATGTAGACATTTCTTAACTCCTGTTCTCTTTGATGATGATGTCATTTTATTCATGTTGGTTGTTTATGTCTTTTCTTCTAGTGGTTATCACTAAATTTTTGCCACAGAAATATGAATATATCATAAGACAATAATTAATCATAAGACAACCTTGGCATTCTTTTATTTCAATCATCTTCTAGATTTACCATCTGTATCTTATTATCTGGTATATTACATTCTGATTATTTAAAAGCATCATTAAAAATTTACAATCTATATAAGTAAAACATATTTTTTCCCTATTACATCCTAGATATCTTCCCTATTACATCCTGAGAATTTTCTTTTCAACTAAAGTTTTAGAGAGAGAGTTTTCTAGTAGCAAATGGTTTTAGTATTCAAAGTCTAAAAAAGGTGTACTCAAGATATAATATTTAAATTACAATTTAGTCAATAATGTTTATGCAGTTTCAAAGTTATTTATTGACCTAGAAAAATGTTACTTAATTATCTTCTTGAATTCAGTATTGCTTCTTAAAATTGTTACACCAATCACATTATCTTTCATTCATTTATAATAAAACTCTTTGAGCTAAAGTCTTTCTGTAAATAAAATGATGATAGGTACCAACAATACACACATTCTAAAGTATGTTTTTAAACTCCCTGTGCAGAATGTATTAAGAGATTATAAGACTTGTTCTATAGGAATTCATGACCTCCCCAATCTATCTTATAAAAAGGTTTTGGACATCAACTGGGAGAGGACCTTTGTGGAGCGAAGAATTAGATTCCTTTCAATTAGTGAATAGAAGTAGTATGTTTCCCTTTCATAAACCAAGTGAAAGAGGCTTCACAGAGACCAACTACTGAATGAGTCTTGTTTCTGGGGTTTGACTAGTATTCAGAATGATACCAAGCTGCATCTGGATTGATTTAATGAGAAAGAAAGGGTAAGTCGTGTTGTTACTGTGGACGACGAGACAATAGTATGCATGTTCCATGAGCCACGTGTAGAAGGTAGAAGTAGCCAGATTTGGATTCCATCTCAAAAGGGACTTAAGTGAAGGAAAGATGGAGTGATCTAACAGATGATTTGGTCAATGGAAATTCAGGAAATGGTGATGGTTACTACTAAGAAGAAGTACACACACACACACACACACACACACACATCACTCCTCAAAAGAGAATGTGTCTATTTAAATGTCCATCAAATTCCAGAAGAAAACACCACCAACAACAACAAACTCTGACAGCATCAGCCTAATAAAATACTGCTTTTTTTTTTTTTTTTTTTTGTCATTCCCCTCATGTGAGGCAACATCACTGGAGAGATCAGGAACCACAAGGCATTACATGGAAGAAGCTGATAAAAAGGAAAAACAAACAAGAACACCATGCTGCCCCTTATTCTACCATGAAACATTTGTAAGACTGGAACAACACAGAGTTAGAAAGAAGAGATCTCATTAGACAGAATTGAAGTTTTAAAAAATCACTTTCTAACCTCACATATTAATTGCTATTTGTGAGGTTAAATATGACATATCAGATTGCATTGTGACAAAGTAGGAATTAATCCACAGAGAATGTAAAAAAGTGTATAGTTAAAGAAAGATAAAAGTCACCTTACCAGTTACCAATAGAGTCCAAAATATCAGTAAATATTAAAACATTATCACTTGGAGAGCTTGTTAAATAGCAGTGTCATTCACAGTATTGATACATATTTTTGGTAATTTTGAAAGTCATGGTATTTAGTTAAACTTTAGAGAGAAAAATGAATAGTTGTTTGAGTTTAATAAATGCCCAAAATCACCATATAGCTTTGCTGCTAATAATTGATGAATAAAAATATATGCTGTCATAAAAACATTGATAACTTCATATATTCAGAGACTAAGAATCTCTAAAAATATTTTCTATATAAAACAATAAGAACTGGCCAGGCGCGGTGGCTCAAGCCTGTAATCCCAGCACTTTGGGAGGCCGAGACGGGTGGATCATGAGGTCTAGAGCTCGAGACCATCTTGGTCAACATGGTGAGACTCCGTCTCTACTAAAAATACAAAAAAAAAAAAAAAAAAAAAAAGAAAGAAAGAAATTAGCGGGGCATGGTGGCACGTGCCTGTAATCCTAGCTACTTGGGAGGCTGAGGCAGGAGAATTGCCTGAACCCAAGAGGCGGAGGTTGCGGTGAGCCGAGATTGCGCCATTGCACTCCAGCCTGGGTCACAAGAACGAAACTCTGTCTCAAAAAACAAAAAAACAAAAAAAAACAATAAGAACCACAGAAAAATTCTCAGCACCAACCTTTTCAGAACTCTAGAAATAAATCTAATTCTTGCAGCAATACTGGGAGAACTTATGCAGGAAAACTGGCTGAAACTCAGAAAGAATGTCAAACTGTGTGGTGATTTAACTTTTCCTCCATCCCCATCTTTGCAGTAGCAATGAAAACCAGCAGCCTACAATCCCAGTGAAACCCATGGTTGCATCCACCAAAGAGAAAAACAGGAGTTCCTTCAAAGAATGTTTCCAGACAACTGTCATTGCCGTGGCTGGTGGTTTCCCAGAAGACATTATTGGTAAGTCTGTCTTTATATAGACTGACTTGAAGCTCACCAGTATGAAAGCCATTTCCTCTAGGTTATTTGTCAAAAATAATTACAGAAAATTATTTAACATCGTGACTGTCCGAAGTAGTGAATAACAGTTTGGGCAAACAGTAGACTGACAGAAAACTGCAAAATAAAATCAGGAGTATGTATGTTCATAGAGGATTTTATACATTTCAAAGTATTCCTGGGAATCCAGCAGGCCACATACAGCTGTGTTCATTTCCTATGGCTTAAATTACAGATCAACACCAAATTCTAAAAGCATAGCATAAGATAAAGCAACACAAACTTATTCTTTCACATTTCTGAAAGTCAAGAATTCAGAATTGATTTTACTAAGCTTAAATCAAAGAGTATGTAGTGCCATGCTTCCTCTAGAAAATTCAGAGGAGAACCTTAGCTTCTGGACACCTAGCTTCTAGAAACTTCTAGAATTCATGGGCTGTGGCTACATCATTGCAATCCCTTTCTCTGTCTTCACATTACTTTCTTCTAATATGTGTATATAGTCTTCCTCTGCCTCTTTCTTGTAAGAGCACATTTGATTGACTCTATGGCCCACACACATAATCCAGAATAATCATCCCATGGTAAAGTACTTAAATTAATCATATCTGAAAACAAGTCTTTCTTTGTGAGATTTACAGGTTCCAAATATTAGGATCTGTTAACTTTGGATGTCAATTATTAGCCTATTACATATGTGCAGGCTGTTTACATGAAAATAATTATGTGAGTATTCAGAAATGACTGAAAAGGCATTATCCTCTTAAATTTAGCTCACCATTAGGTTCTTAGGTCCAGACATGATTGTCAATTGCCTGGCTGAGTGTTGCAGATATACTTTAACACATTAAGCTTGAGAGACTTAGTTCAGGAACACGGGGACACAGGGAAGGTAGCATCACACACTGGAGTCTGTTTGGGGGATCAAGGGATGGATAGTGGGGTGGGGGGAGGTCAGCAAGGGATAACATGGGCAGAAATGCCATATGTAGGTGATGGGGGGATGGAGGCAGCAAACCACATTGCCATGTCTCTACCTATGCAATAATCCTGCGTGATCTGTACATGTACCCCAGAAACTAAAGTACAATTAAAAAAAAAAGAAAATTCTAATCAATTATTAGATGAACACTAAATAAATGAACAGCAATGTCAGTGGCCACATACAAAATATGCAGACTTCACATAATTAGTTAAGAGCAGTCACTAAGAAATACCATTTGACCCAGCAATCCCATTACTGAGTATATACCCAAAGGAATATAAATAATTCTGTTATAAAGACATGTATATGCACATGCATGTGCAGCGCTATTCACAAAAACAAAGACATAGAATCAACCAAAATGTTCATTGTTGATGGACTGGATAAAGAAAGTGTGGTACGTGTACACCATGTAATACTATGCAGCCATAAAAAGAATGACATCATGCCCTTTGTAAGGACATGGATGGAATTGGAGGCCACTATCCTTAGTAAACTAATGCAGGAACAGAAAACCAAATACCACGTATTCTCAATTATATGTGAGAGCTAAATTATGAGAACACATGGATACATAGAGAGCAACACACACTGAGCCTATTGAAGGATGGTGGGTGGGAAGAGGTAGAGGATTAGGAAAAATAACTAATTGGGTGCTAGGTTTAATACGTGGGCGATGCAATAATTGGTACAACAAACCCCCATGACACAAGTTTTCCATTGAAACAAACCTGCATATATATTCTTGAACTTAGAAGTTAAAAACTGAAAAATATTGCAAAAAAAGCACAACAGAAACAAATAGCAACAACGAACCCTAGACAGAGGAGAGAATCTGATACTGAGAAATGCCACATTGTACTATCCTAAATGTCAGGCTTTCAACAAAAGTGTGTGACATGCAGAAAAAAAACAAAGCATGATCCATACATTGGTAACAAAGCAATCGGTGGAAACCATTACAGAGAAATCCCCCCAAAATAATACATCAGCTATTTTTAGTGTGTTCAATGAAGGCATGGTGGCTCGTACCTATAATTATAGAACTTTCATGAGACTGTGACTGGCCGATTGCTTGAGTCCAGGAGTTCAAGATCAGCTTGGGTGACATGTTGAAACTACATCTCTCCATAAAATGCAAAACTTAGCTGGGTGTGGTGGTAGGTGACTGCAGTCCCAACTATTCAGGAGACTGAGGTGGGATCAACTGGGCCTGGGAAGATCAAGGCTACAGTGAACCATGATTGTGTCACTGCACACCAGCCTGACAGAGAGAAGGTCTTTCTTATATTTAGCTTACCATGAGGTTCTCCAGTCAAGGAATGGTTGTCATGCCTTGGCCATGATGGCTTCATTTTAACCTGATTACCTCCTTTACAGGCTTTATTCCCAAACGTAGTCACGTACTGAGGGGTTAGGATTTCAACATTTAAATTTTGGTGGAAAAAAATCACCTAATAATTTTCACTAGATATAATATATCAAAATACAGAGCACTAGTTCTTGAGAATCCAAAAAAAAAGTTGGAGTTAAAGTTTCAAAATATAATAAACAAAAAATTGACATAGGTATTGATCAGTAGCAGCAGATGTGACTGGTTGGAGGAACAATCAATGAACTTGAAACCAGTGCAATTGAGATTATCCAGTCTAAGGAACAGAAAGCAAAAATAATGAAGAAAAACAAACAGAGCCTCGGATGCTTGTCGGGCACTATCAAGAGTACCAACTTACCAATATACACATAATGAGAGTCCAAGGAGGAGAGAAAAAAGAGAGAAAGGAAAAAATATGAAGAAATAATATTTACAAACATCTCAAATTTGATAAAAGATATAAATCTACCCACCTAAGAAGCTCAACCAATAAAGTAAAATAAAATCAGAGAGAATTAAATTAGATACATTGTGTTAAAACAGTTCCGAGCCACAAAGCAGAAACAGAAGTTTAAAATCAGCAAGAGAGAAGTAAATCATTACACAGGAAAGAACCCCAGTAAAAAGTATCAGCTACTTTTTCATCAGAAACCACAAAAGCCAAGGGGCAGTAGGTTCACATATTCAAAATGCTGATAGAATAATATTTTTTTATTCTATCAGCAAAATGCAAAATTCTCAGAGAATTTTTTGTCACAAGCACTAGCACTATTAAGAATTACTAATGAAACAAAAAGATACTCCACAGGTACCTAAATTGTCTAAAAAAATGAAGAGTGCAAGTAAAGATAACCACACGAGTAAATATAAAAGGGAAATAAATGTATTTTTAATTGTTTTTCATATCTGATTAAAAATTAAACCAACAAAGCAAATTACAAATAGTGATAGGCACATAATATCTAATCATTAAATTAATATACCAATAATACCATAAAGGAAGGAAAAGGGAATTGATATATATATATGTATACATGTGAGCAAAATATTTGTATCTTATTAAAATTAAGTTGCTATTGATCTGTACTCAGTTGTTATACACTGAGATGTTAATTGGAATCCCCATGGCAACCACAAAAGAAAAAAAACTTAAAAATATAATAAAAGTAGTGACAAATTAAAATTTTATATTAAAAAATTATGTACTTAACCCCAAAGAAGGTAACAATAATTAGAAAAGAAACACACAGGACACAAAACATTTAGAAAACAAGAAGTGAAATGACAAATATAATTGTTTATGTCTACAATAACATTAAATATGAAAGAATTAAAAATCTAGCCAAAAGCAGAGACTGTTAGACTAGATAAACAAACATTATCTAATTATTTACTGTCAACAGAATTTTTTAAAAAAGAGCATGTAGCTTGGCGCGGTTGCTCACTCCTGTAATCCCAACACTTGGCCTATCTAACTGAAACTTTTTACCCTTTGACCAACCTCCATTTAATTTACTTTGGATATAATTTTACTTTCATAGTATGGTTTTTATGATTATTTAGGTAATCTAGCATTTTTTGTAGGTTTTATTTAGCACTACTCCTAAACTATGTAGCCTTTGGGGCTCAATACTTACTATCCCAGGTGTTTATTAAACTCTTTCCTCTCTGGGAGGTCAAGAGATTGAGACCATCCTGGCCAACATGGTGAAACCTGGTCTCTACTAAAAATACAAAAATTAGCCAGGCGTGGTGGCACACACTAGTGGTCCCAGCTACTCGGGAGGCTGAGGCGGAAGAATTGCTTGAACCCAGGAGGTGGAGGTTGCAGTGAGCCGAGATTGTGCTACTGCACTCCAGCCTGGTGACAGAGCAAGACTGTCGCAAAAACAAAAACAAAAACAAAAGCCATTGGCTTATGAAATTTTAAACATACTGAGCTTAATATTTAGCCAAATATTCTATGGAATCCCTATGCAGATTTCTGGGATCTTTATCTGTTTAAATCTCTTAATTCTGTTACTTTGCCCCTCAAATTACACCTGCCTTAGAATTCCAAATATCTGATCTCTGTCACCTCCATTCAGTGAGATTTTCTTCTCTGGGCTAGTGTCTGGGAAGTGTCGCTTATTGGAAATCTGGACAATCATAGGGCTCATGTGATTTACTTTTTTTGACAAATAAAAACAAATCCAGACTTAATAAGAGACAGTGAGCTTTTTTTACTGGAAGAATTGGAGTATTGCCAGACCTAAATTAAGATAAGAGTGTCCTTTGACGAAAGTCCTTAAAAGATAGGTTTGAGGCTTTCAATTCCTTCAGTTCTTGAAAGATACTGGAATAAGTTAAGGAGGGGTGCGTTGAGGGACTATTTCCTTTTCAACAATTACACTTTGCAATACATCCAGTGTCTGTAAACTCCATAGCCCAGAGGGACTTGGGAAAGTAAGTTAGTATGTCTGAAAGTGAGGATGGTAAGAGTTTTGGGAGCTGGGAGATGGATAAGAATCCTGGAGGAAGTTGGGGGTGGGTAGGGGAGAGACAGTGGAGGGTGCGGAGGGAGGGGAGAGTAGGGAGGGATAACATGGGGAGAAATGCCAGATATAGTATGCACCTAAAGTAAAATAAATTAAAAAGGAAAAGAAAAGAAATGACAATCAAATTGCAATGAAAAAAGTATACAAGAAAATAGGTTGATATTGTAATTAAAGAAAAGAAAAAAGGAAAAAGAATATCGGGTTGATCGGTCAGAGTTCTTAGAGGACAACATTGATTGGGAGGAGTCCAGGACTTCAAGGGTTAGTCCTTTGGGGTGAACACCAAATAATAATATGCCAATAAGAAAGTTAATATCTATCTAATAGGTTAGTGGAGGTTAAACACTTTTGTTGGGCATTATGGGGTGAAAGAGATACAGAAAGTGGTTGAGAAAGGAGAAAGTTATATGGTTAAGTTTTCCAATATCACCGGTGAGATCATTTATATATTCTCAGGGATTATGGTGAGATAATACAAGGTGTTAAAGTAGCAGAAATTGCTTTAGTGTCTGTCAAAAACGTGTAGGTGGGCTCATTGACTGAAATTGTCATTTTATCATGTTAGTTTAAGGGTTTTGGAGGGGCACATAGGAGCATATCCTTCAGAGATACCACGGAGACTTTTGAGTTTCATAAAATCTCTTTCTTTGTGCATCAGTGTTAGCCTAATGTTTCTTTCCCTTACAGTATCTTAGGCTGTCCCAGTATATAGGACATTGTAGGGATAATGTGAAAACCTTGAAATGGGTTTGAATGACCAAAGAGAAAGAGAGAAGAGAAAGTTGGGAGTAAGTGAGAAGTAAATATGGGGAGTAAGTACACGTAAGTCTACTTAAGTAATACATAAGTAGAGATAGGCAGCAGAAATAAATTCAAGAGGCCTATTGTACAGCAGAGTGACAATAATTAATAACAGTATACTGTAGTTTTGTAAATTGCAAAAAAAGTAGATGTTGAATACTCTTACCACAAAAATAACTCTGTTAGGTTTTTGCATTTGTTAATTAGCTATATAATTATAAATAATAATAATATACATTTTGCAATGTATATATGTCTCAGAATATATATATATATAGGGCCGGGCGCGGTGGCTCAAGCCTGTAATCCCAGCACTTTGGGAGGCCGAGGCGGGTGGATCATGAGGTCAACAGATCGAGACCATCCTGGTCAACATGGTGAAACCCCGTCTCTACTAAAAATTACAAAAAATTAGCTGGGCACGGTGGCGCGTGCCTGTAGTCCCAGCTACTCGGGAGGCTGAGGCAGGAGAATTGCCTGAACCCAGGGGGCGGAGGTTGCGGTGAGCCGAGATTGCGCCATTGCACTCCAGCCTGGGTAACAAGAGCGAAACTCCGTCTCAAAAAAAAAAAAAAAAAAAAAAAAAAAAGAATATATATATATATATATATCTTAGAGCATAACATTATATGATGAATACATACAATGTTATTTGTGAAATTAGAAAATAACAAAATGAATAGTTGAGGGAGACAGAATATTATTGGGAGATTGAATAGGCTCAAATTAAGTAGATTAAGATAGCTGAATGTCAAAATTAAACTTACATGAGAAAGTCACCTTTTGGTTTACACATAGCATGAGAAATAAGTAGGCCACTGATTAAATAAGCAGACCAGTGTTTATATAACCATAATACCACCCAGAAAAGAATGTGGGAATAGAGAATAGAGCTATATAAGTGTAATTATTCTGTTTCAACAGAATTACTTTTATATAAGTATATGTGATAAGATATATTTAGAAATACTAGTAGAAACATTAAGAAAATGACTAAAAAGTACAGTAAAAAGTTAAAGGTATTAAAGGAGTTAAAAGTTTTTCAAGAAAATATTCACCTAATGCAAAAAAAAAAGCAATAAATGAAGAATGTAGAAGAAAGGAATGTGAACCATATTAAAATAAAAATTGCAGAGGAATTTGGACACTATGTGACTAATATCAATTTTGAAAGAATTAACAAATCTAATTGAGAGAAAGAGATTGCTACAGTTGCTTAAAATGATTTAATTATTTACTATCTACAGAGACACATTTTAGATTTCAAATGCAAAGATACAAACAGACTGAAAGTTAAAAAATGGTACAATTCCTGTTATAAGAACATGAATATTTCCCCATAAGAAATCTGGAGTGATTATGGTAATATTAGACACTGTACACTTTAAGACATAAATGACATAACTAGACATAAAGGAAGACAATTTATAATGACAGAAGTCAATCCATCACAAGCATAGAGCAATTATAAAACTACATGCAAATAAAATCAGCGTCCCAAAATTTGTGAAATAAACTAGAAAACTGAAGAAAGAAATGGACAATTCAATAACAATATAAAGCCTTGAATGCTCCCTTTTAAATTATGGATATAACAATTAAGCAGGCAATTTACAATAAAAGATTTGAACAATACTAGATATCAACCTCATCTAACAAACTTCTATGGAACACACTACTCAATAACAGCAGAATACATAATCTCAAACGCACATGGTATATTCTTCACCCTAGACAAAAAACATGTCTTAATGTGTCTAAAACATATTTAACATATCTATCATAATACATATAGGGTCAAAATTATGTAGAGTGTCCTTTAATCACAATAAAACAAAATTACAAATTAACAGAAAAATATTGTAAAATCACAAATATGTGGAAATTGAAAAAAAAAGAATTCAAAAGAGAAACTAGAAAGTACTTTGAGACAAATAAAAGTAAGAGAACAAAATGCCCAAATATATGGACTGCCACAAACATAGTGTTCCAGTGTTAATTTATAGCTGTAAACACCTACACTAAAACAGAAAAGCAATCTCCAATCAATAACCTAACTTTCCAACTTAGGGCATTACATGAAGACAGACTGTAGCCAAAGCACATAGAAGCAGAGGAATAACAGTGTGAAAAGTAATAAAACAGAGAATAGACACACAAAAAATCTGTGAATGAAAAGTTGGCTTCATTGAAAAAAAAATGGCAAAATCTATAGCTATACTGACTGAGAAAAAAAGGAAAATCAAAAATCAGAAATGAAATTATGAATAAACTTAAAAAATTAAAAATTATTAGAAGGGAATTCTGTGAACAATTATGTGCTAACAAATTAAATAACAGATGAAATGACCATATTCCTGAAATGCATAAATTAACAATAATAAATTCAAAAATATGTATATTTTTATATGTAAAATTGGTTGCATTTGCAAAATTCCCAAAAGAAAAATCCAGGGTTCAGGTGTCTTCAGTGGTGAATTCCACAGAATGTTTAAATAACCAGTTTCAGATCTTTACAAACACTTCCAAAGTATAGAAGGAAAAGGGAAAACTTTCCAATTCACTTAAAGAAGCCAGTATTAATGTAATACCAAAATCAGACAAAGTCATCACAAGCAAAGAAAACAATAGACTAATATTTACTAGGAATATTGTTGCTAAAATTCTCAAAGCAATATTAGTGGTCAATGATTAGTGACTACTAATAAAATTTGTGTGTGTGACTAAAAAGGTTTTAAGATTTATTTTATTGATGGTATCCAAACTCTGTGAATGTACTAAAAACTATCGACTATACACTTTTAACAGCTACATTCTATAATGTTTGAATTATTCGCCAAAAATCCTCCTTTAAAATTATTTTAAAAGTACAAAAAGAGGATGTTTTATTTGTATCATAGTAGATAGAGCAGTAGAATAAACCAGTGGTTACACACCTACACAAATAAGAATATGTGATTTATGACAGTTGAAACTACAAACTCTTAGGATACTATTGGGAAAAAGAGTAAAAG
Organism: Callithrix jacchus; assembly: GCF_049354715.1. Lineage (NCBI taxonomy): Eukaryota > Metazoa > Chordata > Mammalia > Primates > Cebidae > Callithrix > Callithrix jacchus. The sequence continues at coordinate 181,330,611 of NC_133503.1, forward strand.
AGAAAGGACTTCCAGAGTGCCTACATACATTTGTTATCAGTAACATATAAACAAGGAACAACAAACTGCAAAAGGCTGCATATGGTTGGGAAAGAGTCTCCTGGCCAAGAGCCAGAGAAATTATGAGCTCACCTTGTGATTTTCTTTTCTCAGAGAGCACAGGCAGATAAGTAATGTATAATCCCTGAAAGTGTTTTCAAATGTAATTTTATAAATTATTTTTTCAAGGGGGTCATTCAGATACCATTACTCCATCATAAATCAGAAAATAAAAATAAATTATACACGTAAAATATGTAAATGGGTTAAAAATGTGACAAAGTTACACTATGGAATGTTAACTGAATAAATTAGAAAAAAATTACCTGATTCATGCAATCAGATTCTTTAGAAAAACACAATAATGTAATACTAAGAAAGACAAAATAGCATAACTAATAAAAATAAAAATAATGGGGCCGGGCGCAGTGGCTCACGCCTGTAATCCCAGCACTTTGGGAGGTTGAGGCAGGTGGATCACCAGGTAAAGAGATCGAGACCATCCTGGTCAACATGGTGAAACCCCGTCTCTACTAAAAATACAACAAAATTAGCTGGACATGGTGGCGTGTGCCTGTAATCCCAGCTACTCAGGAGGCTGAGGCAGTAGAATTGTCTGAACCCAGGAGGCAGAGGTTGCGGTGAGCCGAGATCGCGCCATTGCAATCCAGCCTGGGTAACAAGAGCGAAACTCCGTCTCAAAAAATAAAAATAAATAAAATAAAAATAAAAATAGGGCTGGGTGCGGTGGCTCACGTCTGTAATCCCAGCACTTTGGGAGGCCGAGGCGGGTGGATCACGAGATCAAGAGATCGAGACCATCCTGGTCAACATGGTGAAACCCCGTCTCTACTAAAAATACAAATATTAGCCAGGCACGGTGGCGCGTGCCTGTATTCCCAGCTACTCAGGAGGCTGAGGCAGAAGAATTGACTGAACCCAGGAGGTGGAGGTTGCGGTGAGCTGAGATCGCGCCATTGCACTCCAACCTGGGTAACAAGAGTGAAACTCCATCTCAAAAAAAAAATAAATAAAATAAAAATAAATAAATAAATAAATAAATAAATAAATAAATAAATATAATGTTAATAAATTAGAATAAGAATCCAAATAACAGTTCTTAAAAATAAACTAAAAATTTACATGTTGGAAAAAATCATAATCCTAAGGTGTAATAATTGATTAAAAAAAAGAAAATTTAAAAGATTATAATGCATTATTATTGTCATATTTTTGGACTATCACTATGTTGCCCTGGCTGGACTGCAGTGGCATGATATGGGCTCACTGCAACCTTGCTCTCCAGGGCTCAAATGATCCTCCCACCTCAGCTGGTACTACAGGCACAGGTTACCATGCCCAGCTTATTTTTCTGTAGAAACAGTTTATCGCTATGCTGCCAAGACTGGTGTTGAACTCCTTGGCTCAAGAATCTTTCCAAATTCTTTGAATTGTAAGCATGAGATACCACACCTGGCCATGACACATTAGTTTCATAATGCTATAGAAATGAAGTTGATCACCTCAATGAAATGTATTTTTTAAAAGTATATAATTTGCCAAATATTTCCCTAAAAGATAGAAACAAAATTAAATCAGACACATTCCTATAGAAGTAGATGATCAGGAAAAAAAACCAAACCAAAAGAACTACCGTCTTCTTACAAACAGCACCAACATAAGCTATTTTCATGGAGGATTATTAATTTTTAAAAATGGAAGAATTTTTATCTTTGTGACACAGATTGGAGATGATTACTGAAAATGAGTATACTAGTCATAAAATAGTGTAAATAGTCATTATTTTACATTGCCAGTGAAGTGAAAATTTATATAGCCTCTAAAAAGCAATGTGCTAATATATAGCTAATTTAGACATGCATATAACCCTTGTACCAGAACTGTTTGTATTTACAATATCTCACCTGTGAGAGATGACTAATGTATAGCGTATTGTTTTGAAACACACGAAAACAATGAAATGTTTTGTTTCCAAAACATGAAAGCGATCTAAATGTCCTTTAATGTCCATAAATCATATTGTATTTATGCACTGAAATAAAAAAAAAACATAAAGAATTGGTCACTTTCATATAAAATGATTTGAAATATTGCAGAGTATTTTGTTAAGTTGTTAAAAAGTACAGTTCAGAATATGACTATAGTATATAACACTTTCTGATTAAAAGTGAATAAATATAGCTGGGCATGGTGATGCGTGCCTGTAATCCCAGCTACTTGGGAGGCTGAGGCAGGAGAATTGCCTGAACCCAGGAGGCGGAGGTTGCGGTGAGCCGAGATTGCGCCATTGCACTCCAGCCTGGGTAACAAGAGCGAAACTCTGTCTCAAAAAAAAAAAAAAAAAAAAAAAAAAGAATAAATATACATTTATTTTTACAAATACCTAAAATATCAATGAAAGAATGAAGAAAAATGTAAAAGTAATTGCCACTGAGTAAATGATCTTCATGTTGAGAAAAGAGTTTGGCAAACTTAGTGGTTGTCTTTTTTTTGTTGAATTTTTGTAAAAGATAAAGTAATTTAAGTATTTCGGGTCACATCTACTCTATTCAAACATTTCTTGTTTTTGTAAAACTTTTAAAATGTAAAGAATATTATTAGTTTGAAGGCCAAGGACACCTAAACTTTATTTTTTTCATACATTATCTATGTATGTTTATTTTATACTTGTAGACTCATTAATACAGAACTAAACATCCCCCCCAAACTACCTTTATGCCATGAGAATATGAACATAGATATGAAGTTATATTTGCTTTTATGTTCTACCTCATTTCATATTAAAGATTTTCTTCAGTTGAAGTAAATGCTACCCTAAATTTTGATTCAGTCTTTTTATTTTTATTATTTTATTTTATTTTAAGCTCAGAGATCCAAGTGCAGGATGTGCAGGTTTGTTACATAGGTAGGCATGTGCCATGGTGGTATGCTGTTTCTATCAACCAATCACCTAGGTATTAAGCCCAGTATGCATTAGCTATCTTTCCTAATGCTCACCCACCCCACAGTCTCCCATAGGAGGCCCCAATGTGTGTTGTTACCCTCCCTATGTCCAAGCGTTCTCATTTTTCAGCTCCCACTTGTAAGTGACAACTCGACATATTTTGTTTTTGGTTCTTGAGTTAGTTTGCTGAGAATAATGACTTCTGGATCCATCCATGTCCCTGTAAAGAACATACTCTAATTCCTTTTCATGGCTGTTTACTATTCCATGTTATATATGTACCACATTTTCTTTAACCAGTCAAACATTGATGGGATTTGGGTTGATTTCCATGTCTTTACTAATGTGAATAGTAATAATATGCATGCATTTATCTTTATAATATAAAAATATGGAGAGAGATCCAAGATGGCTGATTACTAGCAGGTCAGGATTGTTGCTCCCAGTGAAAGCACAGAGAATGAGAGGACGCCACACTTTCAGACGAATTTTTGTTGCTCACAGACCAGGAGATTTCCATCGGAGGAGCCCCACGGGTTGCCAGCAAAACTCTTGTGGCCGGCACTACAGTTTTGCTGGTGCCCTGGTGTGGTGGTTCTTGGTGTAGAGTAAACAGGACTGGGTTTTCTTTTGGTCGACGTTTGGAGCTCTGTGAAGGCAGAGTCGTCTATTCAACTGATTGAAAAAGGGACTCAAAGGAAGCCAAACCAGAGATTCCCATGTAGTAAAACACCACGAATCTTAATGCCACTGTTTTAGCCAGTGCAGTGGGTTGCTCAGATTCTGGCGCTGGGAATCAACAAGTTCAGTGTTCACTCAGAGACCTAATTTGAAAGTCGGTAATTACAAAGATGACAGGTGGATAAATTTGCAATGATGGGAAGAAACCAGCATAAAAAAGGATGAGAATACGCAAAATCAGAATGTCTCTCCCTCTACAGGGGATCTCAGTTCCTCATCAGCAATGGAAAAAGGCCTGTTTGAGAATGAGTGCGTTCCAAGAACAGAATTAGGCTTCAGAAGGTGGATGATAAGAAACTTCTGTGAGTTAAAAGAACATATTCTAGCCCAATGTAAAGAAACTAAGAATGTTGAAAAAAGGTTTGACGAAATCCTAACGAGAATAGACAATCTAGAGAGAAATGTAAGTGAATTAATGGAACTGAAGAATACAATATGAGAACTCTGCAAAGTATGCACAGGTTTTGACAGTTGAATTGATCAAGGAGAAGAAAGGATATCAGAGGTCGAAGACTAAATTAATAAAATGAAATGAGAAGACAAGATTAGAGAAGAAAGAGTAAAAAAGAATGAGCAAAATATCCAAGAAATATGGGACTATGTGAAAAGACCTAATTTACGTTTGATAGATGTACACAAATGTTATGAAGAGAATTAATCCACATTGGAAAATATTCTTCCGGATATTATTCAGGTAAACTTTCCTAACCTAGTAAGGCAGGACAATATTCAACTCCACGTAATACAGAGAACACCACAAAGATATTCCTCAAGTAGAGCAACCCCAATATACATAATCATTAGATTCACCAGGGATGAAATAAAGGAGAAAATTCTAAGGGCAGCTAGAGAGAAAGGTCGGGTTAACCATAAAGGGAAGCCTATCAGACACACAGCAGATCTCTCAGCTGAAACTCTACAAACTAGAAGAGAGTGGGCGTCAATATTTAACATCCTCAAAGGAAAGAATTTTGAACCCAGAATCTCATATCCATCCAAATTGAGCTTCATAAATGAAGGAAAAATAAAATTTTTCACAAACAAGCAAGCACTCAGAGATTTTATCACCACCAGGCCTGCTTTACAAGAGCTTCTGAAAGAAGCACTATACACAGAAAGGAACAACCAGTATCAGTCATCCCTAAAACTTACTAAAAGATAAAGAGTATCTCCATAATGAAGAATCTATATCAACTAATGGGCAAAATAGCCAGCTAGCATTAAATGACAATATTAAATTCATGAATATCAATATTAATCCTAAATTTAAGTGGATTAAATGCCCTCATCAAAGACACAGACAGGCAAATTGAATAAAAAGTCAAAACCCATTGGTTCACTGTATCCAGATCCATCTCATAAGCAAGGACATACAAAGACTCAAAACAAAGGGTTGGTGGAAGATTTACCAACCAAATGGAGAGTGAAAAAAAAAAAAGAAACAAAACAAAACAAAAACCGGGAGTTGTAACTTTTGTCTCTCACAAAATACACTTTAAGGTAACAAAGACTAAAAGAAACAAAGAAGGACATTGCATAGTGGTAAAAGGATCAATGCAATAACAGGAGTCAATGATCATAAACATATATGCACCCAATATAGGGGCACCCAGATACATAAGACAAGTTCTTAATGACTTATAAAGAGACTTGGACTCCTGCACAATAATAGCAGGAGACTTTGACACCACATTGTTAATATTTGACAGATCAACCAGATAGAAAATTAACAGGGACATCTATGATTTGAACTCAGACCTGGAACAAGTAAACTCAGTGAATATTTATAGCATTCTTCACCCCAGGTCCAAAGAATGTAAATTTTTCTCAGGATCACATTACACCTATTTTGAAAGTGACTACATAATTGGAAGTAAATCACTCTTCAACATTTTCATAGCATTTCATAGACTTAAATGAAATATTGGTTGGCTGTTTGTTTATTATTTTCTTCCCTCATTCCTTCCTGTCTTCACTGTTAAGCACAATTATCAGCATAAAAGAAGTTTTTAATACCTATTTTTAGATTGCATTCCAGCCTGGGCAATAGACCAAGACTCCTGTTCTCTCTCCTCTTTCTCTTTGTCTTTCTTTCTTTCAAAAAAAAAAAAGATGAAAATATGCATGCATTTATATTCAAAATAAAATGATGTATATTTCTTTGGGTATATGCCCATTAATGAGATTGCTGGGTCAAAGGTATTTCTGGTTCTTGGTCTCTAAGGAATCAACACACTGTTTTCCACAATGGTTGAACTAATTTACATTCCCACCAAGAGTGAAATATTGCTATTTCTCTATAGCTTCACAAGCATCTGTTGTTTGTTGACTATTTAAAAATCGCCATTCTATCTGGTGTGAAATGCTATCTCGTTGTTGTTTGATTTGCATTTCTCTAATTTTTTTGTATGTTTGTTGGCCTCATGAATGTTTTCTTTTGAGAAGTGTTTGTTCATGCCCCTTGCCCAACTTTTAATGGAGTTATTTATTTTTCCTTGTAAATTTATTTAAGTATCTTGTATATTCTGTATATTAGATCTTTGTCAGATGGATAGATGGCAAAAATTTTCTCCAATCTATAGGCTGTCTGTCTGCACTGCTGATAGTTTCTTTGGCTGTGCAGAAGCTCTTTAGTTTAATTATATCCTATTTGTCAATTTTTGCTTTTACTGCAATTGCTTTTTATGTTTTCATCATGAAATCTTTGCCCATGCCTATGTCTATAATGGTACTACCTATATTTTCTTCTAGAGTTTTTATAGTTCTGGGTTTTACATTTAAGTCTTTAATTCATCTTGAGTGTTTGTGTATAAAGTTTAAGGAAGGGATCCAGTTTCAATTTTCTGAATATGGCTAGACAGTTCTCGCAGCAACATTTATTAAATAAGGAATCCTTTTCCCATTGCTTGTAATATGGTGTGACTGTGTCCCCCCACCCCCAAAAAATCTAATCTTGAATTGTAGTTCCCATCATTCCCACATGTTGTGGGAGGTACCCACCAGAAGATCATTGAATCGCGGAGGCAGTATACTGTTCTTGTGGTAGTGAATAAGTCTGACGAGATCTGATGGTTTTATAAGGGAAAACCCCTTTCACTTGGTTCTCTTTTTTCTCTTGTCTGCTGCCATGTAAAACACACCTTTTATCTTCTGCCATGATCGTGAGGGCTCCCCAGCCACATGAAACTGTGAGTCCATTAAATCTCTTTTTCTTTATGAATTATCTAGTCTGGCATATGTCATTATCAGCAGTGTGAAAATGGACTAATACAGCTTGTTTTTGTCAGGTTTGTCAAAGGTCAGATGGTTGTAGATGTGCAGTCTCATTTCTCAATTCTCTATTGGGTTTCTTTGGTCTATATAACTGTTTTTGCACCAGTACCATGTTCTTTTGTTTATTGTTACCTTGTGTTAGTGTTTGAAATTTAGTAGCCTGATGCCTCCAGCTTGGTTCTTTCTGCTTAAGATTGTCCTGAATATATACAGGCTGTTTTTTGATTTCATATGAAGTTTTGGCAGGTTTTTTTTTTATCTAATTCTGTGAAGAGCATCACTGGTAATTTAATGGAATAGAATTGAACCTATTAATTACTTTGGGCAGTATGGCCATTTTTATCAATGAACATGGAATGCTTTTCCATTTACCTGTGCCTGCTCTGATTTACTTGAGCATGATTTGTGGTTCTCCTTGAAGAGATTCTTCACTTTTATTGTTAGCTGTATTCCTAGGTATTTTTTTTCTTTTTTTAGTAATTTAGAATGGAAGTTCATTTAAGATTTGGCTCTCTACTTGTTGTTGGTGGTGTATAACCGTGCTTGTAATTTTTGCCATTGATTTTGTATCCTGTGATGCTAAATTTGCTTATCAACTTAAGAAGCTTTTGGGCTCAGATGATGGGATTTTCTAGATATAGGATCATGTCATCTTCAGAGACAGTTTGACTTCCTCACTTTCTATTAGAATACACTTTATTTCTTTATCTTTACCTGACTGCCCTGGCCAGAACCTTCAATACTATGTTGAAAAGGAGGGGTGAGAGAGGGCATCCTTGTCTAGCAATGGTTTTCAAGGGTAATGCTTCCAGCTTTTGCCCATTCATTATGATATTGGCTGTGGGTTTGTCATAAATGGCTCTTAGTATTTTGAAGTATCTTCTGTCAATACCTAGTTTATCAAGAGTTTTTTTTAACATGAAGAGTTGTTGAATTTTATTAAAGGCCTTTTTTGCACCTACTGAGATAATCATGTGGTTTCTGTTTATGTGATAAATTATGTTTATTGATTTGCGTATGTTGAACTAGTCTTGCATCCTAGGCATGAAGCCAACTTGATCATGGTGGATAAGCTTTTTGATGTGCTGCTGTGTTCAGTTTGGCAGTGTTTTATTGAGGTTTTCAAATCAATGTTCATAAAAAATATTGGCATAAATTTTGTTGTTGTTGAATCTCTGCTGGATTTTAGTATCAGAATGATGCGGGGCTCATAAAATGAGTTAGGGAAGAGTTCCTGCTTTTCAGTTGTTTGAAATAATTTTAGACAAAATGGTACCGGCTCCTCTTTGTACATCTGGTAGAATTCAGCTGTAAATCCCTCTGGTCCTGGGCTTTCATTTTCGGTTGGTAGGCATTTATTACTGCCCCAGTTTAGGAACTTGTTATTGGTCTATGCAGGAATTCAACTTCTTGGTTCAATCTTGGGAGGGTGTTTGTGTCCAGGAATTTATCCATATAATTTTTATATATTTGTATATAGGATATATGCACGTATATATTGTATTTTATTTTATATTTATATGAGTTTATATGCTGCTTTATTTCCAGAGAGTTAATATTATACTTGTTATGTACATTAATATTTATTTATATTAGAGAACTTGTTTGTAATTCTTTTACTCAGATAAATGTAGCAAATCACATTATATGAGTGTAACAATCTCCTCTTGATTGCCTCTATGTTTTCTAACTTCTGCTACTCTGGATAGCTGATAGGAATATGCTTTTATCTCTGAGCTAATGCATGTAATAATTGTACTTATTTGAAGAAGTGGAAGCAGTGTTTTAAGGTATACAGCATGTAATTCCTCATCTTTATAAAATCATACAGTAATACACACTTTGCCAATATGGTTGCATCAATGCATGCTTGTACATTCATTCATCAGCATGTACTTCATCATCTGGTGTTTTCAAATGTATTAATATCTCATTACAACGTTTATTATAATGTTTTTGATTATCAATGATGGTTGCCTATATAGGACTCCTCTCTCCAGAATGTAAATTCCTGACTTTTCCCACTTTCTAGTGGTTCTCATTGCACTTTCTGATTGTTTTTAGGGATTCTTAATAGGGATACTTTTGTCACATCAGCAAGACATAAGAAATTTATTTATTGGCCAGGCGCGGTGGCTCATGCCTGTAATCCCAGCACTTTGGGAGGCCGAGGTGGGTGAATCACGAGGTCAACAGATGGAGACCATCCTGGTCAACATGGTGAAATCCCGTCTCTACTAAAAATACAAAAAATTAGCTGTGCATCGTGGCACATGCCTGTAATCCCAGCTACTCAGGAGGCTGAGGCAAGAGAATTGCCTGAAAACAGGAGGTGGAGGGTGCGGTGAGCCAAGATCGCGCCATTGCACTCCAGCCTGGGTAACAAGAGTGAAACTCCATCTCAAAAAAAAAATATTTATTTATTTTAACATCATCATTGAGGAACAGATTCCATACAAACTATATTGACAGATATTACAACTTTGCATCAATTAAAAACAACAACAACAACAACAAACCCTTGGCCTTTCCCTTTCAAATAGTTTTATAAAATTAATATTGAATTTTATATTTTTTGTTTCTTAGCCCTCAAGTCCTTTCTAACAATTATTTACTCAGAAGAAAGAGTATTATGAAATTCGTCAAACACATAATTGCCTTAATGCTAAATCAATACTCAGAATAATGAGTTAAAAACTTTGTATAGCAAAACAAAAATAACAGTAATATTTCAAAGAATGTTACACACAAATCTGGTTATTACAATCTTACCCTAACCCCGACCAAACCAAGGCTATCTGCCAACAACTCATATAATACTCAGTTTAATAAAGTATATTGGCCCTTATATCTTAATGCATATCTTTCTATAACATTAAATCCTCTTAATTTCTCATTCATTCAAATTTATTTTCAAAAATATTTTATCTTTTTCTTTGAATGTATCAGTTTCTATCAGAATAGAAGAAAATTAAAGAAACCATAAGAAGTGAATCATATGATGATTAAATTTGTACAGAGAGACACACACACACACAGAGAGAGGGAGGATGCACACATGTGCACAAGAGAACAAGAAATGCCTTGGGATTAAAAATAGCCTCTGAAAAATGTGTTTAGGGTGACAACATTTCTTGCTTTCAGAAAACTTCACTTTGTTGTTTGAGATTGTCTTAAAATGTAGGTTTTGAGGAGAAACTGCTATATCCTTTAATAAGATATAAGATTGTTAAGTTAATTTGTTCTCTGCAGAAAATGAAAATCTTAGTATGTAGACAAACTGCAACCCAACTATGTGTTTATAGTATGTAGACAAACTATGCAATCCATTTATGTCGTAAATGTATCCCTTACAAAGCTGACTTCTTAATATATGTTCTTCTTTGCATATAGTATATCTGACATTGTACCATGTTGAATCTACAAAAAAAGGTACATAAAGACACTTTCCTAACATTAACAGAGTCACACACATGCATCACCTCACACCTGTTAGAAAATATATCATCAAATAGCCAAATAATAAAAAGATTTGGCATGGATGTGGAAGAAAGAGAATTCTTGTACACTGTTAGGGTAACTGTAATTTTGGCATAGCCATTATGGAAAACACTGTCTTTCTTCATCAGTCTTTAGAAGTATTTTTTTCCATTTTCATTTTAGATTCAGAGCCTACACAAGCAGTTTTGATATATACGCATATTACATCTTTCTGGGGTTTGGTGTACAAATTATTTTGTTACTCAAATAGTGGGCAGAGTACTTGATAAGTAGTTTTTCACCCTTACCCTCCTTCATCCTACCACCCTCAAGTAAGCCCTAGTGTCTATTATTCCCCTCTTTAGGTCCATCTGTACTCAATGTGTAGCTCCCACTTGTATTTGAGAACATGTGTTTTTGGTTTTCTGTGTTAATTTCTTTAGGCCAGTGGCCTTCAATTGCTTCCATGTTGCTGCAAAAAACGTGACCTCATTCTATTTATGACTGCACTGTATTCCATGGTGTACATGTATCCCATTTTTAAAAATCCAGTCCATCATTAATGGGCATTGTATTAGTCTGTTTTCATACTGCTGTAAAAAATGGGCTGAGACTGGGTAATTTATAAAGGAAAGAATTTAACTGACTCACAGCTCATCATGGCTGGGAAGGACTCAAAAAACTTACAATCATGGCAGAAGTTGAAGGAAAAGCAAAGCACCTTCGTCACAAGGTGGCAGGAAGGAGAAGTGCTGAGCAAAGCGGGGAGAGGCCTCCATAAAACCATCAGATCTTGTGAGAACTCACTATTATGAGAACAGCACAGAGGGAACCAACCTGTTATTCAATTGCCTCCACCTGGTCTCAGCCTTCACATGTGGGGATTACGGGCGTTACAATTCAAGGTGAAATCTGGGTAAGGACACAAAACCTAACCATATCAGGCATCTAGGTTGATTCCATGTCTTTGCTATTGTGAATAGTGCTGTGATGAACATACATGTGTGTGTTTCTATGGTAGAATAATTCATATTTCTTTGGGTAAATACCCAGTTGGGTAAAAATCCCAGCTGGATCAAATTGCAGTTCTGCTTCAACTTCTTTGAATATTCTCCAAACTGCTTTCCACAGTGATTGAATTAATTCACATTCCCAACAGCACTGTATACACATGCCCTTTTCTCTGCAACCTCACCACTATCTATTACATTTTGTCTTTTTAATAACAGCCTTATGACTGGTGTGATGGTATCCCATTGTGGTTTTGGCTTGCATTTCTGTAATGATTAGTGATGTCGAACATTTTCTATATGCTTCTTGGCCACATGGATGTCTTCTTTGAGAAGTGTCTTGTTTATTTCCTCTGCCCATTTTTTAATGAAGTTGTTTTTTGCTTGTTGATTTATTTTCATTCCTTAAAGATCTGAATATTAGACATTTGTCAAATGCAGAGTTTGCAAAGATTTTTTTTTTTTACCATTTTGTAGATTGTCTGTTTATTCTGTTGATAGTTTCTTTTGCTGTGCAGAGCTCTTTAGTTTAATTAGATCCTACCTGTGAAATTTTGTTTTTGCTGCAATTGATTTTGGAGTCTTCATTACAAAATCTTTGCCAAGGCCTGTGTCCAGAATGCTGTGTCCTAGACCTTCTTCTAGGGCTGTTATAGTTTTAGGTTTTAAATTTAAATCTTTAATCAATCTTGAATTGAGTTTTACATGTGGTAAAAACAGTGGTTCAGTTTCAACCTTCTGCATGTGGCTAGCCACTTATCCAAGCATCATTGATTAAATAGGAACTATTTTTCTATTGCTCGTTATTGTCAACATTGTTGAAGAACAGATGGTTGTATCTGTGCAGCGTTAATCTGTGTTCTCTAACCTGGTCATTTGGCCTACATGTCTGTTTTTGTACCAATACCGTGCTCTTTTGGTTATTCTAGTGTTGTAGTATAAAGTTGGGTAAGTGATGCCTCCAGCTATGTTCATATTGGTTAGGATCACTTTGGCTATTGGGCTCCTTTTTGGTTCCATTTGAATTTTAGATTGTTTTTTTTTTTCTTCTAATCTGTGAAAAATGACGTTGATAGTTTGATGGGAATAACATTGAAAGTGTAAATTGCTTTGGGCAGTATGGCCATTTTGGTAATAATGATTTCCTCTATCCATGAGCACAGGAAGTTTTATCCATTTGTTTGTGTAGTCCGAATTCCTTCGGTAATGTCCTGTAATTTTTGCTGTAGAAATCTTTCACCTCCTTGGTTAGCTGTATAGCTAGCTATTTTATTCTTTTTGTGGCTTTTGTGAGTGGGATTGAATTCTTAATTTGTTTTTCAGCTTGGACATTATCAGTGTATAGAAATGCTACTGAATTTTGTACATGGATTTTGTATCCCGAAACTTACTAAAGTTGTATATCAATGCTAAGAGCTTTTGGGCAGAGACTGTATAATTTTCTATGTATAAAATAATATTGTCTAAAAAAAGAGATAGTTTGTCATTCTCTCTTCCTATTTTGGATGCCTTTTATTTCTTTCTCCTTCCTGACTTTTCTTGCTAGGATTTCTAGTAGTATTCTGAATAGGAGTGGGGAGAGTAGACATCCGTATCTTGTTCTGGTTCTTAGGGGGAATGCTAGAAGTAATTTTTTTTCGTACCATGTATACCAATTGCAAAAGAAAATTACTCATTGTGTCATATTCTTATACAAAAACTATGTTTCATATATAAAAAGACCAAATTTCCTTGCAAAATTCTACCAATCAAAGGTAACTTGATGCAGGGAAAAAATTGTGTTGATGAATTAGTGTGTTTTAAATAAGTTACATTAGCATATGTAGCTCAGACAAAAAGTAGTTGATCAAATATTGATTCCCTTGATATGTGTATTTTCTAAAAGTATGCAAATACACAGTGAAATAAACTATTATCCCTAAAAGTTTTAAATTTCATATTTTAAAATTTTACAGTGACTTTCACAAATATGGATAGATCATGATCAATATAATAAAACAATGTACTTGTATTAGTACTTGAATATATCATTGAAATAAAGAAGTTAAAAATACATTAAACATATAAACACTAAGATAATCTTATAATCCTGAATATTTTTTATTAAGATTCAGGAGAACTAGCATACATCTTGGGTTGTTGGAGAGAGGAGAGCTGCCAGAGTCAGACCTAAGGCTTTCAGACATAGTTGATATTATAAAAGCAATAAAAATTTATATTTGATTAAACAGGATGGAAAAGAAACCTAATATATGTAAGAAGTGTTTTTAACTGAGATAAGAATATTTTAAAAAGTGCACCCATTTATTTTCTGTTGAATGATAACCAGTTATACTCAGAAATCTTACCATGATTATCATCTATACTCAGCTATCAGTTGGGTTTTGCATAATTTGAAAGTTATGCTAAAGTCTTTCTTCACTTACTGGTTGTTCTTGCAGTCTACATCAAGTTTGCCCAAGACAAGCAGCCCAAGGCTGAGAACAACAATGGGACCAGTCATATTTCTTGTGTCTTTACTTATATATTTCATGTAGCTCAGTTACTTTAAGGTCATAGAAGATGTTATCTTCAGAGATAATTTATATTTACTGCTGGCAAATAGCAAAGTCTTTAATGTGCTGGATCAACTAACATCAATCAGAGATTTAGAGGGTGCAAAACTAGGCTTTACTCTCTGCAAATATATGCATTTTTAGTTGATCTGTATGAGATATAACTAAAAGTCTGAGGACACTGATATTTCCATTGGTAGGCCATTTAACTCTAATTTTTGTCCTATACCTTTGAGTTTCTCCAATATTGTGCTCATATTCTCAGTGATCTCATTGATAACATAAAATTGTATTGGGTAAAAACAGCTTCAAATTCCAGGTTTAGACTTCTAGGCACTTTTCACAGCAGATCTTGCACCTTTTTTAAATATTGTGGCCTACATAGCATAGTGACTAATATTACCTGTGTTCAATTTTCAATTACTCGGAGAAGATACACTTCTTAGTTTAACCACATTCAAAATTACCTTATGAGTCTATCCCAAAATGCAAAAATCTGGATTTTTTGTTTGCCTTTATTGAGGAGGAGGTTAGAAGCCAAATTTATGCATGTTATACTTTGCTACTGATACTGTTTGGCTGTGTCCCCACCCAAATCTCAGCCCGAATTGTAATAACCATCCTCCTCCACATCAAGGGTGGGGCCAGGTGGAGATAATTGAATCATGGGGGCAGTTTTCCCCACACTATCCTCATGATAGAGAATAAATCTCAAGAGATCTGATGGTTTTATAAATGGGAGTTCTCCTGCATGAGCTCTCTTGCCAGCAGCCATGTAAGACTTTCTCCTTTGCCTTCCACTATGATTGCATAGCTTCCCCAGCCATGTAGAACTGTGAGTACATTAAACCTGTTTCTTTTATAAATTACTTGGGTATGCCTTTATTAGCAGTGTGAAAACAGACTAATACAGCTAGATTATGATGCTAAAGGATGTTGTTAAATGTGTATGTTTGTGAGGAAAGGATGGTATTACGTATTTTAAACAGGAAGCCTATTAGATAAGCATTGATCGCAAAATGCCTTCTAATAGAATTTGCTCTCAACAATAGCATGGCCAACAGTAATATACGGACACCAGATTTAAAGTCATTTAACTTCATTTTCTTTAATTTTTTGACTGAGATTAGAATAGAGTTAATCCCTCATTTAAAGAAAAATGAACTCCAAGTTTCTGTAGATAAGAGAGAGAGAGAGAGAGAGAGAGAGAGAGAGAGAGAGAGAGAGAGACAGAGACAGAGACATTACTAGTAAATAATGAATAAAAATGTATGAACAGATAAGGCAACAATTTGAGAGAGAGGTAGAAAGGATCAAAATGAAATTATATAGTCATGAAAAGAACATAAAAGGAAAGAGTGACTTCCTGTCACCTCTGTATTTCAGAGACATGTCTGCACTTTGCACAATGGTGTATAATATTCTTACCTTGTAGAATTGTAATAAATCCTTTTTTCATGTATGCATACTAGAGTTTTAGTTTAAGAACACAAGCCTGTATATCTCATTTTCCATACAGTTTAAGTAATGAGTTCGTTTGACTTTTCCTTAAATGTTATTTATTCTAAAAAATAAACAATAGTTATATATAAAAATATTTTTATTTGATATCAATATATCCATGTAAACATAAATTTTGACAAGATTTTTCACTGAAGAATGCACACCTTAATACTTAGAAATACTGCTAAAATATGTAAGCCACAGTTAAAGTGCATGTAGTGGAAACAACAGATGAATTATATTGATAGTGATAATCTCAATACCTTTATCTTAAGCAATTAGTGAATTTTCTCTTCAAAGATTTGTGTTGAGAAGTTGAACATTGGTTGGACTAGATGAATGCTTTTGAAACGTTTTTCCAGTATGATTCTAGGAAATAAACTATCTTCATAAAGGCCAGGGTCTTGATTCTTAGATGTTTTAAAATCTAAATGTTTATGAATGTATCCATGACAAGATCCACGTTTGTAGTAAGGTTTCTTTTGAAAGAGTTTTGAGTACATAGACATAACTCAGAGATATTACTGTTACTGTTCCAGACCATAGCAGTAAAGCAAATATCACGATAAAGTGACTCATATACATTTTTGACTTTCCAGTGTATGTAATATTTATATTTACAGTTTACTATATTTTATTAAGTATGGAATAGCATTGTGTTAAAAAATTTATATGTCTTAATTAAAAATACTATTGCTACAAAAATAGTTTAAAAATGTGTATATATGCTGTTGGAAAAATGATGCTGACAGACTTTCTTCATGCTGGATTGCCACAAACTTTCAATTTGTAAACATCATAGTATCTGTGAAATATAATAAAACAAAGCACAATTCAATAAAAAAGCATAATTTTTACAACAGAGGACCAGCATAGAATATAAGTTACTTTCACTGTGATTCATGACACTGAAATACTGAATCATATTTTCTATTAAATTTGTAATGTTTTAGTTATACTTAAGTCTACTATTTCATAATCATTTAAAAAGTGTCTAATGCTTATGAAACATGACAATCAAAGCAATCTTCAAAATAAATTCTATAATGCAGTGTGATTTTGTCACTGTTTCAGCAGCTCCTCATTTACACCATCTCCCTATATTAGAGGAAAACCACTAATAGACTTTGGTAGCAGGTAGTAACTAGCTTTCTGGGCAGACACCTAAAATGAAATACACATTCTTCCTGTTCCACCTCAACTTTTCCAAACTGTGTGGATATGGCCTATATACTGAGTTTAAGATGCTTTCTGCTGAGGATTTACATGTGAAAGATTCACACAAAGTTGCAGGATTGATTAAAGATTACTTCCAGAAGTATCAGGGTGGCTACATCCAGGTGGACAGATCTGGGAGATCCACAGCCTAGTTTGAACAGTCACTTTTCCAGGGACAATGTCAGAGTATTTGTGGTGACTTCTCTATTAGCTGAAACCTACATACATAATTCTCATGCCTGGACATCAATTAAGCCAACAATAATTTGATTCTAACCAAGTCTAATTCTCCATTCATCACATAGATTCCAGAAGCAACCAATTAGCCTGCCAAGAAAAATATCTTATTTTCTAAACTGGAATTAGCTTCTAATGTTTGATTATGGTAAGTGATTTAGCATATTCTCTATATATCCTTATAAAAGCTCTATTTATTATTTTCTGATAACATTTGACAAACAAACCAACCCACAGAAACTATCTCCTTTGATACTTCTTCCTTTCTTTATGTTGATGATGCTATAATAAAACAATAATATTCTTTTCAAAATTGATTATTTTACTCCATAAAGACATTTAAAAAGAAAATAAACAAACAAACAAAAAAAACTATTACAGCTATGAACTATGATTAGGGGACCTTTGTAATGAGTGAGACACAGCCAGCCAGGTAAGGGGTTTTATAATAGAAGTAGCACACACTTTCATATCTTCACTTATCAATAAGTAATTTTTCTTGATGTTACTGAGAAGGTCCCTGAGGATATGTTTCTAAAACAAATATATACTAAGTTTGAGGACATGAATGTCCAATGTGACATAATTCACAGCATCCTCTGTGATCGGATATTCCCTATTTGTGCTTTATTCCTGTGAAAATGTTAGTAGAACTAAGGCTATACTTTGGTAAAAATCACTGAGGTTTACAATATAAAACAATCTGAAGGCTGAAAGTTAGTCATTGAATTAATAAACAAAGGGTACATGTCCTAAATTTTTAAACTCATATGTCAAATAAGTTGACAAGAATGTTACAAAATATTTAAATTAAATATAAACTGAAAAAAAACTTTGTTGTTACTTATTGTTTAGTGGCTCTTATATATGCTGTTATTATATAAGCCATTTTCACTGTCAAGGTATATATTTACTTAAAAATTTTATATTTTTATCATACCTTAATGGTGAGAGAGATATATATATGTGTGTGTGTGTGTATATATATATATATATACATATATATACACACATATATATGTACATTTTTAAAGTAGTTTTTAAATTTTGACAAATGTTTTGCTATATTTATTTTAATGAAGAGATCTCTTGTCAATAACAACATTTCAGTCCATTTAAATAAACTAGGGCCGGGCACGGTGGCTCAAGCCTGTAATTCCAGCACTTTGGGAGGCAGAGGCCGGTGTATCACGAGGTCAAGAGATCGAGACCATCCTGGTCAACATGGTGAAACCCCGTCTCTACTAAAAATACAGAAAATCAGCTGGGCATGGTGGTGCATGCCTGTAATCCCAGCAACTCAGGAGGCTGAGGCAGGAGAACTGCCTGAACCCAGGAGGTGGAGGTGGCGGTGAGCTGAGATCATGCCATTGCACTCCAGCCTGGGTAACAAGAGTGAAATTCCATCTCAAAAAATAAATAAATAAAATAAAATAAATAATTTGAGCATATTTTTAGTTAAACACAGGGAACATTAAAATTAAATTTAAGCTAATATTTTGTAGATCAGTAAAAATATTTTCTACAGTAATTAAAGTGTAAGGTGCATCTACCCACACTGTAATTGAAGTAAGTAGAAATCAAAATTCAGAGAGATAAATGGTTTAGAAAATTAAAGGAGAAAGGAGTCAGCCTAAACCAGGGGCACATTTATATCCTTGAATACCACTTACAAATATTGATACTATATTTACAATGTTCCATTTCACAATTACAAATATAAGATAGTTGTATTACATTATCAGAATTTATGAGAAAAATTGAATAAATACATTTTTATTATGATCTGTTGTTTCAACTTTAACCTTAACTTACTGTATCAACTATATTGACTTTTAATAATGTCTTAGTTTCCGTGTGAAGAAACTAATGATATTCTAATAAAACTTCATTCATTTAGTTTTTACAGGAGTCTTTTAAATGTGCATATTCAATTACCAGTATAGTCCATAAAGAGTTTACACATTCAGTTTTTCAATATACACTCTCTTTTTTAACTGGAGAAAGATAACATAATTACATTAATTAATCAGTTTGATGGAACAGTGTGTGCCAGAAAAAAAATAAAATGTAATATAAAATGTAGTCATAGAACTATATTTTCTTTTAAAATTTATTTTCTTACAGTGATTTCTGCAATGAAATAACCAATGAAAAAATATGTATATGTAAACACACAATCACAAATAGTCATTTTGACAGGGTATTCATCTGTGAGTATTCTGACTTGGTAATATTAAAGGAATGATAAAATAATTTATTTGAGTCCATGAGAAAAGGCATCCAAATGACCTATTATGTTACAGATATGTGTACTTAATATTTTAATTTTATGTAATAAAAATGTACACTCAGGGATAATGTTTCTAGTAATTATTCTTTAAGTTATTTGAAAATAATACTGTATATCCTTATGAGTGAATAAATTCAAATGTCATCACAGAGTACAATTTGGTTGGTGCTGCTTATAAATCTTTTGATTCTTATACTGTTTTCTCTTATTTCTCAAGACAGAAGTGTTCTAATCTAATATCATAATTGTTTTATTCATTTTCTTTAATAATGTCTTTATTTCTCCAACTCTAAAATAGGTTTATTTTTAATACACAAAAGATAGTCAAATATTAATTGAGATAAAATATTTTACAGACTATTGCTGAAGCTATTAAAATATCTACCTAAATCCTTTCAAATTATTTGTGTATTTTCTTTAATTAATAAGAGTTTAGATTCTAACTGTAAAGGATATATCAGAATTTTAATGAAATATTGCTGGCATCATCAAAGGCCCCTCAGTAGAGTGATAAACCTAAGAGGATTTGCAAATCGTTAATTACAAATGAGCTGAAGATCACCAACTTTAAACAAAACTTCTATTTAGACACATTCATACACATTCTTTTAATTAGATATCAGTACTGCTCTATTCATACATAACTAACCAAAACATTTTAGCAGTATAACTTTCTGGTGTGTCAAGAGTTAAGAAGTGGTTGCAAGACATGTTATTACTTTGGGCAGATTTTAGTATTTCTTTATGCCAAGTTTTCTGATTGATTGAAAGAATAAAGTATGTGTTCTCTTTGGTCTGTTATTGTGAGGTTATTTGAAGGACTGAATAGTATCTTAAAACATGTATTAATTTAAAATTTTGTTCCACTGTTTAAGATCATTTTATTCAATAACTTGCTTCAAATGTGTTAAGTAATAAGAACAATTTTTTATACCTAATCCTTATTTTTAAAATACATTAAATAGTGAGTAGACAACTGTGTGGGTAGAATGTAAGAGGTGAGACATATTTATTATGTAATAATAAAATTAGTTTAGAATCACTGCCTTCAGTACACATGGCCTTAATTTACCTGACATTTTATTAAGATGAAATTAACATCCATCATTTAAATGTTTGTATAATCTATTATCTGTCTTTGAAATTTAACATTTGTTAAACTGCTCTTAGGAAATGGCAGTTTGAAAAAAGGCAAGCAATAAATGTAACTCTGAAAACAGCAGGCTTATAAATGCATAGTGACAGGGTTTATTAATCACCACAATGAAATTAACAGTGCATAGTTAAGATCAAATCATTCAGTTCATGGGCTTGAAGAATATCAAAGAGGCCTTTAAATGTACTAACGTGATCTAATATAAATCTAGTTTTAAACTTTAAACATAATTATGGAGTTCAGTAAATTTTACCTTAAGTAAAAAATGTACTTAAAATATGGGAGTTTATTTCTTTTTTCTTAAAAAACCATCTAATTAATCTGAAAAACTTCATAATGATGGATTTTAAAACAATGTTTGTTAGGAACCAAAGGAAAAAAGTGAGGTTGGAGTGTGCACAGAGATATCCAATTATTATTCATAACAGGTAGAGATGATTAGTCTACTCATGTTTTAAAAATAAGTTATCTAAGATAGAGTTTTAATTGCATAAAAAAAGAAACTATGAGATGGCTGAAAAGGAACAGCTCTGGATTCAAGTTCCCAGTGAAAACTCAGAGGCTGCTGCAGGTGATCCCCAGGCAAGTAGGGTCTGGAGTGGACCTCCAGCTCTCCTGCATCAGCAGGGCCTGACTGTTAGAAGGGAAACTAAGAAACAGAAAGAAATAACTACATCATCAACAAAAAGGACTTCCATTCAGAGACCACATCTGAAAGTCACCGACTACAAAGACCACAGGTAGATAAAGCCACTAAGATGGGAAGAAACCAGTGCAAAAAGGATGAAAACACAAAAAACCAGAATGTCTCTCCTCCTTCAAAGGATCACAACTCCTCACCAGCTAGGGAATAAAGATGGATGGAGAATGGCTCTGATGAATTGACAAAAGCAGGAATCAGAAGCTGGGTAATAAACTTCTCAGAGCTAAAATAACATGTGCCAATCCAATGCAAAGAAACTGAGAACCTAGAAAAAAGTTAGATGAAATGCTATTCAGAATAAACAGCTTAGAGAATAATATAAATGACTTGATGGAGCCGAAAAACACAGCACGGTAACCTCACAAAGCATACACAGGTTTTGATAGCTGAATGGACCAAGCAGAAGAAAAGATGTCAGAGATTGAAGATCAACTCAATGAAATAAAATAGAAGTCAAGAAACGAGGAAAATGAGTAAAAAGAAATGAACAAAGCCTCCAAGAAATATGAGATTATGTGAAAAGACCTAATCTACCTTTGATAGATGTACCTGAATGTGATGGAGAGAATGAATCCAATCTGGAAATCACTTTTCAGGATATCATCCAGGAGAACTTCCCTAACCTAGCAAGCCAGGCCATGACTCAAGTCCAGGAAATACACAAAACACCACAAATATATTCCTCAAGAAGAGCAACCCCAAGGCATATAAATGTCAGATTCACCAGGATGGAAATGAAGGAAAAAATGCTAAGGGCAGCCAAATATGCTAAGAGAGAAAGGGCAGTTACCCACAAAGCGAAGCCCATCAGACTCACAGTGGATCTCTCCACAGAAACCCTACAAGGCAGAAGAGAGAGGGGGCCAATATTCAGGATTCTTAAAGAAAAGAACTTTCCTTTTTTTTTTTTTTTTTTGGGAGGAAGGGAGGAAGGCAGGAAGGGAGGGAAGGAGGAAGGGAGGAAGGCAGGAAGGGAGGGAAGGAGGAAGGGAGGGAGGAAGGAAGGGATGAAGGAAGGAAGGAAGGGAGGAAGGGGGTGGGAGGGAGGGAGGGAGGGAAGGAAGGAAATCAAGCCATGAGAGAGACATTGCCAACCTGGATCTAGTGGTTTACAAGTTGATTTCTTTCTTTTATTTTTTCTTTTTTTTTGAGAAAAGGAAAGAAAAAAAATGAGTAAAGGAGAGAAAGAAAGAGGAAGAGAAAGAGAGAGGGTGAATGGAAATATTGCTTTATTCTGAAAAAAAAAAGGGTATTAATAATGGCCAATCAATGTTTCATTTAAATTTATGAGTAGGTGTGATGTGGTATTGACAAGAATGTATTTTTGGAGTTACCACCCTGGGGGGGGGGACTCAAGATGGCACTGTGAGAGCAACCCAGGATTGGAGCTCTCATTGTGTCCGCGGAGAGGTGAGTCTGAGCTGCATTTCCAGACTGATCTTTGTTGCCCACGGAACGGGGAAATTCCCAAATGAAGAGGAGACGCGGGATGCCAGGCAGAACCTCCGCCTGGCGAAGCCGGCAGCCGGGGTGGCGGCGGACGGCCCTGCCCAGCGCTCTCCACAGGGCGTGCTTGTCCGAGTGCCTTGTTGAACCGGCAACCAGAGACGTGAGAGGGCTGGACTTGAGACTGAGCTAGACTTGGACAGTGGGCCAGCCCAGGGGATTGCAGGGACAGAACGTTAGGGGTGGCCTAGTGGGACGAACAAAACCGCGATTTCAAACAAGCCCCGTGCAGATGGCCCGAGACGCTCTGTGGGGGAGGGGCGTCCACCATTACTGAGGCAACCCGCCCCAACTGAGACACACGCCCATTGCTGACGCAGCCAGCCATTGACGAGGCAACCCGTCCCTACTGAGATACATGCCCACTGCTGACGCAACCTGCCATTGCCGAGGCAACCCGCTACAACAGAGAGACTCCACCACAGGGCGTGGCGGAGAACACAGCAGAACAGCGGAGCCAGGGCGAGCCTCACGACAGCAGGGCAGAGCCTCGGCAGGCAAACAGTGGCTAGTCTGCATCCTAGCTGGGCAGGACCTCAACCGACATCCAAAAATAAAGCCCAAACCCCTCAACACAGAGCATTTGAGAAAAAAAAGGGTTTTTTTAATGAGCTCTGTTGCAGCAGAATCAAACATAGCAGCCTAACAGCCCTGAATGAACAACAGAGCTCACAGCTTAGCAATTAAGCCCCTATAAAGCACAAACTGTCTCCTCAAGCAGCTCCCTGACCCCTCTATATCCAAAAGACTGACATTAGGCAGGCATCATCCTGGGACAAAGATAGCAGAAAATGAAACTGGTAGCATCCCTCGCTGTGCCACAGCAGCTAGAGGTGCACCCCAGACAAGCAGGGTCTGGAGCAAACCTCAGCAGTCATACAGCGAAGGAGCTAGACTGGTAGAAGGAAAACCAAGCAACAGAAATACTTCATCATCAACATTCTGGGTGTCCACTCAGAGACCCAATCGAAAAGTCAGCAACTACGCAGACGACCAGCGGACAAATCCACAAAGATGGGAAGAAACCAGTGCAAAAAGAAGGAAAACACCCGAAACCAGAACACCTTGCCTCCTAGAAAGGACCAAAACTCCTCCCCAACAAGGGAACAAAGCTGGACGGAGAATGACTGTGACGAAATGACAGAATTAGACTTCAGAAGATGGATAATGAGAAACTTTTGTGAGCTAAAAGATCATGTAGTAAATCAATGCAAAGAAACTAAGAACATTGAAAAAAGATTTGAAAAAAGATTCGAGGAAATGATAACAAGAATGGATAACTTAGAGAGGGATATGAATGAATTAAAGGAGCTGAAAAACACAATACGAGAACTTCGCGAAGCATGCACAAGTTTCAATAGCCGAATCGACCAAGCAGAAGAAAGAATATCTGAAGTCGAAGACCAACTCAATGAAATAAAACGAGAAACCAAGATTAGAGAAAAAAGCGCAAAAAGGAATGAACAAAGTCTCCAAGAAATGTGGGATTATGTGAAAAGACCTAACCTACATTTGATAGGTGTACCAGAAGGGGACGAAGAGAATGAATCCAAACTGGAAAATACTCTTCAGGACATTATCCAGGAAAACTTCCCCCACCTAGCAAGACAGGCCAACACTCAATTGCAGGAAATACAGAGAACACCACAAAGATATTCTGCAAGAAGAGCACCCCAAGGCACATAATCGTTAGATTCAACAGGATTGAAATAAAGGAGAGAATACTAAGGGCAGCCAGAGAGAAAGGTCGGGTCACCCACAAAGGGAAACCCATCAGACTCACAGCAGATCTCTCGGCAGAAACACTACAAGCCAGAAGAGAGTGGGGGCCAATATTCAACATTCTTAAAGAAAAGAACTTTCAACCCACAATTTCATATCCAGCCAAACTGAGCTTCAGAAGTGAAGGAAAAATAAAATCCTTTACAAACAAACAAGTACTCAGAGATTTTGTCACCACCAGGCCTGCTTTACATGAGCTCCTAAAAGAGGCACTACACATAGAAAGGATCAACCAGTACCAGCCATTCCAAAATCACACTGAATGCTAAAGAGCATCAACATAATGAAGAATCTACAAAAACTAACAGGCAAAACAGCCACTTAGCATCAAAATGGCAGTATCAAATTCACACATAACAATATTAACCTTAAATGTAAATGGACTAAATGCACCAATCAAAAGACACAGACTGGCAAATTGGATAAAAATCCAAAACCCATCAGTGTGCTGTATCCAGGAAACCCATCTCACATGCAAGGATACACAAAGGCTCAAAATAAAGGGATGGAGGAAGATTTACCAAGCAAACGAAAAGCAAAAAAAAGCAGGAGTTGCAATTCTCATCTCTGATAAAATAGACTTTAAAGCAACAAAGATCAAAAGAGACAAAGAAGGCCATTACATAATGGTAAAAGGATCGATACAACAAGAAGAGCTAACGATCCTAAACATATATGGACCCAATGCAGGAGCACCCAGATACATAAGGCAAGTTCTTAATGACTTACAAAAGGACTTAGACTCCCACACAATAATAGTGGGAGACTTTAACACTCCACTGTCAATACTAGACAGATCAACCAGACAGAAAATCAACAAGGATATCCAGGGCTTGAACTCAAACCTGGAGCAAGCAAACCTGATAGACATTTACAGAACTCTCCACCCCAAATACACAGAATACACATTCTTCTCAGCACCACATCACACCTACTCTGAAATTGACCACATAATTGGAAGTAAAGCACTGCTCAACAAATGCAAAACAACTGAAATCATAACAAACAGCCTCTCAGACCATAGTGCAATCAAGTTAGAACTCAGAATTCAGAAACCAACCCAGAACCACACAGCTTCATGGAAACTGAACAACTGGCTCTTGAATGTTGACTGGGTAAACAATGAAATTAAGGCAGAAATAAAGAAGTTCTTCGAAACCAATGAGAATGAAGACACAACGTGCCAGAACCTCTGGGATACATTTAAAGCAGTCTCTAGAGGAAAGTATATAGCAATAAGTGCCCATATTAGGAGAATGGAGAGATCCAAAATTGACACCCTATCGTCAAAATTGAAAGATCTAGAGGAGCAAGATCAAAAAAAACTCAAAACCCAGCAGAAGACAAGAAATAACTAAGATCAGAGCTGAGCTGAAGGAGATTGAGACACGAAAAACCCTTCAAAAAAAAATCAATAAATCCAAGAGCTGGTTTTTTGAAAAGATCAACAAAATAGACAGACCACTAGCCAGATTGATTAAAAATAAAAGAGAGAACAACCAAATAGATGCAATAAAAAATGATAAAGGGGAAATCACCACAGATTCCACAGAAATTCAGACCATCATCAGAGAATATTACAAACAACTCTATGCGCATAAACTAGTAAACCTGGAAGAAATGGATAAATTCCTGGACTCCTGTGTCCTCCCAAGCCTAAACCAGGAGGAAGCTGAAACTGTGAATAGACCAATAACAAGGTCTGAAGTTGAGGCAGCAATTAAGAGCCTACCACACAAAAAAAGCCCAGGTCCAGATGGGTTCACAGCTGAATTCTACCAGACACACAAAGAGGAGCTGGTACCATTCCTTCTAAAACTATTTCAAACAATCCAAAAAGAGGGAATCCTTCCCAAATCATTTTATGAGACCAACATCATTCTCATACCAAAACCCGGCAGAGACCCAACGAGAAAAGAAAACCTCAGGCCAATATCCATGATGAACATAGATGCAAAAGTCTTCAATAAAATATTGGCAAACCGATTGCAACAGCAAATCAAAAAACTTATTCATCATGATCAAGTAGGATTCATCCTGGGGATGCAAGGCAGGTTCAACATACGCAAGTCTATCAATGTAATTCACCACATAAACAGAACCAAAAACAAAAACCACATGATTATCTCAATTGACGCAGAGAAGGCATTTGACAAAATTCAACAGCCCTTTATGCTAAAAACCCTCAATAAACTCGGTATTGATGGAACGTATCTCAAAGTAATAAAAGCTATTTATGACAAACCAACAGCCAATATCATACTGAATGGCAAAAACTGGAAGCATTCCCTTTGAAATCTGGCACTAGACAAGGATGCCCTCTTTCACCACTCCTATTCAATATAGTACTGGAAGTTCTAGCCAGAGCAATCAGGCAAGAAAAAGAAATAAAGGGTATTCAAATAGGAAAGGTGGAAGCCAAATTGTCTCTATTTGCAGACGACATGATAGTATACTTAGAAGACCCCATTGCCTCAGCCCAAAAACTCCTGAAACTGATAAGCAACTTCAGCAAAGTCTCAGGATATAAAATCAATGTGCAAAAATCACAAGCATGCGTCTACACCAATAACAGACTTAAAGAAAGCCAAATCAAGAATGAACTACCATTCGCAATTGCTACAAAAAGAATAAAATACCTTGGAATACAACTCACAAGGAACGTAAGGGACCTCTTCAAGGAGAACTACAGACCACTGCTCAATGAAATCAGAGAGGACACAAACAGATGGAGAAACATTCCATGTTCATGGTTAGGAAGAATTAATATAGTGAAAATGGCTATACTGCCCAAAGTCATTTACAGAATCAACACTATCCCCATCAAGCTACCATTGACTTACTTCACAGAACTGGAAAAAACCACCATGAACTTCATATGGAACCAACAGAGAGCCCGCATAGCCAAGTCAATTCTAAGCAAAAAGAACACAGCAGGGGGCATCACACTACCAGGTTTCAAACTATACTACAAGGCTACAGTAATCAAAACAGCATGGTACTGGTACCAAAACAGAGATATAGACCAATGGAACAAAACAGAGGCACCGGAGGCAACACAACATACATACAACTATACAATCTTTGATAAACCTGACAAAAACAAGCAATGGGGAAAGGATTCCATGTTTAACAAATGGTGTTGGGAAAACTGGCTAGCCATGTGCAGAAAGCAGAAACTGGACCCCTTCCTGACACCTTACACTAAAATTAACTCCAGATGGATTAAAGACTTAAACATAAGACCTGGCACCATAAAAACCCTAGAAGGAAATCTAGGCAAAACTATCCAGGACATAGGAGTAGGCAAGGACTTCATGAACAAAACACCAAAAGCATTGGCAACAAAAGCCAAAATAGACAAATGGGACCTAATCAAACTCCACAGCTTCTGCACGGCAAAAGAAACAGTCACTAGAGTGGATCGGCAACCAACAGAATGGGCAAAAATTTTTGCAGTCTACCCATCTGACAAAGGGCTGATATCCAGAATTTACAAAGAACTCAAACAGATTTACAGGAAAAAAACAAGCCCATTCAAAAGTGGGCAAAGGATATGAACAGATACTTTACGAAAGAAGACATATATGAGGCCAACAATCATATGAAAAAATGCTCATCATCACTGGTCATCAGAGAGATGCAAATGAAAACCACATTGAGATACCATCTCATGCCAGTTAGAATGGCGATCATTAAAAAATCTGGAGACAACAGATGCTGGAGAGGATGTGGAGAAAAAGGAACACTTTTACACTGTTGGTGGGAGTGTAAATTAGTTCAACCATTGTGGAAGACAGTGTGGCGATTCCTCAAGGCCTTAGAAATAGAAATTCCATTTGACCCAGCAATCCCATTACTGGGTATATATCCAAAAGACTATAAATCGTTCTACTATAAGGACACATGTACACGAATGTTCATTGCAGCACTGTTTACAATAGCAAAGACCTGGAATCAACCCAAATGCCCATTGATAATAGACTGGATTGGGAAAATATGGCACATATACACCATGGAATATTATGCAGCAATCAGAAATGATGAGTTTGTGTCATTTGTAGGGACATGGATGAATCTGGAGAACATCATTCTCGGCAAACTGACACAAGAACAGAAAATGAAACACCGCATATTCTCACTCATAGGTGGGTGATGAAAAATGAGAACACATGGACACAGAAAGGGGAGTACTAAACACTGGGGTCTATTGGGGGGAAAACGGGAGGGCCAGTGTGAGGGGGTGGTGGGGAGGGATAGCCTGGGGAGAAATGCCAAATGTGGGTGAAGGGGAGAAGAAAAGCAAAGCACACTGCCATGTGTGTACCTATGCAAAAAAAAAAAAAAAAAAAAAAAAAAAAGGAAGTATTTTTGTGTATTTGAAGTGGAAAGCTCTATAAATATTTATCAAGTTTACTTGTTCTGGATCTGAGTTTGAGTCCTTGATATCCTTATTAATTTTCTGTCTCATTGAATGTAAATCTCTATGTATCTGGGTATTAGGATCATTAGCTCTTGCTGTTGCATTGATCCTTTTACCACTATATCTTTGTTGCTTTAAAATCTATTTTATCTGATACGAGAATTGCAACTCCTGCTATTTATTTATTTATTTATTTATTTATTTATTTTTGCTCTCTATTTGGTTGGTAAATCTTTCTCCAACCTTTTGTTTTGAGTTTTTGTGTATTCTTGCATGTGAAACAGGTCTGGATGTAACATGCCGTTGGGTTTTGGCTGTGTCTTTTGATTGGGGGATTTAGTCGATTTAAAGAACTTTTAACCCAGAATTTAATATCCTGCCAAACTAAGCTTCATAAGTGAGGGAGAAAGAAGATTCTCTATGGACAAGCAACGGCTGAGAGATTTCATCACCACCAAGCTGCCTTACAAGAGCTCTTGAAAGGACTAAACAAGGAAAGAACAATCAGTACCAGCCACTCCAAAAAGGTACCAAATGGTAAAGACCATCAACACAATAAAAAAATGCATCAACAAATGGGCAAAACGTCCAGTTAGCAACAAAATGGCAGGATCAAATTCACGCATAACAATTTTAACCTTAAATGTAAATGGGCTAAATGCCCCAATCAAAAAACACAGACTGGCAAATTGGATAAAAAGTCAAGACCCATCAGTGTGCTGTATTCAGGAAACTCACCTCACATGCAAGGACACACATAGCCTCAAAATAAAGGGATGGAGGAAGATTTATCAAGCAAATGGAGAGCAAAAATCAATCAATCAGTCAGGGGTTGCAGTCATTGTCTCTGATAAAATGGACTTCAAACCAATAAAGATCAAAAGAGACAAAGAAGATCACTACATAATGGTAAAAGGATCAATGCATCAAGAAGAGCTAATGATCCTAAATAAATACACACCCAATACCCCAATACAGGAGCACCCAGGTACATAAAGCAAGTTCTTAATAACCTACAAAGAGACTTACACCCCCACACAATAATTTTGGGAGACTTTAACACTCCACTGTCAATATTAGACAGATCAATGAGATGGAAAAGTAAAAAGGGTATCCAGGACTTGCACTCAGATCTGGACCAAGTGGACCTAATAGACATCTACAGAAATTTCCACCGCAAATACACAGAATATACATTCTTCTCAATACCACATTGCACCTACTCTAAAATTGACCACATAATTGGAAGTAAATCACTCCTCAGCAAATGCAGAAGAATGGAAATTATAGCAGTCTCTAGACCACAGTGCAATCAAATTACAACTCTGAATTAAGAAACTAACTCAGAACCACACAACTTCATGGAAACTAAACAACTGGATCCTGAATGTCAACTGGATAAATGATAAATGAAGGCAGAAATAAAAATGTACTTTGAAACCAACGAGAATGAAGACATAACGTACCAGAATCTAAGGACACATTAAAAGCAGTGTCTAGAGAGAAATTTATAGCAATAAATGCCCACCAGAGAAGTGAAGAAAGATCTAAAATCAACACCCTATTATCAAAATTGAAAGGGCTAAAGGAGCAAGATCCAAAATACTCAAAAGCTAGCAGAAGACAAGAAATAACTAAGATCAGAGCAGAACTGAATGAGACAGAGATACAAAAAAACCCTTCAAAAATCAATAAATCCAGTTGCTAGTTTTTTTAAAAGATCAACAAAATAGACAGACCACTAGCCAGATTAATAAAAAGAAAAAAGGAAAATTATCAAATAGATGCAATAAAAAAGATAAAGGGGATATCCCAACTGATTCCACTGAAATACAAACTATAATCAGAAATAACTATAAACAACTATATGCACATAAACCAGTAAACCTGGAAGAAATGGGTAAATTCCTTGACACTTGTTCCTTCCCAAGCCTAAACCAGGAAGAAGTTGAAACCTTGAACAGACCAATAACAAGGGTTAAAATTGAGGCAGCAATTAATAGCTTACCAACCAAAAAAAGTCCAGGTTCAGATGTGTTCACAGCTGAGTTCAACTATACATAAAAAGAGAAGTTGGCACTATTCCTTCTGAAACGATTCCAAACAATACAAAAAGAGAGAATCCCTCCCAAATCATTTTCTGAGACCAACATCATTCTGATACCAAAACCTGGCAGAGACTTAACAAAAAAACAAAACTTCAGACCAATATCCATGATGAACATAGAAGCAAAAATCTTCAATGAAATACCCGCAAACCGATGGCAATAGCACATAAAAAAGCTTATCTATCACAATCAAGTACGCTTCACTCCAGGGATGCAAGGCTGGTTCAACATTTGCAAATCTATAAACGTAATCCACCAAATAAGAAGAACGAAAGACAAAAACCACATGATTATCTAAATAGATGTAGAGAAGGCCTTTGACGAAATTTGACAGCACTTTCTGCTAAAAGCTCTCAATAAACTAGGTATCGAAGGAACACATCACAAAACAATAATAGCTATTTACTACAAACCTACAGCCAGTACTATACTGAATGGGCAAAAATTGGAATCATTTCCTTTGAAATCTGGCACTAGACAAGGATGCCCTCTCTCACCCCTCCTATTCAATATAGTATTGGAAGTTCTAGTCAGGGAAAATAGGCAAGAAAAAAAATAAAGGGTATTCAATTAGGAAAAGAGGAGTCAAATTGTCTCTATTTGCAGACAACATGATTATATATTTAGAAGACCCTATCATCTAAGCCCAAAATCTCCTTAAACAAATAAGCTACTTCAGCAAAGTCTCAGGATACGAAATCAATGTGCAGAAATCACAAGCATTTCTATACACCAATAACAGACTAACAGAGAGCCAAATCCTGAGCAAACTCCCATTCCCAATTGCCAAAAAGAGAATAAAATACCTAAGAATACAACAAACAAAGGACATAAAGGACCAATTCAAGGAAAACAACAAACCACTGCTCAAGGAAATAATAGTGGATACAAACAGATTGAAAAACATTCCATGTTCATGGTTAGTAAGAATAACTATCTTAAAAATGGTCATATTACCCAAAGTAATTTAAAGATTGATGGTATTCCTATCGTGCTACCCATTAGCTTCTTCACAGAACTGGAAAAGCCCACCTTAGACTCATATGGAACCAAAAGAGAGCCCACATAGCCAAGACAATCCTAAGTAAAAGGAACAAAGCTGGAGGCATCATGCTACCTGATTTCAAACTATACTACAAGGCTACCATAATCAAAACAGCATGGTACTGGTACCAAAACAGAGATAGAGACCAAAGGAACAGAACAGAGGCCCTGGAGGCAATGCCAAGCATCTACAACCCCCTGATCTTTGACAAATCGGTATGATCTGCACATATACCCCAGAATCTAAAGTAAAATAAAAAAAAATAGCTAATCTTTACTTTTTATGTGTTATATTTTGTGCCAATCAAAAAGTTCCTCCAAAAAATATGTAAATGTTATTTAAGTAGAATACCACAATATGTTTACTTTTAAATTCAGGATCTAAGAGCACAAATGAGATTATTACTGATTCTCTTTTTCTAGAAATACATTTTATTATGTATCTTTAAGATATACAACATGATGCCGTAAGATAGATGTAGATAATACGAAAGATTACTACAGAGAGGCAAATCAACAATCCATCATCTCACATAGTTATACACTGTATTGTTTTGCACTTGTGGTAAAACAAGGTAAAATTTACTCTTTTAGCATGAATCCAAAATATAGTACAATTTTATTACTCATGGTTCTTATGCATTAGATTTCTAGATTTGAATGGGCTTCAATGGGCTCAGAAATGTCCATTCATAGATACTACAGAAACAGTGTTTGCAACCTGGTGAATAGAAAAACACTTTCTATTCTGTGTGATGAATCCACATCCCAAAGCAATTTCACAGATAGCTTGTTTCTAGTGTTTATTGTGGTATATTCCGTTTTTCACTAGAAGGTTCAGTGGGTTCAAAAATGTAATTTCCTAGATTCTGCAGAAAGACGGTTTCCAACCTGGTGATTAAAAACACAGGTTCTATTCTGTAGCTGAGTCAACACATCACAAAGCATTTTCACAGATAGCTTTTTTTCTGTTTTTATCATGGGATGTTTGTTTTTCACTAGAGGCTTTAATAGGCTCCGAAATGTTTCTTCCTAGATTCTACCGAAAAGTGTTTCCAACTCGGTGAATCAAAACACAAGTTCCATTCTGTAAGATAAATTCACACATCAAAAAACATTTTCAAAGATAGCTTGTTTCTAATTTTTATCATGGGATATTGAGATTTTTGCTATAGACCTCATTAAGCACAGAAATGTTCCTTTCTAGATTCCACCAAAAGAGTGTTTCCTACATGGTAAATAAAAATGAAAGTTTCATTCTCTAAAATAAATCTACATATCACAATACATTTTCACAGATAGCTTATTTCTAGTTTTTATCATGGGATAGTTGACTTTTTGTCATAGGTCTCTTTGGGCTCAGAAATGTCCTCTCATAGATTCTACAAAAACAGTGTTTCTCACCTAGTAAATATTGATTCTTTCTAACTATGAGCATTGAATGTTTTTCCATTTGCTTGTGTCTTCTCTTATCTACTTGAGCAGTGGATTGTAGTTCTCCTTAAGAGTTCCTTCACATCCCTTGTTAGTTGTATTCCTAGGTATTTCAGTCTTTAGAGAAATGCAAATCAAAACCAAATTGAGATACCATCTCATGACAGCTAGAATGGAAATCATTAAAAATATCAGGTATTTCATTCTCTTTGTATCAGTTTTGAATGGGAGTTCACTCATGATTTTCACACATAGTTTTTTATTTTTATTAGGGGGTATTCATTTTTTTCACTACAGATTTTAAAAAGCTCAGAAATGTCTCTTCTTAGATTTTACAAGAAGAATGTTTCTAACTATGTTAATGAAAACACAAATTTAGCCCTGTGGAATGAATCCATACTTCACAAAGTATTTTCATAGATAGCTTTTTTTTTTTTAATTGTGGGATGTTTGGTTTTTTACTATAGACATCAATGGGCTCAGAAATGTCCCTTTGTATATATTACATAAAGATTATCTTACTTGGTGAATCAAAACATGGTTACCATTAAGTGAGCTAAATCCACACATCACATATAATTTTGACAGATAGCTTATTTCTAGTTTTCATAGCAAGATATTCTTTTTTATTTCTGTAGGCTCCAATGCAGACAGAAATGTCCCTCTGCATATACCACAAAAAGAGTGTTTCCAACCTAATGAATAAAAATAATGGATTCAGTTCTGTGAGCTGAACCCATACATCACAAAGCATTTTTATAGATAGCTTGTTTTTAGTTTTTATTGTGGGATATTCTATTCTTCATTATAGACTGCAATAAGCTTAGATATGTCCTTTCATAGATTAAAAAAAAGAGGGTTTTCAACGTGGTAAATCAAAACACAGGTTTGGTTCTCTGAGAAGAATTCACACATCACACAGCATTGTCACACTTTGTTTCTATTTTTTATCTTGAAATATTCCATTTTCACCTATAGGCCTTAAAGGGCTCAGAAATGTCCCATTGTGTATACTACATACAGAGTATTTCCAACCTGGTGAATCAAATCACAGGTTCCTTTCCCTGAGATAAATCCACACAACACAAAGCACATTGAAAAAATAGCTTGTTTTTAGTATTGATAACAGGTTATCCTTTTCTCACTATACCTTCAATGGAAACAGAAATATCCCTCCGTATGTACTACAAAAAGAGTGTCTACAACCTGGTAAATCAAAACACAGGTTTTATTCTGTGAGATGAATTCACATACTAGAAAGTATTTAATTAAATAGCTTGTTTCTAGTTTTATTTGCAGAAATTCTGGTTTTTACTACAAGCTTCAAAGAGCTGAGAAATGTCCCTTTGTGTAAACAATGAAAAGAGTTTCCAAACTGGTAAATAAAAAAACAAGTTCCACTGGGTGCAATGAGTCCACATATCACAAAATATCATTTTCAAAGATAGCTTGTATTTAGATTTATCACAGGATATTCAGTTTTGCATTACAGGCTTCAATGAAAACCGAAATGTTCCATTGATATACAATAAAAAGAGTTTTTTCAACATTGGTGAATCAATACGCAGGTTCCAATCAGTGAGATGAATTTACACATTACAAGGCATCTTCCCAGATAGCTTGTTTCTAATTTTTATCATGGGATATTCATTTTTTCACTATAAACTTTAAAGCACAGAAATGTAACATGGTATATTCTACAAAAAAAAAATTTCTAAACTGGTAAATAAAAACAGGTTTACCTCTGTGAGATGAGTCGACACATCACAAAACATTTTCACAGATAGTTTGGTTTTACTTTTTATATCAAGATATTTTTATTTTCACTCTCAACATCAAAGGGAACAGCAATGTTTCTCCGTATATACTATATAAATAGTTTGTCCAACTTGGTGAATAAAAACACAGTTTCCATTCTGTGAGATGAATCCACACATGACAAAGCATTTTGAAAAATAACTGGTTTCTAGTTTTTACCACAGGATATTCAGCTGTGAGGTGAATCTACACATCTCAAAGCATTTTCACAGATAACTTGTTTTTGGTTTTTCTCATGGGACATTTGGTTTTTCACTATTGGCTTCTATGTGCTAAGAGAAGTCTCCTCATATATACTAAATGAAGGGTGTTTCAATTCTGTTGAATCAAAACAGAGGTTTTATTCTGTGAGATGAATCCACACATTACAAATTATTTTGATAGATTTTTTTCTAGATTTTATTGTGGGAAATTTGGTTTTTCACTATAGGCCTCAACAGGAGCAGAAATGTCCCCTTGTATATACTCTTTATAGATTCTACAAAAAGAGTGATTCTAATCTGATGAATAAAAATACAGGTTTAAATCTCTGAGAT
The DNA here is from genome assembly GCF_049354715.1 of Callithrix jacchus. Taxonomy (NCBI): domain Eukaryota; kingdom Metazoa; phylum Chordata; class Mammalia; order Primates; family Cebidae; genus Callithrix; species Callithrix jacchus. The sequence goes on from NC_133503.1 coordinate 181,366,435, forward strand.
TAATTCACACATCTCAAAGCTTTTTCACAGATAGCTTGCTTCTAGTTTTTATCACTGAACATTGGACTTCTCACTTCAGACTTTAATAAGCTCAGAAATGCCCGTTTGTAAACTCTACAAAAAGAGTGTTTTTAACTTAGTAAATAAAAACACAGGATTAGCCCTGTGAGATGAATCCACACATCACAAAGCATTTTCAGACAGTTTTTTCTAGTTTTCATTGTGGGATATTCAGTTTTGCATTATAAGCTTCAATGGAAAGAAAAATGTCCCTTTGTATATAATACAAAAAATTGTTTTCAATCTGGTGAATCAAAGCACACTTTCTAGTGAAACTGTGTTTGAATCTGGTGAAACAAACACACTATTTTTTGAGAAGAATCCACACATCACAAAGCATTTTCAAAGATAGCTTTGTTCTACTTTTTATTGCGGGATATTCCATTTTTTACTATAAGTTTAAAAGGGCTCAGTCATCTCCCTTCTTATATCCTACATAAAGTGTGTTTCCAACATGATGAATCCCAACACTGGTTCCATTTGGTGAGATGAATCCACACATCACAAAGAATTTTGACAGATAACTTGTTTCTAGTTTTTATCTCAGGATGTTCCATTTTTCACCTTAGGCAGCAATGGGCTCAGAAATGTTCCTGTGCAGATTCTACTTAAAGATGGTTTCTAGTCTGGTGAATCAAAACACAGGTTCCATTCTGTGAGATGACTTTACATAGCATGAAGCATTTTCATAGATAGCTTGCTTCTAGTTTTTATTGTGGAATATTTGGTTACTTTCTATAGACTTCAAGTAGCTCAGAAATGTCTTTTCATAGATTTTACAAAAATAGTGTTTCTAACCTGGTAAATGAAAACAGAAATTTAGCTCTGTGAGATGAATCCAAACATCACAAAGCATTTTTAGAAATAGTTTGTTTGTAGCTTTTATCATGAGATATTTGTTTTCAAATTGAACAGAAATGTCACCTGGTATATTCTACAAAAAGAGTGTTATCAACCTGGTTAATGAAAACCCAGGTTTCAGTCCATGAGAAGCATTCACATGTCATGAAGAGTTCCCACAGGTAGCCTGTTTCTAGTTTTTATCATAGGATATACATTTTTTAACTATAGGCCTCAATGGATGCAGAAATACCCCTTATAGACCAAAAGAGTGTTTCCAACGTGGAGATCTAAACACATTTTTTATTCTGTGAGATGAAACCACACAACACAAAACATTTTCACAGAGAGTGTGTCTGTAGTTTTGCCACACTATATTTTGTCATTCAGTGTAGATTTCAATGAGGTCAGGAATGCCCTTTCACATATTCTACAGAAAGAGTGTTTCTAACCTGATAAATCAAAACACAGGTTTAGCTCTGTGAATCAGATTTATACATTACATCATATTTCAAAGACAGTTTGTTTCTAGTTTTTATCTCAGGATATTTGATTTTTCACTATAGGCTTCATAAAACTCAGAAATGACCCTTTGTATATACTACATGAAGAGTGTTTCCAACATTGTGAATCCAAACCCAGTTTCCATCTTGTTTGTTGAAGCCAGATATTACGATGCATTTTGACGGATAACTTATTTCTAGTTTTGTTGCAGGATCTTTAGTTTTTCACTATAGGCTTCAGTGGGAACAGAAGTGTTCCTTCGTATGTAGTAACAAAAGAGTGTTCCCAACTTGATGAAGGACAACCCATGTTTTATTCTGTTAGAAGAATTCACACATCACAGAGTATTTTCACAATACATTTTTTCTAGTTTAGTACAGAATATTCGGATTTTTACTACAGGCTTCTATGGGCTCAGAAATGTCCATTCATATATACTACATTAAAAGTGTATCCAAGCTAGTAAATCAAAACCCAGGTTCCATTCAGTGAAATGAATCCACATGTCACAAAGCATTTTCACAAGTAGCTTGTTTCTAGTTTTTATTATGGAATATTCCATTTTTCACTACAGGCTTTAATAGGCTCAGATATGTCTCTTTGTCAATTCTACAAATAGAATGATTCTAACCTGTGGGATAAAACACAAATTTAGCTCTGTGAGATGAATTCATACATCACAAAGCATTTTCATAGATAGCTTGTTTCTCTTTTTTGGCATGGGTCATTCAGTTTTTCACTATATACAGCAATGAGCTCAAAAGTGTTTCTTCGTAAATGCTTCATAAAGAGTGTTTCCATTGGGGTCAATCAAAACACAGGTTTTATTTTGGGAGATGAATCCACACATCACAAAGGATTTTGACAGATATCTTGTTTCTAGATTTTGCACGGGATATAATACAAAAATGATGTTTCCAACCTAGTGAATCAATACACGGGTTCCATTTGGTGAGATAAACCCACTTATTACAAAGCATTTTTACAGATATCTTGTTTTAGTTTTGTGTAAAATATTTGCTTTTTCACTATAGGCCACAAAGGGCTCAGAAATGTCCCTTTGTAGATTCCTCCAAAACAGTGTTTCCAACCTGGTTAATCAAAACACAGGTTCCATTTTGTGAGACGAATCCACATATTACAAGGCATTTTGAAAGATAGATTGTTTGTAGTTTTTACCACAGGATATTTGGTATTTCATCTTTGGCATCATTAAGAACAAAATTGTTGTTTCATACATACTAACAAAAGAGTTTTTCTAACCTGGTGAAGGACACCACAGGTTTCATTCTAAGTTTCCACACAACACAGAGCATTTTCACAGATAGATTTTTTCTAGTTTTTTTTTTTCACAGAATATTCAATTTATTTTTATTGGCCTCAATGGGCTCAAATATATATCTTAGCTGATTCTACAGAAAAAATGTTTCCAACCCGGTGAATCATAACTCAGGTTCCATTCTGTGAGATGAATCCACACTTCACAAAGCATTTCTAGTTTATATCGTGAGATATCCAAGTTTTTCTTACTGGCTTCAATGGGCTTGGAAACTTTCGTTTGTAGATTCTACAAAAAGAATGTTTTCGACCTAGGGAATCAAATCACATGTTCCATTCTTTGAGATGAACCCACGCATCATAAAGCATTTCCAGATACCTTGTTTCTTGTTTTTATTGTGGATATTCTATTTCATCTAATGCACCACAATACCCTCAGGAATATCCATTAGTAGATTCTACAAAGAGAATGTTTACAACCTGGTAAATCAAATTTCAGGTTCCATTCAGCGAGATGAATCCCCTCATCATAAAACTTTTGAAAACATAACTTGTTTCCAGTTTTTATTGTGGGTTATTTGGTTTTTCACTGTAGTCCTCAATGAGCTTAGACATGTTCCTTCATAGATTCTACAGCAAAAATGTTTCCGACTGGTAAATCAAAACACGTGTTCAACTCCATGAGAGGAAACCACATATCACAAAGCATTTTCACAGATAACTTGTTTCTAGTTTTTATTGTGAGATACTCGGTTTTTCACTATAGGGTTTGGTGGGCTAAAACTACCTAATGTAGATGATGAGGTGATGGATGCAGCCAGCCACCATGGCACAAGTACGCCTATTTAACAAAACTGCATGTCCTGCACATGTGCCCCTGACTTAAAGTACAGTAAATAAATAAATAAAATATCCTAAAAAATGTCCCTTTGTACATTTTACAAAAAGAGATTTTCTTTTTTTCTTTTTAAAAATATTTTCTGAGTCAGTCTAGCTCTGTCACGCAGGCTTGGAGTGCAATGGCGTGATATCAGCTCACTGCAATCTTCGTCTCCTGGGTTGAAGCAATTCTGCTGCCTTGGCCTACTGAGTAGCTGGGATTACAGGTACCTGTCTCATCCCCTAGCTAATTTTTATTTTTAGTAGAGATAGGGTTTCACTATGTTTGCTGGGCTGGTCTCAAACTCTTGACCTCAGGTGATATGTTTGCCTCAGCTTTCCAAAGTGCTGGAATTACAGGGGTGAGCCACTGTACCTAGCAAAAAAGAGTTTTTTTCAACATGGAGAATTAAATCAAATCACAGGTTCCATTCTGTGAGATGAATCCACACACCAGGGAACATTTTAACAGATACATTGTTTCTAGTTTTTGTTACAAGATATTTGATTTTATCTACAGGCCTCAATAGGCTTAGAAATGTCCCTTTGTAGATTCCACAACAGAAATGTTTCCAAAATGGTGAATCAAAACACATATTTAACTCTAAGAGGAATCCACACCATCACAAAGCATTTTCACAGATCACCGTTTCTAACATTTATCGCAGGATATTCAGTTTTTAACGATAGGCATATATGGGCTCAGAAATGTCCTACTGTAGATTAAAATAAAAGAGTTTTTCTACTCAAATGAAACAAAACAAAAGTTCCATTCTGGGAGATGCAGCCACACATCACATATTGGTTTTTACTAGTTTTTCTCACAGGATATTCAGTTTTTCCTATAGGCTTCAGTGGGCTCAGGAATGTCCCTTTGTAGAGTCTTCAAAAAAAGAGTGTTTGCAACCTGGTGAATCAAAACACATTTCCATTCTGTGAGATGTATCCACACATCACACAGCATTTTCACAGATAGCTTGTCTAATTTTTATTGCAGGATATTTGGTTTTTCACTATAAGCTTCAATGGGCTCAGAAATGTTAATTTATAGGTTATACAAAAATAGTTTTTCCAACCTGGTGAATAAAAAGACACGTTTTATTCTGAGAGTTGAATCCACATATCCGAAGCATTTTACACATCACTTGTTTCCATTATTTATTGCAAAGTATTGGGTCTTTCACTAAAGGATTCAATGGCTTAGAAATATAGCCTCTTAGACTCTACGAAAAGAGTGTTTTCAACATGGTGAATCAAAACACAGGTTTAACTTCATATAATGAATCCACACATCACACAGCATTTTTATAGATAGTTTTTTTCTAGTTTTTATCATGGGATAGTTGGTTTTACCCTATAGGCCTCAATGGGCTCAGGAATGTCCCTTCATAGATTCTACAAAAACAGTGGTTTCAACCTGTGAATCAAAACAAAGGTTTCCTTGTGTGAGATGAATCCACACATCACAAGGCATTTTCACAGATAGCTTGTTTCCAGTTTTTATTGTGGGATATTCAGTTTCTCACTATAAGCCTCAATTTGCTCAGAAATGTCCCATGATAGATTCTACAATAAGAGTGATTGTTGAAATGAAACACAGGTTCCATTCTGTGAGATACATCTACACATCACAAAGCATTTTCACAGATAGCTTATTTTCAGTTTTTATTGTGGGATATTCAATTTTACCTCATGTGCGTCAATGAGATCAAAAATGTCCCTTCATAAATTCTACAAAAAGAATGTTCCCACATTTGTGAATCAAAACACAGGTTCCTTTTAATGTCTTGCTTCAAATGTGCTGATAAATAATGAGAACAATTTTGTTATAGCTAACCCTTATTTAAAAACTTTAGTTCTGAGTAAACAAGTGTGTGGGTAGAATGTAAGAGGTGAGACATATGTATTATCTAGCAATAAAATTAGTTTAGAATGATTACCTTCTGTTTACATGGCCTTAGTTTACCTGAATTCTTATGAAGATCAAATTAACATCCATCATTTAAATGTTTGTATAATCTTTTATCTGTCTTTGAAATTTAACTTTTGTTAAACTGCTCCTATAAAATGGCATTTTTAAAAAAGGCAAGCAATAAATGCTTAAAATAAATATCTGAAAATCTCAAGTTTATAAATGCATAGTGACAAGATTTATTAATCACTGCAATGAAATTAACAGTGCATAGTTAAGATGAAATCATTCAGTTCATGGGCTTGAAGAATATCAGAGACATTTAAATATATTAATGTGACCTAATATACATCTAGATTTAAACTTTAAACATAATTATGAGGTTTAGTAAAATTCACCCTAACTAAAAAATATGGAGCTTTGGCCAGGCACAATGGCTCACACCTATAATCCCAGCAGTTTGGGGGGCCGACACAGGAAGATCACTCGAGGTGGGGAGTCTGAAATCATTCTGGCCAACATGTTGAAATCCTGTCTCTACTAAAATTACAAAAAATTAGCTGGACAGTGGTGGTGCATGCCTGTAATCCAAGCTACTTAGGAGGCTGAGGCAGGAGAATCACTTGATCCTTGGAGGCCTAGGTTTTGGTGAGCCGAGATCACGCCACTGCACTCCAGCCTGAGAAATAGTGTAAGACTACACCTCAAAAAAAATAATAAAAAAGAATATTTTTTTTAGCAAATCCAAGTAATGCACCTGAGAAACTTCAGAATGAGCAACTCAAAAACAACTATGCTTATTAGTGACAAAAAGAAAGTGAAACTACGACATTGGAGTACATACATGGATATCCAATTTTGATTCAGAATAGCTAGAGATGGTTATTTTACCCATGTTTTAAAATTAAATTATCTGAGACAGAGGCTTAGTTGCACTTTTAAAGTTTCATGTCTTACATTTAAGTCTTACATGGTATTTTAAGTTGATATTTGCATATTGTGTGAGATAAAGGTCTAATTTCTTTATTGTACATGTGGACATCCAGTTTCCCCAACACAATTTTATTCTTTCTCCATGTGTGTTTTTGGCTCTTTTATCAAAAATCAATTGCTGTAAGTGCATAAATTTATTTCTATGCTCTCTGTTATGTTTCACTGGTGTATACATCTGTTATTTTATGCAAATATCATACTGTATTTATTACTAGAGCTTTTCAATAAAATTTTTAGAATGTGTGATGCCTCTAAATATGTTTTTCTTTTTTCAGAATTGTATTGGCTTTTCAAGTTTTTTTTCCCCCAGCTCCACATGGATTTAGAATTACTTTTCTGTTCATGTAAAGAATGCCATTGGGATCTTGAAAGAGATTGTGTTAAATCGGAATGTTGCTTTGCTAATATGGGCATCTATGAAATATTAATTTTTCCAATTCATGAGCATAAAATATCTTTCCATTTGTCTGTGTGATTTTCAAATGTTTTATTGCTGTTTTATTGCTTTAAGTATATAGATTTGTATTAGTTTGTTTTCACACTGTTTTAAAGATACTACCTGAAACTGGGTAATTTACAAACAAAGAAGGTTTATTAACTCACAGTTCCTCATGGCTCAGGAGACCTCAGGAAACTTATGAATGTGACAGAAGGTGAAGGGGAAGCAGGTACCTTCTTCACAAGTCATTGAAAGAGAGAGAAAGAGTGAGGAAGTACCACACATAAAATCATCAGCTGTCATGACAACTTCCTCAGTATCACAATAATAGTAGGGGAGTAACCACTCTCATCCAATCACCTTGCACTGGTCCCTCCCTTGACATGGGAGATTACAATTCAAGAGAAGATTTGGGTGGGGACACAGAACCAAACCATATAAAAGATTTTTTATCTCTTTGGTTACATTTATTCCCAGGTATTTTTTTGTTTTTTGTTTTAATGCTGTCATAAATGCAATATTAAAATTTTTTTGTCTTGTTGAGAAATTTAAGAATAAATGATTTCTCTTTCAGCTAGGTAATTATTTATATATAAAATGCCTATGATTTTAAGTTGATTTTTTATTCTATAACTTTAAAAACTTTATTAGTTCTTATAGTGTTTTGTGAAATCTTTGTGATTTTTGCATGTAGAATTATATCACATTATTTTACCTATAAGACAAGAAATAGAAATAAAAGCATCCAAATTGAAAATAAATAAGTAAAATTATCATAATTTGTATGTTCCTAATTTGTAGCCATTAGTTAGGAAAGCAAACACAAGCACATTTTAAACTTGTAAAACTTACATTGTTAACATTAGCAAATGGAATTCCAAAAAATGTTCTTAATGCAGCATCAATATTTATATGTGCAACTTATGCTACTTTTTGAAAAATAGAGTTCTATGCTTGCTATCCTCTTTCAATTCTACAAATTGTTAAAACTTTGGATTCAGGCAGGGCATGGTAGCTCACTCCTGTAATCCTAGAACTTTGGGAGGCCAAGGCAGTTGGATCACCTGAGGTCAGGCATTCCAGACTAACCTGACCAACATGGCAAAAACTCATCTCTGTTAACAAGTAGCCTGGCATGGTGACTTATTCCTGCAATCCCAGTGATTGGGGAGGCTGAGGTAGGGGAATCACTTGAATCTGAGAGGCAGAAGTTGAAGTCAGTCAAGATCGGGCCACTGCCCTCCACCCTTGGGGACAGGATGAAACTTCATCTAAAAAAAAAAACGAAAATAAAAAACTTTGTATTGAAGTAAACTATTTTATATTAATTTTTGTTGTTTTCAAAATGTCAAAATTAAAGCATTCTAGAAGATTATTTGATTTTTGAAAAATGTTAGATTTAGGAGGTAAATGTGAATGTTTGTTACATGAGTATATTGCATAATGGTAGAGATTGGGCTGCAATTTACACAATATGTGAATAAAAATTGCAATATTGTAAGTAGACAATATTGTAAGTTGTTACATGTTATTTCTTTTAAATCTATTTTTTATAGCCACTAAGTAAATTAAATATTTGCTTTTTGTTAAAAAATTTTTACCACTTTTTACACAGGCTGGTTGATGGGTTTATCAATCTTCATTTTTAATCAAGTTTATATCGAGAAATTCAGTATTATGACAAATAAAATAAATTATTACTCAATTACCATTTAGAACAGGAAGAGTTTAGTCAAACCTTTAAGATTTTATCATATGTAAATGCTGCATTCAATATGTGTGTATATATTTAATCTTTGTTTAAAAAATGTCAGTAGATATATGATTGTTGAAGATAATATTCATAGAAAATTGACACATTTTCACATTTTCAGTTATATAGAACTATTTTTGAAAGTATAGAAAACTCAGAGAAAAAAATGTTTATAAACACTGAAGATTTTAACAGTGGTTGAATTATTAAAATGCAAATTTAAAACAATGCTATCATTATTGATATAATTCCTATAAATCTAGGAAAAAGCTTGTAAAAATTATCATGTGAAACTTGAAATTCTCCAAGGGCTACTGTAACAGCTGAGCTTTTGGAAGACATACTAGTTTTGCTTTTTTTAAAATTTTCATTTCTATTTGCATAAATGACACTGGAGTCATTTTATTCTTTTCAGAAGTATTACTTCCTATTTCTACTCGCAGCACAGCATATTAGCTTGTCAGGAAAAGTCATCACCTAGCAGCTCAAAATATGTTTATAACATTTTTATAGGCTCCTTCTAATGGATGCATGTCATCAAAAAAATCATTTTGGTGTTATTTTTATGCTGCACAATGATGTTGCATAGTCTATATGAGATTTTTCCATTTATAAGGGTTACAAAAATTTACATATAAAGTGGGATAGTCCAAAAAGTGTCACATCATTAAGTTAAAGCATTACACACCATACCCATTAGTTTAAGATTCTGTTGCATTTCTTTAGTTAAGTAATTTCTGTATGCTATCATACTTGCACAGAATAGCACAGAAAAACAAGAAGCTGTAAAACTTAGTATATGAGACACATTGTTTCATTAAAGGTACTGTTTTGTTTTCGCTAATGTTCCCAGCACTTTTATTGGCTAGCCCTAAATGTTTCTTTGCTTTAAATAGTTTCACACGGTGTTAGTAATGAGGATAGCACATTGGTGGAACACATGCCAGTCTGGAAAAGATATGTCCTCCTTAAAATAGTCATTATCTTCAATCTTCACTATTCAATTTTGTGATCATTTGCTTCATCAGGATATAAAGAAATTGACTTGGAGAGTACATTGGATTCAGTACTTTTATTGCTTTAGTACACTCATAAACCTGGATAATAGGGAATCTACTTGTCCTCTTTCCTTGTTCCCCACATATTCTGATCTTGATTTGAATAATTAGAATAATTTTATTCAAACATGTTTTTCATCTCACTAACTCTTTAAAACACCATATGGTGCCTAAAAGAAATGTCTATGGCATATGTATTAAATAACGTTAAAACTAAGATTCTCAGCTTGGTTTCAGAAGAGTGCAATTCTCTGTTCCCAAGATCAACCTGATAATCTTCATTCTTCATTATCTTTCTGTATGGTCAAATTAATGTAGAAAACATGATTCTCTGTACATATGTTTCTCAGCTTTCTTTGCTAACTTAAACCAAGAATCTTTAATAATACCATAATTATTATGTACAGTCAGCTTCTCAGTGTAAAATTCTTGTGTGTAAGTAAGCCAGATAAGAAGGATGGTGCCAGAACCACTTAAACACTCAGGCGTCTTAAGTGATTTATTTAATCTACTAACTGTATCGGTTTGTAATGCATGTTTTAATATGTAATGGGAATCCCAATTAATAATGCCTTATGTCACCCCAAAACATCCATTTATCTTTTTAAATGTTATCTTATTATTTATCTTTTTGCTCCATTATCCTTTGCACATGGTACTTCCCATGTGATTTGAGTTGGATACTGTACCTTCAGACATGGGCTCTCTAGAAAATATTCAATGATTGTCACTCTTGGCAATTGGAATGATCTCTAATAAGAGTATATGGATAATAACAAGAACACAATTAATATCATTTAAATCAATAAAACAGAAATTTAATTATTACTGCCATGTCAAATGATCTCATTGTACATCTTCACTCTATTTACTCAAAATATATGTGAAATATGTCAAAAAATTTCTCTTCACTCTTTTTTGTTTAAATCACATATTTATCTTTTTCAATTCATACTACCAAGTAAGAGGTTTTTAATTGAAAGAAAACAAATGAAGATTTACTCAATATGTGAATATGTTAAGAATAAATGGATAAAAGAATGAGTGAGTGAATAGTGAAATTGTTTGATCCACTTATATTGAAGCAACAGTTTTTATTTATATGAAATCAAGTAAAAACATGAGGCCTTCCACACTGCAATAGAAATCAATATAAGGCAACATAATAAGTGATTTTTGCATTTGGAAAATCAGAACAATTTCCCGCTAGGCTTCCATGACTCTATTTCTTGAGAATGGAAAAACTAATAATATAACATCTACATAATTTTTTCCATTTTCCTTCTTTGAGCAGTATGTACTCGTTTAATTACTTTGTCATCCTACTGATACTGAATCATTATCTATGATGTATCCTACTCTGTCTATATGCAGAGCTCTGTCATTCTTATTTTAATCTTTCCTCTTTCTATTATTATTCCTTTTCACACTTGAGACAATTTAGGAGCATGAAGGGTAAGTGACTTCTCCAAAATATTTAACTAGAAAGTTGTCTAACTGGATTCAAGCCAATCTATCTAGCTCTATTGTCAAACAAACACTACCTTCATTTCTTTTTCTTTTTTTTTTTTTCTTTTGAGATGGAGTCTTGCGCTGTAACCCAGGCTGGGGTGCAGTGGCGTGATCTCTGCTCACTACAATTTCTGCCTCCTTGGTTTAAGTGATTCTTCTGCTTCAGTCTCCTGATAACTGAGACTACAGGTGCCTGACACCATATAAATTTTGGTATGTTTCATAGGGATTTGGTTTCACTATGTTGGCTAGGCTGGTCTTAAACTCATGACCTCAGTTGATCCTCCTGCCTTGACCTCCCAAAGTGCTGGGATTATAGGCATGAGCCACTGCCCTCAGTCTTTTCCTGTGTTGACTCCTCTTTTCAACTTTATATATTGTGAAATCAGAGAGATGTCTGCAAGACAAATATTTCTTACTTTATTTTTATTTTAATTATTTTTAAGGCAAGGACTTTTTCTGAAACCTAGGTTGGAGGGCAGTGACATGCTCATAGCTCACTGCAACCTCAATCTCTGGGGTCAAGGGGTAATCCTGCCTCAGTCGCCCAAGTACATAAGATTCGAGGTATGCTCAACCATGCCAGATACTTTTATTTTTTGGTTTTTGTAGAGATGCGGGTCTTGTTATGTTTCCTAGTCTGGTATCAAACTCCTGGTATTAAGCAATTCTTCCACCTTAGCCTCCCAAAGTACTGGAATTACAGGCATGAGCCACCATACCCATCCAGACAAATATTTTTAATAAGTGGTAGAAATGTATATTTTTATCCAAGAGGAATGGTAGAATTTGAAGAAGCATAGTCAGAAGCTATGAACATGCAAGTGAGTTATAAAATCATGGTAACAAAGAATAGTGGGAGAATACACACAGAAACAAATGAGAAGGAAAAAAGCAAAACTCTGGGAAGTTCCAATATGTAAAGCACAGGCAAATACAGTACAGGTTTAGTGAAGTAAGACAGAAAGGAGTAGAAAAGGAAGAGAGAAATGTTTGTAATCTATAATGTTTCAAGCAAGAATAATGATATTCAGCCATCATTATCTGAGCCTGGAAATATGACAGGTTCTGCAAAGGGGAGAACTTATGAGTTCTATGTGTCAGGATGCTTATACTCTATGAGATATATTCAATTGAATATATAATGACATTACACAAACTCTGCAGCTGTGGTAAGCCATGTGAGCTGTAGCAGCACAAAGAGGAATGAGTATTGTGCATTACACACACATACATATATGTATATATCCACAAGTATGTATATGTGTATATATATATATATAGCAGAATATATATATATTTGTATATATTGCAAATAATCAGATACATACTTATAAAAAGAGTAACAATTACTTAAATCTGAAAGGATGGAAAAGTTAATTGATCAAAGGGGTTATAGTAAAGAGAACCATTATCTTTAGGTTAATTAGTTAATCTAGGTAGAAATGTTGATATATACACACATACATACATGGTACATACACACACACATATATATATACATACACGTGTTTGTGTGTGTATATGTGTGTATAGATGTACAGCAATATATATAAACTAACATGTATATATAAAAATCCGGATTTCCACCAAGATGGCTGAATAGGAACAGCTCCGGACTGCAGTTCCCAGTGAGAGCAATGCAGAAGGTGAGTTAACTCTGCATTTCCAACCAAGGTACAAGGTTCATTTCAATGGGACTTGTTGGACAGTGGGTATAGCCCAAGAAGGGCAAACCAAGGCTGGGTGGGGTGCTGCCTCACCCAGGAAGTGCAATGAACTAAAGGAACTTCTCCTACCGAATGGAGGTTATCAGAGACATTTCAGACGACTGTGGTGCTCTGGTTTGGAAGCTGTGCTTCTCCTGTGGTCTTTGCAGCCTACAGACCAGGAGAAAAAAAATCTAAAGCCCTTTTATGCTAAAAACTCTCAATAAACTATGTATCATTGGAATGTATCTCAAAACAATAAATGCTATTTATGACAAACCCACAGTCAATATAATACCTAATGGGCAAAAACTGGAGGCATTCCCTTTGAAAACTGGCACTAGACAAGGGTGTCCTTTCTCATCATTCCTATTCAACATAGTATTGAAAGTTCTGGCCAGAGCAATCAGGCAAGAAAAAGAAATAAAGGGTATTCAATTAGGAAAAGAGGAAGTCAAATTGTCTCTGTTTGCAGATTAAATGATAGTATATTTAAGAGACCCCACTGTCTCAGTACAGAATCTCCTTAAGCTGATAAGCAACTTCAGCAAAGTTTCAGGATACAAAACAAATGTGCAGCAATCACAAGCATTCCTATGCACCAATAACAGACAGAGACCAATCATGAGCAAACTCCCACTCACAATTGCTATGAAGAGAATAAAATATGTAGGAATAAAACTGACAAAGGATGTGAAGTTCCTCTTCAAGGAAAGCTACAAACCACTGCTCAAGGAAATAAGAGAGGACACAAACAAATGGAAAAACATTCCATGCTTATGGTTTGGAAGAATCAGTATTGTGAAAATGGCCATGCTGCCCAAAGTAATTTATAGGTTAAGTGTTATCCCCATCAAATTACCATTGACCTTCTCCACAGAATTGGAAAAAATCACCTTAAACTTCATATAGAACCAAAATGGAGCCTGCATAGCCAAGACAATCTTAAGCAAAAAGAACAAAGTTGGAGGCAACGTGCTACCTGACCTCAAACTATACTACAAGTCTTTAGTAATCAAAACAGCATGGTACTGTTACAAAACAGAGATATAGACCAAAGGAGCAAAACAGAGGCCTCAGAAACAATGCCACACATCTATAACCATCTGATCTTGACAAACCTGACAAAAACAAGCAATGGGGAAGGGATTCCATGTTTAATAAATGGTGTTGGGAAAACTGGCTAGCCATGTGCAGAAAGCTGAAGCGGATACTTTACTTACACCTTATACAAAAAATATCTCCAGATGGATTAAAAATTTGAACATAAAACCTAACACCTTAAAAACTCTAGAAGAAAACCTAGGCAATACCATTGAGGACATAGAGATAGGCAAGGACTTCATGACTAAAACACCAAAAGCAATGGCAACAAAAGCCAAAATAGACAAATGAGATCTATTCAAACTTAAGAGCTCTTGCACAGCAAAAGAAATGATCACTAATCTAAACAAACTAAAGAAAATTTGGCAATTGTGCTTTCACATTAACATTTTAATTGTTTTATGTTTATATAAAATATATATTATTTAAATATAGATTATATCTATTATTTTAAAAATAGTAGATTGGTGCAAATGTAATTGTGACTTTTTCCATTACATTTAATCAACTCATGCTGTATATAATTGAGATAAGAATTTTTTTTTTTTTTTTTACTTTTCCACATGGTGTATGATGGGGCTTAAACTATGTGATAGAGTTTAGTGTAAAGGGAGAACATGTTTTACAGTTTGCCTTAGGGACAATAATGATAATGTGGTCTTTTGTAAAGAAAGAAAAATAGGACCAAAGTTGTAATCACAGACATTATAGCTTTTATGATTGGTTGGATATGAGTCAACCAAATTAAGCATGAAGAAAAACAACAGGCTTTTGAAGGGAGAAGATAAGTTCATATTGGGTCATCGTGCATTGACAAATATTTATAAGCTGTTGAAGGAGATACCAAGAGAGATGAAGTGAAATAAAGCCCAGTGAGATAGAGATAGAGTAGCTATAGAGTCTGTAGCACACACATGAGTGTAGCCAGCTTCATTACCGTGGAAACAGCTACAGGAGGGAATCATGTATGATGAGGAGAGAAATGCTAAACACTTTTGTGGGAATACAGAATTAGTTACATGTAAAAAGAGCTTAATTGTAACAGAATCAATAATAATTAATCTAAACAAACTAAAGAAAATTTGACAAATGTTGTGATTCCATATTAAGATTGTAATTGTTTTATAAGTCACCCAGTGCAACAGCATTTAATAGATGATTAATTAGACATTTTTAAAAACTAAGGCAGTTGATGCAGGGTGCCACATTTTAATGCAAACTAGAAACATCTGGCTTTGTATAAACATACATATTTGTTTCACTCTTCTAGAAATGAACCATTAGAATATGCAGTATTTACTAAAACATAAGTCATTCTTACAATGCCCTGAATGTTACTAGATATTCAAAATCTTTATTATTCTCTAGTAAAAAATAATTTTTGATTCAAGAATATACCCATATTGGGAAAATATTTAACTTGTGATATAAAAAACTTGTACAATGCATTAACATAGCTCTTAAGAATATGAAAAAAAATTTATAATATTCAAATTTTCATCTACTGTTTCTTATATACATGTGATTAGGTACAAATCATGGTTTTAATGTGTTAGGGAACATTCCAGGAGACACTGTGAGAAGTGCAAGAATTTTTATCAAGTTATTAATAATAAATATGTTAAGTCAGTATAATGTAAAACTAAGTGCAGTGGCCTAAGACATATCTATTTAACTCTCAGAAAAAAGAAAAAACAATTTTATTTATTTAGAATTAAAACACAGTCCAGAATATCTTATCTATTGTCACATAGCTTGTAATTACACTGTAGAATATTGTGACTTAGTAAGTCTCCCCAAGTCCTAAACATGCTCACTCAACAGTGCGATTTTAAAAAGAAATTGCTACAAAACCAGAAAAATAAGTAAAAATTAAAGACATGAAAGTACTTTTATGTCTTTTATTTTTCTCTACTATAGTTACACTTTATGGGTCAAAACATCCTGATATTTGATTGCAATGAAGAATGAAGTAGATATTTGAATTCCTCAGGATTTTGAAATAATATTTAATATAGAAAAGTTTTGTATCATACAATATTTTCAAGAAAATAGAGATGTTGCCATATAGAAAGAACAATAATTCTTGAGACATTAAAGAAATATATATGAGCTGATTCTTTGAGAGGATCAACAAGACTAATTGATCAAGTAGCTAGATTAACAAAGAAAATAGAGAAGATTCTGATAAGCACCATCAGAAACAACAAAAGTGATGTAGCAACCAGTACCAAAGAGACATAAAAAATTCTCAGAGGCTGTTATGAATACCTCTATGCCATAAACTAAAAACACTAAAGAAAATGGGTAAGTCTTAGAAACTCTGAGGACAGAATCAGGGAAAAATTAAAGTGCTGAAAAGGCCAACAGTGAGTTCCAAAATTGAATCAGTAGTAAAGAACCTACCAGCAAAACAAACAAACAAAAAACTCCAGACAAGATGGATTAACAGCCAAATTCTACGAAATATACAAAAACTAGTTGGTACCCATTCTACTGAATCTATTCCAAAAATCTGAGGATCCCTCAACAATTCTATGAAGCCAGAATCACTCTGCCACCAAAGTTTGGCAAAGATGTAATGAAAAAAAGAAAATTACATGCCAATATCCATGATGAACACAGATGTAAGAATCCACAACAAAAACTAAATTCAAGCACATAAAAAATTTACTTCACCATCATCAAGTAGGTCTTATTCCTGGGATGCAGAATTCATTCAATGTGCACAAATGAATAAATGTAATAGACCACATAAATAGAATTAAAAACAAAAAACATATGATCATCTCAATAGACACAGAAAAAGAAGGTTTTGGTAAAATCCAACATCCCTTCACAGTAATAAATCCTCGTAAGCTGAGCATCCAAAGGGCATACCTCAAAATAGTAAGAACCATCTTTGACAAGTCCACAGCGAACATCATCCTGAGTATGCAAAATCTTTAAGCATTTCCTTTAAAAGCTGTAACAAGACAAGGATGGCCACTCTTACCATTTCTATAAACCTCATGTTACCAGCACAAAAACAGAAACACAGCCCAATGGAACAGAATGGAGAAAACCAAAATAAAGCCACATACCTACAATCTTCTCATTTTTAACAATTACAATAAAACAAGCAATGGAGAAAGAACTCTGTATTCAATAAATAGTGCTGGGATAACTCACTATGAATACAAGAAGAATTAAATTGGATAAATAACTTTCAGCATATACAAGAATCAACTTCGATGTATTAAAAACTTAAATATTAGACCTAAAACTGTAAAAATATTAGACTAAAACATAAGAACTACCAGTCTAGACATCAGCTGTGGCAAAAAATTTATGATTTTGTCCCCAAAAGCAATTGCAACAAAAACAAATTGACATGTGGCACCCAATTAAAGAGCTTCTGTACAATGAAAGAAACTATCAACATAGTAAAAAGAAAAACTGCAGAATGGAAGAACGTGTTTGCAAACTTTGCATTCATCAAATCAAAGATTCATAAAATTTGCAATCTTTGCATTCATCAGATCAAAGACTTTGGATTCATAAAATCCAGAAGTCATAAGGAACTTAATACATTCAGCAAGAAAATAACAAATAACCACATTAAAATATTGGCAAAGGTTTTGAGTAAACACTTTTCAGAAAAAGGCATATATGCCACAAACATATAAAAAATGCTTACCATCGCATTAATTATGAAAGAAGTGCAAATAAAAGCCACATTGAGATGATATCTCACAGCAGTCCAAATGGCTACTATTAGAAACTTAAAAATTAACAGATGTTGGCAAGGTTGTGAAGAAAGGGGAACACTTATACACTCCTGGTGGTGATGTAAATCAGTTTTCCACTGTCAAATGCAGTTTGGAGAATTTTCAAAGAACTTACAATAGATCTACCATTCAACTTAGCAATTCCATTACTAGGTATATACCCAAAGCAAAATAAATCATTCTACCAAGAAGGCACATTCACTCCTATGTTCATTGCAGCATAGTTCACAATAGTAAAGACAAGAAATCAATGTAGATGTCCATCAACATTATGGGCTGGCTAAAGAATATGGTTTTATACACCATGGAATACTATATAGCCATTAGTAATAATAACATCATGTCCTTTGCAGCAACATAGATGCAGCTGGATGTCATTATTCTAAGTGAATTATTCCCGTAAGAGAAAATAAAATACTACGCGTTGTCACATGTAACTGGGAGCTAAATATTGAGTATATGTGGACATAAAAGTGGAAACAGCAGACATTAACATCTACTAGATGAGGAAGGTAAGAGAAAGAATAAGTTGAAAACATACCTATTGGTTACTGTATTTGCTACCCAGGTTACAGGATCATTTGTATCCCAAATCTCAGCATCACACAATATACCCATGTAACAAAATTGTGCATATACCCTCAAACCTAAAATAAATTTGAAAGAAATAATAGACTTTGACATAAAATAAAAATAAAGAAGTCAAATATTTATTTTATTTGGATATTAGAAATAGTCATTTTTTATGCTATGCGAATGCTGAAGAATGATTTACTTCCAATTGTATGGTCACTTTCAAAATAGGTGTAATGTGATACTGAGAAAAATATATGTTCTGTGGACCTGGGGTGAAGAATTCTATAGATATTCACTGAATTTACTTGTTGCAGGTCTGAGATCAAATCATAAATATCCCTGTTAATTTTCTATCTTGTTGATCCATCGAATATTAACAACGTGGTGTCAAAGTCTCCTGCTATGATTGTGCTGGAGTCCAAGTCTCTTTATAAGGCATTGAGAACTTACCTTATGTATCTGGGTGTTCCTATATTGGGTGCATACATATTTATGATCATTGACTCCTATTGTTGTATTGATCCTTTTACCATTATATAATGTCTTCTTTGTTTCTTTTAGTCTTTGTTACTATTAAAGTCTATTTTGTCAGGGACAAAAGCTACAACTCCTGCTTTTTTTTCTTTTTTGCTCCATTTGATTGGTAAGACTTCCACCAAAGCTTTGTTTTGAGTCTTTGTGTTCCTTGCTTATGAGATGGATCTGGATACAGCGTACCAATGGGTTTTGACTTTTTATTCAATTTTCCTTTCTGTGTCTTTGATTGAGGCATTTAATCCATTTACATTTAGGATTAATATTGATATTTGTGAGTTTAATATTGTTGTTTAATGCTCGCTGGCTATGTTCCCCATTAGTTGATATAGATTCTTCATTATGGAGATACTCTTTACCTTTTGGTAAGTTTTTGGGATGACTGATACTGGTTGTTCCTTTCTATGTATAGCACTTCTTTCAGAAGCTCTTGTAAAGTAGGCCTGGTGGTGATGAAATCTCTGAGTGCTTGCTTGTTTGTGAAAAATTTTATTTTTCCTTCATTTATGAAGCTCAATTTGGCTGGATATGAGATTCTGGGTTGAAAATTCTTTTCTTTGAGGATATTGAATATTGACCGCCACTCTCTTCTAGTTTATAGGTTTTCTGCTGAGAGAGCTGCTGTGAGTCTGATAGGCTTTCCTTTATGGGTAACCTGACCTTTCTCTCTAGCTGCCCTTAAAATTTTCTCCTTTATTTCAACCCTGGTGAATCTAACGATTATGTGTCTTGGGGTTGCTCTACTTGAGGAATATCTTTGTGGTGTTCTCTGTATTACCTGGAGTTGAATATTGTCCTGCCTTACTAGGTTAGGAAAGTTTTCCTGAATAATATCCTGAAGAATATTTTCCAGTGTGGATTCATTCTCTTCATAGCATTCAGGTACACCTATCAAACGTAAATTAGGTCTTTTCACATATTCTCATATTTTATGGAGATTTAGCTCATTCCTTTTTACTCTTTCTTCTCTAATCTTGTCTTCTCATTTCATTAAGTTGGTCTTCAACCTCTGATATCCTTTCTTCTGCCTGATCAATTTGACTGTTAAAACCTGTGCACACTTTGAGGAGTTCTTGCATTGTATTCTTCAGTTCCATTAATATACTTATATTCCTCTCTAAATTGTATATTCTCATTAGGATTTCGTCAAACCTTTTTTCAAAGTTCTTAGTTTCTTTGCATTGGGTTACAATGTGTTCTTTTAACTCACAGAAGTTTCTTATCATCCACCTTCTGAAGCCTACTTCTGTTAATGGAATGCACTCATTCTCCATCAGGCCTTGTTCCATTGCTGATGAGGAACTGTGTTCCCCTGTAGAGGGAGAGACATTCTGATTTTGGGTATTCTCAGCCTTTTTAGGCTGGTTTCTTCCCATCATTGTAAATTTATCCACCTGTCCTCTTTGTAATTACTGACTTTCTAATTAGGTCTCTGAGTGGATGTCCAACTTGTTGATTCCCAGTGCCAGAATCTGAGCAACCCACTGAGCTGGCCAAAACAGCAGTGTTAAGATTGATGGTGCTTTTCTGCCCAGGAATATCTGGTCTGGCTTCCTTCTTGAGTCCCTCCGTTGATCATCTGAACAGGCAACTCTGCCTTCCCGGAGCTCCAAACATCGACCAAAAAGGGACCCAGTCACATTTACTCTGCACCAAGAACCGTCGCACCGGCCACAAGAGTAGCGCTGGTGACCCGTGGGGTTCCTCTGCTGGGAATCTCTTGGTCCGTGAGCAGCAAAAATTCATCTGAAAGTGGTGTCCTCTCATTCTCTGTGCTTTCACTGGGAGCTACAATCCCGAGCTGCTAGTGATCAGCCATCTTTTTTTTTCTTTTTTTTTTTTTACTGATTTAAAACTTTATTGTTAATTTTTAAAATGGGGAAGAAAAACTTTTATTGGCAACCATCAAAGATATTCACAAGACTCAGACCCAAGGTAGAGACCCCTAAACAGATGATTTTCCCTCACCTCCTCAGGCTAGAACAGATGTTAAACCAACTTGAAAAAATCACTCCAATGCTGGCCACAAACTAGTCTCTACATCCTGGCCTTCATCCTGGTTGGAAGCTGATTCACTCATCCAAGGGCTTAGTTCGAGGGCATTCATGGCTTCCTCAAGTTTGAGCATTCCTTGCTCCTGGCACTAGCAATGCCACTCAGCCATAGACTGGAGCATCCACTTGGCCTGGAGCTTTCATATATAGGAGCTGTAAATGATGACCTTGGTGAAGTCTGGAGACTCCAGAGCCTTCAGCTTGAGCACAGCCATGCTCACCTGCACCATGTAAGGGATTCAATATCCATCCCAGCTGAACATGGCTTCCAGCAGCCATGTTGGAAATAGTCATATTTTTCTAAGATCGAATATTGTGATGCAAATATAACTAAAATAGACAATATTGATGATTACAACAATTCTGGTAGGAGTTCATAATGGTATTTTTTTTTGAGCCGCAGCTTGGAGAAAAGAGAAATTCGCAGTTTGAGGGTCATAAAAGAGGCAGAATCAACATGGCTTTGGGACCAACTAGGAAAAGGGGTAGAAGAGTAAAAGTCACATATGATGTGTGGTTTAGAATCAAATAACTGAAAAGAGAATGCCAGTAGAAGAGAAGGTTTGGGAAGGGATGGCAAGATTAAAAGTTGGATGATTATTTTATATTTCCCCATAGATATTCAAATACATGCTTTCACGAGCCTTCCTGGAAATGTTAGATGAGATGCAAGACACATGAAATAGCTGAGATGAGAAAATGAGACTCAGAAAAGTCTGAGGACTGTCAGCTTTAAGGGCTGAGATACAGGATGTGGTTTCTACAAAAAAAATAGGAGAAATATGGAGGATATAGTGATTAATTTCATTATTCTTGAGTTTATCTATATGTCCCATTGTCCTGCATTTAAGATCAGTGGAAAAAAATAACCTCCATTTGCTGGAAAATCAATTACATAAATTTTCTAATATATATTTTAAATCTCTTCAACTCCAAAAATTCTTTATTTTGCTTGGTAGTTTTTAGGATAAGGATCCCCACTTCGGGGGGTATTTTATGGTCTCATTTTGTTAGTGTTAAAACCACCGGCCATTGCTATATCTGC
This sequence comes from Callithrix jacchus, assembly GCF_049354715.1. NCBI lineage: Eukaryota > Metazoa > Chordata > Mammalia > Primates > Cebidae > Callithrix > Callithrix jacchus. The sequence goes on from NC_133503.1 coordinate 181,388,455, forward strand.
ACTGCAAAACTGCTTTGTACATATGGAGCATACCTCAATCCTGCTCGACCAACAGGATTCCACCTTTTGTTCATGGTAAATTACAAGCTTGGAAAGGCAATGGCTTTCCACAGTACATTTGAAACCAGACGAATAACATATAATTACTGTTGAAGTAAAATGTCTCAAAATACCTGTTTTCACCACTCTTGTTTGTCATCTGGTTATATTTAGGGTGCTGTGTTAATTCCAGATAAATATCATAAAAGATTTCATTCTGATAAACGATGGGTTTCTTTGAAGCATAAGCATCTACTTCATTCTGAGCACATCATGTAGTGATATTCTGTTAAGGAACCCATCCAGCTTCATGCCAAACTCCAATATTGAGAATGCAACTACATTTATTGACAAGTCCTTCTTTACAGAGGAAATATATGCTAAAAGCCTGCAGATCAATTTGGCCACTTTGAAATAAATCACCTTTGATTTTGTAAAAAAGATAATAAAATAACTGTATTATTTTCAAATGATGTGAATTTTCTTCAGAGCCTAATATAAGGGTTTTCTAGAATCATGCTCACAGCTTTGAGTATTTACAGCTGTACCTGATTTTGCTTCCCTGTACTGCTACAGTCTTTAACTGTTACCAGAATCTCATTGTCAATTCTAGAAAACAAATTGTTAAATATCACTCTCTTCTAGTTCCAAATTCAAGTTACCTTACAGCTATCTCACACTGTTCGTCCCAGGATGTTTATCCTGGTTCTTGACATTGGGCTGTTTGGATTCTCCCTTCTCTACACCCTGAACACCCTCAATCAAAGAAATAGGGACCTTCTTATTAAAGTATTGCAAGTAGTGACATCTTAAAATTCGATTTCTTTCTGTCATTTTGTTTTCTACCAGTATGTTTGGACTTTGGCTTTTTTTTTTTCATGTTATATGCATTTTATTTTCTTTAACTATTATGACTGATGCATTAAGTTGTTATTAGAAGTTTTTTTCAAAGCTCCTTCCAACCCTCTTCATAATGGAGGAAATTGTATCTTTATGTCCTATTCACAGACCTAGCAGAAAGAAAAACTTATCTGCTCTGCAGCAGACTTCCACCATTACCTGAATTTTCTAACAATCAGCAATATTTAGTGACAGCTTTCTATTTTCCAGGCTCTGTTTCTATTGTTTAACAGTATTACTCCTGTAGATTTATATGTTTCACAGTGTTTTACAGAAATACCTAAGGCATTGAAAAACTGCTTGTGAATCATCAGTAGAGCCAGAGTTTGAAAGAGATTTCCTAAAATATTATGTCAGAAGGTATTATTTCATTAAATATGATGTAATGATGCCTCTTCCTACATTTAAACAAAAATATTTGGAGTATCAATTACTTCAAGATCTAAATCATATATATATACACTTCTCAAATTATGAGCCTGAGTCCCTGCTTTCTCACTTTGAATTAGATCATTATGCAGATTTTGTCCATATAATATATATGTCCTTTATGTTTTTGAAATTTTATAAAATGATTCATATGTTTTGATATTTTTGAATTTTTAAGCTGATTTCTTCTTAGAACATCTTACAAATTAAGTTCTTCCAAACGTTATTGGAGAAAGCTAATCGGTCCTTTGATCAATTCAGCCTCATTCTATGTGCACATACTGCATTCACTTACACAAATGGTAAAAGTAGCCTCAATTTAACACTGTTGTTTTGTCTTCATCATTGCTGTTAATGAGAAGCCTAAAAAAATTCAAAGATTGGCTTGGGTTTCCAAAGGGCCATGCAGAGCTACTAAAGCATCACATAGAGCTATTGTAGAAGCTATTGAATAACAAGTAGGAAAGTAGAAATGTTAGGAAAGGTGTTTTTTCATTGCAAGAAAATGTTTTCCTGAATTTATCAAATATGCTCTAAATTCTTACTCTACTAATCTAACTGCCACTGTCCATCAGAGGTCAATTGAGCAGTAATGATGTTATTGCAAGGTGATAAATAAGGTGCCATCACTCTTTCTTCCTATTGGAAGAGATGATTTGCCAATTACATTTGCCAAATGATTTTTATAATACTGCAGTGAGCTGAATTTATGCTTAACTGATAAGAAAGTCAAAAGGAACAGGAAGAGTTTTGAAAGTAAGTATGTTTATTAATAAACATATGCTGTGTTTTCTTCTCACATCTTTTACCTTCAAGTGTTTGTAATATCATTATTAAATATTTCTAAATTAAATTACATATTCCCAATTATCATTTTAAAATGTTTCCCAGAAAATGTGACCTGTTTAGTAAAACAAACAGGAAAACAGTAAATAATTAGATAATTACATAAGCATGAAAATGAAGAACATTTATTTAACATGGGTACAGAAAACAGGGAGAAGAAAATGGGAGACGCAAAAGTAAAGAGAAAACAAGTAACAAATGCTCACACTTTTTAAAAATAAAACAGACATGCTTATTATCATCCGATTTAAGATTATATGCATGCACACACATGCACACACACACACAATCTCTGCCTATGTATCAACATTTGAACATTTTGAAGATTCCAATGTATGCAGAATTATGAGTACTCATCTTCTGGTTATAATTCCAAAATAGTTCAGAGAAATGTAAGAACTACATGTAGGTTAAAAAGAAAACAACAGAGGGAAGATATTTTAAGAAATATGGAGGAATAAAATGTATAAATGCAAAACGTAGGCATACCTGAGATATCACAAGTTGCGATCCAGACACTGCAATAAAGTTAATACTAAAATAAAATGAGGCAGACAAACTTTTGGTTTCTCAATGAATACAAAAGTTATGTTAACACTATGTTGTAGTGTATTGCATGTGCATTACCATTATGTCTAAAACACGTTCATATCTTAATTTAAAAAATTCTTTCTGCTAGACGCAGTGACTCACCCTTGGAATTGCAGCATTTTGAGAGGCCTAGGCAGGCAAATTGCTTGAGCCCAGGAGCTGGATACCAGTTTGAGAAGCATAGAGAAACTTGGTCTCTACAAAAAGTTTTCAAAATATTAGTGGGGTGTGGTGGTGTATGCCTGTGATTCCAACTAATCAAGGGGCTGAGGTGGGAGAGTCACCTGAGACTGGAAAGCTGACATTGCAGTAAGCCAAGATTGTGACACTGCACTCCAGCCTGGGCGATAGAGGAAGACTCCATCTCAAAAAAGAAAGAGAGAGAGAGAGAGAGAGAGAGAGAGAGAGAGAGAGAGAGAGAGAGAGAGAGAAAGAAACTTTATAGCTAAAAAATGCTAACAATCACCTGAGCCTTCAGGGAGTCTAAATACTTCTGCTGGTGGAGAAACTTGCTCATTTTTGATGATTGCTGACTGATCAGGATGGTGGTTACAAATGCTCCTGCTTTATCAATTAAATTTATAAAATAATATAAACAACATGTTGGTCATTTCACCAATGTTTATAGCATCTTCACCAGGAATAGATTTGACCTCACGAAACCACTTCTTTGCTCACACATAATTTCTATTTTGCAACTCCTCATCCATTCAAATTTTATGATGAGATGCCACCAATTCAGTCACATCTTCATATTCCATTTCTAATTTTAGTTATCTTTCTATTTCTAACATATCTGCAGTTACTCCCTCCACTAAAGTCAAATTTCTCAAGTCATCTATGAGAGTTGGAATCTGCTTATTCCAAAGTCCTGCTTATGTCAATATTTTGACCTCATTCCATGAATCATAAATATTGTTCATGGCATCTAGAATGATAAATTCTCTCCACAAGAGTTTTTAATTATTTGCCCCAAATTCAACAGAAGAATCACCATCTCTGGCAGTTATAGCCTTTTAAAATGTATTTGTTTGATAATATGAATGAAAGTCAAAATTACTCCTTGATTTATTGGCTGCAAAATAAATGTTTTGTTAACAGGCATGAAGATAGCATTAATCTTCATATATATCTTCATTAGCATTCTTGGGTAACTTGGTAACTTATCAATGACCAGTACTATTTTGAAAGAAATCTTTTTTTTTTCCCTGAGCAGTAAGTTTAAACAACAGGCTTAAAATATTCCGCAAACCATGCTATAAACAGATATGCTGTCATGCTCATTGTTCCATTTATAGAGTGTAGGCAGAGGAAAGTTAGCATAATTCTTAACAACCCTAGGATTTTCAGAATAGTAAATGAACATTGGCTTCAACTTAGTCACCAGCTGTAATACCTTCTAATAAGAAAGCCAATCTGTCTTTGGAAGCTTTGAAGCCAGGCATTGACTTATCTATAGCTATGGAAGTCCTGGATGACATTTTCTTCCAATAGAAGGCCATATTGACTGCATTGAAAATCTGTTGTTTAGTGCATCAACTGTCCTTATTCATCTTACCTAGAACTTCTTTGTGACTTGCTGCAGCTTCTACATAAGCACCTGATGCTTCACCTTGGATTGGTATGTTATAAAGATGGCATCTTTTCTTAAACTTTATAAACCAACCTCTGCTAGCTTTAAACGTTTCTTCTACAGCTTCTTTACCTCTCTTAGCCATCATAGAATTGAAGAGAGTTAGGGCGTTTCTCTAGATTAGAATTTGGTTGAGGGGAATGTTGTAGTTATCCAGACCACTAAAACTTTCTTCATATCAGAAACAAGACTTTTTCATTTTCTTATCATTCATGTATTCATTGGAGTAACACTTCAAATTTCTTTTAAGACCTTTTTGCTTGTTTACAGTTTCATTATTTCATTCTTTTAAAGCATCAAGTAAACATTATGGGCAAAATCAGAACAGAGTTGAACTTCCTTGCATTTATGTTAGGTATTTTTTCTTTTTTTTAATTGATGTGTAGTATTTCTACATGTTTATGGAGCACCTGTGATATTTTGTTACATGCATGGAAGGTGTAATGATCAAGTCAGGGTACTTAGAGTATCCCCTCAAGTATTCATCATTTCTATGTGTTAGAAACATTTTAAGTTATTTCTTCTAGTTATTTCAAAATATATAATATACTGTTATTAATTTTAGTCACCCTTTCTGTGCTATGGAACATAGAACTTAATGCTTCTCTCTAACTGTATATTTGTACCTATTAACCAACCTCTCTTAGTTCTCCTCCCTACCGTCCCAGCCTCTGGTATCCGTCACTACTCTCTACCTCATGAGATCAGCATATTTTAGCTCCTGTATATAAGTGAGAACGTGCAATATTTGTCTTTCTCTGTCTGACTTATTTCACTTAGGTCACATAATGACCTCCAATTCCATCCATGTTGCTGCAAATGACATGATATTATTTTTATTTTGGTGAATAGTATGCCATTTTGAATTTATATTACATTTGTAATTTATTCATCCATTGGTGGACCCTTAGGTTGATTCCATATCTTTGCTATTGTGAATAGTGCTGTGGTAACTGAGAGTTCAGGTATGCCTGTGGCATACTGTATTTCTTTCCCTGGATAAATACACTATAGTAGGATTGCTGGGTCATGTGGCAGTTCTATTTTCATGTTTTTTTTTTTTTGAGAAATCTTTATACTGTTTTTCATGATGGCTTCACTAATTTACTTGATCACTAACAGATCTTTGCCAGCATCTCTTATTATTTTTGTGTCTCTTTTTTTTCTTTTTAACTTGGTTTCCTGTTTACTTTTACATTTACAAACCTACTGATTTGGGCATCTTAAACTCTGGTAGGAGAGAAGTGGTCAGATTACTTTTATTGAAATGTTGGAAATGAGCAATGAAGGACATAATGATAAATTAAAATTAGGATGACTGCTAATTACACAAAATATATATTTTAATAATGTTTTACAAATCTATTTGTTCATTTAATGTCCATCTTTCCACTATGATTAGAAACAATAATTCTTGGACATTCTGGATTAATTAGAGTCCCTTTTGAAAAATCTGCTTTAGTAACCAATGATCATTCATTTCCAACGTAATGAAAGGCAGAAGAGGAACACTGGGTTTGTAAATTTGTTCTAGTTCTATTTTAATCTAACTTTTGAGCTGTAATTTCTTTTTGACATTTCTAAACTTGGAGTTCAGATCTGTAAGTAGTGAAACATTAGATCCATTCAACACTTAGCAACATGCCAGGAATGCAGCTAGGCTCAATTAGTGTTTATTGAATGAATACATAAATCTTCATTCATTCGTTGTATTATCAAAATGAAAAAAGAAAAACACAACTGTGAACTTTGTGGCTTAATTTTGGCTGTTTTCCCTTGCATGTTACCACTTACTTGTTTATTGCTAATTATTTTCCCAACCAAAGAATTAGAAAGGGAAAACATGAATAGACGTTGAACAAATAGCAGTCAAATTAAGCCCTAATTAGTGATTACTTTAAATGCTTTCATCATAGAAATAAGATAAAAAGTAAATGCAGAGTAAGGTTTGGAGATTAACGAGCTATCTGTTAATCATATTTATTTTAGGCAAAAAACATCATAAATAATAAAGACTTGTTTCAACTAAATTATACATGCTTAAATGTAAATGGACTGTTGAGATAATTTGGTATAAATGTCCATTTAACAACTGGGGAAAATGTAATACAGAAAAGTTTCATGTGGGTTGTTCAAGTGATTGTTAGTTCTTTATTTCCTCCTATTTTCTCCTCATTTAGTATTGCACAGTTAGAAAACTTATAAAAATGAAAATATGTTCCTTATTTTTCTTTTGTATATCTTATCTTAACTTCTCACATTTTACTTGTATTTTAGTGGATTTTAGTTTTATCTTCATGAGAAGCATTTTAATCTCTTTCTAGAAAGTAAATTCTGTCATCTGTAATTTCTGACATTAGATTTTGTCATTTCATGTATGTTGTATTTATTATTTTTGTTGCTTAGAAATGACTAGGTCTTTATTTTCTTCCCCAGATCTTCTGTGGTTCCTATCGGACTTACAGCTCTGGTTTTACATCCTTCTGATCTCTAACAGTTGTCCATATTTTCTGATGTTTCACTTCTCTGTGTTACATTCAGTGTAATTCTCATTGAAGGCGGGTTGTCTTTTCATGGAGATTTAATAACACTTTAAAATTTTTAACAGCTTTATTAAGGTATAGTTAATATTCGATGAAAAAGCAAACTGTACACATTTAATGTACCTGTATGTAATTTGATCGGTTTGGACATATGCATATAGCTGTGATACTGTCAAGAATCAAGATAATAAACATACACATATGCATCACATTCCAAAATTTTCTGTGTCTCCTTTCTTAGTACCCTTAATACAGTAAGAACACTTAACATGAGATTTAGCTTCAATGCATTTTGAAGTGCATACCATATTGTTAATTGTAGGTGCTATGTTGCACAGATTATCTCAGAACTTACTCATCTCACATAACTAAAACTTTATACCTATTTCACAAAAATTGTCTATTTTCCTCTTCCTTTAGTTTCTGTTAACTACCAAGTTATTCTCTGCTTCTATGAGTTTGACTATTGCAGGTACCTCTTATCAGTGGAATCGTCTTTGGAACTGACATATTTTACTTTGCACAATGTTGCCTAGGCTCATATATGTTGTTAGAAGTGGTAATATTTTTTTTTCTTCTTTAAGGTAAAATAATACTTCATTGTATGTATATACCATGCTTCTTTAGCCATTCATCTGCCAATGGATATTTGGGTTGTTTTGATACATTAGTTATTATGAATAATGCTGTAATAAATATCCGAGTACAAGATATCTGTGATCCCAATTTTATACATACCAAGAAATCAGATTTCTGGATCATATGGTAGTAATATTTTAATTGTTAAGAAATGTCTTTACTATATTCTCTATGGTGGCTGCACCATTTTACATTTCCATCAATATTATACAAGTATTCCACATTCTTCATATTTTTGTTATCCCATTTATTTATTTTTGATAATAGTCATCCTAACAGGTGTGAGGTGATAGATCAGTGGGGTTTAATTTGCATTTCCTTGGTGATCAGTGATGTTGAGCACCTTTTATTCTACCTCGTGGTCATATTGTATGTCTTCATTGGAGAAGTGTCTACTTAAGTCTTTTGCCCATTTAAAAATTGGAGTATGCATTATTTTGTGTTTAGTTGTTGTTTTCTTTTTGAGTTATAGGAATCTTGATATATTTTGGTATTAGTCACATATTATATAAATGGTTTGCAAATGTTTTCTTCCATTTCAAAGGAATGGCTTATGCCTTTTCATGATATTATTTTCTTAGTAATGAAGAAGCTTTTTAGTTTGACATAGATTCTTTTATTAATTTTTGCTTTTGTTGACAGTTTTTGGTATGAGACTTTTAATTTTCGCTCATGCTTGGTAGGTTTAATTTTTGGTGACAGTCACTTGTGGAATGAGACTGGTGAATCACGAACCTTCAAGGCAACCTGGAAGGAATTGGAGACCATTATTCTAAGGGAAGTAATGCAGGAATGGAAAATCAAACATCGATATGTTTCCATTCATAAGTGGAAGCTAAGCTATGAGGATGCAAATATGTAAGAGTGATACAGAGAACTTTGGGGACTCCAGGGAAAAGGTGGGAGGGGTGAGAGATAAAAGATTACACATTGGATGCAGAAATCACTACCAAAGAACTTATTAATGTAACCAAATACCACCTGTGCCCCCAAATCTCAGAAAAATCTCAAAAATCATCACTGAAGAACTTACACATGTAACCAAATACAGCCTGTTCCCCAAAAACCTATGGAATTATTTTTAAAGAGAAAAAATAAAGGTCACTTTACAAATAGAAAACAAAAATCAATTTCAACAAAAGGACCAGTTGTTCTCACATAATGTAAACAATGTAATTAAAATCCCCAAATATCATGAATACAGACCAGTGTTTTTAGGTGATCTGGGGCCTCAGAGCCTAGGTAATGATGGCAGATGTCTTACTCACATCTTATCCTCATAATAGTATAGAATTTTGTCTGGACTCCAGCATTTTATTAGACATATAACTTGAGAGCCAATGTTTAATTGCAACTCATTTCCTTACAAAGATTTAAGAATTTCTCAGCATTAATAGTGTTTTCTATTTTATTATTTATAGTTTTTAAATTAATGATTCTTACTTAACCAGAACTGAAGAATAACCTGGTCATTTTTTCATGTAATTATTGTCAAATGTATGTTAATACAACCCTTAGATTAAAAAATTATAACTTTATCTTATCCCATATATTATTTATACAAATATAAAACTATAATTCCAAATATTTTTTACATATTGAAAATATTATAAAATTAAATGGTGTAATTAGTTCAGAGAAATATTTTTTGTTATCTAAGGGCTCAAGCTATGGTCTTTTTTATTATAATAATTTGTGGACTATTGATACTTTGTAGAATTATATATTATTGCTTTTGAAACAATGTTTTTTTCAAAAATTCTATGGATCATATTTTATAGAACAATATACTTTCATTCACTACACCAGGTTATAATGATTTCTGTGTAGATTATTTCACTAAATGAATTTTCTAGAGAATTAACAGAATAATTCTGTGTTCAGTCTAAATACTAAATAACTACTTACACAATGGATACTTTAAGAAATCACTATGTGTTAGAAATTGTGTATTGCACTGAAGATACAGGTGTGAAAATTATAATCCCAGCCACTGAACTCATGGAACTTTAGACTTTTAGAGTTTTAAGTTAATGCCATTTTAAACACCATCAATTTTTAGTTGAAAATACTATTATTTCTCAATTAATATGTGTAGCCACATCAGATATACTATCATAGTATATTCTGGGTAAAGTTCTGATTTATTAGTCACAGTGAAATTGTGCCCTAGTGATAAATTCCCTCTGCCCAGTGAAATAAGAATGCTACTTTAATGGAGTCACTCTTGAAATGTAAATGTAATTGAAACTTTACAAATTTTCCTCTCCAACCCTAGTTTATAATACTGGTTTAAGGGAGGAAGGAAGGAAAGAACATAAGGAATGAAGTGTAAAAAGTAAGGAAGAAAATAAAGATAAATGAAAGGAAGGAAGAAAAAAAGGAAAGATGGAAGAAAGAAAAATTAGGCACCCATTAGTTAATGGCTTAGGCAATATACTCAAAATAGAGTAACTCAGCTATTTAATTAAATAGAGTTAATGAATAAAGACCCTAAGTGTCTGGAAGAAGATTGTTTAATACAGTGATAAGCTAGCAAGGAATTTGGAAGAAGTTAATAAATCTTGCTTTCTGACTGACATTTTATGTATATACAAAGTCTTCTTTCTGCAACTAGCAGCCCTAAAGGAAGAAAATGAGATAGCACAGCATATTAACCTTTGAAAATATCATTTAGGCTATAGTAATACAACCTATGTAAACTACAACTAATTTGTATTTCTGAAACATGAAGGTAACAGAAATGAACACATTACTCTCTAAACTGTTTCCAGTGAATTTGAAGCAGCTACATTCTCTTGTAATATTTCTATCATACAGCAGAGGGCTCTGCTTGTATAGACCATAAAATTGAATACTGTATTCTCAGCTTGAGTCAAATGCGGAAATAGACATTTATTAAATATAATATTAGAAAATAAAAATAAAATGATAAATAAGAGAGTAGTTATTGCTTAAGTTTTTTTGTTCAGAAAATGTTACCTGTTTCTTATTTTGATTATTTGTCAGATTCAAACTTTATTATGCCTGTTCAAGTTTTCTTTTTTGACAGTATTATTATATGAACATTATATATATATATATGACAAATACTAATGAGTGAGGCTGCTGATTTCTTCCTAAATCATTTTAGCAATAAGATTGTTACTAGAATAATTATTACAGTAAAAAAGCCTTGCTCTTAAAGCACATGGATTATAGTCTATAAATAAAACATTACTGAAAATTGATATGCATAAAAAACTAATCACTGATTAGAGAAAATTATGAATGAAACACAATGTCTCTCTTATTGAATATAAATAATATGAATATAAAATTATTATATAAGACAGAATAGAGCAAGTGTCATAAAAAATTGCCACTAAAAGGTGCTAGAGCAGTTCAAACAATAAAAGTTGTATAATCAGTTACTTGGGTTGATGAATGGGAAGAATGAGAGTGAAACACTTTTGAGGCAGAACATAAGGGCCTATCAGACACAGCATCAGGGAAAAAAGGAGGAATATTCAGGGAATCATAAACGCTCAGTTTGCCAAATAGTAGAGTTCAAAAAGACGGTAAGAATGAGATACAGGCTCTCTGAATTACAGCAGATTAATTTTAACACAAATCTGTAAATGCCTTAATGAAATGTTTATTAATTAGTACTTATTATGCCCATACTAAAACTAGAAGATTCATAACTCTAGACATGTGACTTATCTAAGTACCACCAGGTTGCTACAGATTAAAATATTCACATATCAAAATAAATTCAACAAACATTGATAGAAATATATTCGCAAGAATATCTACTGGAATAGACATAAATTGTTTTATTGAATCTTATAAATTTCGATAGCTGTATAAATATGTTTGGTTTGTTATAACATCATGGCTTTGTATAGTAAACCACATGTACATTCAATAAATTTTCGTTATATTTTTTCCTAAAATGCAAAATGGGTTTATATTAAAGAAAACAAAACAACAACAAAGCAAAAAGAATGAGTCTTTCTAAGAAGTATTGGCTAATTCTGACATAAAAAAAATTGTAGAACTCTCAGCCCATTTAAATTTATTATAATTATTGGCATATTTTAAATATGTCAATATTTTGAATCTTATTAAATGCTTGCTATTTTTTTTTACCAATAGAACATGTGATGTTTTTATGTCACCTTGTGTAAGCTACAGTCTCTAGATATTTAATTAAACACTGATCTAGGTGTTGTTTCAAAAGTATTTTGCAGATGTGATCATGGTCAAGAATCAGTTGACTATAAATTAGAGTTACTTGATGTTATAATAGCTATTTTGGGTGGGCCCTATTCAATCAATTGAAAAATCTTAAGAGTAGAACTGAGGATTCCCTAAAGAAGAAGAAATTCATCTTATAGCTAACAGCTTTAGTCACTGCTAAAGAATTCCAGCCTTTCTCCTGACAGGTTGCCTTTGGATTTTCGATTTGCTATACATTCCCCCACAATCATGTAAGCTGCATGATGACAATAAAGCTCTTAATATTTATCTACTTCTCTTTTTGTTCCTCTAGTTGAACCATGATGGATAAGTTTTGGAACTGGACGTGATTCTGGAAGAAGTTCAAAAATAAGGTTTCTGAGTTGGTTCTGAAATTTCTGGAACTGGTTTTCTAATGTAATCAGATTTCAAAACACTCATGACTGTAAATGAAAGTACTGATTTTCCCCGGCATAATGTGGCAATAGAGAGAATACAAATGATTGTCATTGGATACTCTTAATCAAATATCTGTTGAAGATATTTTAGAACACTTTAGTCAAATTGAGGAGTATCATGGAATTTGCTGGAGTAAGTGGGTGTATGAGTTAGCTCAGCCATCATAACAAAATGTTACAGACCGGATGGCTTGAAAAACTGAAGTTTATGTTCTTACTGTTCTGGAAGCTCCAGTGTCCAGGTGCCAGTATGGTCAGTTTCTGGTGATGCCACACTTCCTGGATTTCAGATGACCACCTTATTGCTGGGTGCTCACATGACCTTTCCTTGTTGGAGATGTGAGTGGAGAGAGAGAAAAAAAGCTCTAATATTTCTTTCTCTATAAGGTTTCAGCCTTATCAAATTAGAGTCCTACCCTTGCAATCTTATTTAAATAAATGACATAAATGACCTATCTCCAAATGCAGTCACATTAGGGATAGATTGTGGCCTCTAATCCGATTAACTAAGGCTTCATTAATTCTTAGGGATACAGTTAAGTTCATAGCAGTGGAAAAAGAAAATGATGAGCTCAGGAAACCAAATTCCTGGCTCAGGCTCTATGTAAATAGTCAGAAATGTTTTAAAACTGCCCTGAAATAAATCTTCATCTCCAGTAGCATCAGGTTAAAGCTTTCTAAAAACCAAACTACAGAGTTTCATCCTGTGACTGGCTGAATTTTAATTCAAATTGGTTTCTCAATCTTGCAAGACATCTTCTCTAATGTGAGGGTATTCATGGAAAGAGATGGGATTCTAAAAATTAAGAAATACGAACAGTTGTTAATGATGGATTATCAAGTCCCTTAATCCTTCCAAACCTTCTTTCCCAGTAAAAGTGGCACTTCCACCCAATCAAAAGAAATTATATTGGTCTCTCCTGAGGCTTCTGACTTACAAGGTACTACTAAATCTCATGTGCTACCCATATCACACTTCTAGACCTATAATTTGATTCAACTCTCAACAGGCCAAAAAGGGTAAGATACAAAGCATAACCCATAAAAAAGTGCTAACCCCATAAAGAATGGCAAGGTTTTTCCACTTAACCCAGAAATCGTAGGAATATCTGTTGAAATTTATCTTAAGGATGTGAGATCACGGCAGAAAAAAATATGACATTGGATCAGACTGAATTTTTTTTTTAACTGTTAAGTTAAATATGTGAATTTAAGCTTTTTTTTTTCATATGATTCTCGGCTACATGTGTGTCTTCTTTCCCATTCTATAGGTTGTCTGTTTGGTGATAGTTTCTTTTGCTGTACAGAAGCTCTGTAGTTTAATTAGTTCCAATTTGCCAATTTTTGCTTTTGTTGCAATGGCTTTTGGTGCCTTTTTATGAAAAATTTGCCCCTGCCTACATCCAGAATTGTACTGTCTAGGTTGTTTTCCAAGGTTTTTAGTGATTTTGATTTTACATTTAAGTCTTTAATTTTTGTATATAGTGCAAGGAAGGGATCCAATTTTAATCTATTTTACATGGTTAGCCAGTTGTACCAGCACTATTTATTGAATAGGGAATCTTTTCTCTATTGCTTGTTTTTGTCAGGTTTGATGGAGATCAGAGAGTTGTAAGTGAGTGTCTTATTTTTGGATTCTCTATTTGTTTCCATTTATCTGTGCATCTGTTTATGTACCATGCTGTTTTGGTTACTGTAGCCCTATAATATAGTTTAAAGTTGGGCAGTGTGATATCTCTGGCCCTGTTCCTTTTCCTTAGAATTTCCTTGACTGTTTGAGTTCTTTGTTTGTTTCATATAAATTTTAAAATAGATTTTTCTAGCTCAATGAAGAATGTTAATGGTAGTTGAATAGAAACAGCTAGCACTGAATATATATAAATTGCTTTGGGCAGTATGACCATTTTAATGATATTGATTTTTCCTATCCATGAGCATGGAATGTTTTTCTGTTTGTTTGTATCATCGCTGATTTCTTTGAGCAGTGGTTTGTAGTTCTCCTTTTAGGAATGAGCATGGAATATTTTTCTGCTTGTTTGTATCATCTCTGGTTTCTTTGAGCAGTGGTTTGTAGTTCTCCTTTTAGGAATAAACATGGAATGTTTTTCTGCTTGTTTGTATCATCTCTGGTTTCTTTGAGCAGTGGTTTGTAGTTCTCCTTTTAGGAGAGGACCAGTTAGCTGTATTCCTAAGTGTTTTATTCTTTTTTGGCAATTGTGAATGAGAGTTAGTTTGAGATTTTTCTCTTAGCTTGACTATTGTTGGTGTATAGGAATGCTAGGAATAGTTCAACTTCCTCTTTCTATTTGCATGGTTTTTTTTTTGTTTGTTTTTGTTGTTGTTGTTGTTTTTGCTTTTGCCTGATTGTTCAAGTCAGAACTTCAAATACTGTGTTGAATATGTGTGGTGAGAGATGGTATCCTTCTGCAGGTTTTGAAGGGGAACACTTTTAGCTTTTGCCCATTCACTATATGTTGGCTACATTTTTGTAATATAGGGCTATTATTATTTTGAGGCATGCTCCTTCAATATGTAGTTTGTTGAGAGTTTTAAACATGAATGGATGTTGAATTTTATTGAAACCCTTCCCTGGATCTATTGAGACAATCGTGTGGTTTTAGTCTCTAGTTCTGTTTATGTTATGAATCACATTTATTTATTTGTGTGTGTTGAACCAACCTTGCATACTGAGGTTAAAGCCTACTTGATCATGGTGGATAAGCTTTTTGATGCTGCTGGATTTTGTTTGCTAGCATTTTATTTAGGATTTTCACATCAATGTTCATCAGGGATGTTGCCCTGAAGTTTTGTGTTGTTGTTGTATCTCTGCCAGGTTTTGGTATCAGAATGATGCTGGCTTCATAGAATGATGATGCTCCCTTCATAGAAAGAGAGGCATCTCTCCTTTTCAATCTTTTGGAATAGTTTCAGTAAAAATGATACCAGCTCTTCTTTATACACATGATAGAATTCAACTGTGAATGTTTCTGGTTCTGGCCTTTGTTTTTGTTTGATACTTATTACTGCCTCAATTTCAGAACTCGTTATTGGTCTGCTCAGGTATTCAATTTCTTCCTGGTTCAGTCTTGGATGGGTTCATGTGTCCAGAAACTGATCTATTTTTTCAAGACTATTTAGTCCATGTATATAGAGTGTTCATAATATTCTCTGTTGGCTCTTTGTATTTTTGTGGTGTCAGTGGTAATAACCACATTTTCATTTGTAATTGTGATTATTTAAATCTTCTCTCTCTTCTTCTTTATTATTCTAGCTATCAGTCTATCTATTTTATGAATTAAAAAATAGCTCCTGGATACGTTGATCATTTGAATGGTTTTTTCATGTCTTTATCTCCTTCAGGTCAGCTCTGATTTTGGTTATTTCTTATCTTTTGCTAACTTTGGTATTCATTTGCTTTTATTTCTTTAATTCTTTTAGTTGTTGAATTGTTAAAATGAAATCTTTGTAACTTTTTGATGTGGGCATTTAGTGCTATACATGTCCTTCTTAACACTGCCTTAGTTCCAGAGAGTCTGGTATATTGTATCTTCATTCTCATTAGTTTCAAATGATTTCTTGATTTTTGCCTAAATTTCATTATTTATCCGAATGTCATTCAGAAGCAGATTATTCACTTTTCATGTAGTTGTATGGTTTTGAGTGAATTTCTTAGTCTTAACTTGAAACTTATTTGTGCTATCGTCAGAGAGACTTTTTGTTATAATTTTAGTTATTTTGAATTTCCTGTTTAACTTCCAATTATGTGATTAATTTTAGAGTATATGCCATGGGGCAATTAGAAGAATGTATATTCTGGTATTTTAGGATAGAAAGATCTGTAGATACCAATCGGGTCTATTTGATCCAGAGCTGAATTCAGGCCCTGAGTATTTCTGTTAATTTTCTGTCTCAGTGATCTGTTTAATATTGTCAGTGGGGTCTTAAAGTCTCCACTATTATTGTGTGGAAATATAAGTTTCTTTAAAGGTCTTTGAGAACTTGCTTTATGAATCTGAGAGCTCTTGTGTTGGGTGTCTTTATATTTAGGATAGTTAGCTTTTGTTGACTTTAACACTTTATGGTAATATATTGTCCTTGGTATTTTTTTTTATCTTTGCTGGTTTAAATTCTATTTTGTCTTAAACTATAATTGCAACATGTTCTTTTTTCTGTTTTCCATTCACTAAGTAGATTTTTCTCCATCCTTTTATTTTGACCCTATATGTGCCATTACATGTGAGATAGGTCTCTGGCAGACAACATACCAAAGTGTTTTGGTTCTTTATCCACCTTACCACTCTGTATCTTTTAATTAGGGCATTTAGCCTATTTACGTTTATGGTTAGTATCAATGTGTATGGATTTGATACAGTCATCATGATGTTAGCTGGTTATTTTCCAGTTTGTTTATGTGATTGCTTTACAGGGTCACTGGTTTTTGTACTTTAATGTGTTTTTGTTTTGGCTGCTAATGGTCTGTCTGTTTTTCCAATACTTAGTGCTTCCTTCAGGAGCTCTTATAAGGCAGCCGTGGTAGTAACAAATTCCCGCAGCATTTGCTTATCTGAAAAGGGACTTATTTATCTTTTGATTATTAAGCTTAGTTTGGCCAGACAGGAAATCCTGGCTTGGAATTGCTTTCTTCAATAATGTTGAATATTAGCCCCTAATCTCTTCCAGCTTGTTGGGTTTCAGCTGAGAGTTTGGGTCTTAGTTTGATGGACTTCCATTTGTGGGTGACTAGACTTTTCTCTTTAGCTAACTTTAACATTTTTTCTTTCATTTTGAGCTTGGAGAATTTAATAATTATGTGTCTTGGGGATGATCTTCTTGTGGTATATCTTACTAGGGTTCTCTGTTTTTCTTGAATTTGAATGTTGGCCTCTCCTGTCAGAAGAGGGAAATTGCCCCTGAAGACTATGTCTACTGAGTTGCCAAATTGCTACTAGCTCAATAACTGGTGAGAAATGCCTAGAGTCACAGGCCTGGAAGACCTGCCTGGTGAAAAGATATGTGACCAGGCACCCATGTTACAATCTGGTCACTATTCTGTAGGTCTGCTGCAGTATGTTTGAAGCCTGCTCCAGTCCCTAGTCACCTCAGATTTCCCAGTGTATATGTTACTTTCACTGGAGGTATTACCAGTGAAGTTTACAAGACAGCAAAGATGGCAGCCTGCCACTTTCTCTTGGAGTTCCATCCCAGGCAGGTACAGACCTGTTCCCAGCCTGAATGAGCCTGTAGTAGGTGGCTAGAGACCCTGGTTGGGAGCTCTCACCCAGTCAGTAGAAATGAGATTGGAAACCAGCTTAAGAAAATAGTCTGGCCACATTTTTGTAGTGCTGCTTAGATGTGTTGGGAAACTGCCTCCTCCCCTAGTCTGCTAGGACTCTCTAAAGCATGAAGGCTGGAACAGATAAGTTGCCCAAACAGCAAAGATGACAGCCTGTCCCTAGCTCCAGGAGCTCCATCCCAGATAGTCACGACACTGCTATCAGTGACTGGCTGCAATTCCAAGCCAGAGGGTCTTATCCTGTGATGTGTCATGGAAATGGGTCATGCAGACAATTGCTCTTTTGTCCCGTGGATTCAGCCTATTTCCTGGGGGTATATAGTGGGGGCCTAACGTTGCAGGTATGTTTGCCAGGAAGTCCAGAAAGCCAGAGTATTTAAAGCTCCTGGGCCTCCATGTGTGCCCAAGTGGCTGCTCTGTAGAGGATCCACACAGTTTTGTGAGTCAGACTGAAAGTCCTGGTAGAGTAGATCCACATGGGGATCTCCTGACCCAAGGGTTGGAAAGATCCATGAGTGAAGCATGGTTTCCTGGGATTCCACATTCGCTCACCACTTCCCTGGGTGGGGGAGTTTCTTTGGCTTCATTTTCCATGGGTTGAGTTGTCTGCTTGATTAGTCCCAAAGCTAGTACCTGAATGTTTCAGTTGAAGGTTCACTCACCCCTTCTTTTCCTCTCTGGGAAAGCCATGGACAGTAGCTGCTTGTAGTCAGTCATCTTGACCACACCCCTTACCAAACAGAGATTTTGGAATCAGTATTTTAGCAGAAGGTGTTATAAATGGCTCTAATTTTTTTATTTGTTGACTGACACATAGATTCAAATGTGGCCTATACATAATGAAGTTAAAATTCTCATACTAGCTGGATAGAGGAAGGTATCAAAGGCTTAGAAAGGGGATGTTAAATTGAACTTAGTCTAAAAGACCTGTTCACCAAGCCTAAGAGGATCCAAAAGAATCATCTTTTACTATGACTATAAAGTATAAATTTTTGATAGTGCCCCCAGTGTCCTTAATGTGCTCTGTGTTTACTCTTCTCTGTATGACAGAACTTATAGTGGGAACTATTAACATTAAACTAGAATCCTTAAGTGCAATTGTTATAATAAAATTTCAGGGTAACACTGAGGTGTGATAGGTAGTCAAAGAAACAATCACATCCTCTGGATGCAGCAGCCATGGCGACCATACAGTCAACAAAACAAGCCCCAGCATTCACACTGTAGTCAAGCTCATTCAAGCAAAGCTATCTTCTTTAGGAAATTTTCCCTGTAGAGGGCATGTGCATTTTGATTTTACCTGACCTAAGACTGACTTTTTGCTCATTGTCATAGTAAAAAATTCTAATGAGACATCCTAGATGTAAGGAAAAGCATGTACAGCTACTGCACATGTGAACCCTAAGGACCACCCATGATAACACGCCCACTAGTAACACTTCTTCCCACTTCCTTATTAATAATTATGTAAGGCTTCTGATATGGTTTGCCTGTGTCCCTACCTAAACCTCATCTAAATTTGTAACTTCCGTAATTCCCACATGTCCTGGGAGGAACACAGTGAGAGCTGAATAAATCAGAGAGATGGGTTTCCCTGTGCTGTCCTCGTGCAAGTGAATAACTATCACAAGATCTGATGGTTTTATAAAGTGCAGTTCTCCTATACATGCTTTCTTGCCTTTGCTCCTCCTCAGCTTTCTGCCATGATTGTGAGGCCTCCCTGGAAATGTGGAAGCTATGAGTCCATTAACTCTCCTTTTTTTTCTTATAAATTACTCAGCCTTGGGTGTTTCTTCATAACCATATGAAAATGCACTGATATGTCCCATAAAGGGAGGTTTCCTAGTGTAAGTCTCTGCAGTCAGATCCTAATGCACAGCCCACCATGAATCCTCTCACAGTGTGTACTATCAATTATTCACCTAACTTGCAGAGTATTCTTTCTCCTGGCAATAAATTGCTCTATGTTGTGTCTCCTTTGCTGTATGTCTCTTGTTTAAATTCTTTTAAACTATGAAGACAAGAACCAAGGTTTCATAATAGCCATCAACAACAGGAGCTGAGTTAATTTTAATTGTCAAAGATTTGGTGAATATGAACAGTAGTTCCAAAGCAGTAATCAAACTAGTCTGACTCTCAGAGACATATGACATTGGTCATGATGTCTCTAGAAAAATGAATAAATGGTCAATCTACTAGAGACTTAATTAATCTGTATAAACTGGTATATCCTTGTAATATAAACCACTGTCCGTCAAGGGAGGTAGCAATTTCAAAGTTTGTAGCTGAAAAGAAGATAATTATAGCAGCTGGAGCAGATTCCATATCTCTGTGCCAATGCTTTAGTTTGGAATTGTCAATAACTCTGATGCTACGACTTTCTTTTTCCAAACTTTCACTCTGTAGCTCCCATCACATTTGCATATGTTAGCTGCTATGGTATTTGATATAGTTTGACTATGTCCCCACCCAAATCTCATCTTGAATTGTACTTCCCATAATTCCCATGTGTCATGGGCAGGAACTGGTGGTAGGTAATAGAATCGTGGAGGTGTGTCTTTCCTCTGCTGGTTCTTATGATAGTGAATGAGACTCAGGAGACCTGATGCTTTTATAAAGGGGAGTTTTCCTACACATGTTCTCTCTTTGCCAGCTGCCATGTAAGACATGACTTTGCTCCTCATTCCTCAATTGCCTTCTAACATGATTGTGAGGCCTCCCTAGCCATGTGGAACTGTGAGTCAATTAAACCTCTTTCCTCTCTAAATTACTCAGTTTTAGGTATGTCTTTAGTAGCAACATGAGAACAGACTAGTAAAGTATTCCCATGTTTTCAAAATTGCATAATGACTTTTTAAAAGGATAAAAACCCCAATTAATCAGTCTTTTAATACCCAGAGAGCAATGCTACCATAAGACAACCTTAAACTATATAGCAGTAATTTTGTACCAGGTGCTGGATGGGTACATTGTTAAAAGAGGCTAGTAAATGACAAGAAAATAATTATAGAAGGTTGAGCTAACACGGTGAAAAAGAAAATAGTAAGCTGGGAAAAGAGCAATCCATGTTTTGCAATAGCAAGTTATTTAGTACAACTCTTCAGCAGCAGTGACTTAGAAGATAGAAAATGCATAAATGAGCTTTTAGCTTAAACAGAGTTTTCCAGGCTTCGTATTGATGATATGAGATATTGTGATACTACAAGAAAGATATGAACTCAGAAAATAACTGAAAAGCTTCAAAGTAGAATTAGAGATTAATATGCAGGGGGCTGAATTTGCTTGTTTGGATGATAATTTTTTGTAAGTTCAGTCAAATATTTTTACATTAAGATATAACTTAAGGAATAAAACCAACTCAAGATTATTACAAAAGTTTTCACTAAAATTTCTAAAATAATTAAATTTTTCCCCAGAAGACAGTTTTGCTGGATTAATATGCTTTAAATCTCCCAGTGGTCACGGCATACCCCTAGTTAGAGTAACCAAGCCTAGAAAGAGAGGGAAGTCGAGAAATAAATTTTGCTCCTGGCTTTTGCTACACAGAGTAGACTTGAATCAAAAATCAAAAAAGTTCATGAATATTTGAGAAAGTTGTATTTCCAAAAGAATTGCCAGTCTGGAGTAAAGGCAATGGGAAAAGTAAAAAGTGATAAAAATCTCTGCCCTGCCTTCCAAAGTTCAGCAAGAAGAAGTTATTTAAAAATGTTGATTGAAGGGCATATTTTTCAGTGATCTCTTTAAATAACCAGCATATTATAGGGAAGGAAAAGTCCACAGAAAGCAAATTCACACTATAAAAAAAAAATGGTTGCAGAAGCCCTTCCCAGGGATCAAAACCAGAATTAAGTCAAGGAAAGTTCCCAGAACCTAATGAGATTTTCTCGGCAAGATTTCTCAATGTTCACAGAGTATGATATGTACCTCCCCTTTTTTCCATTTTTAAATTAAGAGTGTGTTTAATTTATGCTGAGACTGCAGAATTGTAATTAGTGTGTGGATAAAGAAAATTTGGTACATATTCATGACCAGGTAGTATCCAGCCACGAAAAAAGAATGAGATCCTTATATTTGCAGCAACACAGATGAGCCTGGAGATCATCATGTTAACTGAAATATTCAGGCACAAAAGACAAACATCACATGATCTCACTTATTTCAGGGATCTGAAAATCAAAAAATTGAATTCATGGATGTAGAGAGTAGAAGGATGGTTACCAGACTCTGGGAAAGATAGTGGGGGGCAGAGGGAAACGAGGGAGGTGGTTAATAGATACAACAAATAGAAATAATAAATAAGATCTACTATTTCATGGTCCAACAGGGTGACTGTGGTCAATAATACCTGTACATTTAAAAATAATTTAAAGAGTATAATTGGATTATTTGTAACTAAAAAGATAAATACTTGAGAGAATGGATACCCCATTCTCCATAATATGCTTCCTTCACATTGCATGCCTGTATCAAAATATCTCATGTACTCCATAAATATATACACCTACTATGTACCCTCAAAAATTTAAAAAATATATTTAAACAATTTTCAAAACAGGATAATTTGTCTGTAGATCATAAAAACCAAGACTTTAGGTCTGACACTACAGTTGAATGAGATTGGTGGAGTTTTGGCATTAAGAGTCAAATTTGCATACCATGACTCATTATGTAAAAGATGGCAATTTTTTTTTCCTTTTTGGTCCCAACATTTTAGTAGCCCCTTGTTGTACTGTAAACTTACACTGTGGCCATATCCTTATGATGGGCAGAGTCTGTTGCTCACCATTTGACTTTGCTCTTTGCCTTATGTGAAGTGGATGATGGCCCCAATCCCAGACACCTATGAATATTACCTTATATAGAAAAATATCTTACAATCATGTTTCTTGTCACAATTTGGACTGCATACACAATATGACTGCGGTCCTATAAGATTATGATGTCACTGAAAGTTTCCCATCACCTCGTATTTAATGTATATTAAATTATTTCCCATCGCCTCATATTAATGTATGCACTGTATTTCAAAGTGTATTCTTTCTACTTATTAAAGCAAGAAACAGGTTAACTGTAAAAGCTTCAGGCAGGTCCTTCCGGAGGCATTCCAGAAGAAGGCCTTGTTATCACAGGAGATGACAGCTCCTTGAGTGTGATTGCCTCTGATGACCGTCCAGGGAAACAGGATGTGGAGGTGGAAGAAACTGATGTTGATGACACTAGCCATGTGTTGGCCTAGGTGAATTTGCACGGTCGTGTCTTCTTTTTAACAAAAGTTTAAAAATAAATTGAGGATAAATAAAATAAATTTTAAAATAGGAAAATGATGATAGAATAAGGATATAAAGAAAACTATTTTTGTAAAGCTGTACGATGTGTTGGTGTTTAAAGATGTTATAAGAGTATGAGTAAAAAAATAGTTTATAGCATAAAAACTTTCAGTAAGCCAAGGTTAATTACAGAAGAAAGCAAATATTTTCTGATAAATTTAGTAGCTTTTGGGAGGCTTAAGTGTACAGTGTTTATAAAGCCTATGGAAGTGTACAGTAATATCCTAGACCTCCACATTCACTCACCACTCACTTGCTGATTCACCCACAGCAACTTGCAGTCCTAAAAGCCCCTCACGTTAAATGCTCTATACATGTGGACCACATTTTATCTTTCACACCATATTTTTACTCTGCATGTTCTATATTTAAATATGTTTAAGGAGCAGTTGTGGTGGCTCTTGCCTGTAATCCCAGCACTTTGGGAGGCCAAGGTGGGTGGATCACCTGAAGTCAGGACTTCGAGACCAGCCTGGCCAACATGATGACACCTCATCTCTACTAAAAATATAAAAATTGGCCAGTGTGGTGGCACATGCCTGTCATCCCAGCTATTTGGGAGGCTGAGGCAGGAGAATTGCTTGAACGCGGGAGGCAGAGGTTGCAGTGAGCCGAGATTATGCCACTGCACTCCAGCCTGGGTGACTGAGCAAGACTCTGTCATCTGAAATAATATGTGTGTGTGTGTGTGTGTGTGTGTGTGTGTGTGTGTATTTAAGTACAAATTACCATTGTGTTATAATTGTCTCCAGTGTTTAGTATAGTAAAATGCTCAAATAGATTTGTAGCCTCTGGGCAGTTGACGGTACACACACCTGTAGTCCCAGCTACTCAAGGGGCTAAAGTGGGAGGATTCCTTGAGCCTGTCCACAGTGATGTCACCCTTGGTGCCAATGGTTTGCAGTGCTCATGTTCTGAATCATTATTCACGAAGGCATGCAGCGGTCATGTGACGGAGCTCAGCTACTAAGAACCACAACTGTGGACATTTACCATAAATAAGATTATTAGAATAAACCACCTGTCATGGCCCAAGGACTAAAGTGTACAAAGACACACTAACCCGGCAAGATACTCTAGGGACTTAGAAGACATTGGCCAGGTACTGCGCAAAGAGCCAATCTAAAACCTGGGTAATGCGCATGATTTGAACAGAGACTTGCTGAGCTCTTTTTGGAACAGCTGCCTCACTTTTTTCATGTTTTTGAATGTAGATTCTCTTTGATGTTATTGTGTTTCTGTTCCAACACTACATTTGGGTGTGTGTGAGGATAATGTTTCATTTAATATCTTAGTTCGTGTTCTGTTGTAACAGAATACCTGACTCTGGATTATTTATTTAATAAGAAAGGTATTTCTTAGAGGTGTGGAGGCTACGAAGTTCAAGATTAAGGAACCACATCCAAAGAGAGCCCTCTTGCTGGTGGGAACCCTCTGCAGAGTCTTGAGTTGTGTAAGAACATCACATAGTGACGGAATTAAATGTGTTGGCTCAGGACTCTCCTCTTCTTACAAAGCCACCGGCATCACTCCCATGATAACTGTTGAATCTGTTAACCCAATATTTAATTAATCTGTTAATTCATGAATTAATTAATCCACTTATGAAGGCGGGGCTCTCATGACCCAATAATCTCTTAAAGGCCCACCTCTCAATACTGCCATTGGAGACGATTTTTTAACAAGACTTTTGGAGGGGTTAAATATGAAAACTGTAGCACTTCATTTTACAGATCATTGTTTTAAGGATCACCACATGTAGACCTCTTGTGACTCATAAAGTCTTGTAATTTGAACTTGATAAAATGATCGTGTAGGAATATTGGGGGCCTTATCTGGGTCTAAACATATTGGGATAACATTTTTTATTTCTCCCTATATTGACTGGGTAGGGTTTCCATAATAAAGTACCAGACACTGGATAACTTAAATGACAAAAGTTTAAAATTTTTCTCACAGTTCTGTGGGTAAGAAATCTGAATTCAAGGTGTAGGCAGGTTTTGTTTAATTCTGAAACCTTTGTCTTTGACTTGTAGATGGCCGTCTTTGCTCTTTGTCTCCACATGGTCTTTCTACAAACCTCCTTTTCTTAGGATACAGTTATATTGGATTAGGGTCTACCCCAGAGATTTTATTTAACTTTAGTTACCTCTTTAAAAATGTTGTCTCTAAATATATTAGTATTATGAGGTACTAGAGGTTAGAATTTCAATATATAAATTTTGGGAAATGCGATTCAGTCTATAACACTGTTTGTATTTCCTTCTTTCCAAGTACTCATTCAGTGCTCTCATACATGGGTTCTGGCCTGGGTATGGTACATTGTTCACAAACACATTAAAGGCAGAGGCTTGAGGATATTTGGGTGATTAGACCATTCCTGGTCTTGCATTACTACCATTTTATAAACACAAACCCATGCTAGCCTGCTAGGAAGGGAAAGATAGGTAAAACTGAATCCAGTAATCCTGAGTTGTCTCAATCATTTGACCATCAAATATCTGATATGAGTAGGGTCAAACAAAATCAGAAGAATCACCAGTTGAGGCCCAGCCTAAAATTCCTGAGAAGCAGATTTATGGGATAAATAAATGTTTACTCGTGTATTTGATGTGTTGTGCGTGTGTGCGTGTATGTCTGTTGTGACTAAGGTTTTGTGGAAAGAGATCATTGAAAAACGGCATACCAAATAAGGGAGATCAGTAAATGCATCAGGCATTGAGATATGAAAGGCAGGCCATAAGCCAGGTAAGAACTGGTACCTCACTATCGGCTAGATTATTTCTCCCATATTCACCAATGGTTTGAATAATTTTATTAAACACCGAAATAGAGGTCTTGGCTTTTTCTAAAGGCAACTGCTCTGCTTTTTCTGCCAATTAAGTTTTTTAGTTATCACATGAGATTGGTGCTTCAAATTAGTCTCCCAAAATAATTTATCATCATGCAAAGAAGTTTGATTTCAATTTAATTTTATCAATGTACCTACCTGCACTTTTAAACTTTGTATAACCATAGCATAGTGACTAAAACAATGTGTGACACATCATGCATCTAGTAAAATTACAGATTCATCTTTGTATTTATTTCCAAGAAACAAATGAACAATGTTCATGTGACATACAGTTTTAGTGACTAGATTGATAATAAGAAACAACTGTTCAATTAATTTTAGATTCCATTTAGTTTGTGGACATAATTATATTACAGGTTTATATAAAAAGAGATTTCTATATATCATTATGAACCACATATCTGCCCCCAACAGAAAGATATTTTTATCCATGAGGCATAAACTCGTAGACATTTCAGTTAAAGCCACATTTTCCAACAAGCTTTTTTTTTTTTTTTTTTAACTCCATAGCTTAGTCCTACCACGGAGCTTTTGTAAATGAACTGCCTCTGCTGTATCAAACTAGTCCCCTAGGACTCTTGATCAATGAGATGCGTTACTGGCTTGAAAACATGTCTTGTCCACTCTTCAATCACTTCGTAATCTTTATCAGCCAGCCACATGAACTCTGGGAAGTGCTCCCTCTAGTGTTCCTGTGTAGTTAGCTAATCTTTTTTCAGCCCGGAAGCACACTTTCAGATGACTCTGATCCAAATATACTTTCTAAATTTTCCAAGACTCATCTGTTTTGGTTGGGGCCAGTGTTGATAAAACCCAGTGTTCCTACAATTGTCATGAGAATAGTTTTTATGCACAGTAAGAACACCACCATATTGGAAGCTTCATGAAAATTTCAACAGAGCCCATTCTTTATAAAGACAGCTCAATCTGGTCGCTGCATAGGACTCCCCATGAGTGACTCACATGAGGATAATTACCAGTGATTTGTGCCACTCTATGGGCCATTTCTGTGCCCACTTTTTTCAAGGCTATTCAGGTCTTATCTCCTCTTTAAGACATTTCATTCACATTCAGATTTGACAAAGTTGAAAGATTGAAGTTATGACAAACTGGGCAGGTGGCAAAAAATCTGCTTCTCATCCTCTCCACATATTTATCTTAGCAATGTGTCACTTAGTTCATAGTGACATAGTGTGTCATATGAACACATATACTCAGCTGCCCAGTGGCTTTTGCCATGTATGATTTAAAGACAGTATTTTTCTCCAGGTACCCTAAAAAATACAACAATGAAAATTTTCCTAATATCATGAGTCAAACGGTAGTTCCAACCAGTTAATGATTATATTAGAGTGAGCCCCATCACTCTTAAATCCAGATCATTCAGGTGAAGCCTTTAGGTAGACACTTTAAATAAGCAGGAGACCTATTTGCTCTTACTGGAAAAAGGAGTAATTTAGGCAATCTTGGTTAACATCACTCATTGTCTGCACCAAGCTGGAGAAAAGTTGTTTGAGTATTGCTATGTTCTGAGAGTTTGCGCCTCTCCTAAATTTATCTGTTGAAACCTAATTATCAATATGATGACATTAGAAGGTGAAGCCCTTGAGGGAAGATTAGATCATAAGGCTGGAGCTCTCAGGAATGAGATTAGTGCTCCTAAAGAGGCTCCAGAGAGCCACTTTGCCCCTTCCAACAAGTGGGAACACAACATGAAAATGTCATTTATAAACCAGAAAGTGAGCCTTCGCCAGACATTTAATCTGCCAGTGGTTTCCCCAGTCTCCAGAACTGTGAGAACTAAGTTTCAGTTGTTTGTAAGCCACCTGGTTTATGGTACATTTTGTTACAGCAGCATAAATGAACCAAGATAAGAATTACTCTATTTCTTTGAGACAGTCTTGTGAGTCTTCTACACATTTATCACAAGCTCCATCAGTTTCTGTTTATTACCTCATTTAACTCTCCCTGGCAGAGTAGCCAGCTTTGGCAGTATTACTTACTCAGCAAACAGTAACAACATTGCCATGATTTCTCCTCTGTTTCTTCCCCTGGTAGGTATCATAAGATTTGACAGGTAAAAATTGCACTACTGTTCTTCCCTTTGCTAATGTAGCCACAAGGAACTCGATTTAACTACAAAGGAACACATTATAACAGACCTCAAGCTTTTTTTAGGAATGCACAAGCCGAATTCAGTGGTATGGATTCGTGTCTTTTGCAGTGATATATTCTTCTACCGGATGAGTATTGTCACAATGCTTAAGCATCAGCTCAGTCAAAACCAAATAAAAGTTTTCGAGAGAAAGGTAATCAAGCTACATAATGATATTGCTGTCATCACATTTACCTACATGGGAATTCTTGAAAGCCTTCCAGTAGTATTCTTCCTTTTCTTCCTTCACCTGTAACTGGAGAACACATTTGTACTAAAGCTTTCAAGGCGTCCTCCTCTCCTGAATTAAAGATCACATGGCTTAACTGTTTATTCAAACTCTCCATAGAACCACTGCATTGAGAGTGATGGGAATATACTATATTCATGTCATGTTATGTTTCTTTTCCCATTTCTGTATGTTAGTATTAATAATATTTGTAGCTTCATGAGAAGAAATACATCCAGGTAGGCCAAAATGCTAGACTTGTATGGAACCTTTACATGCTGGCTATTTGTTCTCCTATAGGATCAGCAAAGCCTAGAATAGAATAATTATTTCCACAACTCTGCTAGAACCCTTGTTATAGGTTTAGTATATGTATTCTACTTACCAGCTATTCTCAGGTTGAAAGTATTATCAAAATCTTGGAAGTTTCAAAAACAATGCTAAAGATAATGATTACACTCTTTCTATTTATTCTTAAACATCATTCACTGATAATTTGTTCTGGAACAATAAAACTTTCATTGTAATTATCCACAATTGGTAGAATGGCAATGTTATAAATTATTTTCCCATGAGGTTAATCATTCACATATTCTCTGTGATACAAAAATAGTGTATATCAAATTTTAACAATTTTTTAAACCAAAACCAAAACAGTGGCAGGACTCTATAAAATGGCATGCATGCTAATTGGTCTCCTCAGTGAGATTACGTGGTGGTTTATATTATACCACCTATTTCGTAAATAAGAAAACTAAGGTCCAGAAGAATGTCTTACTCATGGACACTAAATTGGAAATTTGTAAATTTTAAATCCAAATCTAGGTTGTCTGACTCAATTGCCTGCTGGAATTGTAAAATATGCATTTCTAGTTTTAATCATGTAAAACAAATAAGCAATAATATTCAGCCACATGCAAAATTATTTTCCCAATACTTTGCTTTCAATCGTGTGACATTTCCCTCTGATGTCTTCAATAAAAAATACTTTGATTAACATTTTTTGAATAATTATTCATAACTTTTAACAGTGCTATAGTAAAATAAAATAATTGCAGTGTTGCCTACTGTGTTTTGATATCATTCTTTTAAGGAAAATAACGTAAAGAAGGAACAACCCAACTCACTTCAAACCTGAGTTATGATGAATAAAAATACGAAATGTTTTTGATGCCTACAAATGATTCACGATTAGAGTAATTGTAATAAACATATTAACCTTTTAACAATGTGATTGAATTACATTTTCCAATCTGAAATATTTAAGATGTGTAGAGAAAATAAAGAGGGAGAAAAGCAAACTGTTAGCCTTGAAATTTTCTGGGCTTATTTATTTGTTTCACTTTTAAAATGATTTAGAAACAACTGAGCAAGTATTCGTGTTCTGTAGCTACACTTTATGTCAGATGAATAAGCATACATTGTGTAGATGGTATGATGGCTACTTTAATAAGCCTTCTCAATGACATTATTTTATGTCCTTGGATGGAGTAAAACACTGTGAGATACTGTTTTATGTGGCACACGAAAACCTATAATACGGCTATATCATTAGAGAATGTAATACTGACTGAGGAAACACAGTGAGATCAATTTGTGGTGGCCCTGAAAATTTGCCACTTACGTCTTTGCATATGGATTGATGGCTCCGGCTGTTGGCTCTCAGGACCCACCGCAATCCACACACTGCCCCTGGAGATGCCGCCAAGGGAAAAAAAATGTGTCTTTGTTGGGACTTTTGGGATTAAGATATACAAATTACAGGAATGATTACATGATAATAATAATATTAGAAGCATATTAAGAAAAAGAGGCATATTTTTAGAACTCAACTTATTCTCTTTAAGTATATACTTCTTTTGAGTTCAAAAATAGTTTTTAAAATCATAGGAGATGAGGCCTTTGTTTTCATGATTTAAATTTTTATGAATTAAAATCATAGGATATGAGGCCTTTGATTTCAGTGATTTCTTTTAATTGAAGGTGAAAAACTAAAGCATCCTTATTTGCACCATTAAGAATTCTAAATAAAACAAAAAATATTCTTGCATAAACAATTCTTAATCAATAGGGGTAAAGGGTTGTTACTAATTGACACTTTCCCTATCTCTTACAAAAGAAAGCACACAATACCTGGAAACTTACTTCCTAAATTAAATATTTACCGCATGAAGTTAGGGTGTGTAAAATTGAATGTTTCCTATATTGATCACATAAGTAACATTCGTTGTGTCTCATAAGCTTATATGGCTGGATCATTGCATCTCAGAATCACTGTCAGTAAACATAATTTGCTTTGTTTCCAGCACCTACATGCAGCCTGGCAGGGCCCAGCTTCCTCCCAGTGATCTTACCCTGAGCAGAGACAAGTTAGCGCAGATCACCTTTCATCTGTCTCCCGTAAAGCCTGGATAATCAGACTAGTGTGCTGCAAATGTTTTTCCCAGGCGGTTCTCTCGAGCCTTGGGAAATCATGCATCCTTTCTAAAATGAAAATAGAATCAAAATTAAGTCAAAATAGAAAAACATCAAACCATTTTCTCTTTCCATATATTGTTGCACTGAAATTTCTTTCATCTTTAGTCTCCTTTTTATCCTAAAATCATATTAAAATCTCTGCCTAATGATAAGGTAAGAAAGAGGGAGGCCTCGATTTCTCCAAATGCAAGAATCTACAAAAACTATAAATTAAATTAGTAAACTAATAATAGCTTCATTCTTTAGGACAAAAAAGTGAACTTCACCTTTGAAACTAAGCCATCTTAATGCCATTAATAATCGTTCTGATTTTATTTGGTTTATTTTGAACAGGTAATTATTTTATATATTTTAAGCATCAAATGAAAATACAAAGTACATGTTGGAAGTTGTCCAAATACTTCTGCTTCCTCCTATTCTATTGTCTATTTACTCTTGTAGATAACTGCCAACTTTATTTTCCTGTGTTTTGGAATGTAGGTTTAGATGTACGTTATAAGTAAAACATATATAAATATTTATATATAATTTTTATATTTTTATCTTAATGTAATTAAAATATAACAAGTATATAGCACACAGGTTTTATATCACTTATAAGGCTGTCAAAGAACAAAGATCATACTGCCACCGGGCTTAATAAGCAGAGTGTTTTAAATGTACTGACAGGGTTAAGGAGAAATAGAAAGAATGCAAAAGTACCTGAATTGAGAAACATTTAGAAGCTGTTCCCACTGTTATATATGAAGGACCAGTGGGAAGAGTAGTTTTCAGAACCCAGAAAAGGCTGTAGATCTTAAAGTTGTAGTCTATTGCAGGAACTCAGGCACTGTAAAATGTGGGCTCAGAAGAAAAGGAACCATGATTTAAAAATACCCGCTATTTATCTCTTTCCTCCCTGTATTAGTTCATTTTCACGTTGCTGATAAAGAAATATCTGGGACTGGGCAATTTACAAAAGAAAGAGGTTCAATGGACTCACAGTTCCACATGAATGCGGTGGCCTCACCATCATGGTAGGAGGTGGCCTCACCATCATGGTAGAAGGTGAAAGCATGTCTTACATGACGGCAGACAAGAGAAGGGAATTTGTGCCGGAAATCTCCCTTGTATAAAACCATCACATCTCATGAGACTAATTCACTATCACAGGAAAAGTACAAGAAAGACCTGCCCCATGATTCAGTTACCTCCCCCTGGGTCCCTCCTACAAGCTGTTGGAATTGTGGGAGCTACAATTTAAGATAAGACTTGGGTGGGGACACAACCAAACCATATCACTCACATCATCTAACATTCTGCCTGTACTTCCAATTAGACAAACCCACAGAGAAGCTAGAGAGAAAGAAGCAGAGTAGATTTAGTTTACTTAAAAACACACTTGTATGATATTATCCAGGCTCTCTAAATGGCAAAACTGTCCATTAGCTGGTCTTCCATAGCATGAATTTCAGTAGCTGTAGAAAGGCTTAGAATTCAAGTTTTGAAGACAGACAAACCTTGGCTCAAATTTCAGCTCTCCCATTTATATGCACTCAGGTAAATTACTTAACTTTCATAATATTTTATGTCCTCTACTGAAAATTAGTTGTGTCTGCTTCATAGTTTTTGAATGAAAACATTAGATGAAGCAAAAGTATTAGTCTGGAATAGGTAAGTTTGCAAAAGAGTTAACATGACTAGGGTAAAAACTATATATAAATACACAGGTGCACACACATTTAAGTGAGGATATACACATATATATACACACACACACATATATGTACACACATATATCCTTACTTAAATGTGTATGTGTGCCTATGTGTTTATATACACATATATCCTCACTTAAAATAAGAAACCAGGAGCTACAATTTGCTGATTTGCTGACATAGATTAAGCAGTTTGAGTTTCTAGCCTATTTAATATGTAAGTGATTATCTTGGCCTCTCCCTCATAGTCCTAAGATGGCTGACACAGTTCTAGCTTTCATAAGTACATTCAGTTCAGGAACAAAATGATGGGGAAATGGAGAGATTATAGCATATTCTGCTTTTATCTGACTGCGCAGGACTGTATCATATGGACAGTTTTGCCATTTAGAGAGCCTGGATAAAAGTAGTATTCCAGCTGCTTCAGACTCTACAAAAGAAGCAGAGAAAGGAAGTAGAAAGTTGAAAATGGATATCAAGTGAGCGAAATAGTAGTGTACTTTTAGTTATAAAATTTATTAACATAAATATAATACATGGCTAGACATTACTATTATTAGCTTGCATTAATATTTCATAATTCATTTTTTAACATCCTATTTTTGACATTTAGTTTAACTATAAATATACCATATAGACAAATATTTGTACATTATACCTGCTTATGTTTAATTCATTAGGACATATTCCTAAAAGTAAAAAGTAAAATCATTTAAATTTTAAACTAACTGGTTACGTTACATTCAGAAATATTTACCTCTAGAAATATTATCAATAAGTATATTATCTTATCTTAATAAAAGATGTCTATTCTTTATTCTAGTTTTTATTTTGTTATTCCAATTTCTCATATTTTAATTCTATGCAAGACAGCCTACTCCAACTCAATTGCCCTTAATAAAGAGTGTAGTTGATACAAGATTAAAACATTTAAACCAGGGCACAGAAGATCTAAATGTATGCTGCTACTCTTCATCTCTTCCGACTTTCATTCCAAAGGTTTAAAGAAGACATAAACAGGTTTTATCTGGTGTTGTAAGAATATTTAAAGACATGAACTTGATTGCATTCATATCTCGACAAGTCATGCCTATATTACCCTGAATTAAAGATAGTGATGCTCAGTTTTTAATTAGAAACAAAAGTTCCAGTTCAATGCCTCTGAAGAAGGCAGTCCAGGTATTGTTAGGACATTGAGTGCAAAGATCAAAGTCTGTCATCACTGTAGCTGTGTCAGCACAAGCGGCCACCCTAAGCCCAGGGACACTGCAACTCTTGCTGGACTTCTGGAGGCACCTCCTTGGAGGGTTGGGGTAAGACAAAGGAGAATTCCCTGGGTTTCCAGGCAAAGTCTCTTGCTCTCTTTTGCCACATCACAAAAAGTCTCTGAAGTGGGCTGCCTGTTGTTGGAGGAGGGGCAACGTGAGCACTCCCATGACCACCAAAGCTGGCACTGCACCGGGTCACAGGTAAAGCCAGCACAGAACTGAGCCTTCCAGGAGGCCCGTGGTGACTATTACCTGGCTACTGCTAATGTTTATTCAAGACCCACAGGCTTTTTAGTCACCAGGTTGTGAATGCTGCCAGGACTGGGTCCTTTCCTCCAGGGCAGGATGTTCCCTTCTGGTCCAGGATGGATCTAGAAATACCATCCAGGAGCTAAGGCCCGAAACTGAGGGCTTCGGAAATCCTCCTAGTTCTTTATTTTACTGTGGCTGAGCTGGTATCCAAGTTGCAAGATAAAGTTCCCTGTACTCTTCCCTCCTCTTGCTTCGAGCAAAAACGTTCAGTCCCCAAACTGCAGTGCTTAGAGTTAGGAGACGAGTGACACAGGCACTCCCTTGGCCACCAGAGCTGATGTCACACTGGGTTGGACCCCCAAGTTTACAGTCTCCTAAGACCAGAGCAACTCCATGACTTGCCCAAGGACTTGTCCTGTGGCCTGAGTGCCACTGGAACTTACTCTGGGTCCCAGGCCACTTTAGTCAGCTGGTGGTAGAGCCAAAGAGAGTTCTAGCTAGGGCTGAGAATTGCCCCGTGACCCAGGACTGGTCTAAATGCTACCTTCCTGGGTACTGGCAGAATTTTGCCTTGGGTTGTGTTCCGTTATGACAGGGCAGCACTGAGTTTCAAAGCAAAGCCCCATACTCATTCTATTCTTCTTCCCCCAAGCACACAAATCTCTCCCCACCGAGTCCTGACGCAGTATAGCAGAGAAGCAGTGTTGGCAATGCATTGGAAGAGTGTGTCTCTCCACACTCTTCATTGCCTTTTCCCTTGATATTTTGTTGAAATCAGGTAACATGATTACTCACCTGATTTTTTGTTTTCTTCAAGGTTCTTTTTGGGCGGGTGGTTGTTCCATTTGGCTCTCTGTTTGGGGACAATCTCTGGTGGGTTCTATTCAGCCGTCTTAGTCTGTCTCCCTACTCTTTACTTTTCTATGAGCACGGCAGGAGTGACAGTTTATTACAAAGCTTTAGAGCAGTGAGGAAAAGGAGGAAAAGAAAGAAAGGAAGGAAAGCAAACTTGGAAAAGGCCAAGTGGGTGACTTGAGAGACCAAGTGCACCCCAATTTCTTTGACTATTTCAATGAATTTGAATCCCTTTAATGTATTTTTAAAATCCATTTAATTGTATTTGAATCAACATTTTAAAAATAGTTAGAATCCCCAATTTACAGCACACTGGGTGGACCAGTAACCTGGAAGTTTGGATTATATTAAAAGGGACTTTAGCTACAAAAGGACAGGACTGCCACCTGGAACTTAACAAGCTTGAAGATTCCACTAGTGACTGCATATTTTGGTCTGTGTGTCATTCTCCCTGGCT
Source organism: Callithrix jacchus (assembly GCF_049354715.1). Classification (NCBI taxonomy): domain Eukaryota; kingdom Metazoa; phylum Chordata; class Mammalia; order Primates; family Cebidae; genus Callithrix; species Callithrix jacchus. Next base: position 181,423,622 of record NC_133503.1, read on the forward strand.
GCTAGAACATGAACTCACTTATTAACTCCAGGAATTATTTCACTCTGATACTTGTTAGGTAAATGTCCATGAGATGGAAGAAGTTACCTTGACTTGTTCTTGACTGAAGTCAGCGTGCAGTGACAAAGCCCTGAGCACCACATCTCATATCACGTGTTTTTTAATTTCTGGGCTCATAGGGCGCAGTGTTAGACAGTATTCTGATGGAGCCACAGATTGAGGACTCCCTAGCAGGTTGTCAGAACCTGCCCAGCTCTCCTGAAATAGCTTGAACTTGTAGTCTACACAATAGACTTTCAAATTAGAAGAAATAAACAATAGTTTCTTGTCTTACATTTTTTGAAGGAACAAAATAGGATTTTTAAAAATGTATTCTTCTTGCCAAAAATCATTATGGTGTGTTTAAGTAAAAGCTTAATATCACTGTAATAATCTATAAAGTAGAAATTCTTATTAGGTTCATTTTACAAAGGAGAAAACTGAGGCATGAGAAATTTGAGGAAGTTGCCCAAGAGAGTAAAACAAGGAAACCATCTCGGAGTCTGGTATCAGGGTCTATGCTCATAGACTCTGTACTGCCTCTTTATGTTAACCAAAAGCAAAGGGTAGGAATTTGTTTGAGAAGATCTGAAGAAATATGTTTGCTTCATAAAGACAGAGAAAAAGAAGCATATACCAGACATTTATGGTTAATAACACAGACTAATGTCACCCCAAGGCTTAGAAGCATTGTACATAGCAGAAAATTTACAATTTATCTCTTTTATCTTAGTAATATTTAGTATCATTCGCTCATCGTGCTTTGCTATTAATCTATTTTTAATCCAAATGCCCAAGCAGGCTTCTCCTTTCCCAACTCCAACTGATAGTCCAATTAAGAGACTTATTTCCTACTTGAATGCATAAGCTTTTATTAACCTTTAGGAAGAGTAAACTGTGTATTATCAAAAACAAGCTACACTGAACAGAGTTTGAGTGAGACATTAGCATGGAATTTGTTCTCTCTCATGTATCCCATAACAAAGATGTACAGTAGCCCTAAACCTGACTAGGCATTATGTTAATAATTTACCATCTGATCTATTTGTAGTTTCTTTTTCATTCTTCATTATTACTGAGAGTTAAATGATTTCACTCAAAAAGTTTTACAATTGACAAGTTAAGTAAATGATATATTACATGAAACTTCTAATAGCCCAAATGATCTGCTAAATGTGCAAACACACAGGGTTTCCTTGACTAGATAAGAATCCTACTCAATCTATCAAAATTACATACTTAGCATTCTGTTCAGATATACTGTCTCGCCCCTAACAAGAAGATTAAAGATTCACCTTATGCTTTTCATTGAATAATGTCATAGTTATAAATGAGAAGAATATTCCTGCCTTCTGGATTCTTACTTCCACAGTAAGGTAACTTCAAAAAGATAAAAATATGTTGATTATGTGTATATATATACATATATATACATTTTCTTTAGAAATGTAAATGGATCTTTTCAGTGAATATAGTCATTCCTTATTTTTTAATCTTAAACTATTAAAGAAATCATTATTCATTAACAAAATGTTTAAATAACAGTATCAGATATCTTTTAAATTTAAATTTAAATGTTAGAGATAGGTCAGGTGTAGTGGCTTATACCTGTAATCCAAGCACTTTGGGAGGCTCACATTAGCCAATTGCTTGAGGCCAGGAGTTCAAGGTTGCAGTGAGCTGTGACTGTAGCATTGCACTCCAGCCCAAGTGATAGAGTGCGTCTCTGTCTCAAAAAATAAAATAAAACTTCAAAAATGGAAGAGATGCGATGTAAAAATGTTGTAATTATGAGTTATTATAAAATATTTTATCCCATCATCGAAAATTCGTATAACTTGTATATCAGTTTTCAAATACACTATAAAAAGCATTTTAAATATCATAATACTATTCAACAAATGAGTATTCTCATCTTCATTAATATACATGAAACACCAATCACTGTGAACAGAGACCAAATGTATCATTTTAATGGGAAATCAACAATCTATAAAATACACAGTGAGCAGACACATTAAAGGAAAGTGAATTTTAAAGAGGGCTTACAAAATTGAGATATTCATGGAATGAAGAACGTTTAGACATATTTTCTATTTTCTTTTTATTATCTTTTCAGTTTCATACAGGTAGCGAGATATGACAGGTCTTCAAATAGGTAGAAATTTAGTTTACAAGCTAAAAGAAAAAAATGAGAAGCCCTCTAGTTGCCATATTCAGAAATTGACTCTGAGAACAGGTGTGTGTGTGTGTGTGTGTGTGTGGGTGTGTGTGTTTTCTCCAGCCACTTTTAGCTAAATGTATGCTAGCAAAAGAATAGCAAGTTAGTTGAATTTAATCAGGATTAAAGCTTTTCCAAGTAAGAACAAGAAAAGCAAGTAAGCAGCACAAGAGTTGACAGAATATTATAATAAAAGGAGAGTCTTATGGTTTTCATGAAATTTGAACTTTGAAAGAATATAAATCATTACATAAGTGGTAGGAGGTAGAAAATAGAAAAATATGTTGCAGCCTAATGGAATATAACTCCTGTTCATAGCAAAGAATTACTGGAGTTTGGGAATTATAAGAACAGCTCTATAAAAAGAAATTGAAAGCCAGAGAGAGGAAAGATTGCATCTGCTCACATATCAAATGTGAAACCTTCCCTGGACAACTAATGAAATTAAAACTCCTTCTCAGAAATCTTTATTCTTCCCACTGCCTTATTTTTTCTATGACGTTTATTTTTATTTTATACAATAAATTAATTTTATAAATATCTCCACTTCAGCCCCCAAAAATAAGAGCAGAGTTTTGTTTTGTTTTTGCTTTTCTTCCCCTTCAATGTTTTATCTCTAGTTTCCAGAAAGTTTCTAAAAATTTAATATGGTGCCATAACTACTGTATCTGTCCTCATTACAACCTCATAGGAATATTGTCTGTATTATGATCTAAAACCAAAGGGCAAGCAGAGAAGCTGTGATTAGAATTGTTACGTTTATTAAACTGAGGAGATAATGTAAACTGATCACTCTCTCTAACTCCTGGTAATCAGGCACTAATTTTCTGGAGTTTTGGCAAGAGTTGAGACTACATGAAACAAAGGAACAATTGGGACTGGCCTAACAACCTTGGAAAGACTGAAATTCCATTGAAGGCTGAAAAGACCATTTTTTTGTCATTGGCGATGTTTGCTAATTACATTTACAAACCCTTCATCAAGACTTGTTTCTTAAGAAGCCCCCTTCAGAAGAGATCTTCCCCAAGTAAGGACAGTGAAATAATAAATATATATTTTTTCTGAATATTTATTCTCAATTTTATTAGATTGCCTTTATTTTCATTTAGTAAGAATCAAATTATTACCTCATAAAAGAGGACAATGATATTATTACTGTTCTAATTTTGTACTGTTTGCAGAATTATATTCTATGTTATTAGACACTGAATATTAGTATTTACAAAGTCAGGAAAAAACATTTTTAAACAGCGTCAGAGGGAGTGAGAAAATACTAAGCAATAGAAACAAGTCTATGTTATTTTGACTTCATTATGTTTTAAGGGAAAAATAAACAGCACACATTTGGATTACTGTGATTAGTTGGATGCTCAAAGAGTGCAAATAAATTTCAATAATCAGATTCATGTTACACTATCAAGATAGTTAGAATTGCTTGCTATGCAGGGTTCAATCATCCTAAAACTATGATAGCGAATGTCATTAGTCAAAACACTAATTTGTTTCTACTTCTCATTTTAGTCATTAAAACTATCACAGACACGCGAATATTATGTGAGCATTTCAAAGCAAATCTGGATTAAAATTTATCAAGTTAGTGACATATATGGAGTTACCTGAAGCATTACTTCATATTTCTGGACTTTCAAAGTGACTACATATTCGATCATGTGTATATACAAGCATTCAAGTTACCTAGAGTTTTTGCATCATACTATAGATGCACTGGCAGAGGAATTTAATAAAATGCGCACAGCAATACTTAAATTACCTTAAGCACAAGGTAATGTTATCTTCAAATTTTTTTTTTTTTTTTTTTTTTTTTTTTTGAGATAAGACTCTTGCTCCGTCGCCAAACACCAGGCTGGTGTGCAGTGGCGCGATCTCGGCTCACTGCAACCTCCGCATCCCGGGTTCAAGCAATTCTCCTGCCTCAGCCTCCAGAGTAGGTGGCACGACAGTAGCTGGACCACCACGCCCAGTTAACTTTTGTATTTTTAGTAGAGACGGGGTTTCACCCTGTTGGTCAGGATGGTCTCAATCTCTGGGCCTCATGATCTGCCAGCCTTGGCCTCCCAAAGTGCTGGGATTATAGACGTGAGCCACCGTGCCTGGCCAAATCTGTATCATGTTTTATGTACATACACAAATAATGTAGAATACTATTTTAATATGTGGATTATTTACTAGAAAAGACATCATTTGTGTATTTAAATAGTATATATTAGAAAATATTTATTTGGATTTATTGTGATTTACAGTGAAGAGCCTGTAGACAGTATAAGAAACACGATTGGGTGTGTTTTATTTTCTTCTCCATATTTAAATTTTATAACTTTTGCATAATTTAATACTGTTCTTTATGTATTAATATTAATATTTTATTTTAAAAGGGAGCCATGTCATTCTAGCTTGGATGATATATTTAAGAAAGAGACTAACATGGAGGTCTGTCTTAGCTCAGGTTGCCATGACAAAGTACTACGATATGGGTAGCTTAAACAATTGAAATTTATTTTCTCCTTCTTGCTACAACCTTACATGGCCTTTTCACAATCTCTTTGCATGAAGAGAACAAGCCAGCTTTCCGATGTCTCTTCTTTAAAAAGACACTAATTCCATTGGATCTGGATTTTTGCCCCTCACCACCATCTCCTTGTATAACTTCATTTAATCTTAATTACTTCCTTAGAGGCCCCATCTCCAAATATTACCACACTGAGGTTCAAGACTTCAACATATGGTGGAGAGCAGGAGGTGAGGACAGAAACATTCAGGGTATATTCATGTCAAGGAATATAATTTTGATTATAATCATGATATTAGCTACATGGAAGTCATGTTGTAAAAGCTCAGATTATTGGAAGAACATGCACAGAATGGTTATTGCATAGGTCTTCTTGGCAATTTCAATGACGTTGTAATTATCATGATATGCTGCCATTTAAATACTTCTACGGTCACTGAAAATATATATTATATGTAGTATGATTGACTGCATTTTCTATTTGGATATTCACCACAGCCACATAAATATCTATTTATTATGTTTAAGTAGGATCAGTGTACAATCATCTTTCAGCATTAAAGGTAATCAAAATTAGATTTTTCTTTTAACTCCAAATTTTAACCTTTTTCTGTTTAAGTATCAATTTATGATGATATTTAAACTTTCAGATTACTAAACATAGTACATATTTCTACTAGACAAATGTATACATCCTTATGTTTAGACATGATCTTGTTTTATTAGACAGTGCTAGTAAGGTCAATATCAGATCTTTGGATTTGGGGCCAGTTACCTTCATGTCACCATGGTTTCCAAACCTCTAGGTCTCTATCTGACCTGATGTCTGTCTGGAGAGAGTTCATATCTTTTTCTGTCCCTTTTTTCTTCTTCACTTCATAAGCTACTGTTCTCTAGGTATTTGGTCATCACCTATGACATTTCTAATAGATGATTTTGGTGATAGAGTTGGCTGAAAATGTGCACAATAAATATATTAGTTAAGATACAGATGCTCTACAGGCATGACGGATAAACTATTTTTAAAGAAGTTGCTATTTAGATATGGGAACAGATAGCTCGAGAGGTAGGTGGGGTGATCATGGTGGTCAGTAAGAGAGGTCAGTTATTCATTCTTTCAAAAACCCTTGTTCATTTTCAAGGAACTATGGCAGGAAACTGATATTAACAAGAAATAAAGAAATATGAGAAAAACTAAGAGGGGACTGTGGATCTAGCAAAACAAAACACTGCTTTCGTTATTGGTGGGGGGTGTTGGATAGACGGGATAGTTATCATGACGTATAGGTGACAAAGGAAGTAAGGCAGATTTTTGTCACCTGAAAGAAGATAAATTGAAAAGGTAAAACTTGGCTGGGCATGATGGCTCTTGCCTGTAATCACAGAGCTTTGGGAGGTAGAGTTGGGTAGATCACTTTAGATTAGGAGTTCAAGGCCAGCCTGGTCAATATGAGGAAGTGTGGTTTCTACTAAAAATACAAAAATTAACTGGGTGTGGTGGGTGACAGAGTGAGACCCAGTCTCAAAAAATAGATAAGTAATAAAAATAAATGAATAAAAATAAAAATTACATGTTTCTCTGGTAAAAGCATTGAAGAAACTACTTTAGAAAAAAGGTTTTATAAATTTGTTTAGCAAAATAGATCTAACTTTTTTTGTATTTTTATTTTAGATAAAGCTGTACTGTGCCACTAGCTAGATTAATAAAGAAGATAGAGAAGAATCAAACAGACACAATAAAAATGACAAAGGGGGCTTATTACCACTGACCCCACAGAAATGTAAACTACCATCAGAGAATACTCTGAACATCTCTATATAAATAAACTAATCTAGAAGAGATGGATAAATTTCTCGATGCATACATCCTACCAAGACCAAACCAGAAAGAAGTTAAAGCCCTGAATAGACCAATAACAAGCTCTGAAATTGAGGCAGTAATTAATAGCCTACCAAAAAGAAAAGGACAGAACCAGAAGGATTCACAGCTGAATGCTACTACAAATACAAAAAGGAACTGGTACCATTTCCTCTGAAACTATTCCAAACAACTGAAAAGGAGGGGCTGCTCCCTAACTCATTTTTTGAAGACAGCATAATTTTGATATCAAAACTGGGAAGAGACACAACAACAACAAAAACTTCAGGCCAATATTCCTGATGCAAAAATCCTCAATAAAATACTGGCAAACTGAATCCAGCAGCACATTAAAAAAAAATATATATATATATATATATATATATATATATATATATATATATATATATACACACACATACATGCAATCCACATGATTATCTTAATAGATACAGAAAAGGTCTTTGATAAAATTTAACATCCCTTCATGTTAAAAACTCTCAATAAACTAGGTAATGATGGAACATTTCTCAAAATGATAAAAGCTATTTAAGACAAACCCACAGCCAATATCATACTGAATGGAGCAAAAGCTGGAAGCATTCCCTTTGAAAACCGGTACAAGACAAGTATGCCCTCTCTCACCACTCCTATTCAACATAATATTGCAATTGTACTTCAAAAGGTCATCTACCATTCCACCAATCCAGCTGCTTCAGGATGATGGGGAACATGGTAAGATCAGTGAATTCCATGAGCCTGAGCCCACTGCTACACTTCTTTAGCTGTAAAGTGAGTAACTTTGTCAGAGGCAGTGCTGTGTGGAATACCATGATGCTGGATAAAGCATACCTTGCATTCATAAATGGTAGTCTTGGCAGAAGCATTGTGTGCAGGTTAGGCAAATCTATATCTGGAGTAATCATCTATTGCAGTGAGGACAAACCTCTGCCCTTTTCCTGATTAAAGAGGTCAAATATAATCAACCTGCCACCAGGTAGCTAGCTGAGCACCTCAAAGAACGAAGCCATATTGAGGGCTCAGTGTTGGTCTCTGCTGCTGGCAAATTGGGCACTCAGCAGTGGCCATAGACAGGTCAGCCTTGGTGAGTGGAACACCATGTGACTGAGCCCATGTCACATGGGCTTCATCCCTGCCTCCATGGCCAATTTGTTCATAGGCCCATTGGGCAATGATGGGATGATTGGGAAAAGAGGCTGAGTGGTGTCCACAGAATGGGTCATCCTATCCAATTGATTATTAAAGTCCTCTCCTCTGAGGTCACTCATTACTGAGTACTCACATGGGTTACAAACAGCTTCACAGTTTTTCACCACTCAGAGAGGTCCATTCACATACCACGTCCCCAAATTTCTTTGTCACCAATTTTTCAACCATCTTTCTTCCAAGACCCTCACCATTCAGCAAAAACATTGACTACAACCTGTGTATTAGTATATAATTGCACATATGGCCAATTCTCCTTCCATGCAAAGTGCACAATCAGGTGCACTGCTCAAAGTTCTGCCCACTGGGAAAATTTTCTTTCACGGTTGTGCTTTAGGAATATCTAGAAAGAGGCTCTAGCGCTGCAGCTCTTCACTTTTTTTTTTTTTTTTTTTTGAGACGGAGTTTTGCTCTTGTTACCCAGGCTGGAGTGCAATGGTGTGATCTCGGCTCACCGCAACCTCCACCTCCTGGGTTCAGGCAATTCTCCTGTCTCAGCCTCCCAAGTAGCTGGGATTACAGGCATGCGCCACTGTGCCCGGCTAACTTTTTTTGTATTTTTAGTAGAGACAGGGTTTCACCATGTTGACAGAGATGGTCTCGATCTCTTGACCTCGTGATCCACCCGCCTTGACCTCCCAAAGTGCTGGGATTACAAGCGTGAGCCACCGTGCCCGGCCAGCTGTTCACTTTTGGGGGGTGCCTGCATATGGTGCAGAAACATTTGTGAACCAGGCCCCAGTCTTTTCTTCCCCTGTCAACTGATTATAGGGAACCCCTCATGAGGCTATCAGTGCAGGATGAGGGAGGGAAAGTAGGGTGGCAGGAGTGCAGACTATGGACATTTGAGCCACTTCTTCATGTAACTTACTTGTGCCCTACCATGTACATACTACTTCCATTTGATGATGGAATGCGGCTAAGCACAACCCACTATATGGGTAGATGGGTCAGAAAGTAACCAGTTCAAGATAGGTATTTCTGGTCGCATGGTGACTGGATGACCTGTAGTCAAACATTCAGTTCCACCAAAGACCAGTAACTGGCCAAGAGCTGCCTCTCAAAAGGAGAGGATTTATCTGTAGAAGATGGCAGGGCTTTGCTCCAAAATCCTAGAGGCCTCTGCTGTGGTTCACCTATGGGGGCCTGTCAGAGGCTCCAATCAGCATCCCTTTCTGACACCGACACCCCAAACACCATTGGATTTGCTGGGTCATATGACCCCAGTGGCAGAGCAGCGTGCATGGCAGCCTGGACCTGTTACAGAGCCTTCTCCAGTTTTGGACTCCACTCAAAACTTGCAGTCTTTTGAATCACTCAATAAATGGGTGAGAGTAACACACTCAAATGAGGAATGTATTGCCTCCAAAATCTAAATAGGCCCTCTAGGTATTGTGCCTCTTTCTTGGTTGTAGGAAGGGACAAATACAGTAACTTATTCTCCACCTTAGAAGGAATATCTCAAGAGGACCCACACCACTGGACCCTTAGAAATTTTACTGAGGTAGAAGTTCCCTGAATTTTAGTCAGACTTATTTCCCGTTCTCCAGCACACAAATGTCTCACCAATAAGCCCAGTGTGTTTCCTACTTCTTGCTCATTGGATCCAATCAGCATAATATCATTAATGTAATGAATCAGAATGATGTTCTGATCAAGTTCTCTCTGAATAAGATAACGATCCAAAGCCAGAGAGTTGATATAGCCCTAGGTATGACAGGAAAGGTATATTGCTGGCCTTGTGAGCTGAAGGCAAATTGCTTCTGGTGGGCCTTATGGAAAGGGATGGAGACAAAGGCATTTGCCAAGTCAATAGCTACACACCAGGTACCAGGAGATGTGCAAATTTGCTCAAGCATTAAAACCACATCTGATACAGCAGCTGCAATTGGAGTCACCACTTGGTTACACTTGCAATAGCCCACTACAATGCTGTAGTTTCTCATTGACCTTAATCACAGGGCATGGTAATACTAAGAGTTGCTCCATTCAATCACCTGCATTACATGCATACTCTCCTTTACCTCCGGAGTAGTAGACTAATTTTATCTTGATAGTCCAGGTCGCAATGACGTACATGGAGGTGTCATTCTCAAAGAGCCATCCATCTTCTGCACAGGCAATGGGAGAGTGGAGCAGGAACGTGGTGGGAATCACCACCTCTGTGTCTTTGAAGTCCTTGATGGTGGCACTAATCTCCGCATTCCCTGTAGGGGTGGGATATTATTTTTGATTTTCTATTTTTCTAGGTAGAGACCACTCTAATTGCTTCCATTGGGCCTTTCCCACCATTATAGCCCTTATCCTACCAGTCAGCGAGCCCATGTGGGGGATTCTGCCAGCTGCTAAGTATGTCTATGCCAATTATGCATACTGGCACTGCAATGTCCACAGGTTGACTTTGGGTACCCACTAGACCCACTATAAATCAGGCCTGAACTAAAACACCATTAATTACCTGACCTCTATAAGCCCTTACCGTAACCAGAGGACCACAATGACTTTTTGGGTCCCCTGGAGTCAATGTTAACTCAGAGCCAGTGTCCAATAGCTCCTGAAATTTCTGATCACTTCCCTTTCCTCAATGCACAGTTACCCTAGTAAAACACTGGATGTCTCCTTGGGAAAGGAAGGGAGAAAGATTCACTGCATAAATTGTCAGTAAAGGAGGGGTCCTTCCTCCAGGAGACCTGGCCTCACCTTCAGTCAAGGGGTTCTGCCTTGGTAAACTGGCTCAAGTCTGGAAATTGAGAGACTGTGATTCTCTGTATTTATAATTCAGAGATTCTCTGTTTATACAATTCACATTAGACTTCAGTCCATTCCACTTAAAAAATTTCTGCTTTTATAAATTAAGTAGGAATGCAATAGGCTTCCTATCAAATTTATTTTTAGAAACCTCATGAGGTTTCAATGCCAGAGCTCTATATCAGTCAGATTATACTGATTGCGACTTTGCCTCTGCTGTTCATACAGTAGCTATGTCCATTGGGCCTTTGATGGTTGAGTGGCACCATTTGGCCCCTGCATCTCAGGATTCAATGATTCCCATTATATTTCAGTTCTGTGGTTGAGGACTGTGCTTTTCACCATTAGATCTAACACACAGAGAAGAGGAGTTAAAGGGCTGTTCAAAAATGGAGGTGCTACCCTTACAAATCTGTTTCAAAAAGCATTGGTCAAGGGTTTATTTCCTGGCTCCTCCCAGCTGGGATTAGTAGGTCTAAACTGACCGATCCACTCCACCATTCCAAACTCCCTAAGCCTTTGGATCCCTTCCTCTACATAAAACCAAGGGAGATTAGGCATCTCCAGCTTGCTTGCAGTGGGCCATCTTTCAATTTATATTTCAACTAACCAAGCAGATAAACTGTTAGAACCTTTTTTCAATTGGAGACAATCTCTCCATCTTAAGATTCATAAACTTAATCATATCTGCAAAGTCTTTCTGCAAAATTAAAAGTTGCAACATTAAAAGCAGAGTATCAACTTAGTGGGCCCAAATCAATAAATTCAGCCTGATCCAACCCTACGTTTCTTCCATCATTGTCCCATACCCTTAATGTTCATTCCCATGCTGGTTCTCCAGGTTTCTGTTTATATAAATTAGAGAACTCAAACAGTTGTTTTCAAGTGTAGCATCCAATCTCACTTCTAGGGGCCCGCTGGGGCTTTAGTCTAGTTACACGTCAAGAATCAAACAGGGGTTTGGAGATGGCTCTTGAAGAGAATCAACACTATTTTTCCTGTCTACTGCCTCAGGGAAGGCCATAACTGTTTCCTCAGGCAGTCCAGGGTTTATCTCCTCAGACAAAGGTGTAAAGGCTTATTGCACTATGGTTCGAGGAGGAGATGTTGCCACTGCAGGGAATGGAGAAGCTGTTCCTTTTGGAAAATAAGATTCATCAGAGTTTACAAACTCAGTGCTTCCAGCTTCATCAGGGTCCTCCCATAAATCCCCATTCCAGGTTGCAGGGTTCCATTATTTTACAATCAATGCCCTCACTTTAGCAGTATACACCTGGAGAGGCTGTGCATGCACCTTTCATTGCAGGTCAGCCACTCACGTGATAAGAGCTTTTGTCTCTTTTTCCACAATTTCAACTCTTTCTCTACAGGAGGTAGAACTCTTACTCAGTGTGGTCTTAGCAGATTTGAGGCTCAGTATCTGCTTCTGAAGCCAGGAGATGGAATCCCTGAGTTCATCATTTCCTTTCATCACTTTGTCCACTGAACTTAGGAGCAAGCTACCAGCATCGTCATATTCCTTGGTTCTCCACATATAGTCTAAGGTATTTTGCATAGAGTAATGAAACTCCTTGCATGTCACAAGTGGTAAATCAGGAGTGTCAAATGTGTTTATTTTGCATAACTCTGTAAACAGTTTATGCCAAGGTCTATCAGTGTTCTTCATACTATTAGAAGTAGAGTCCTCAGTATCTTTGGGTCAAATAATATTAAGCAGCCAACTCCAGAAACCACAAAACCAACGAAGACCTTCATCCTTAATATTCTGCTCCTCTAGATCAACTCATTGTACACACACACACACACACACACATATGCAAAATATCCTCTGTGCATTACATAAAATTAAAGAAATGGCTGTCCTGTGCTGGAAATCTTTGTTATGGAGGTTTACCCTATACTTTAAGAGTATACAAAATTGATAATTGGAAGTGTGTACTATTATAACAAAGAGTCTGAAATATGCATTGTTGGCTTAGAAGTTGTTATAGAAAGTTGGTCATCTTCATTTTGGCAATTACAGGTGATAAGACTATCATCTATAATAACTTTGAACACAGAACATTTGCTTTACAGAACTTATAGTTTGGCAAAAGTGATTAGGAAAACTGAAACTAAAATTACTGGTATTCCTTGATGCTTCTAGCAGAATGACACAAGAAAATGATTGATTCTGGCAAAAATCTGTTAATTTGGAAGTAGAAATGACAGTGAGTTCCACACTGCTATGAGAAAACTTCTATGCTTATGGCCTACAATTTAAATTGATTGAACTTTTGTTAATGTTGGTCCTCAAAGTTAACAAGGAAAAAAACAAGGGCTTTTGAAGCCAAAGCAGCAGGAGATAGGATTGTCATTGAGTGTCTTTTTCAAGAGCTTCCAGTTAAGTGAAAGACAGTGAGAGCCAGCTCTGCTGTAAAGAAGAAATGAATGGCGCTGCTCTCCCCAACTCACTCCATGCCTTCTATTTCAGCTGACCTGTCTTAGGAATTGTGACCAGATGTGATTAGTTACTCTCAAAATTATGGCAGGCAAGTAGACCAAGATCCTTTGAGGGTATGTGGATCCCCAAAGATACATAAACTTCGGTCTATAAACTTCATTATTCACTTCAGATAGGGCCAAAGAGGACAGTGCAGTAGAAAGGTTTTTCTTCATTGGAAATCCAGGGTTCAGACAGAATAATACACAAGAGTATTTCAAAGGGTAGAATAGAGTTGCCCAATGGGCTAATCATGAAAATGTCTCCATAAAGAGTAGGAAGTTCCTATAAATTCTGCAAAGTATTTGATAACTACTATGAAATACTGACTGCAGTGCACTTTTCATTCTTTAAATATATATATATTTGCAATTATTCTTCCTACTTCAACAACTTATATTGGGTGGAGCAAACAATTTATCTTTTAATGTAACAATCATCAGGAAATAAAAAGCCATATCATTTTGATTTGCTAAAATGTACAGGACCTACCCCAAGCACTTAGATAATGATATGGATTCAGTAAATAGTAGGTTATTTAGAAAGTTATTGAGAATGACATATGTGGAAGTATACAAGGGTAAACATTTTTAACTGCTTTCTAAATTTTGCCTGCTGTTTTTGTTTTGTTTTATTTCATTTTGCTTTTAGAAATTATATTAGTCCATTTCATGCTGCTGATAAAGACATATCTGTAATTTGGCAATTTACAAAGGAAAGAGGTTTAATTGGACTTAGAGTTCCACGTGGCCAGGGAAATCTCACAATCATGGCAGAGGCAAAGAAGAGCAAGTCCCATCTTACATGGACGGCAGCAGGCAAAGGGAGAAGGAAGGGGGAAGACTCAAAAACAGAAATCCCTGATAAAACCATCAGATCTCATGAGACTTATTCACTACCATGAGAACACTATGGGGAAACTGCCCCTATGATTCATTATCTCTCACCAGATTGCTCTCACAACACGTGGGAATTATAGGAGTATAATTCAAGACAAGATTTGGGTGAGGACATAGAACCAAAGTAGATCATACCACATGGCCCCTGCCAGGTCTCATGTAAATCACATTCCAAAACCAATCATGCCTTCCCAACAGTTCCCTAAAGTCTTAACTCATTTCAGCATTGACTCAAAAGTCCATGCTCCAAAGTTTTATGTGAGAAAAGGTAAGTCTTTTCTGCCTATAAGCCTTTAAAATCTAAAGCAAACTAGTTATTTCCTAGATACAATGGAGGGTGGTGGTACAGACGTTGGGTAAATACAACCATTACAAATGGGAAATGCTGGCCAAAACAAAGGGACAAAGGGACTTGGGGGCCCATGTAAGGCTGAAATCCAGCAGGGCAGTCTTATTTTAAAGGTCCAAAGTGATTTTGACTCCATGTCTTTCATTCAGATCATGCTGATGCAAGAATTAGGTTCCCACAGTCTTGGACATTTCGGTCCCTGTGGCTTTGCAGGGTGTAACCCTCCTCCTTGCTGCTTTCACTGGCTAGTGTTAAGTGTCTGTAGCTTTTTCAGGTGTATGGTGCATGCTTTCTGTGGATCTGCCATTCAGGGATCTGGAGGACAGGGACTCTTTTCTCATGCTCCACCAGATGGTGTCCCAGTAGTAACTCTGTGTGCAGGCTCCAACCCCACATTTCCTTTCTGTACTACCCTAGCAGAAGTTCTCTGTGAGGGCCCCACCCCTCCAGCAAACTTCAGTCTGGGCATTCAGACATTTCTATACGTCTGAAATCCAGGCAGAGGTTCACAAACCTCAATTCCTGACTTCTGTTCACTTGAAGGCTCAACGCTACATGGAAGCTGCCAAAGCTTACTTAAGGCTTGCACCCTCTGAAGTCACAGCCTGAGCTCTACATTGGCCCCTTTCAGCCACAGTTATAATGGCTGGGATTCAGGGCACTGAGTCCCTAGGCTTCAAACAGCATGGGGACCCAGGCCTCAGCTCATGAAACCATTTTTTCCTTCTAGGCTTCTGGGTCTGTGATGGGAGGGGCTTCCAGGAAGATTTATGAAATGCCCTGGAGACATTTTTTCCAACTGTCTTGAGAATTAACATTCCACTCCTTGTTATTTATGTGAATTTCAGCAGTCATCTTGAATTTCTCCTCAAAAAAATGTTTTGTTTTTTTTTCTGCATCATCAGGCTGCAAGTTTTCTGATTTTAAGCTATGTTTCCCTTTTAAAATGGAATGTTTTTAACAGCATCCAAGTCACCTCTTGAATGCTTTGATGCTTAGAAATTTCTTCCATCAGATACCCTAAAGTTCAAAGTTCCAAAATCTCTAGGGCAGGAGCAAAATGCCACCATCTCTTTGCTTAAATATAATAAACGTAACCTTTGCTCCAGTTCTCAACAAGTTTCTCATCTTCTAAGACCACCTTAGTCTGGATTTCATTGTCTATATCACTAACAGCATTTTTATCAAAGTGATTCAACAAATCTCTAGGAGGGTCCATACTTTTCCACATTTTTCTGTCTTCTTCTGAGCCCCCCAAACTGTTCCAACCTCTGCCTATTACCCAGTTTCAAAGTCGTTTTCATATTTTTGGACATCTTTTCAACAACACCCCACTCTACTGATGCCAGTTTACTGTTTTCATGATGCTGATGAAGACTTATTCGCTACATGAGAACAGTATGGGGTAAACCACCCCATGATTCAATTATCTCCACTGGGTCCCTCTCAAAACATATGGGAATTATGGGAGTACAATTCAAGTTGAGATTTGGAAGGGACACAGCCAAACCATATCAGAAATAGAATCATCAAATTCCAAATAAGCACATGGCAACACAGCACTAATGCACTCCCAGCTTCCCTTGGATCTGATGATAGTGGCCACTTAACTCATTCTGATGATAGTGGCCACCTAACTCTTGGATGCAGAAAGGAGATAAGCAACTTATTTGGATCATATCCATACAAGAAAATCACTGGTCCTCTATTTCCTTTCTTCTTTCTTTTGCAAGCTGCAAAGTTGACACATTAGAAATGATTCTATTTGACCATGTAAATGAGTAAAACACCCTAAAGGACAGTAGAACTGCAAGATCAAATAAACAGGGTTTTAGATAACCTCTTAGACTAGAGACAGTCACTGTGATCTGCCCATTTATCTGCCAAGTAACTTTCTTGAAAATTTTGTAAAATAAAATTTCTCTCTCTTCTACTCATAACTTTACTTTGGAAAATTTTGGGACCAACCCAATTTTATAATCTTAATTTGTGGCATACCATTTTAACTACATACTTGACAATTCTATCTTTGAAGTGCAAGCAACTGACAAGGATATGACTAAGTTTGATTATTCTATCACATTTTCCTGGGATACTGTATGACATTTCATTCCATAGATTCACGATTTCTTTTTCTTGAATTTCTACATTATTTATTGTTCAAGTAGGTAAGTATACGCTCACTAGCCAGCATTCCACACATTGGAAATATCTTGTTTTTTTCATGGTATGCTGGTGTTCTGTTGCTATCATACATATTCTCATGACCTTTGCAGGTTAAAATAACACAAACTACATATAATAAGTTATCTCACACATCTGACAGCAGTAATATTGTGCTAAAATCATGGCCTCAGCGAGGATGCACTGCTTTCTGGGGACTTTGGGGGACACTTTGTTTTCTTGCCTTTTACAACTTCTAGTAAGATTCCTGAATTAATTAATTGGCTCATGACACTTTCCTTCATCTTTAAAGCCAGGAACTCATATCCCTCTGACCCTTCCTGCTTCCTCACTTTTCTTTCTCAATTCACAGCCCAAAATAGCCCCTGCATTTAAGGGTTTATACGATTAGTACAGGCCCAACTGGATAATTGAGACAATCTTTCCATCTCAAGGTTCATAAGCTTAATCATATCTGCAAAGTCTATCTTGCCAGGTAACATAACATAATCGTGTGTCCTGAGGATTCGAAAGTGGGCACCTTTCTGGAACCTGTCTACTACACTGGGTTGACAGTTTCCTTTTGTTTGTTTCACTGCTTTGGTCACGGTTCCTGGGACATGACCTAACCTCTTTGTATTGCTTGCAAGCTTCTTTTCTCCTTAGATTAACTCCACTGGGATCCATTTTATTTTTTTTCTAGTTATTAATCCTGTCCTTTATATCATATACACTGTTTTAACAGTGCTATTCTCCTACACTGCTTTAAATGCAGCCTTTATTCCTGATGCTTTTATTTTACACTTTCATCCTTTTCTTCAGTTCTGTCATAGGAGTTATTTCCTTATCTTGTCTAACTGTATTTCTGTCAGCTTTTGTAGCTTCTTTAGTTCTTCATTTTGTGATGTGGGCACCTCATTATTATTATTATTCATAGCAATTCATTTGGCTAAATGTTCAAATTCTCTTGATTTGTGGTACAAACTTTCAGAAAGTTTGGGAAGCTTTGTTATTTTCCCTTTATTTTATTTTATTTTTCTTGAAGTGATATTGTCTAGTTTCTGTAATTACTTCAATACAGTTTGTCGATTTTTTTAATGACAGGATGACAAATAACTGGAAAAGCAAATAGAGAGAATTAATGTGAAGGAGAGACAACAACTATATGACAAGCTATTAGTAATTCTACAGGTTTTATGATGAACTTAGGTATTCCATATGGTCATATTTTTACATATATAGTAAGTATACACAGGGTTTTATTTATATATCTGCAGTATATACTTCAAGACAGTTTATAATTCCAATGACCTGTTATCCACTGTGCCTTAATAATGGTCCGTTTCATGAGAATTCATATATAAAATTTACAGTTCAGGGTCATTTTTTTTTTCAATCTTCTTGATTCCAGATTCCTGATTTGAATTTTCAAATACAGCCTGACCATCAGTTCTTAAATTCTGGTTTAATTTATCTATATTGGTTATGGAATACAGTTTGAAGCTTTTTTTCCTCAAATGTTCCATATTCTTTAGGGAAAAGTGCTCGGTTGGCTTTGTGGTATGTACACAACCCTAAAGAGCTTCCTCGGAAATCTTCCTTATGCTTACTTGAACTATTCTGTATTGGGTATTATATTTTCCTACATTTTACATAAGAAAGGTGTCAAAGTAACTTGGTAGTGTGAAATATTGCTTTTTTTTTTTTTTTTACATTGTCATTGTTTGGATTGGAACATCACCTTTTCTCTTTGTTTTCTTTTAAATAAGTTTCCTAAGAGAATATTTACTATTTGTAAATACAACATGAATGCCAGTTAAACTTTAATTCCTCAATGGAAACAATAAGTGTAAATCTAAATATTCACTTGAAAATGTATGTATATGTGTATGTATATAAACCAATAAATATATATATAAATCAATTATATATACATGTAGTATAAATTAATTAATTTGCACTATGCATCTCCAAACACCTAGCTATCACCAATATTTATTTACTTTTGGAAATAACATACCTGGATGACTAAGTTTTTCTTCCTTTAATTAGTGTTTCAAATTTTAGCCAAGCTACTGAAATAATTTAATCCATAAGCAAATATAATACCAATATTGAAATTATTAGTACATTAATCATTTTATTTGCATACTTACTAAAAATTGAATTTTCATATTTAAATTGCTCCTAGTTGAAAGTTTTCGAAGAGATCTATGTTTCCTTAATTAATTTCAAATGAAAAGACTCTTGCTGTAGGAAGTTTTTAAGCATGTTTCAATCTATCTCAATTTCTAATGATAACATAATGAGGAAGTATTTATACTTAGCTTGCTTATCGATAGATTGCACTTGTTTCATTTTATTGTGCAAGTATTATCAAAGTTTATATGTTAATAACTTTCATTGTATAATTTGATAATTTCTCTTTAAATTAGTTTTCCTAGTATAACAATAAATGTTGGAGAATATTTCTTTCCATTTTTTTCTTACTGAAAATAAAGAATTATATAGCAATAGTGAATCAATTAAAGCAAAAAGGATGTTTAAAAAATCTACTAGAGCTCTCCTGTGAGGTATGTAAGAAGCTAGAAATTACCACTTCATCCTAACCACAAGTAAAAAGCTTAACAAACTAAAAAAAAGTTCTTTAGGTTTGTCATACAAATATGGCCACAGGGAAAACCACTGCTCACCACATTGAAGAGACCTACAGTTGAATGCCAAAAGTCTTGGTTTGCCGGAGCAGAAACCTTCAAGCGCGAACCTCAAAGAGAACCCATATTGGTGTAGGGAAAATTGGATTATAAGTGATGAATTTCTGGAGGCTTAGTGTGGACAAGTTCGTGGAGGCTAAAATTGTGTCTTTTCCTTCTCCGAGTTCAGTTGGGTTTTCACTAAACCAAGCACGTTAGTCTTCAGTTAAACACTTTCTCCTGCAGGTAGAATAAATTTCACAAATCACATCTCTGATTTCACCAAGCAGAGATGAAATATCATCTCTGAGACATGATAACCTCAAGGTGACCCAGTCACTGGGGGCTCCCACATTTTGTGAAATTTACCAGCAAATGCTTGACCCGGTTCATACAGTAAAGATCAGAGAAAATTTTCCTCATTTTTCTGGCAGTGGGAGGGGAAAGGTAGCCATTTTGAAATACTTTAGAGCATCTGTTTTTCTTAACAAGATCTTACTCCAGGAGAAACTGTTTTACCAGAGAATAACCTGTTGGGTTTAATGAGAACCTAGCTGTACTTGGAGAAGGGAAAGACACAATTGTAGCCTACTCTAGACATTCTTTCTCCCCACAGAGGGGCAGGTGGATTTTAGAAGGGTGTGTAAAGTTCACAGTTTGCTAGCACAGACTTATTATAAGTCTGAGATCTACTCATGGGACTCTAGAACACATCTCTCCGTGCCACCCCACATTTTACCACATCATTACTCAAGGTTATTTTAGCCTTTACAGATGTTTCTTTCACTGAAGAGTTTACTTATCTCAACGATGAGCTACAATTACACATCTATTCATCTATTTAAAATTCAAAACACTGACAACACCTAATGCTGGTGAGATGTAGAACAGCAGGGACTTTCTATCATTGCTGGTGCGAATACCAAGTGGCATAGCCGCTATGATAGGCAGTTTGGTGATTTGTTACAAAACCAAACATGCAATAATAATACAGTTTAGCAATTACAGTCCTTGGAATTTGCTCTAAAGAGTAAAAGGTTTTTGTTTACACAAAAACCTGCACATGAATGTCCACAGCAGCTTTATTTATAATTAATAAAATGTCAACTGGTTTGAATATGCTCTGTTTGGCCCTGCCAACATAATAACATCCCAAATAACCATGCTTTCTGTAAACATAAAAAATCCATTTTAATATTTAATATTAAACTACTTAAAATAGAATAAAATAAAAGCACAGAATATAAAAATCTAATGTGTGGAATAAAGCTAAA
Source organism: Callithrix jacchus (assembly GCF_049354715.1). Classification (NCBI taxonomy): domain Eukaryota; kingdom Metazoa; phylum Chordata; class Mammalia; order Primates; family Cebidae; genus Callithrix; species Callithrix jacchus. The sequence goes on from NC_133503.1 coordinate 181,444,102, forward strand.
GCAATCCTTGGAGTCTCTTGTTGAAAGCTGATCCCCTGAGTGAGATGTGGGGCCTGATAGGAAGTGTTTGGGTTGTGCCGTTGGATCCCCTCTGTATGGCTTGGTGCCATTATTGCAGCCATGGGTAGGTTTTCACTCTTAGTTTTTATCTGGTTGTAGGAAAGACCCTGACACCTCCTCTGCTCTGTCGTTTGCTTCCTCTCTTGCTAGGTAATTTCAACACGCACTAGCTTCCCTTAACCTTCTGTCATGAGTGGAAGCAGCCTGAGGCTCTCACCAGAAGGAAATGCTGGTGCCATACATAGCCAGCAGAACTGTGAGCCAAATAAACCTCTTCTCTATAAATTAGCCAGCTTCGGGTATTCCTATATGGCAGCACAAACAAAATAAAACGATGTCCTTCAGCAGGTGAATGGGTAAATAAACTGTGGTGACTGTGAATAGTGAAAGATATTCAGCATTAAAAAGAAATAAGTTTCAAGCCATGAAAAGACATGGAGGAAACTTAAATACACATTTCTAGGTGAAAATGCTGGCAGGAAACATTTTAAGAATTAATCTATTAAAGTAATATATAAAATTACTTTGGCATTAAACTTATTTTCTATATATTTAATTAGTTTTTCTGAGTATTGGAGATAAGAGTTCACAAAATATTGGTATTACCATAAAATAGAACCACACCTTATGCTTGCTTTATTTTTGTTCTGGATACCATGTAGGTGGTCATTACGTCATAAGAAACTTGATTTCACATTTGTGTGCCTTGTACCCCATCACTTTCATTTGTCAACACATGTCCATGTGCCCCATACTGAACAGTAATATGAATGGAGTATGAGACCAGCATACTTCACTCTTATCTGAGGTTCTTACTAATGATGAAGAATACCAAAATTTCATGAATTGTTTGCATGCAAAGCAGTTTTTTGCTTTTAAATATCTGAGAATAAAACCTATAATCTCCAAACTTCAGAGTATTTGAACAAGTTGTTTAGGCAAACAGACAATTGAACTATGGTTTAGGCAAACAGACAATTATTTATCAATAACAAAAAAGATAATTTTGATAATCTGCAAATATTTGGAAATTTAATAACATCTCAAATAATCATGATTTCTGTAAAAATAAAAAATTCATTTTAATATTAAAATATTTTAAATAGAATGAATTAAAGGCAAATAATATAAAATCTAATGTCTAGAATAAAGCTAAAGCAATCCTTAGAAAATGTATCTTTGAATAGTTTCTATGCTGGAAACCAGAATGAAAACAAAATCTTTCTTTTTTGAAAATATTATTATATTGATAAATTCTTTACAAAATGATCATGAAAATCAGAGAAAGAGAGAAAGCACAAATTATAATGCCTGCCAATATAGGAATATACCAATATATCAATATTATTATACATCTTATGGACATTAAAATGGTAATAGGAGAATATGATGAACAAACTTAGGCCAAGATATTTGAAAGGGAACAAATTCTTTGAAACATACAAATTACATACACAAAAAGAGATAAATCATCTGAATAGCCTTGTATCTATTAAATAATTGAATACATACTTAAAAAAAAAACTTAGGCCCAAATGACTTTCCTGGTCAATTAAAGGAAACATTTTAAAAAGGAAAAAATAATTATATTCAAACTCTTTCTGAAAAGAGTAGGTAAGAGAACATTTTCTAATTAATTTTGCTGGGTCAGAATGCTAGAATTACCTTAATAGCAAAAACATACAAAAAAGTTGCAGAAGATTACTGCAATGCAATATTTCTCACAAAGTGCAAAAATGCATGAGATAAATTTATATTTCTCTAAACTGTCCAATCGTGTCCCATAAATCAAGGCCTGAATCAAGTTTGAGTATTTATATTTTCATATTAGCATTTAAAACAATATTCAGGCCAGGTGCAGTGGCTCACACCTGTAATCCCATCACTGGGAGGCCGAGGCTGGTGGATCACTTGAGGTCAGGAGTTTGAAACCAGCCTGGCCAACACTGTAAAATCCCGTCTCTACCAAAGCTATAAAAAATTCCCCCAGCATAGTGGTGCACACCTCTAATGCCAGCTACTTGGGAGGCTGAGGCAGAAGAATCACATGAACCTGGTATGCCGAGGTTTCAGTGAGCCATGATCACACCATTGCAGGTCAACCTGGGCAACAGAGTGAGATTCCATCTCAAATTAATTATTAATTAGAGAAAAACAATATTTGGAACATTCTTCAGGTATGACTCACAAAATCATTTGAGATGTAAGATCTCTTTTACTTATTTATTTTTGGAGGTTTTCCTTTTCTCTGCTTTGTATACAAAAAAATTTAGTTTTTTGATAAAAAGGCATGTAACATTTACTTTCTTCTACAACTTATACAGGTCTATGATCTCTTGGATTTATTTGTCATAGGTTTATGGTTAGAATTCCTTTATTTTTTCTATTGTAAATTTTTATTTTTTTCTAAGTGTCATTAAACTTTTTTTCATAATATATGCACTCCACCTAAACCCCGAATGGTCCATATATATATATATATATAAAACTTAAACTCTTGGAAACTGGCTTTATTCCTTAGCCAGAGGACATGTTTTATTATCTTTCCAACATCTTTATTTATATTTTTATTTGACCCACTTGCTATTAGTTCAAACTCTTTTATCTTGTTATATTTCTTTTCTCTGTCCACATTTATATTTTGTATTACTAAGTTCAATGAAATTAGTCTGAGTAGGATAGTTCCCTTTTCCAGGGTAAAAGAGTAGAAAAGAAAAATATAACCATTCGCTTTTTCAACTTTCAAGTTTTATACCCTATAACATATGTTCAAATAATATGTAGTTTACATTTAAGTCATAATTGCCAGATTCACCTACTTGCTAACTAGGTAAAAATGTTTAAACATCTATAATAGGTCTTGCAATTGTATGCACATGGATCTAAACGAAAGAGCCATTAACCAAAGATGGTAGGAATTAGAGGTGGCTGTTATTGCTGTGTGGGATATTGCCAAGTGTTAGTGAGACTGCCTGTTGGCATACTGATCATGAAATTAAGAACATCTCAGCGGACAGCTTTAGTTTTCTAATATATATTCTTCTCTTCAAAGCAAATTACATACTTCTTTTAGAGTGGCCATAGACAAAAAAACCCAACTAAACTGAAAATTAAAAAGAGGAATAGAAAGTTTTAAACATCTGGATCATAATCAATTGCTCAGCAGTAAATAGCAAGAGTAAATCATAAATCATAGCAGACCAATATAATTGCATTTTTTTGTTAAACTCTAAATGTAGATGTTGATTTTAGTACATTCATTTACTATATGTCATATTTTCCCTTGTATGCCTTATTTAATTCAGTTTGAATATGCATGATTCTGTCTATATGGAATAAACACAAATGTAGCTTTAAAAAATACCTATGTTGCTATTCAATGAACTACAGTATATATCTTAGGATACAATGAAATTACTTAATAATAGAGTGCACTAAGGAATGTTATATGATAAGAGTTTAAACTTTTCCCATGAATACTAGAAATCAATATTGACTAACGAATTTAATGGAATTTGGAAAAAATTACTAAAAAGGTTTACATAACTATTAGATAAAAGTTATAATCACTCATATTATGTATTATAAAATGTTAAAATCTCAAAAAAATAAAATGTAAAGATCTTAGAAGGAAACGGAATTACATGCAAACCTTAAAAGAAAATAAATTTATGTATAAAAACAAACACTGATGAGAAAGGTGGGACCCGGATCTGATAGGATTGGAGTGGTCTTATGAGAAAATGAAGAAAAAGAGAGATTGATCTACCATGTAAGAACACAGTGAGAAGGCAGCTTTCTGTAACCTAAGGAGAGGGCCCTCACCACAACCTGATTATGCTGGTACCCTCATGTCAGATGTTCAGCATCCAGAAATGTGAAGAAAAAGCAATGTCTGTAGTTTAAGTTACCTAGTTTTTAATATTTTGGCATCATAGCCTTAGCAGACTAAGACAGAAATATGTCAAAAGGATGCAAGAGCCAGGGTATGTGTGTATACATATATGTATATTATAAATAATGCATGTGTGTATACATATATGTATATTATAAATAATGCATGTGTGTATACATATATGTATATTATAAATAATGCATGTGTGTATACATATGTGTATATTATAAATAATGCATGTGTGTATACATATATGTAGATTATAAATAATGCGTGTGTGTATACATATATGTAGATTATAAATAATGTGTGTGTATACATATATGTAGATTATAAATAATGCGTGTGTGTATACATATATGTAGATTATAAATAATGCATGTGTGTATACATATATGTAGATTATAAATAATGCATGTGCGCGTATACATATATGTAGATTATAAATAATGCATGTACGTGTATACATATATGTAGATTATAAATAATGCATGTGTGTATACATATATGTAGATTATAAATAATGCATGTACGTGTATACATATATGTAGATTATAAATAATGCATGTGTGTATACATATATGTAGATTATAAATAATGCATGTGTGTATACATATATGTAGATTATAAATAATGCATGTGTGTGTATACATATATGTAGATTATAAATAATGCATGTGTGTGAGTGTGTGTGCACACATGTGTAGGAAAGTGAAAGAGACAGAGAGATTAGTAGATTATATAACCCATTGAATAAATTAAGAATCATGAGTTCATATAATACAGATGAATTATAAAAAAAAATATTCCTTGTAGTAGAACACCAATTAATTTAGAGAAATAATAATGGAGTACGAAACTATCAATTAATATTAAAACTATGAGAAAAACATGATGAGGAACAATATTTACACAATCTCAACATATATTCCTATGTTATAGACTGAATATTTGTGTCCTCCCAAATTCATATGTTGAAATTGTAACTGCTAAAGTAACAGTACTATGAGGTAGTGTCTTTGGGAGATGATTAGATCCCAGAGATGGAGCCCTCATTAAATGGGATTAGTGCTCTTATAAGAAGATACATGAGAAAGCTTGTTACCTCTCTCTTTTCTGCTTCATGTAAGGACACAGACAAAAGAATACCATCTGTAAACCAGAAATTGGGCCCAGACCAGTATCTGACCATTTCAGACTCCTGTCTCAGACATTCAAAGTGATGGGAGAATGTTGATCCTAACCTTCAGAACCCCCATGACATATTTTCCTGGTTTTCCTCCTACTCCACTGGAAACTTCATTTAAGTAGTTTAGTGGTCATTTTTTTCTCTTTCTGAATTTAAGGAGAGGAGGTCTTTTTTACCGTAGTTTGAAGCTCTTAGTCTCAATCTATAATCTCTAAAAATGGCTTTGGGTACTTACGTTGATGCTTCTAATTTCATCTAACAGGTGCAGATTTAATATGAACTTTTGTTTTTCTCCTTCCTTTTCCTCTTCCTCTTCCTCCTCCTCCTCCTCCTCCTCCTCCTCCACTTCTTCTTCTTCTCCTTCTTCCTCTTCCTCTTCTTCCTCTTCCTCTTCCTCTTCCTCTTCTTCCTCTTCTTCTTCTTCTTCTCCTTCTTCTTCTTCTTCTTCTTCTTCTTCTTCTTCTTCTTCTTCTTCTTCTTCTTCTTCTTCTTCTTCTTCTTCTTCTTCTTCTTCTTCTTTCTTCTTCTTCTTCTTCTTTTTTGATGGAGTCTTGCTCTGTTGCCCAGGCAGCAGTGCAGTGGTGAGGTCGACTCAGTGCATTCTCCACCTACTGTGCTCAAGCTATTCTCATGTCTCAGCTTCCTGAGTAGCTGGGGGAACTAAGGCATGCACCATGATGCCTGGCTAATTTTTGAATTTTTAGTAGAAATGGGGTTTCATTATGTTGGCCAGGCTAGTCTCCAACTCCCAGTCTCAAGTGATCTGCCCACCTTGGCCTCTCAAATTGTGATTACAGGGGTGAGCAACCAGCCCGACCCAATAACTTTGTTTTCATATCATGTCTTATATCTACTTGAGTATTTTAATGTCAATATAAAGGCTTTTTGACTGATGCATATTATACTATTTCTCTTCAGGAATAAAATGTTTTTATCATATAACCTATTTCCCCAAAAAGATGAATTTCTTCACAGAAGATGGACGATGGTAAATTATTTTTCATATAAATAAATACATATATACCATGACAAAATCAAGTGTTTTTAGGAATGTCAAACCAGTAAATCTCAGACATTCTTAGTAAAAATATATATTGGTACAACTATGTTGGAAACTGATTTTGTTTCTATAAAACAAAAAGGTTCTTATGAGTACATTTTCATTTGTCTCTTTTGTGTGACTTCCATCTCTATGCTGAATTTTTCCAACTGTTCGAACATATTCAATTTTCCCGTTTTCAACAATATAATTTCTTGACTTTTTAAAGGAGTTATATGATTTAATATCAGACATTTTCTATCAAAGTATAGTAAAGGCTAAAATCAACATTTACATCTAAAGTAGGTGTGCTCTTTTTCTGTCAGTCTAGGTTGTACTTATGCTGTATCTGGATTTTGCTTTTCCATTTACCATAGTGCACAGAAAACTTTAAAGTCCTCTGATAATCAATTTAACCGTCATTTGTTGAGTGTAGGGCATAGGGTGCTAAGTTTGGGTATCAGATAAAATGTCTTGCAGAATTGTCTCAAAGAAGATATCTCATTTCAGACTCCTCCTTCCATAAGGGTAGACTGTCTGAACTTCAGATTGGCATCCTGTTAGCATTCTTGTTCTTCCCTAATACAAACACCTTCCTCCTTCAACTCTTTGCAATGTTCAGAGAATGAACAGGCTTTCCTTCCTAACCCCAGTGACTGCAAGTGTCTACCTTGCATCAGAGAAGTTTTCTGATCTTGTGGCAGATAGTTTTTTTTTCTTCTGTTGGTAGAGAGTGCAGGCTAGGTGGCTCTTCTGCCACTCTTCAGGGGCATCCAATGTGCACCTACCAGGGTAGAGTCTATTCTCATGTCTACCTTCACTTTAGCTAAATACCACATTAACTGTATTCATTGGTAACTTGCTGTTATTTTGCTGATATTCCTTCAGTCAAACCTTGTTAGAATGATACTGATCTTCAGGATTAGTAGTTCTCAAACTTCACAATACATAAGGATCACCTGTAGGAATCCCTGACACGGAGATTGCCCAATATTTTCCTCAAAGTTTCTGATCCAGTAGGTCTGGAACAGGTAGTGCAAATTTCTGTCAAGTTTCTAGTGTTACTGATAAGCCTGATCTAAGAACAGTATGTTGAGAATAGCTGCTCCAGATGAGGATCAGCAAAGTATACATGAAAATCTTGTAAGTCTCCTGTTTTGTCAATAAAGTTTTATTAAAACATACCCGGCCGGGTGCAGTGGCTCACGCCTGTAATCCCAGAACTTTGGGAGGCCGAGGCGGGTGGATCACAAGGTCAAGGATACAGACCATCCTGGTCAACATGGTGAAACCCCGTCTCTACTAAAGATACAAAAAGTTAGCTGGGCACAGTGGCACGTGCCTGTAATCCCAGCTACTAAGGAGGCTGAGGCAGGAGAATTGCCCGAACCCAGGAGGCGGAGGTTGCAGTGAGCCGAGATCTAGCCATTGCACTCCAGCCTGGGTAACAAGAGCTAAACTCTGTCTCAAAATAAATAAATAAATAAATAAATAAATAAATAAATAAATAAATAAATAAATGAATGAATAAATAAAAATAAAACAGCCATGACAATTCATTGACCAACCTTTTATAGCAACTTTCACATTTTAACAGCAGAATTTAATAAATTTGACAGGTTTTAAGATCTGCATTGCCTAAAAGCTGAGCTATTTGCCTTAAAAAAAAAAAAAAAAAAAAAAGGTCTGTGCCAGGCAGCTCAAAACCTCCGAAAGGAATTTTCAGGGATTATTGAATGGTTAAAATAGATTTTCTATTACCTGGAGATTTGAAGAAAATAATTTTAGATACAAAATTCCTGGTTTATGCTATGTTTCTTAAGTCTTTTAATAATATTGAACCTCTGTTGCCTTACATTATTTTGTTGAGGTGTGTGCTGCCACACTTATTTTCTAACCTTAATAAGTAATTTGGTGTTTTTGCCTCAAAGCCTAAAATATTTTCTTTTTTAATTTTAAAACCTAATACATTACCTGGGGTATCTTTCAAAGATAATTATTTAGGAAAAGGATTTTCTCAAATCTAGCTTTCCTTTGATTCCTATCAAAGGAAATCCAATCAAAATTCTAAAATGTAATTTGTGGAAATTATTTGTTGATTATAATATTTACATAAGTATTGAAGTGACCTATAATAAAAAAAAAAAGGAGAAAAAGTTGTATTACTTACATTCACTCATTTTAAAAATGACCCTAAAGCTATGGTAATCAAGACACTGTGGTATCAACAAAGGAATATCTTTAAAGATCAATAGCACAAGGAAAGTTCAGAATTAGATTATCATTGACTTATATGGTCAATTGCTTTTTTGGCAATGATAACAGAGCAAACTTATGAAATAAAGATATTCTTTTTATTCAATAATAGGACAACCAAATTTACCTTTTAAAAACTTTGGAAGAATATCACAGGGACATTAGCCATTTTTCACACCACATACTAAAAGTCACTTGAATTGGTTAATAGATTCAAAAATTATCATTAAAACTGTAAAATTTCTACAAGGTTATTTAGAAAAAATATCCATGGCCTGGAGCTTGTTAAAATTTCATAGGAAGGGGAAACGGCATACGTTTTGGAAAAGCAAAATTAAAACTGCATTTATTAGTTTATACTTTAGTATATGCATTACATTGTATGTATATAAAATTGAACATGAATATACTCGATAAATTTTACTCCTAGCTATGTAACAAAGAGAAATCAAAATATATTACTACACATCAACTTTCATAAGATATCTGTAGTACTTTTAGTAATAAAAACAAAGTTATAAGCAAAAAGAATATCCAACCCAAGAGGAATGGGTAGAAACAATGATAAATTCATAAAATAGAATCTTACTCAGAAAAACACAAATAAAAACACAAAAAACAGATACAGAATACTAATAAATGCAATATTATAAACAATTTTCAAAAATATATTTCTCTGCAAAACAACTGAAGTTTCAAATAGCATATGGTACCTTTCTGTTTACTTGGATTTCAAAATTTCTATAATAGAGAAAACAAATCTATGAACATGCAAGTCACAATAGTGTCTTGTCTTTACTTGGGGAGATTGATTCGGGAGGTACAATGGACATCTCTGGAATGATAATTGCTCTATAGGTTGATTGTTTTGTGTGAGACATATTCATTTTCAAAACACAGTATTATACAAAATCTGTGCTTTTTACTAGAGATCAATTATATTTTAATAAATCAGCTGGGCATGGTAGCATCTTCTTGTATTCCCAGCTACTCAGGAGGGTGAGGCAGGAGAATTGCTTGAACCCAGAAGGCAGAGGTTGCAGTGAGCTGAAATCATGACACTGCACTCCAGCCTGGGCAACAGACCAAGATACCATCACAAAATATCCAAAAACAAAAAGCAAACAAACAAACAAAAAAAGTATAAGTTATCTGCAATAAAATATAAATTATGTTTTGTGTTATGTATATTATTAACTTATGTCAAATATTTTTATTAGGCTTTTTAATTATTTAAAGCATTGAGAACATTTGTTATGTGTTATTATAAAAATGTCACATTTCACATAGTATACTAACTGGAAAACAGAGGGAATATGTCGAAATGTATATATAGAATATTCCTTTTAATTATCATAAACAAAATATATGAAGTGCTTTCAGCACACTTTATTTATGTTATGAATTGTGTTATTCATTTCATTTATATATGTCATAATACAGATGCTTGCAGAGTAAATAAGAGTTACATTTTCCAATTTTTTTTTCTCCTGTGGTCTATTGTTTTACTAGTCTTCTCATTTTTGTTGTCTAAATCAATCACCTCATGTAAATATTAATCCTTTAATATAGATTTTGGCATCTTTTTTTAAAGTAATCAATTCTCACATTTCTACGACTTTTCTTCTGACAAAGCAAAAAAAATACATTATGTATTGAATATTTAAAAAATGGAAAAAGTAGAATAAGCTTTTCTTTTTGAATGCAATGTTTTATGTAAAGCATATGTGTGTTTGTGTGTGTCTGATTGCTTTCCTCCAATCATTAATTTATCTCTATAATCGTTAACATCAGGAAAGATATTGAGGAGATTAAAAGCAGATGTCCACATCTCTAGGACCTCAACAATTCAACAATTCATACATAAGAGATTTCTAAAGGTTCAAAAGTCTGGAAAAATTCCTGTAGGAATGGCGTGCAGGCTCCAGAATGCTGGGATAAAATTTTTAACCTACAAGGATGTTTACTCCTTCTTTCTTAAGCATAGGCTATGGGAGGACTTCTATGAACACTTTCCACTAAATTCAAATTTAAGATGAGATTATTGGGTAGAAACAGTGGAAGAAAGCACAGAGAAAGTGAAATCATTTACTCCACAATTCTTTTTATTTGATTATTTCAAAACTAAATGAATCAAAAGAAACTATATTACTTAAAACTTTGTATCAAAATATTTTTGTTAAAATATGTTGCTATGATTTTTTGAAATAAAATAAAATTTGTGTTATTTCAGAATCAAGTATTACGGTATCTAGGCAGTGTGGGATTAATGGAAAGTCTCAGGCAAATTTTCCATTATTCAACAGTGTTATATGCAGCAACAAAAAATGGCAGAATAATACTACCAAATAATATACAATTTATTGTCTAATTTATAGTAAATCAATAAAGCCATTCTATACACCTGAATGGTAGGACTACATATAAATACTATCTCTGATATGTGTTTTCTATAACATTCTCAAGTCTGTTTCCTATAACATTCTCAAAACAATTTAGTTTCCAAGAAAGAAAATATAATCATTTTTTAAAAATGAAAACCATGTTCATTCTTGCTTTAAAAAAATCCAACTGTGAAAATAAAATTGAATCATTGGGCTTACCAAAATCTGTTATAAGCCACATGATCTTTATTCTGTCATACTTTCTACAGAAACATGACATCATTCAATTATAATTTTAAAGTGTTGAATATAAATTATATATCCATTTGAAAATCCTATAATACAAAATAAAGTATAAATTATATTTTCATTTAAAAGCCAACATTTTAAAAATATCAGAGAACAAGTAGTTGCCAGTGTGTTTTTTATGAATAACAATAGAGCATCTGTTATTTCATGTACTATGTAAGAACATTTTTAAATGTTTTGCTAAAAATTAACTAGGTGATTGCATAGAAGGGCATAATATTTTAATGAAATACAGCAAATTTGATAGCATTTCTGTCTGCCTTCAGAGTATTATATCTCTATTTCTTAGAATCAGGCAGTAATACCCTAATTATTGGTGCCTTTTGCGTCAGGAATTTTCCATTGTACCACTTCCCTCTATTAGATTTGGGTATGTCAATGAAAGTATTAAGTAATCAGATGGTAGCTGCTTTTCTCAAAGATAATTAAATATGATCAATGTGTTATACACATGGGTATTCACACTTGCACACACACACATTAAGGGGGAAAATGTGATATATATATATATATATATATATATATATATAACCTCAGTTTAAATTTAAAATAAATGTCAAAAATTATTGCTTAATCAGTTTGAATACCTGCAACATACACATGCTTATGCCATAGTATTATTTTCTCTAGTTGTCTAGAGACTCATGTCCGAGTAGAAAAAATAATTGCACTTGCTTTTTATTGCTGCCATACCAAATAGCCACAAATTTCATGGCTGAAAACAACACAAATTCTGTAACTCACAGTTTTGTGCATCAGAATTTCTAACTGGCTTTACTGATTTCTTTGCTCTGGATTTTATAAACCCAAAATCATGGTGTCAGCCAACTGGACTTTTCTCAGGAGACTCTGGGAAACTGTGCTTCTAACTTATTCAGTTTGTTGGCAGAATCCAGGTCCTTGCAGTTTTAGGAGATTTCATTTCCTGTTATCTGTCAGCTGACAGATGGTCTTAGCTCCAAGAGGTTTGTTTCTCTCTTGTCCTTGAATGTGGGAACTATATCCTATAGCCAGAAATGGTGCATTAAAACCTTCTCACACTTAGAATCTCTGATCTGCTTCTGCCACAGCTCTCTTGCCAGAGACAGTCCTCTGCTTATAAGTTCTCATGTGAGTAGATGGACCCACCTAGATAAATCAAAATAATCACCTGTTTTAAGGTCTGTGAGTTTAATTATATGTGCAAATGTATTTATGCCATATAATATGACAGATTCACAAGTTCTGAGGATTAGGGCAATGATATATTTGGCAAAAGCATTATTCTGCCTACCAGAATAATAAGCCAGATCAATGTCATAGAGGAAAGGAGTGCTAGAATCAGGATTCAAGTTTAGAGCTTTTTCAAATATACCTATATTTAATGCCTAGTTTTCCTCAGCCCTCATTTAGTAAAACAAAACCTATGTAATTTAATTAGACATAGACTGACACAAGTGAAATAGGCAAACTATAATTCTAATTTATATTTGAAGACAGATTCACAAAGCAGTTATTTCATAAAATAAGTATCAATATATTTTGAATGTTTCATTTTTGTACACATGTATGTGTGTGCTTATGTATGTATGCATAAAATCAGAATATTTTGGACATAGATAGTGTATTAGTCCAATCTCAAACTACTACAAAGAAATACCCAAGACTGAGTAATTTATTTAAAAAGAGGTATAATTGAAACATAGTTCCAAATGGCTTGGGGGCCTCAGGAAACTTACAATAATGGTAAAGCAAACAAGTCCTTATTCACATGGCGTCAGGAGAGAGAAGTACCAAGCAAAGGGAGTTGCTCCTTATAAACCATCAGATCTCATGAGACTCACTATCACAAGAACAGCCTGGAGGAAAGTGCCCCATTATTTGATTACTTCCCACCAGGTCTCTCGCCAATGACATGCAAGGATTATGGGAACTATAATTCAAGATGAGACTTGGGTGAGGACACAGAGCCAAACCGTATCAGATGGAGACTGATCTTATCATCTAATGAATGTGCGTATGTTCCTTTATACATTAAATTACATCTCAGAAAAGGATAGAAGTTTAAGTAGAGCAAGCTGAGACATATTCTATGAAAAATAAAAGATGGTCTAATTAGCACAGTTTTAAATAATTGCATAATTCTCTCGGAATTCTGATTGCATTTCTTGAAAGTTTGGTGTTACTTTAGCATCTCCTTCCTTGCTCTTTTCCACAATTCATGAAATGGCTGCATTTGATCTTTATAGCTTTTCTATAGTACGCATGCCCTATTTCTTTCCCTGAAGGCCAAAATATAGTAAGGATATGAAATATTTGAGAAATATAATTACAACTTAGTCTATCCCCACTATTAGGAAACGATATTGCTGATAAATACCTAGGGATTATGCTAAACAAAATGACTAAGTGCTAAACAAAGGCACTTTTCAACATATTTTATGAATGGTACCACAACAGATCAAGGTTATTTAAACATAATTGAATTAATCATTTTGATTGAATCTTGAAATTACTATAGAAATTGAAAGAGTCCAGACACCAAAGGACAAACATGATGTGATTCTACCTAAATAAGGAAACTAGAATAGGCAAATTCAGAGAGCTGAAAAGTAGAACATGGGTTTCTGAGGGGAGGGGAAATGGATAGTGATGGTAGTTAGACAACTCTCTGATTGTACTAATGACACTGCATTGCAGAGTTAAAGTGATAATGTTTATGTTACAAATATTTTACTACAATAAAAAATGTCAAAGAAAATTGTAGCAACCCTTGGAAATCGCTGACATACACACAGACAAAAACAATACTTTGACTATGTTATGATCTAAGGAAAAATTAAACAAATGTTTGATTCTAATTAAATATAAAAAGATCATATTTGAAAATAGTGGAATACCACAAAACCTGTAATTGTGGGCCAAATATTAATACTAAAATTTCATATAAATATAGAAGCTAGGGCATGGTGGCTCACACCTATAAGCCTAGCATTTTGAGTTGCTGACATGGGAGGATCGCTTCAAGCCAGGAGTCCCTGACAAGCCTGGGAGACAAAATGAGACGCCTTCTCTACAAAAATTGCTAATAATTAAAAGTATTCCTACACAGTGGTGTGCACCTACAGTCCCAGCTACTCAGGAGGCTGGGTTGAGAGAATTGCCTGCACCTAAGAGTTTGAGCCTACAGTGAGGCAAAAATGTGCCATTGCATTTCCACCTGGGTAACAGAATGAGACCACTTCTCTAAACAAATAGGTTTTTAAAGATAAAATAAAATAAAGAAGGATGATCCAAGATGGCTGAATAGGAAAAGCTCTGTATTGCAGTTGCCAGCAAAAACTCAGAGGTTGCTGCAGGTGATCTCCAGGCAAGCAGGGTCTGGAGTGGACCTCCAGCAGTCCTACAGCAGAGGGGCCTGACTGTTAGAAGGAAAACTAAGAAACAGAAAGAAATAACTTCATCATCAACAAAAAGGACATCCAGAAACCCCATCTGAAAGTCACCAACTGCAAAGACCACAGATAGTTAAATGCACAAAAATAGAAAGCAACCAGTGCAAGAAGGATGAAAACACCCAAAACCAGAATGCCTGTCCTCCTCCAAGGAATCACAACTTCTCACCAGCGGGGGAACAAAGCTGGATGGAGAATGAGTCTGATGAATTGACAGAAACAGGCTTCAGAAGGTTTCAACATAACTTCTCTGAGCTATAAGAACATGTTCTAACACAAAGCAAAGAAACTAAGAAACTTGAAAAAAGATTTGACAAAATGCTAACAAGAATAAACAGCTTCAAGAATATAAATGAATTGATGGAGCTGAAAAACACAACACAAAAACTTCACGAAGCATACCCAAGTTTCAATAGCCAAATCAACCAAGTAGAAGAAAGGATATCAGAGATTAAAGATCAAGTCAATGAAATGAAATAAGAAGGCAAGATTAGAGAAAAAAGAATAAAAATAAATGAACAAAGCCACTAAGAAATAAGGGATTATGTGAAAAGACCTAATCTACATTTGATAGGTATATACCTGAATGTGACTGAGAGAATAAATCCAAGCTGGAAAACACTCCTCAGGATATTATCCAGGAGAACTTCCCCAATCTAGCAAGAGAGGCCAATATTCAAGTCCAGGAAATACAGAGAACACCACAAAGATATTTCTCAAGAAGAGCAATGCCAGGGCACAAAATCTTCAGATTCAGAGGGTTGAAATGAAGGAAAAAATGCGAAGGCAGCCAGAGAAAAAGGTCAGGTTACCCACAAAGGGAAGCCCATCTGACTCACAGTGGATCTCTCAGCAGAAACCATACAAGCCAGAAGAGAGTGGGGGCCAATTTCAACATCCTTAAAGAAAGAACTTTCAACCTAGAATTTCATATCCTGCCAAACTAAACTTCATGAGCGAATGAGAAATGAAATTCTTTATGAACAAGCAATTGCTGAGAGATTTCATCACCACCAGGCCTGCTTTACAAGAGCTCCTGAAGGAAGCACTAAACATAGAAAGGAGCAACCAGTACCAGCCACTCCAAAAACATACTAAATGGAAAAGACCATCGACACAGTGAAGAAACTGCATCAACTAATAGGCAAAACAACTGGGTAGCATCAAAATGGCAGTATGAAATCCACACATAACAATATTAATCTTAAATGTAAATGGGCTAAATGCCCCAATCAAAAGACACAGATTGGCAAATTGGATAAAAAGTAAAATCCATTGGTGTGCTGTATTCAGGAAACTCATTTCACATGTGAGGATACACATAGGCTCAATACAAAGAGATGGAAGAAGACTTACCAAATGAATGGAGAGCAAAAAAATGAGGAGCTGCAATCCCTGCCTGTGATAAAATAGACTTTAAACTAACAAAGATCAAAAGAGACAAAGTAGGGCATTACATAATGGTAAAGGATCAGTGCAACAAGAAGAGCTAACAATTCTAAATATATATGCACCCTAGATATATAAAGATGAGCACCCAGATATATAAAGCAAGTTCTTAATGACCTACAAAGAGACTTATACTTCTACACAATAATAGTGGGAGACTTTAACATTTCACTGTCAGTATTAGAAAGATTAGTGAGACAGAAAATTAATAAGGATATCCAGGACATGAACTCAGACCCAGAGCAAGCAAATCTAATAAACATTTGGAGAACTTTGCACCGCAAATCCACAAAATATACATTCTTTTCAGCACCATATCACACCTATTCTAAAATTGACCACATAATTGGAAGTAGATCACTCCTCAGCAAATGCAAAAGAACAGAAATCATAACAAACAGTCTCTCAGGCCACAGGGCAATCAAATTAGAACTCAGTGTTCAGAAACTAACTCAGAACCACACAACTTAATGGAAACTGAATAACTGGCTCTTGAATGTTGACTGGATAAATAATGAAATGAAGACAGAAATAAAGATGTTACTCAAAACCAATGAGAACAAAGACAATGTATCAGAATCTCTGTGGCACATTTAAAGCAGTGTCTAGAGGAAAATTTACAGGAATAAATGCCCACATGAGCAAGAAGAAAAGATCTAAAATAGACACCCTATCATCTGAATTGAAAGAGCTGGAGGAGTAAGATCAAAAAAACTAAAAATCTAGCAAAGTCAAGAAATAACTAAGATCAGAGCAGAATTGAAGGAGATAGAGACACAAAAACCTTCAAAAAATCAATAAATCCAGGAGCTGTTTTTTTGAAAAGATCAACAAAATAGACTACTAGCCAGATTAATAAAAAGAAAAGAGAAAATAATCAAATAGATGCAATAAAAATGATAAGGAGGATATCACCATAGATTCCACAGAAATACAAACTACCACCAGAGATTACTACAAACAACTCTATGCACATAAACCAGTAAGCCTGGAGGAAATGGATAAGTTCCTTGACACTTGCACCCTCTCAAGCCTTAACCAGGAAGAAGTCAAAATCCTGAACAGACCAATAACAAGGGCTGAAGCTGAGGCAGCAATTAATAACTTACCAACCAAAAAAAAAGCCCATGTCCAGATGAGTTCGCAGCCAAAATCTACCAGAGGTAAAAAGAGGAGCTGGTACCATCCTTCTGAAACTATTAAACAATCCAAAAAGAGGAAATCCTTCCCAAATCATTTTATGAGACCAACATCATCCTGATACCAAAATCTGGCAGAGGCTCAATAAGAAAAGAAAACTTCAGACCAATATCCATGATGAACATAGATGAAAAATCTTTAATAAAATACTGGCAAACTGATTGCAACAGCACATCAAAAAGCTTATCCATCACAGTCAAGTAGGCTTCATCCCCGGGGTGCAAGGCTTGTTCAACATATGCAAATCTATAAACGTAATTCACCACATAAACAGAACCAAAGGAAAAAAACATATGATTATCTCAATAGATGCAGAGAAGGCCTTCCACAAAATTCAACAGTACTTTATGCTAAAAACTCTCAATAGATTAGGTATTGATGGAACGTATCTCAAAATAATAAAAGCTATTTACTACAAACCCACAGCCAATATCATACTGAATACGGAAAAACTGGACTCATTTCCTTTGAAATCTGGCACTAGGTAAGGATGCCCTCTCTCACCACTTCTACTCAATATAGTATTGGAGATTCTAGCCAGACCAATCAGTCAAGAAAAAGAAATAAAGTGTATTCACTTAGGAAAGGAGGAAGTCGAATTGTCTTTATTTGCTGATGACATGATTGTATAGTTAGAAGACTCCATCATCTCAGCTCAAAATCTCCTGAAACTCATAGGTAACTTAATGTGCACAAATCACAAGCATCCCTATACATCAATCACAAACTTGAAAAGAACCAAATCAAGAACAAATTGCCATGCACAATTGCTACAATGAGAATAAAATATCTTAAAATACAACTAACAAAGAATGTAAAGCACCTCTTCAAGGAGAACTACAAAACACTGCTCAAGGAAATAAGAGAGGACACAAACAGATGGAGAAACATTCCATGCTCATGGTTAGGAAGAAACAATAGCATGAAAATAGCCGTACTGCCCAAAGTAATTTAGATTCAATCCTATTCCCATCAATCTACCAAGGACCTTCTTCACAAAACTGAAAAAAACAGCTTAAACTTCATATGGAACCAAAAGTGAGCCCGTACAGCCAAGTCAATTCATGGCAAAAAGAACAAAGTTGGAGGTGTTACAGTACCAGACTTCAAACTGTACTACAAGGCTACAGTAGTCAAAACAGCATGGTACTGGTACCAAAACAGAGATATAGACCAATGAAAAAAACAGAGGCCTCAGAGGCAATACCACACATCTACAACCATCTGATATTTGACAAACCTGCCAAAAACAAGGAATGGGAAAATGATTCCCTGTTTAATAAATGATGTTGGGAAAACTGGCTAGCCATGTGCAGAAAGCAGAAACTGGACCCCTTCCTGACACCTTACACTAAAATTAACTCCAGATGGATTAAAGACTTAAACATAAGACCAAACACCATAAAAACCCTAGAAGAAAACCTAGGCAATACCATTCAGGATATAGGCATAGGCAAGGACCTCATGACTAAAACACCAAAAGCATCAGCGACAAAAGCCAAAATAGGCAAATGGAATCTAAACTCCAGAGCTTCTGCACAGCAAAAGAAACAATCATTAGAGTGAATCAGCAACCAACAAAGTGAAAAAAAATTTTGCAATCTACTGACTTGAGCAGGGACTTATATCCAGAATCTACAAAGACCTGAAACAGATGTACAAGAAAAAGACAAACAAACCCATTCAAAAGTGGGTGAAGAATATGAACAGACATTTCAAAAGAAGACATATATGAGGCCAATAAACATGAAAAAATGTTTATTATCACTGGTCATTAGAGAAATGTGAATCAAAACTACATTGAGATACCATCACAAGCCAGTTAGCATGGTGGTCATTAAAAAATCTGGAGACAACAGATGCTGTAGAGAATGTGGAGAAACAGGAACACTTTTACACTGTTGATGGGAGTGTAAATTAATTCAACCATTGTGGAAGACAGTGTGGTGATTCCTCAAGGACCTAGAAAGAAATTCCATTTGACCCAGCAATTCCATAACTGGGTACATATTGAAAGGATTATAAATCATTCTATTATAAAGACATATGCACAATTATGTTCATAGTGGCACTGTTTACAATAGCAAAGACCTGGAACCAACCCAAATGTCTATTGGTGATAGACTGGACAGGGTAAATGCGGCACATCTACACCATGGAATACTATGCAGCCAAGAAAAATGATGAGTTTGTGTCCTTTGTAGGGACATGGATGAACCTGGAAACCATCATTCTCAGCAAACTGACAGAAGAACAGAAAATATAACATGGCATGTTGTCACTCATAGGCAGGTGTTGAACAACGAGAAAACATGGACACAGGGAGGGAAACATTTCACACTTAGTTTTGTGCAGGGGGGACTAGGGGATGGATAGGGAATTGGGGGGACTAGTGGGGGATAGGGAATTGGGGAGGGATAACTTGGGGTGTAATGCCAGATATAGGTCACGGGCTGGAGTCAGCAAAGCACATTGCCATGTATGCACCTGTGCAACAATCCTGCATGTTCTTCACATGTATATATATATATACATGTGTATATATATATATTTATATCTATATATACATGTATATATATATATATACAGGTGTGTATATATATATATATACACATACACATGTATATTTTATATATATATCTACATATATATACATATATATATCTCTCTCTATATATATATAATAAAATAGAGACGACTTGTAATGTTCCAATATAACATACATATTATGAAGTTTGGAAAATAATAACAAAATTAAACCAAATAAAGCAGAAGGAGAGAGAAATATACATGAAGTTAACTGTATAAAATTGAGTGTGCTTACAAAGGTAAAAATTGACTAGTTGAGGAGGACAATAATATAGATAATTCCTTGAGAAAACTATGGAAAAAAAGATGGTACAAAGAAGCAGTAGGAATATAAAAGAAGACAAATTAGGGGTTTGTTTTTTGTCTACCTTTCTCATTAAAACATAGTCTTATGAACATAGAGATTTTAGTCTGTTTTATTTACAACTTCTGGCAGGCAAAATAGTGGCCCTCAAAGAATGTCCACATCCTCATCAAAGGAAGCTGTGAATGTGCTTCCTTACAAGGCCAAAAGGAGTTTGCAGATATGATTAAAGATCTTGGAGTGTGGAGATTATCCAGTATTATCCAAGCGGGAGCAATGAAATGACATCTTTTTTTATACGTGAAAGTAAAAGACCAAGATGGTCAGCATTAGAAAGTGATTTGAAGATACCAAAATCCTGTTTTTGAAGATGGAAGAAGCAATGAGCCAAGGTGTGAGAGAGGCCTCTAAAAGTCCAAAAATGTGAGAAAATTGACTCTCCACTAGTGCTTTAAGAATGTTTGACTTTAGATCAGAAAATCGCGTATCAGACTTCTGACCTCTATCTAGCACTATAGGATAGAAAATTTGGCCTCTTGTAAGTATTAAGGTTTTGGTACTTTGCTATAGCAGAATGGATCCCTAATACACTGCTACATTCTCAGGGCCTGCAGTGATCCCTGGCACAAATTGGTCAACTAATAAGCATTTGTCATTACCAATCACATTCATAGAACCAGGATATATTAAACATGGTTATGATATGACAAATATGTATATGTGTGTGTGTGTGCGTGTGTGTATTTCCCAATTAAATTATGCTTATGTGGGTCTGTGGTATTAAAATTTAAATGTTTTGTTCATAAAATGATTTTACTTACAAACAATAAAAGTGCCATTTGCTTAAATATTTCCTTTTCTTCTGTAAATTTTATGTTTGGAGTACTCAGTGTTGGAGTTGCAATGTTTTACAGATTAACACAGAAAATATTAAATTTATTTTAAAACTCCTAAATAAAGCATAGTCTTCCATCTCACCAGTTTCTTTCTAATGTCAGAAACATCCCTCTATGTACACCATGTAGAGTATGTAAGGCTTTACTTGATTTATAGCACTTATAGATGAGTTTTTAAAAATTACCAACCAGGTTTCAGTGTTTAACAAACCTGAATCAGAATTGGTTTTACATAGACTTATCCAAAAATAGATATTATACTCTCTAATTTGAGAAAGGACTGTGGCTTTTTATCAAACCCTTTTTGACTAAGAAACTGGTAAAACTTTGAGCCATTGTGATGTATGCAAAAAGTTTATAAAGTAGAGTTATTTCCTATCACAGAGGTACATGTTGTTACCTATAAACAAGTAATGGATTAATTATTTCCCATCTTGACATCCAAAATTGAACAGATACTGCAAATCTAAGCTTATAGACCTTACAGTAGAAATAGAAAGGAACACTGAAGACGATTTCAGAAAGTAAAGAAACTTCAAACTTTGAAATGAAGTACTGCTTTTTAAATACAAGGTGAAAAAGTTTTTCTCATTACTTTACATATTAAAATATAAAAACACAATCACTGTACTGTGAGCTCGACCACAAATGTGAAAGCCTTAAATCTGCCATAGAGTTATTAGTATAGTGGCCTCAAATATTTTTATTGTAGAATAAAAAGTTCATGTATTTCTCCAGATAAATTGACATTGTATAAATGTGGTTATACTCTATATAAAAAATGTTATATTAATGTTAGTATATAAATCAGTAGCTCTGTCTCAGCTGAGCACAGTACACTGGAATGTATACATAAGTAGAGGAAAGAAACTCACAACTGTAAATATTAAATGGATGAGATCACAAATTTTACACAAAGAATAATATTGGGTTGGGTGATTTCTAAGTTTCTTTTTGAGTATGACATTACTGTAACTAAAAGTCAAGAAGAATTAATTTGTCATAGGTGGCATTTCAGCATCCTTACCTGTTTCATGGAAAAGTTGCTTAATTAAAACTTATAAGTCCATGCAAAAACTAATTTCTAGATTGAAAAGACAATTAGGAATAGGATATTTATAAGAATAAAAAATAACACAAATCCACTGAACTTAAGTTTAAGACAAGATATTTTACAAGGCTCTTTTTGGTTAACAACAGTTATTTTAAAACTCGGTGAATGCTCTAAATTATGTCAATAATATTATTATTAATACATTCATCAAGTATTAATTAATTGTTTAAAATAGCCATTGTGCTAATTGTATAGCAAAAGAAAAACTAATTAATGAGAAAATAGAAACATTCAACACTGGGTTGATAAATTCAGTGCATTAGAATGGACTTCACCTGAGAAAATTTAACTTGATTTTCATTTCATTAGACTGTGTAGGTACTGAGAATATCATCAGATAATCTAGAACACCTATGTTCATACAACTTTCATTATGTACAAAAATATGTGACTAAAATAATGAACATCAAGTCTTTCGAAAAGTCCAAAGCTAAAAAAACAACATGAGGTAAAAATAATTGGTTAAAAGATGCTCTTTTCTAGTAGCTAATTATATAGGTTCGAAAATTAGAAGGCACTTACCTTATTGAAAATGTGATTTACTATCTCTAGGCCACGGAATTTTCTGGAAGTAACTTGAAAGATAAAAAAATTTTCATCCCCTCCTCCAATGGGCAACTCATTCTACATTTCTTTATTTCAGATATTTTCTTAAGAATTTAAAACCAGTTCTACTGTTGTAATATGCACTATCAAAAAACTCTGATAAAGAATAACTTGAACATAAGAAACTTGGTGTTCTGAGAAATGTTTAAATCTTTATATTTATTCTTTAACAGTGTAAAATAAAAAGTGACTTGGACATAATTTCTTGCTGTGAAAAGTATTTTATGATTTCATCAAAAGAGTAACTATACAGACACAAAGATATGTTTCATTCAAAAATATCTTACTCATAAAGAAGGATAGATTATACGTTACGTAAGCATATTTTTCCAAACATAATAATCCTCAAAATTTCTGATTAGGTGTCAGCATTTCTTGAAAATGTAAGCAGATTAGAACTGCTAGTCTAAAACTCAATTCAGTTCCTTGCTTCCTTTATTAGGTGAACATTCTAAACTACAATTTCTTCTTATGCCTGCAGTCAACCTCTTTGTATTAAAAAGATTATCTTTTTCATAAATAGTTTCTTATTTAATTTCCTTGTTAAATCAGATCTGAAGTTTTAAGTCCTATTTTCCTATGCATCACCCCACCCCATATTGAACAACTACACATCTAATTGTATAAGGAATATAAATATTCAGACCGTCTAGAAGCCAAAGAAAGCAACCCTGTACTAAACAATCTATCAGAAAGATTAATTTATTAATATTAATATCTATGGATTTATTGAAAAAAATAAAATGTATATATTGTTATGAATTTTCTGTTTAGCTATCACATTTTTGTACCATGTCAACTAGGATCATCTGGAACTGCTTTTTCAGGAATGTCCTTCCCTGCCTGTTTCCCACTTAAGAGTTTGGGGAAAAAAAAGAGAGTGAGAGAGAGAGAATTGCATAAAATTTGGAGGGTCAATATAAGCAACAATCACTAGTTTCTGAAGGTCGTTGTGGTCAGATGTGCCAAGAGAGAAATTCAGAGCTGCTGTCAGTATTCAGGTTGTCTTTGCTCCCCTTCTTGGTGATAAATAACAGAGAGATACCTGAAGGTTCATACTGGTTGTTCTCAACTATTCTGTGTCTAGCTCTTTCTCCCAAGTGTCAACTCTAGATTATGAGTTCCCTCAGCCAACTGCCAGATACAGAAGAAAAATTGTTCTATTTCCTTGATACAATCCTGTCTGAAATAGTTTTTGATGCCAGAAATTATTCCAGAGGACTGAAAATTAAGGATGAGAATCTCTACTTTATACTCATATCTGATTAAATTTAACTGCCCAGATGTGTCTAACATCAGTATTAAAAGGGTCATTGGAGGCCGATGGCAAACAGTGGAAAAACAGTTACTTAAATTATCCTCTGTAGATACGTATAATCAAGTGCACGTTGAAAGTAAAGTTAAATGTTAAGTAGTTTCTGACATAATAGACTAGTAAAAATAAATTGTATAAGGGAGTTGGATGATTGTTTGTAAGTATACTTAGCAACATAAAGAAAAAATTTGCAGATCACAGAAAATTATCAATTTATGGTACACATTAGAGATCGGAAATATACAGTGACTCCTTTGAAAGAAATTATTCTCTCCTATAGCCACATGAGAGAGATTTCTAGAAATTAAAACCAAAGACTAAAATAACGGTGGCTTTAATAAAATGCAAATTAAATTTATTAGCATGCAGTACCCATAAGGTTAAAATTAAGCATTAATAAGGAAAGGTTGGAGTCCTGAAATTTCTTTCCCAATTGGGCAAGAAAATTGCTTATATAAAGCCATACCCAATGACCAAGAGGGCAGGGGTACCTCGAGAGTTGTTTGGGCCAAGAAAAAGACAAAAACATAGTGGGCCAGGGATATATTTGCACTTGTTTGTTCAACAATTTATGGATTTACTATGGATTAGGTGGAACTGTAATAAGCTTAAGAACCCCATACAAAAGGGCTTAAAAACTGTTATAGAGCAATGTATGAGAATAGTGTCAGAGGCTGACAGGAGTTAGGAAGGTAAAGTTAGTCAAGCTTCATTCACAACACTATAGAGAGGCGGTCCCATAGGGAGCTCAGAAAAATTTAGCAGTTTGCTATTAGAGATCTGATCTGGAGAGAACACTGGAGGCTGTAACAATTAAAAGTGGGTGAAAGGTAGATTGCAGAACAATTCTATGAAGATTATCTTAGTTCATTCAGACTGCAGTAACAAAATATAGAATGAGTGGCTTACTTATGATAGACATTTATTTCTTTCAGTTCTGGAAGTTGAAAAGTCTAACACCAAGAGTTCGGCAGATTGAATGCTTGTTAGCAGCCCATTTCTCAATTTATAGATGGTACCTTTTAGCTGCATTCTCAAATGGTGAAAAGAACCAGAGCCTCCTCCATAAAAGCAACAATCCTTACTCACTCCCCAAAGCCTTGCCTCCTAAAACGATCATTTTGTGAATTAACATTTTAATTTTAACATACAAGTTTGAGGTCTCTCTCAATAGCAAAAAAAAAAAAAAAAAAAAAAAAAAAAAAGAGACACAATATGTATCAATGATGAGTTTGATCTGGACTTGGAAAAAAGCATGGAGACAGAATGGGTTGGACTCAATTTGCAATTCAATGAGTCATACTATTTTATAATCCATTTGCTTTGAGTGTGGATGGGAAGTATGACTTGTTTCTAGTAAATAGTATGTGGAAAAGGTAAAGGAATTTTGTATGACTTGTTTAAGTGCCAAAATGGTTGATTTAGGATTGAGAATAGGAAAGAATATCCTGAGTGGGCCTAATTTAATCAGGTGAAAATTCTTAAAAGAGGGACAAAGGGCACTTGGATTCAGAGAATATTTCTCTCTCTCTGACTTTGAAGGAGCATGAAACAGTTGTTCTGTGTCATCAAGAAATACACTCTGCCAACACCCACGTGAGCTTGGAAGAGGATCCTGGGCCTCAAATAATTCCCCAGCCTGGCTGATACCTTGATTACAGTCTGAGGAAAGCCCAAGGAAAGACTCCAGCTAAGTTATGTTTGTACTCCAGACCTAAGAAATAATGATATAAATGTCTCTTGTTTCTAGCCTCTGCATTTGCAGTAATGAGTCTTTCAGCAATACAAAACTAATTCACAGATTTTTAAAATCACTTCTGATTATCACCTAAAGCCAGAGAAAGCAACTAGTAATGCAAAAGACTAGAACCATGGATAATATTATTAAAATAATTATTGGTGGCAGGGATGAGTCATGGGTGCACTACCAGTGAACAGCACTCATGGTATAAATTCAGCAGCAGTGCCACAGAGCTGACTGCAAAGACTAGCAGAGGTTGGAGGGAAAGCCAGCATGCTGGTCGCTCAGCAATCACCAAAATAAATACTCATCCCCATTTTCTTTACTTGTCTTCATTCAGATCAACAACACAAAAATCATACACACATACACACACACACACACATACCTATAAACTTATTCATGTTCCTTCCCTATGTTTAAATATGTTAAATATAGTTAATATAAAAATAATAAACTAAAAATCTAGAATACATGGATGAACCACATTATGACTTTAAAATGTAAGAAGACTGTTTTGTCTTACCGACAAAACAATTCTGAACTGTCGCTCAAAAATCACCAAAATACTGATTCCCATTTTCTTTACTCATCTTCATTCTGATCAACAACACAGAAATCACACACACATACACACACTCACACACACTCACATACATATACAATTATTCATGTTTCTTGTTTCTTCCCTATATTTATTTCCACTTCTTAAGTGAGAAAGGATGAAAATGCACTTAAATTAGGAAAAGTCCTCCAGGCTCTCAGTTGCAGGTGAAGGCTAAAATAAAAGAACTGAAAACACACACACATATGAAGAAAACTCATGTAGAGTCCCATTAACAAACTATGGAAGAATCAAGGAGGGCTGGGAAAACAGGATAACCATTTGGAAAATAAAAATATCACTAGGCAGTGCATTATGGCCAAGGGTACATACTAAAGGGGTTGAGGAGAGCAAAGGAATTGGCATATAAATGTAAAAAATAAAAGTACAAAAATATAGTTAACATAAATATAATAAATCTGTAAAAATCTAGAAAGCATGGATGAACCTCATTATGACCTAAAAATATAAAACAATTGTTTTATATTCATAATTCAAAAATTGAAAACAATAAATAAAAATAATTATACATTAGACTACCTGAAAATATAATATTTTTTTTCTGCCAAAGCATGCCATGATGACAAAATACAACTTATATACTGAGCAAATGTTTACAGCTTGAAGAGACACACCCACAGATAAGCTATCTAAATAACCAGTATACATCCTAAAGGGCTCTTAATCTCATTGCTCCAGAGGCAAATGCAAATTAAAACCATGTTGTTGCTGGGTGCAGTGGCTCACCCCTGTAATCCCAACACTTTGGGAGGCTGAGGTGAGCAGTTCATGAAGTCAGGAGATCGTGACCATCCTGGTTAACACAGTGGAATTCAGTCTCTACTAAAAATGCAAAAAAATTACCTGGACGTGGTGGTGGGCCCATGTAGTCCCAAATACATCGGAGACTGAGGAAGGAGAATTGCTTGAACCCAGGAGGCGGAGGTTGTAGTGAGCCAAAAATCGCACCACTGCACTCCATCCTGGGTGACAGAGCAAGATTCCATCTCAAAAAATAAAAATAAAATAAAAGATAAAACCCATGTTGTTATAGCAGTAGACACCCGCCACAGTATCTGAAATGAAAACAAACAACAGAACCTTATCTGTATCACAAGTTCACAGAGATGTGATGTTACTTCCACTTTCATTAGCCATTGGTGGTAGGGAAAATTTGTACTGTGTTAAGCTGTATGAGAGCATCAGCTAAAGCTTCATATTTGTCTCAGTTGTTACTCTGTAATTGCACTATTAAGTGATTCTCAAGAGATCCTAAAGAAGTATATGAGTTGCTTTTAGAGCCTTATTTTTAATAGCCTCAAACTGGAAACATTCCAAATGGCTATCAACTAAAGACTGGAGAATTAAGTTTCAGTATGTTCCTACAAGTGGCACAGCACATAAAAGTTACAAGTTAAAAATATACAACAACATTAACAACTTTTTAAAAAATATATTTTTATTGCTGAGTCTTCATCAATATTATGTGGGTTTTTAGTAAAAAATGAAATCTTGAAGCATTTCAGAAGCAAAGCCCTGTTAGAGGTTTATGTTTCCAAAACAAATAAAAGAAAAGTGATTTTCAAGGAATTGGCCAGATCGTGATTTCTTTTGGCAAAAGTAAAAAGAAACTAAGTTTAAAACTTGAAAATGTAGAGTTCTCAAGAGTTTGAGAGAGCATTACTGAGAGAAGGCAGCCGGCCAGGCAGCATCTCAGAGTGCAATCCCCAACAACCTTGTGTGCTGACATAAAGAAGCTTCTAGGCCCAGCACAGTGGCTGACACCTGTTATCCCAGCCCTTTGGGAGGCCAAGTCAGGCATATTACGAGGTCAGCAGTTCGAGACCAGACTGGCCAATATGGTGAAACTCTGTCTCTACTGAAAATACAAAATTTAGCCAGGCACAGTGATGTGTGCCTGGAATCTCAGCTACTTAGGAAGCTGAGGCAGAAGAATCACTTGAACCCGGGAAGCAGAGGTTGTAGTGAGCCAAGATCATACCAATGCACTCCAGCCTGGGCAACAAAGCAACACTCTGTCTCAAAAAAAAAAGTTAAATTCAAACCTCTGAATCATAGAAGGAAACCTATCAATCTGTCAAAATTCCATAAAAATCCAGAACACTTACAATTCAACAAATAAAGACAAATAACTAATAAATGGGCAAGTGATTTGAATAGACTTTTCACAAAAAAAGGTACATGACAAAGAATGAGCTCTTGTAAAGTTGCTCAACATTATTAATAATTAGGGAGCTGCAAAGCCAAGTCACAATGATGGATGGAACCTTTTCACCATTAAAATGCATGCAATGAAAAAGACAGATAACAAGTATAATAATGTAGAAACACTGGGATCTTATATTACTGGTGGGAATGTAAAGTTGTACAGAGGCTTTGGAAATCTGGCAGTTCCTCAAATGATATAACATGTAAGACAGCAATTCTACACCTAGGTATGTACCCAAGAGAAATGAAAACACATCTAAACAAAGATGAATGCATGGATGCTGATAGCTTCATTATTCCTTATGGCCCAAAGTGGCAACAGTCCAAATGCCCATCAACTGATGAATTAATAAAGAAAATGTGTTATATCCATACAATGAAGTATAAAGAAATGAAGTACTTTTCCATGCTACTACACAAATGATCCCTGAAAACATTATGCCAAAAAAAAGAAGCCAGTCACAGAGGATAAAATATTGAGTGATTTCATTTATAAAAACATATATAATAGACAAATCCATAAAGTTGGAAATTTATAAATTAATGATTATTGGTAGGAGTGGAGCATAGACTAGGGTGGGAAATGGGAAGTAACTTATGTTCTTGCTGTGGTGATTCATGTATTCTGAAATTAGACATTGGTGCTGGTTGCACAACTTTGTGCATATATCAAAACCCACTGGATTTTACACTTAAGGGGAGTAAAATTATGGTATTTGAATTATATAGAATTAAGCTATCATTAAATAAAAGGAGTACCACCTCAGGGGATGAGGAATATACTAGGAGTTGAATGAAGTCTGTTAAGCAAATTGGGAAAGCAAATTCAGACTTGATTCAACTCAATAAATGATTGGTCTGATGTGTTTAGACCCCTCATCCTATCTACCTAAAGGGAAAGCTGGGACACAAGGACCTTAGACTTCAGTCTCTAAGGCTTTTTATACACACTGTAAATCAGGAACAGATACAATAAAAGTGACTTATAATCAATAGAAAAGTGAAATAGAAACAAAGGGATAATTTAGATTGCAGTTAAGCTACAAGTATTTTAAAATAAATACTGTAAATATTTTGGAGACAAAAAAGAAAGTCAGAGACAAAACCATTCCATAAACATAAATACATATATATATTTTAGTGAACTATATTATGGATCATAAAGCAAGTCTAAAAAAACTTCAAGGAATATAAAACATAAAGCAGGTATCATTTCATAATAGTGGAACTGGTGATAGGAGACACCAGCACAACGAAAGTAAATCAATGCTTTTTTAAAGTTACTGTTCTAAAGCTTCTGAGCGAATTGTAGAGGTACTTCTAAAAAGAGATTCTATTTTCTACTCTATTCATAAGATGAGGAAAACACTTTGTAAAGTTTGTATAAAATCATGTTTAAAATTTAAATCGAAACAATAAGTTATTATAAATTGTATCTACAGAAAAGAATTGTTTAATTGATCCCTTTAGAAATTAATATTAATGAAAATTAACAATGGGGGATTGTTGAACTTAGTACTTTTCATATAACATTTGTTAATGTAAGAAATAGTTGTTAGTTTATTAACACCACCATGACAGAGTAAAACAGACTGGATGGCTAAAACAACAGAAATTTATTTGTTCATGATTCTGGAAATTGGAGTTCAAAACCAGGTTTCAACAGACTTATTTTCTCCTGAGGTCTCTGTCTTTCGCTTGCAGGTCGACAACTTTGCACTCTTTTCTCACCTGGCTTTTTCTCTTCTGCCTCTTCCTCTTCTTCCACTCCTATTGGATTACAGCCTACCCTATTGCCTCATTATTTCTAAACAGGACCTATCTCCAAGTACAGTCAATGGGGGTTAAAGTTTCAACATAGCAATTTTAAGGGAATATAATTCACTGAATAACAGATAATTAAGTACTAAAAATTGTTTCTTGCTTTGGAACTTTATCAGCTAATGCAGATTATCCATACCTAAATTTATACTAAGAAGTACATTATTAAGAGCTAATTTTGTGTATATGAAGCAGAAAGCTTTATTTTTTCTGAGTAAGACTATCAATGTAGTTCATCATACTATGCAATAGAAAAAATACTAAAAATCAATTTCTAACACCTTTATTGAGGTATTACTTCTATACAAAGAACAAATCTGTACTTTTACTTTGTAAAGTTGAAGTTTGGGCGTATTTAAATACTTGTGATAAAGTCATCACAATCAAGGTAGTAAACATACCCATCTGATATGGTTTGTCTGTGTCCCCAAACTCATCTTGAATTGTAGTTCCCGTAATCCTCACTGTCACTGGAGGGACTCAATGGAAAGTAATTGAACCATGGGTGTGGTTACCTCCATGCTGCTGTTCTTGTGATACTGGGTGAGTTCTCACAAGATCTGATGGTTTTAAAGGGGCTTTTCCCCCTTTGCTCAGCACTTCTACTTCCTGCCATCATGTGAAGAAGGATGTGTTTGCTTCCCCTTCCGCCATGATTTTCAGTTTCCTAAGGCCTCTACAGCCATGCAGAACTGTGTGAAATAAACCTCTTTTCTTTATGAATGATGCATTCTTGGTCATATCCCTGTAGCAACATGAGAATGGATTAATACTTCATTATCCCCAAAGTTTGCTGTGTCAGCTTTGTGATTTTTGTTTTGCTTTGTTTTGTCTCATTCGTGTGGTAGGAAAACTTAGCATGAATTCTACTCTTTCGGCACATTTTTAAGTGCCCAATACCATAGTGTGAGCCATAGGCAGATCTCTGGAACTTTTCCATTGACAGATGTATGCTAAAATAAAATGTGGTCTGTGTATATATACATATATATATAATGGAATATTATTCAGCCTTAAAATAATGGTGTTCTACCATTTACAACAACATGTATGAACCTCAAGGACGTTATGCTAAGTGAAATAAACTAGGCAAAGAAAGACATACACTGCATGATTCCACTTACATGAGGTAAATAAAATAGACTCATAAAAACAGAAAGCAGAATCGTGGTTGCCAGGGTCTCAGGGGAGAAGAAAAAAGGAGTTGTTGCTCTTTTTAAAAAATATTTACAATACCTGTAATATTAAATTTTATTTAAACAAAGTAGAAAAGTCTTCCCCAAGTCTTTCACAGGAGGATCTTGTCTCATTCAAATCTGGATTGAAATGTCACCTTTCAGAAAGTCTTCAAAGATTATCAAATCTGAAAAGTTGTTCCTAAAAAGATATTGAAAATATCCTTGTTTTGGTCAGGTGTGCTGGCTAATGTCTGTAATCTCAGCACTTTGGGAGGCCAAGGTGGGCAGATCATCTGAGTACAGGAGTTCAAGATGAGCCTGGTCACCATGGTGAAACTCTATCTCTACTAAAAATACAAAAATTAGCCAGGTGTGGTGGCACGTGCCTGTGATCCCAGCTACCTGGGAGGCTGAGGCAGGAGAATCACTTGAATCTTGGAGGTGGAGGTTGCAGTGAGCGAAGATCACACCACTGCACTTTAGCCAGGAAAACAGAGTGACACTCTGTCAAGAAAGAAATAGAGAGAGAGTTAGGGAAAGAAAGAAAGAAAAGAAAGAAAGAAAAAAGAAAGAAAGAAAGAAAGAAAGAAAGAAAGAAAGAAAGAAAGAAAGAAAGAAGAGAGAGAAAGAAAGAAAGAAAGAAAGAAAGAAAGAAAAAAGAAAGAAAGAAAGAAAGAAAGAAAAAAGAAAGAAAGAAAGAAAGAAAGAAAGAAAAGAAGGAAGGATGGAAGGAAAGAAAGAAAATAATCTTGTTTTATTTTCTATAGAACACATTTCTGATTATTTCACTCTTGAATTTGTTTATTATTTTTCCTTCCCAACATAAAGAATCATATATATTCTTTTAATGCAGTAACCATATCAGTCAAATTCACCACTATATAGTTAGTGGCTAAAATAGTACCTGAAAAGAAGGGACTTTATATATGGCTATCATATCATAATAATGGTCTTATAGTTTTATTGTTTACATTTGATAAAAATTTGTATTTTAAACACGTTTTAAACATAAATACATAAATATTAAGAAGTCAGTAACAATTTTAGAAACAGAGATAGTCACTATTGATATTTCTTTATTATTTCACTGTTTTTCACTTTTATTTATATATATTTGTATAAAATTGTTATACTGCTTACTAATCAGCCATTTGCACCATAGAAAATACGTTAAAAAAACTGATGTTTTATAACATAATTATGTATTATTCTAAAACATCATAAAAACAGGTAAATAGTTATAGACTCAGAGATAAGGAGCTATTTTTAAGAGTGAGCCATAATCAAGGACATTTAAGTAAAACAATAAATATCACTACTTAAAACTTAGAATCCCTACACCCGGTGGTTCATGCCTATAATCCCAGCACTTTGGGAGGCCAAGATGGTGTTCACATGGGGTCAGGAGTTCCAGACCAGCCTGACCAACATCTTAAAACTTTGTATCTACAAAAACAAATAAATAAACAAAATGAAATACAAAAAAATTAGCCCAGCGTGGTGGCACACATCTGTAGTTTCAGCTACTCAGGAGGCTGAGGCAGGAGAATCACTTGAAGCTGGGAGGTGCTAAAATTCTCATAACAAAAATAGGCTAGAAAGAATTCAGATTATAAAATTCTTTACAAAGCTAGTATAATTTTATAAAGAAAGGGTGACCAATTTTGGTTAAAAGCAAACACTACATAATGAAATTAAAACCAAACCTGAAATAATTTCACCTAGCATATTAGCTTATTTTGATTAACAATTCTGGCAATTTGTGTCATTTTGTGCAAATATTGTTGGTAGGAGTGTAAATTGAAATAACGTTTCCAGATATGACTTTAGTGAGAATTTATTAAAAACTTTAATATATGTGTTATTTGATGCTAAGAGATTCTACTTTTGGGATTTATGCCAAATAATGTGAGGAAAATGTGTAAGGATGTATTTATTAGACATTATTAATGCCTAATTTATAAACTACAGCGTGCCTAAAATAATGTTTAATTGAATTAAAGAAAAATGTAAATAGTTATTGTTAATGTTGAAGAATATGTAATTGTTTGGAAAGTAATTTTTACAATATTTTTTAACAAGAGTTTAGTGAGCATATTTAAATGCATGCACATATCTTACTTTTTCTGCCCAAGATGATAGCACTGAAGTAATAAGATCATCTAAATACCAAACTCCACTGGATGTTACAGTCTTTATTTGCATGTACTTTTTGCTTCATCCTCTTGGTTATTTTCTTTCCTTACTGCTGATTCAAGGTCTACACTGTTAGCAGTGAGGCCTGTCCTTTAAAGCAGTAATTCCATGATATTCCCTTGTCCTTGACAACTACCAAATATGAAACCAATTCTTTCACTATTAACAAAGTGGAGCCATGAATAACCCCAACTAAGGAGCCAGGAGACTTGATTATATTGGAATATCCAAATAGATTATAAGATATATGAGACATGTTTCAAACTTCAAAATAATAGTAAAAGAAAAGCCTTTAAAAAAATCCTAAATTTAAGGTTTCATTTTTGTTGAATTTGTCAAATATATGATCACTAAAGACATAAAATGCTACTGCATAGCCATTTTTTTTTACATCAACCTTTACAAAAACAACAGAAATCTGTGCGCCCCATTTTTTTTTTCAACTGCAGACAATATTCTCTGAACAACATTCTGATCACTACAGTGGAACAGCTTTACTATTTATATCCATAAAAAAATGCAATAAATCGTCACATGAAAGTGAAAATGGACTGGAAGGGGAGAGATGCTGATAAACTGAAAAATGGCCATATGGGGGTTAGTCTGTGAGGCGATACCGAAACCATACTGTGTCTAACAGGTTGATCAATTATCCCTCCCAAAATGATTGTTTCTAATCAAGTCATGATATGCTTGAATTCCTTTAACCCTCCTTTCCTCAGATTCATATGTTCTAAGATAAAAGCAAAACAAATTGTAACTCTACAGGAACCCATGTGTTTAGAGATGACTATTGTACTTTTCAGTAATGGTCTGTAAATTCTGATCAATCCTTGTCAAGTTGTGAGTAACTCCAGCTCCTGAATCCTTTACAAACCTTTCCTAACTCTTATTTTTTGAGATTATCCATGACTACCTCAGCACTCTTTCTCTTGCTGAAGCAGTCAGAAAACCTATCTGTATGATTCCAATGTGTTTCTGGTTCTGTTGACACTAGGATTTAAATAAATAAATGGAAATAAAAAGGGATTTTGTTGTGCAATGACATTTAATTATTTCAATAATTTGAAATGTTTCAATTAAAAACAAGAAATCAATGGTGAATCATCATCAAAATTACATTTAATTTTCTGTTAAATGACAACAAACTTAAATAACTTTTACTTTTCTGACATTATAAATCATTGAGTATGAGAAAAGATAGTTTTACTCAACTATTAACTTTTAAAATTTTGGTGCCAGAATTTTTACACCTCAGGATAGGAGTGGGTTGGATCAAAATCACATTTAGGACAAATTAGAGATGTGTTTTTGTTAGAGTAGGAAAAGGTCACAACTATGGTGTCGTAGAGATGTAGTATCTGACCAGTTTTTCAGAGAACAGTTGTATTCTCAGCATGTGTGATGTCAATAGCGGAAACAGAGGTTTTTCACTGACAGTAGATTTGCTTGCAACTATTAGCATGTGAAACCTAAAGGAAGTCTTCAGGTATTTACAGCCATTTGTATCTGACAGTTTGAGGAAACACAGCTTCAGAGGACCACAGTTTGGGTAGTAATAATAGTGCTAAAATTCTTGGACTGAATTTAATAGTGATCCATGCTTTGAGTGTTTGGCAAATTTTAATAGAGTTGATGTTGTAACTATAGGTTCCTTTTCCTCCTTCTATTGACTTATTTAGAAAAGTTAAAGATTTCCAATAGAATAACTAAGAGAACAAAAAATTGAAATTATAGATTAAGGATAAGTAACTAACACCTTTTTTCATTTCTTCAGGGCCAGAGACAGAAAGAAAAGATTATTGCTAGAAAATAAAATTACCAGTGATAATGAGAACAGAGTAACTCAAAATGGAAGGAACATAAAATGAACGAAGCAATTATGGAATAATTAAGCCTCCTAGCCTCCTTTCTAAAGCTCAATGAGATACACATGACAAGATCTGGGGCTAGCTGTGGTAATTATTTTATATGTGTCTTAGAAGCATATGGCACCTTGAAATGATGTGTCCACATATGTTGTTGTGTAATGAGTTTTTTTTTTTACTGGGCTTATATAGGTTAGTTATTCAAGTGCAGCAGAGATCATACCACCTGTCATTTTTCTAACTTTGACGCATACTGTAAAATTAGTGCCCCACATACTTGTGTAATAAAAGTGGTTATTATTAATAAATAACATTTTGCTTTGAGAATAAAATTTTATTAGCTTATGCATAATCAACTCTCACTTATTGGTAGTTCTGGAAGAATACGAAAACCCAAAAAATAACAAATACAGAGATACTTACGTATGTGTGTAGGTATATATGTGCCTCTTTGTGTGTATGTGTTTATAAAGTTGGCTTTTAAGTTGCAAGACACTGATCCAAAAGTATTGAAAAACTGGTTTGTTATTTTTATATTAATCTCAATAACTAGATGCTGTGAGTTTTGTTAGAAATTAACTTTATTTTGTGTCATGACAATTTAAAGTTTCCTCTATTACATTGTTCTTGCAGAAAACCCGGAAGAGCTTTGTGTAGTTTATATAATTGTTAGTAGAACCTAAATGCTTATGTATAACAAATTATTTTTATAATAATAACTTCTTTATTTAAATGACTACTTTTGCATTAGTATTTTTAAATGACATTCTAGAGAAAACTTAATTAACTCTGTTCTCTATGAAGAAAAGGATGATCTTGCTTTCTACTTCCTAGTCTCAGTAGATGTTATTAAGGACGCACATGGACCATGCAATTTTAAAAGTGAAAGCATTTTACTGAAAGAGGAAAGATTACTTCTTCAAATGTACACACTTTTGGTTCTTTCTACTTTCTTTATTTTAAAAACTAAAAGCACATGGTCATAGTTTTAACATCAAACATATCTGAAAGGCTATGTACTGTTAATAACTGGAAGTTTCTTTTTAAAACAATTGCCTAGGCTCGCTTGCTTTCTAGGTAATTGACAGACAACTGCAAAGAGTTTGATATTTATGCTGCTCAAATATTTCGTGAGTGTGTATACAATACACACATACACACATACACACACACACACACACACACGCATTCATAGCTGCCTCCCCTAATGAACTCATATGTATTTTATTTTACAGTATTTTACTTGGATCATACTATTAATGTAATTTTAACAAAGACTTTCTTTTTTTAGTTCTTAATGAATATTGTAATACTATTCTTATAGAGTTGTGTTCATTGATTTAATCTAATATCTTATTTTTTAAATATGGTGCTGTAGATCAAAGTTATAGATTAAAGTTAAGCTTCCTTGGAAAAATAGACTGAGGTTTACATGCAGGAGATATGTTGAAGTGCACTGCCCCATCTTGGGAATATCATAGAATAAGGGCTGTGTGGAGAAAAGTTGAATAGTAACCCCATCACCATTCAAGAGATCTCGGCCTGTGTCTTCCCAATTTGACAGAAGCTGGGAAGAATTTTAAACCTAGAAATTACCCGTTCATGGCATCTGAACTGTCTGTGTGGTTGAGCTGTACTCTTGAATGAAGGGCTCTCTTTAGTTGATAAGCAATTACCAGAGAGAGACTCTACTAAGAGTCTTTATTTCCAGAAGCTGGAAGAATGAGTGCTTTAGTCTTTTAGGAGGTCTGAACAGAGCACTACAGATTCCACTAAAATCTAGTGCAGACGTGTCCAAACTTTTAGCTTCCCTGAGCCACATTGGAAGAAAAAGAACTGTCTTGGGCCATACATAAAATACACTAATACTAACTATGAGCTAAAAAATAATCACGAAAAAATCTCATAATGTTTTAAGAAAGTTTACAGATTTGTGTGGGGCCACATGCAAAGCCATCCTGGGCTGCATTCAGCCCATGGGCCATGGGTTGGACAAGCTTAATCTAGTGCATTTCATGTCTTGCACTGTTTAGAACCACCTACTTTGTACCACATGAATAGCAAAGTTAGAAAACTTACTTAGAGTCTTCTTTCTTTTTCAGAAGATATGAATAAGGGACTGGGGCAAACCATTTCAAGTCCGCAACAGATATTCATATTCATTTTCTACCAAACATTCTCGATCCCTATCATCCTTGTGTAGTGCCTCGGCTGATCTCTATGGTTCCTATGATAGGGCTAACTACACTTTCCTCTGTGAGATCTCTAAGTCCCTGATTACATAACTTCCCAGGTCTTGCTTCTGTATTTGTCTACATACTGTCAGGTATACACAAATGATTCAGAAGCAAAACGTCAGTGGAATCACCTGGATTAAAAAAAAAAAAACAAAACATTCATTGCTGCTTTCATTGGACAATAGCAACTCTGCCAGTTCCTAATGATTATCTTCAATTACATGAGCCCAAACCTCAGCTTGATGCCAATGTTATCCTTTCCAATAATGACCACAACTATGTATCTATTCCTGCATTCTCTTCTGAAATTTGCTAATTTCCAGTTACAAAGTAGAATATACTTCTCTTCTCAAACCTGGTAGGCTTATGACAGTTTCACCCAAGAACATATGATGAAAAAGATCATGTGTGACTTTCTATGTTCACTTTT
Organism: Callithrix jacchus; assembly: GCF_049354715.1. Taxonomy (NCBI): domain Eukaryota; kingdom Metazoa; phylum Chordata; class Mammalia; order Primates; family Cebidae; genus Callithrix; species Callithrix jacchus. Next base: position 181,482,445 of record NC_133503.1, read on the forward strand.
CCTCTTTGTGGGATGCTGGTGACTTTAGAAACCAGTCACAATGTTGTGAGGAAACCCTATTTCACACAAAGATGCCACAAAGCAAGATCAACGAGAAGCTCTAAGAATCCCAGTTTTTAGGCAGCATCAATCATCAAATGTGAAAATAAACGATCTTTAAATTGACTCTAGTCTCTTTTTCTTCTGAGAATCCTACCATCATGGAAGAGCAATGAGCCACCCAAAATATATTCTGTCCAAATTTCTGAGCTGCAGCGTCTATAAACATAATTAGCATTTGTTTTATGCTATGAAGTTGGGGTGGAATGAATTACACAGCAATAGATAACCAGAACAGATGATAACCCATTTCTTTTCCAGCTGGTCTTTTGGTATAATACATACAAAGTAATAGGGCAGAAATCATGAGTTAAAGTTTAAGGGACTTCCTGTGGCCCATGAAGTAAATATTTCTATTTTGGGAACCAGCACCTTTAGATACACAGAACATTGATTTGTGAGGGAAAGAAAGCCCACATTCTCAAATGGGTCATTTAGAATTATGGGAAGTGCAACTACTCCTAAGTTCGTGCATTGTTTCTGATGTGTACATATTCTATCACTGGGTACAAGTTCTCATAAAATAACTTACACCATATCATAGAATATGGATCCCTACTTTCAGAGGACGTTATCCTTAAACTATTGCCTCAACTATCCCTTCAAAGGTTACTCCATCATTCTATAACTGGCAGCTTCTAGATGATGTGATTGGTGATATGAACATTAAATGTCATGGTATGTCCATGCTGGCAAACTGCTTTGCTCTAAACATTAACTCACTGTGTTATTCTGTACTACTTGTTGTTTTGTGATCTTCCATAGTAAACATTCTTTAAGGCATGTTTCGATGTGACACAAATAAATGCTCACTTCATGCTCACTTTTGCAGATCCATTCATATCCCTCTCTCCCAAACATCCTTCGCAATAATTTTTCACTCTTTTATCAGTCCTGACCAAACAGCCAAACCATTTGCAATTGCCCATCTGACTTCTACATTCTAACTCTATGCCACATTTCCTTCAATACAAAATGTAAGGATAGATACACTATTTGAAACAATGCTTATTGGGAAAATTTGTCCTCTGCCCTTTCAGGACTATGCCTGAGTATAGCTGTACTGCAGTCACATATTATGTTTATATTTCCTATCCATAAGCATAGAATGTTTTTCCATTTGTTTGTGTCCTCTGTTATTTCCTTGAGCAGTGGTTTGTTGTTCTCCCTGAAGAGGTCTTTCACATCACTTGTTAAGTTATATTCCTAGGCAGTTCTTATTCTCTTTGTAGCAATTGTGAATGGGAGTTCACTCATCCTTTGGCTATCTGTCTGTTATTGGTGCATAAGGATGTTTGTAATTTTCATACATTGATTTTGTATCCTGAGACTTTGCTGAAGTTGCTTATCAGCTTAAGGAGATTTGGGGCTGAGACAATGGGGTTTTCTAAATATACAATCCTGTCATCTACCAACAGAGAATACCCTTTATTTATTTCTCTTACCTGATTTCTCTGGCCAGAACTTCTAATACTATGTTGAATAAGAGCGGTAAGAGAGAGTATTCTTGTCTTGTTTTCAAAGGGAATGCTTCCAGCTTTTGCCCATTCAGTTAGATATTGGCTGTGGGTTTGTCATCAAAGCTCTTATTATTTTGAGATACGTTCCATCAATACCTAGTTTACTGAGAGTTTTTAGGATGAAGATATATTGAGTTTTATCATATGACTTTTCTGTATCCGTTGAGATAATCTTGTGGTTTTTGTCATTGATTCTGTTTATGTGATGGATTACATTTTTTGATTTGTGTATGTTGAACAAGACTTGCATCCCCAGAATGAAACCAACTTGATCGTGGAGGATAAGCCTTTTGATGTGCTGCTGGATTCAGTTGGCCAGTATTTTATTGAGGATTTTCACATTCATGTTTATCAGGGATATTGGCCTGAAATTTTCCTTTATTGTTTGGTCTCTGCCAGGTTTTGGTATCAGGATGATGCTGGACTCACAAAATGAGTTAGGGAGGAGTCCCTCTTTTTCTACTGTTTGGAATAGTTTCAGAAGGAATATTACCAGCTCCTATTTGTACCTCAGGTAGAATTTGTCTGTGAATCCATCTGGTGCTGAAATTTATTTTGGTTGGTAGGCTATTCATTGCTGCCTCAATTTCAGAAGTTATTATGGGTCTATTCAGAGATCTGACTTCTTCCTGGTTTATTACTGGAAGGGTGTATGTGACCAGAAATATATCAATTTCTTCTAGATTTTCCAGTTTATTTCTGTAGAGGTGTTCATAGTATTCTCAGATGGTATTTTGCATTTCTGTGGGATCAGTGGTAATACCCCCTTTATCAATCTTTTTTGTGTCCATTTGATTCTTCTCTGTTTCTTTTAATTAGTCTGTCTAGCAGTCTATCTATTTTGTTGATCTTTTAAAAAAATTGCCTACTAAATTCATTGATTAATTGAAGGTTATATTGTGTCTCTATATATCATTCAGTTTTACTCTGATCTTAGTTATTTCTTGCCTTCTGCTAGCTTTAAATTTGCTCTTGATTTCCAGTTCTTTTCATTGTGATGTTAGAGTATCAATTTTAGATCTTTCCTGTTTTCTCCTATGGGCATTTAGCACTATAAATTATCCTCTATACACTGCTTTAGCTGTGTTGCAGAGATTCTGATACCTTGTGCCTTTTTTTATTGCATTTTAGGTTTTGGGGTACATGTGCAGAACATGCAAGATAGTTGCATAGGTACACACATGGCAGTGTGTTTTGCTGCCTTCTACCCCTTCACCCACATTTGGCATTTTTCCCCAGGCTCTCCCTCCCCAGCTCCCCCCACCTGTTGTCCCTCCCTTATTCTCCCCAATAGACCCCAGTGTGTAGTACTCCCTTCCCTGTGTCCATGTATTCTCATTTTTCATCACCCGCCTATGAGTGAGAATAGGCGCTATTTTATTTTCTGTTCTTGTGTCAGTTTGCTGAGAATGATGTTCTCCAGATTCATCCATGTCCCTACAAAGGACATGAACTCATCATTTTTGATTGCTGCATAATATTCCATGGTTTATATGAGCCACATTTTCCCAGTCCAGTCTATCATCTATGGGCATTTGGGTTGGTTCCAGGTCTTTGCTATTGTACAACAGTGCTGCAATGAACATTCGTGTGCACGTGTCCTTATAGTAGAACAATTTATAGTCCTTTGGATATATACCCAGTAATGGGATTGCTGGGTCAAATGGAATTTCTATTTCTAAGGCCTTGAGGAATTGCCCCACTGTCTTCCACAATGGTTGAACTAATTTACACTCCCACCAACAGTGTAAAAGTGTTCCTATTTTTCCACATCCTCTCCAGCATCTGTTGTCTCTAGATTTTTTAATGATCGCCATTGTAACTGGCGTGAGATGGTATCTCAATGTGGTTTTAATTTGCATCTCTCTATTGACCAGTGATGTTGAGCATTTTTTGATATGTTTGTTGGCCTGATGTATGTCTTCTTTTGTAAAGTGTCTGTTCATATTTTTTGCCCATTTTTGAATGGGCTTGTTAGTTTTTTTTCCTGTAAATCTGTTGGAGTTCTTCGTAAATTCTGGATATCAGCCCTTTGTCAGATGGGTAAACTGCAAAAATTTTTTCCCTTTCTGTTGGTTGCCGATTCACTCTAACGACTGTTTCTTTTTTTGTGCAGAAGCTGTGGAGTTTGATTAGGTCCCATTTGTCTATTTTGGCTTTTGTTGCCGATGCTTTTGGTGCTGTGGTCATGAAGTCCTTGCCTACTCCTATGTCCTGAATGGTTTTGCCTAGATTTTCTTCTAGGGTTTTTATGGCGTTAAGTCTTATGTTTAAGCCTTTAATCCATCTGGAGTTAATTTTAGTGTAAGGTGTCAGGAAGGGGTCCAGTTTCTGCTTTCTGCTTATGGCTAGCCAGTTTCCCCAACACCATTTATTAAATAGGGAATCCTTTCCTCATTGCTTGTTTTTGTCAGGTTTATCAAAAATTGTATGGTTGTAGATATGCTGTGTTGCCTCTGATGCCTCTGTTCTGTTCCATTGGTCTATATTTCTGTTTTGGTACCAGTACCATGCTGTTTTGATTACTGTGGCCTTGTAGTAAAGTTTGAAGTCCCGTAGTGTGATGCCTCCCACTGTGTTCTTTTTGCTTAGAATTGACTTGGCTATGCGGGCTCCCTTTTGGTTCCATATGAAGTTCATGGTGTTTTTTTTCCACTTCTGTGAAGAAAGTCAATGGTAGCTTGATGGGGATAGTGTTGATTCTCTAAATTACTTTGGGCAGTATAGCCATTTTCACGATATTGATTCTTCCTAACCATGAACATGGAATGTTTCTCCATCTGTTTGTGGCCTCTCTGATTTCGTTGAGCAGTGGTTTGTAGTTTTCCTTGAATAGGTCCCTTATGTTCCTTGTAAGTTGTATTTCTAGGTATTTTATTCTTTTTGTAGCAATTGTGAATGGGAGTTCGTTCTTGATTTGGCTCTCTTTACATCTGTTATTGGTGTATAGGAATGCTTGTGATTTTTGCACATTGATTTTATATCCTGAGATTTTGCTGAAGTTGCTTATCAGTTTCAGGAGTTTTTGGGCTGAGGCGTTGGGATTTTCTAGGTATACTATCATGTCATCTGCAAATAGAGACAATTTGGCTTCCAAGTTTTCTATCTGAATACCCTTTATTTCTTTTTCTTGCCTGATTGCTCTGGCTAGAACTTCCAGTACTATGTTGAATAGGAGTGGTGAGAGAGGGCATTCTTGTGTAGTGCTGGATTTCAAAGGGAATGCTTCCAGTTTTTGCCCATTCAGTATGATATTGGCTGTTGGTTTGTCGTAAATAGCTTTTATTACTTTGAGATACGTTCCATCAATACTGAGTTTATTGTGGGTTTTTAGCATAAAGCGCTGTTGAATTTTCTCAAATGCCTTCTCTGCGTCAATTGGGATAATCATGTGGTTTTTGTTTTTGGTTCTGTTTATGTAGTGAATTACGTTTGTAGACTTGCATATGTTGAACTAGCCTTGCATCCCTGGGATGAATCCTACTTGATCATGATGGATAAGTTTTTGATGTGCTATTGCAATCGGTTTGCCTGTATTTTATTGAAGATTTCTGCATCTATGTTCATCATGGATATTGGCCTGAAGTTTTCTTTTCTTGTTGAGTCTCTGCCGGGTTTTGGTATCAGGATGATGTTGGTCTCATAAAATAATTTGGGAAGGATTCCCTCTTTTTGGATTATTTGGAATAGTTTCAGAAGGAATGGTACCAGCTCCTCTTTGTGTGTCTGGTAGAATTCAGCTGTGAACCCATCTGGGCCTGGGATTTTTTTGTGTGGTAGGCTCTTAATTGCTGCCTCGACTTCAGACCTTGTTATTGGTCTATTCATAGTTTCGGCTTCCTCCTGGTTTAGGCTTGGGAGGACACAGGAGTCCAGGAATTTATCCATTTCTTCCAGGTTTACTGGTTTATGTGCATAGAGTTGTTTGTAATATTCTCTGATGAATTCTCTGTGGAATCTGTGGTGACTTCTTCTTTATCGTTTTTTATTCCATCTATTTGGTTGTTCTCTCTTTTATTTTTTATCTGTCTGGCTAGTGGTCTGTCTATTTTGTTGATCTTTTCAAAAAACCACCTCTTGGATTTACTGATTTTTTGAAGGGTTTTTTATGTCTCTATCTCCTTCAGTTCTGCTCTAATCTTAGTTATTTCTTGTCTTCTGCTAGGTTTTGAGTCTTTTTGCTCCTCTAGCTCTTTCAATTGTGATGATAGGGTGTCAATTTTGGATCTCTCCACTCTTCTCATATGGGCACTTATTGCTATATATTCTCCTCTGGAGACTTCTTTAAATGTGTCCCAGAGATTCTGGTATGTTGCGTCTTCATTCTCATTGGTTTAGAAGAACTTCTTTATTTCTGTCTTCATGTTATTGTTTATCCAATCAACATTCAAGAGCCATGTGTTCAGTTTCCATGAAGCTGTGTGGTTCTGAGTTAGTTTCTGAATTCTGAGTTCTAACTTGATTGCACTATGGTCTGAGAGACTGTTTGTTATTATGTCAGTTGTTTTGCATTTGCTGAGGAGTGCTTTACTTCCAATTATGTGGTCAATTTTAGGGTAGGTGTGATGTGGTGCTGAGAAGAATGTATATTCTGTGGATTTGGGGTGGAGGGTTCTGTAAATTTCTATCAGGTTTGCTTGCTCCAGGTCTGAGTTCAAGCCCTGGGTATCCTTGTTGATTTTCTGTCTGGTTGATCTGTCTAATATTGACAGTGGAGTGTTAAAGTCTTACACTATTATTGTATGGGAGTCTCAGTCTCTTTGTAAGTTGTTATTGGTTTCAAAGAACTTATTTACTTCTACCTTACCTTTGTTATTTACCCAATCATTATTCAGGAGCAGGTTTTTCAGTTTCCATGTTGTTGTGCAGGTTTTCGTGAGTTTATTAATCCTGAGTTCTAATTTTATTGCACTGTGGTCTGAGAGAGTGTTTATTATGATTTCCATTCTTTTGCATTTGCTGAGGAGTGTTTTACTTTCAATTATATGGTCAATTTTAGAATAAGTATGATGTGGTGCTGAGAAGAATGTATGTTCTGTTGATTTGAAGTGGAGAGTTCTATAGATGTCTATTAGGTCTGCCTGGTCCACATCAGAGTTTAAGTCCTGGATATCCTTTTTAATTTTCTGTCTCATTAATCTGCCTAATATTGACAGTGGGGTGTTAATTTCTCCCACTATTATTGTGTGGGAGACTTTGTGGGTCTCTAAGAACTTACTTTATGTATATGTGTGCTCCTGTATTTGGTGGATATATATTTAGGATAGTTAGCTCTTCTTGTTGCATCAATCAATCCCTTTACCATTATTTAATGCTCTTCTTTGTCTGTTTTAATCTTTGTTGATTGAAAGTCTGTTTTATCAGAGACTACAATTGCAAACCCTGCTTCATTTTTTGCTTTCCATTTGCTGGGTCAATATTCCTTCACCATTTATTTTGAGCCTATTTGTGTCCTTGCACATGACATAGGTCTCTTAAATACAGCACACCAATGGGTCTTGTCTCTATTCAATTTGCCAGTTTGTATCTTTTAATTGAGGCATTTAGCCCATTTACATTTAAGGTTTATGTTGTTATGTGTGATCTTGATTCTGTCATTATGATGCTAGCTGGTTATTCTGCCTGTTAGTTGATGTACTTTCTTCATAGTGCTGATTGTCTTTACAATTTTTTGTTTTTGCAGTGGCTAGTACTGTTTTTTCCTTTCCATGTTTAGTGCTTGCTTCAGGATCTCTGGTAAGGCAGGCGAGGTGGTGACTAATCTCTCCACATTTGCTCATCTGTAAATGATTTTTTTTTTTTTCACTTCTGAACCTTAGTTTGTCTGGATATGAAATTCTGGGTTGAAAAATCTTTTCTTTAAGAATGCTGAATGTCAATCTCCATTCTCTTCTGGATTGTAGGGTTTCTGCAGAGAGATAGGCTGTTAGTCTGATGAGCTTCCCTTTGTGGGTTATCTGATCTCTCTCTCTCTGACTGCCCTTAACATATTTCCTTCATTTCAACCTTGATTATTATGTGTCTTGGGGTTGCTGTCCTTGAGGAGTATCTTTGTGGTGTTCTTTATAATTCCTGAATTTGAATGTTGGCCTGTCTTGCTAGGTTGGAGAAGTTCTCCTGGATAATATCCTAAAGTGTTTTCCAGCTTGGTTCCATTCTCCCCATCACTTTCAGGTACACCAATCAAACCTAGGTTTGGTCTTTTCACACAGTCCTTGGAGGCTTTGTTTGTTCCTTTTTATTCTTCTTTCTCTAACCTTGTTACTACACTTTAATTCATTATGTTCATCTTTGATCTCTGATATCTTTTCTTCTACTTGATCGATTTGACTATCGCATTTGGTTAGAACACACTTCTTTAGCTCAGAGGAGTTTGCTATTACCTGCCTTCTGAGGCCTACGTCTGTCAATTCGTCAAAATCATGCTCCATCCAAAGTGTTAATGTCTCCAAAATCTAAAGCGATTTACCAGAGGTTATGTGTTCTCCTTGGTGGTACTAGATGCAAAATGTAATAATAATGTCTGTTGTTGGAAAGACTATAATTTCATGGCAAATTTTACTAGATTGTTAGAACTTTCCAAGATGTGTTGAATCCTGAATCACTTCTGTGTTTATCTGCAACTGCAGGGAGTGTTTACTTTTTAAAATAAAATCTCCAACATAGCCGCTTATCTGGAGTCCCATGGTTAATTCTAATAATAGTATTGTTGATGTTGGCTGGCTAAAAGTCCATACCACACTCTTAAATTTTGCTTATTGCATTGGGTAAGCTTAGGAAAGTTTTGTTTTTGTTTTTTCCTGGAAAGACATAAATGATATTTTTAACAGAATTCATCCTTAAGAGGTAACTTTGGAGGTAAATGCTTATATTGCTTTCTTTAGTTTTCTGTGTTCTTTAGGTTACATATTCTGAAATATGTATTTTGCAATAAGAAAAATAGCAAGTGTTACATAAAACAACCATAAAAGTAGATGTATAAATACCTTCTTGTGACTTCTAATTATACACAAAAATCTGTTGAGGTTACTGTCCTTGGGGTAAAAACAGAGGCACTGATTACTGTTCAGTAGTAATCACTGCCAAAATATTTTTACAATATGGTGTTCTGCATTTATATAAACCTAGAGTCATATGCTCCATTGGATATTACAAATACAGTGACAGTAATATTTGCTCTACAAGTAGAGCAATGTTAATTTTCTCATCAAATAGGCTGAAAACGCATGTCAGGGAGATATTATTCTCATGCAAAATAATGTTGTCCTTTTTGTTATAAGAGAAAAATTAAAGTGGGATTTGTCTGACTTGAGCAAACAAAGCTTTACCAAACTATTGAATTTAAGTTTCATCCCAGGTTTGTAATCATAATATACTGTGTCACGGTAGGGGTTGCTGACCATAAAATAAAGAATGAAGGGAACCATTATCAATTTCAAAGCTGTTTTCAATTTTTTTAAAAACATTAATGAAACATTCCCAAAGAAATATGGTAATCACAATAATGCAAACTACTGATTACACTTCAGTTAGCAGTGAATTTGCAACATATGGAGCAGTTAAATCTTTATGGATCAATGAAAACTTAACGAAGGTGATTTCCAAAGTCAGTGTTGAGATCACTCATGAAGTCAGAGAAACATGCAGGTATTCTAAGTGAAAGGGACTTTATAAATTCATTGTAAATTGATTATTTTAAAAATATCATAATTTAATTTTCTTTTGTTTTACAAATTATTTTACTTATTAAAAAACAAATAAAGTATTGGTTAAGTTTTTGAAAACATTTAAAAATTGAATAAGTAAAATATTTAACTTACTGGAAAAGCTCCAAGACCACATTTTTCTTTTATATGTCAGCTAAATTTTCATTCTGCTCTTTCCCAGAAAATAACATTATATGCAAATCTAAACAAAATAAAGTCATTAATTTATTTGATAAACTATTAAGATAGTTTTCTAAGAATTGTCTGCCTTGAAAAAAATGTCTTTATTATATTTCAATTTATAGGTTTGTTTTTTCTTCAGTTTCTTAAGAATTTACACATAAGAAATACTTTAAACAGAGCAGCTCATAGCATTAGAAATGTAACTATTTCAATTAAACAATTTTTTCCAAATAAATGTTCAAGTTAACTAGATTTTAGAAACATTATAAACTGGAAATATTTTATAAAATTTGTAATATTGTTATATGCAAGTTAAAAATATTATTTTCTCTGTAGAGTTAATATTATTACATTATAAATATATTTGATTAATAATTTAAATTAAAGTAGACTCATTTTAAGACAAATATAAATTATACTAAGGTAATCTTTTGAAAAAAAATATTTAACTTTAAGAAAATTTAGTAAGTTTTTAGGCAACCAGGTAAAATTAGATAATATGTTAATGCTGTTTAAAATCTAATACATACAGTTTTAATTATAAATTTACTAATGAATTTAAAATTTGTAACCCAGTGACCCCCCACACCAAAACCCAAGATATCCACTTACACTATTATACATCTTGTAATTTGAAATACTAATGTTTAAAAAGTCCACAAAACAGTTGAATAAAGCAGAACTATATAAATATTTTCATTGCAGTATCTTAGGAAGAAAGTGATAAAAATATTGCTAAAGTAATATTACATTTGGTTCAAATGTTTTCAGTATAAATGACATAGATATTTTCTTAAAATTTCATTTGAGTAAATAGAAAACGTATTAAGTGAATTAAACATACTTAACAATGCTAACATTGAAAGATAACGTATTTTCAAATTTGTGTTAAATTTAAGGCAGCTAAGGTGTGTCTTTGTTGCTGTGTTTTCAGCACTCCTGCCTGGATAACAGCATTTCTTTGTCTGTCGTGTCCTTTGCTAATTGATGCTTTTTCCAATTTCAATGATATAAAAATTTTATTACTTTAATCACAAAATTAACAAGCTTGTTCAAAAGCCTATGAAAAAGAAAGAACTACATCAATTAAAAATATTGCATCATAGGCAGGAATTTGAAAAAAAAAGAAAAAGAACATATAATTTATATCCTAGGATAATCTTTGCCCACTAACTACAGAGTAAAAAAAAAAAAAATTAAGAAGAATTTTTGACTGCAACTACCTGTAATGCTTAGGTGAGACCAAATCATGATAGCTGACATTTCCTAAAGCCAGTATTTACTCCATTCTTGGACATTTTATGCATGTGTTTAAAGAAAAAAAATGCAGAATGGATTTGCTTCAATGGAGATCCTTGTAACCATCCACATATATTTAGAACATTCAAAATCATTACTCAGGAAATTCCAAATAATTATATAAAACAATTTACATTTAAAGTAATCTACGCTAGAAATTTCTATCTCTATTTACATTTTATATTTTCTTTTTATATTTAGTAAGTGGTCTTGATTTTTTTTTCAAATGGATAGAACCCAAACAGACATGGACAAACATGTTTTGATGAACTAAAAAGCGATATTAGCCATTTCTCAAGTCTAACACTAAAAAGCACAGGATCCATAACAAAAATTTAGGTTATTCTGCTCTTGATGTATAAGCACTATTTTACATCTGTGGTGTATTTTATAGCATGATAATAAATATACACCTACATTCTTACAACATTTCTTACTTAAATAATACTTGTAATGAAAACTTGCTATGGAGTTTTAAGATTGTATTATTATTCTTACAAACTTAAATTGCTTCCAGTATGTATCTTCCTAAAGCAAAGGTCAAAAAGCATTTGGGAATTCTATTTTAATATTTTTATTCCTATTCTATTCTATTCTTCATAGCTCAATTTACACAGTGCCCACATTTAATGATAAAATAAAAAAATTCTACCTCACTTGGATTTTTCTTCTTAATCTCACTTTTTGTTTCTTAATTATCTAAATTCCCACAAAATTAAATCTCTTTGATTTAAGTCTTCTGAATCATGTGGATTACAGTAATAGATGAAAATATCAGCAAAATTTTAAATGTTCTCCTCCAAGGCTTTCATCATTTTGTTGATATTATTTAGCTTCTTTTCAAATATTAGCTTTTGCAGAAAACTCTTATCTACTGGAGATTGTACTATTGCTGTTTGACCTCTTCCCTGATATGTTTATTTAATTCTCTTTCCTTGCTAATACAGGGATATTCTTTTTACTCTTTCTAGATCAATTTTAAGTTCATGAATATATGTAGTGCTATCATACTATTAGAAAAATAAAATAAAGGTTTTTGTAGTAGTAACCCTAGCCTCTCTGAGACAAGCTAAAATCTACCTTTCAAAAACAATTGTGCTGGACAGATTTAATCAAACGTTTTTATCCAGGACTGTTATAATAGGAAATAGAGACTGAACTGAACTCCACCAAAACAAAAGACATAATAATTTTCAAGTGCCATGGTGAACTGGTGAAAAAGTGTTGGAGACGATTAAGAGGAAGGTTGATAAATGGACTATATCAGGCACATTGAGTTATTCTTGAGTTTGCAAATGTTTTCATTTGTCATTAAGGCATCTGTGTTTGCTGATTGGCATCCGATGGATATTAGGATGCCATCCTACTATCCCAAGAAGACTGGTGAATATCAAAGTGATGGCCCCTAGGTTATTAAGAAAGTCTTTGTTTTCCACTTTCTTCAAAGTCAGGTGTGTGTAGATGTATACACAGTTATTTACAGGTTGTCTTTTCCGGTCAGTGGATCTACATGCCAATTCTTCCACCAACACAAAGCCTTGGTTAGTGTATCAGTGTGAATGACCTTCCACATCTGGTAAAGAAGTCATTCTCTTTGTAATTATTTTTCAAAAGTTTTTAGTGGCAATAATTCCTTTGCCATTTCACATACAGTTTTGAATACTCTTACCTCCCACTACAAAAATAATTTTCTTGACATTTTAACAGAAATTGCATGTAAATAATTAGGTACTTTGAAAATAATTGGCATCATTGAATGATTAGATATCAAAAGGATGTTGATATCTCCAATTATCAGGTTTTATTGATTTCATTTCTACTCATTTTGCTTCACATATTTTGGAGTACTGTTGTTTAGTGCAAATACCTTTGTGTTTGTTGTTTCCTGTTGCTTTGATTCTTTTATCATTATATAGTGTCTCTCTCTGTCACTGGTAAATTTTTTTTGCTCTGATGATGTTTAATTTATTTCATAGTCATGTGACTATAATTGTAATGTTTGAATTGAAATTTGCATATCTTTTTACCTTTTGTTACATTAAATCCATCTAAATCATCATATTTAAAATAAGTTTCTTATAGCTGGCATATAGTTAATTCTCTACTCATTGATTCTACTTATGTCTGCTTTTTATCTGATTTTTACACAGAGTATATTAAGTGTAATTATTAGTATGTTAGAATTTAAGTCTACCATTTTATGTATTGGTTTCAATTAGTTTATTTTACTTGTCATATATTTTACTTTTGTCAATTTTTTTTCCTTCTTGTGTGCTATATAAAATACATTTTTTTGAAAAATTATAATTTATTTATAGTTTTTTTAATGCATCTTTTTGCACATTTTTTTTTTTTATATCGTTGTTCTAGATATTTTCTTGTGTACAAATAATTTCTCATGATATACCAGGGTCGACATCTTATCAATGCAAGTATAAAAAACTTGACCTTCCCGCCTGGCGTGGTGGCTCAAGCCTGTAATCCCAGCACTTTGGGAGGCCGAGGCAGGTGGATCACGAGGTCAAGAAATCGAGACCAGGGCCGGGCGCGGTGGCTCAAGCCTGTAATCCCAGCACTTTGGGAGGCCGAGGCGGGTGGATCACGAGGTCAAAAGATCGAGACCATCCTGGTCAACATGGTGAAACCCCGTCTCTACTAAAAATACAAAAAAATTAGCTGGGCATGGTGGCGCGTGCCTGTAATCCCAGCTACTCGGGAGGCTGAGGCAGGAGAATTGCCTGAACCCAGGAGGCGGAGGTTGCAGTGAGCCGAGATCGTGCCATTGCACTCCAGCCTGGGTAACAAGAGCGAAACTCCAACTCAAAAAAAAAAAAAAAAAAGAAATCGAGACCATCCTGGTCAACATGGTGAAACCCAGTCTCTACTAAAAACACAAAAAATTAGCTGGGCATGGTGGTGCGTGCCTGTAATCCGAGCTACTCAGGAGACTGAGTCAGGAGAATTGCCTGAACCCAGGAGGCGGAGGTTGCGGTGAGCCAAGACCGCGCCATTGCACTCCAGCCTGGGTAACAAGAGAGAAACTCTGTCTCAAAAAAAAAAGAAAGAAAGAAAGAAAGAAAGAAAGAAAGAAAGAAAGAAAGAAAGAAAGAAAGGAAGGAAGGAAGGAAGGAAGGAAGGAAGGAAGGAAGGAAGGAAGGAAGGAAGGAAGGAAGGAAGGAAGGAAGGAAGGAAGGAAGGAAGGAAGGAAGGAAGGAAGAAAGAACTTTACCTTCCCTTAAGTCCCTTTGCTCTCTTCAAATCTCCTTAATTCATTCAGGCTACTCTAAGTGAACACTATAAACTGGATAGGTTATAAACAACAGAATTCTACTTGATCACAGTTTTAGATGCTAGGAAGTCTAAAAAAAAGGTTAACTTTTTTTAGTGTTGCGCACCTATTTTTCCAGGATTTAATTATCACAAAATTGAGAATGATTGTTATACTACATGTCTCTGAGTTGCTGCACATTTTTTTTTCAGTTCATTTAACTGTGGTGTTGAGATTAGGTTGTTTCTATTTTGTATTTGAAAGCTAACTCATTCTTTACTCGATCTTTTTAATTCTGCTGTTGGGTTTTCAGGTTATTGGATATTTTAGTTTTTTTTTTTTTTTTTTTTTTTTTTTTTTTTTTGCTTCTTTTTTTTATATATTACTTTGTGCTGAGTCCACAGTTTTCTGATTCTTCATAGCATTTAATTTACCTCAAGGGTGTCGATAATTGCTGATTAAAACATTTTCATGATGGCTATTATAAAATCCTTGTTAGATAATTCTAACAACTGGGGCATCTCAGTGTGGTCATCTATTGACTGTCTTCTCTCATTCAATTTTAAATTTTCTAGCCTCTGGCTATAGTAAGTAATTTGTAACGAAACTGAGTTTCTTTACATTATAACAAACTGTATCTTATTTGGTGAAAGGAGATGTTGCTCCTTTACTGTTAGGTGAAGGTTCCCCCTCAGCTTTCATTGACATGGGTGAGGGAGGGACACCTTTATACCACTGGGTATAGATGAGAGTGTAGCCTCCTTACTAATTCTCCAGTGATACCAGATTGCTTAGAGGTAGAAAGATGCCTATTTACTGCTAATACAGAGCATGGTCAAAGTCTTGCCACTCCATTCAGCTTCCTCTGACACCACAAAGCAAGAAGGGTTCCCTGGTTACCACCAGATGTAGCATACGTTCAGGTTTTCCATGTTGTTCTACCGACCTGGGGAGAGAGGTTTCTTACTATCTGGTAGGGATAATCAAAGTACTAGCTGCAACTATCTTACAATCTGTTATACACTGAAAAATAAATTTCACAAAATCTAGGAATGGCAAGAGAATTTACAAAATAGTTCTTTTTATTTTGATAAGATAACTTTGTTGATACAGAGAACATAGGTCATCTGAACTATTTTTATTTGAACTGAAGCCCAAAATTTTAATATAGGCTATTAATGGAAGATTATTACTGTTCATTTTGACTATTTTATTGCAATAAGTTTTTTTTTCACATTATGTATGTCATTTATTGTATATGGAACATCACAGATATTTAATGTTAGAAACCTTATTAGAGGAATATTAAATTATCCCCTTGGGTTACACAATTGAGACTAATTAAAATTTCAAAATCAATAGACCAAGGTAACACGGATTATTTTTAAATTATACTTTAAGTTCTGAGGTACCTGTGCAGATCTTGCAAGATTGTTATATAGGCATACACACGCCATGGTGGTTTGCTGCCTCCATTCCTGAATCACCAACATTAGATATTTCTCACAATGTTTTCCCTCCCAATCTCCCCAACACCTGCTATACCTACCCTAGTCCGCAAACCCTCAACAGACTCCAGTGTGTATTTCTCTACCTGAGTCCATATATTCTCATTGCTCAACAGCCACCTGTGAATGAAAACATATGATGTTTGGTTATCTGTTTCTGTGTCAGTTTGCTGAGAATGATGGTTTCCAGATTCATCCATGTCCTGCAAAGGACATGAATTCATCATTTTTTATGGCTGCATAGTATTCCATAGCAGTATAGGTACAACATTTTTTTTTATCCAGTCTCTCATTTGGGTTGTTTCCAGGTCTTTGCTATTGTAAACAGTGCCACAATGAACCTACATGTGCATGTGTCTTTATAACAGAAAGATTAATAATCCTTTGGGTATATACCCAGTAATGGGATTGCTGGATCAAATGGTATTTCTATTTCCAGATCCTTGAGAAATAGCCACACTGTCTTCTACAATGTTTGAACTAATTTACACTGCCACCAACAGTGTAAAAGCATTTCTCTTTTTTCACATCCTCTCCAGCATCTGTTTCCAAATTTTTTAGTGTTTGCCATTCTAATTGGTTTCAGATGGTACCTCACTGTGGTTTTGATTTGCATTTCTCTAATAACCAGTGATAAGAGCATTTTTTTCATGTTTCTTGGACACTTAAATGTCTTCTTTTGAAAAGAAGTCTGTTCATATTCTTCACTCTAATGATTCTTTCTTTTGCTGTACAGAAGCTGTTAAGTTTAATTATGTCCCATTTGTCTATGTCAGCTTTTGTTGCCAATGCTTTTGGTGTTTTAGTCATGAAGTCCTTGCCTATGTCTATGTCCTGAATGGTTTTGCCTAGATTTTCTTCTTGGGTTTTTACGGTGTTATGTCTTATGTTTAAATATTTAATACATATGGAGTTAATTTTAGTATAAGGTGTAAGAAACAGGTCCAGTTTCAGCTTTCTGCACATGGCTAGTCTATTTTCCTAACACCATTATTAAACAGGAAATCTTTTCCCATTGCTTGTTTTTGTCAGGTTTGTCAAAGATGAGATGATTGTACATGTGTGGCATTACTTTTGAGGCCTCTGTTAGGCCTCTGTTTTGTTCCATTGGTCTATATCTCTGTTTTCTACCAATACCATGCTGTTTTGATTACTGTAGCCTTGTAATATAGTTTGAAGCCAGGTAGCGTGATGCCTCCAGCTTTGTCTTTTTGCTTAGGATTGTCTTGCCTGTGCAGGCTCTGTTTTCTTTCCACATGAAGTTTGAAGTGGTTTTCTCCAGTTCTGTAAAGAAGGTCAATTATAGCTTGATGAGTATAGCACTGCATCGACAAATTACTTTGGGCAATATGGCCATTTTCACAATATTGATTCTTCCTAACCAGGAGTATGGAATATTTTTCCATCTACTTCTGCCCTCTCTTATTTACTTAAGCAGTTGTCTGTGTTCTCCTTGAGGAGGTCCTTCACATCCCTTGTTAGTTGTAATCCTTGGTATTTTATTCTATTTGTAGCAATTGTGAATGAATGTTCACTCATGATTTGGCTGTCTGTTATTGATGTGTAGAAATGCATGTGGTTTCTGCACATTAATTTTGTATCCTGAGACTTTGCTGAAGTTGCTTATCAGCTTGTAGAGATTTTGGGCTGAGACGATGGGGTCTTCTAAATATACGATCATGTCGTCTGCCAATAGAGACAGTTTTACTTTCTCTTTTCCTAATTAAATATCCTTTATTTCTTTTTCTTGGCTGATTACACTGGCTGAAACTTCCAATACTATTTTGAAAAGGAATGGTGAAAGAGGGCATCCTTGTCTAGTGCCAGTTTTCAAAGGGAATGCTTCCAGTTTTTTCCTTTTCAGTATGATATTGGCTGTGGGTTTGTCATAAATAACTTTTATTATTTTGAGATACATTCGATAGATGCCTGGTTTATTGAGAGTTTTTAGCATGAAGGGCTGTTTAATTTTGTTGAAGGCTGTTTCTGCATGTATTGAGATAATCATATGGTTTTTGTCTTTGGTTCTGTTTATGTAATGATGGATTACATTTATAGATTTGTGTATGTTGATTCAGCCTGGCATCCCTGGTATGAAGCCTACTTGATCATCATGAATAAGCTTTTTGATGTGTTGTTGCATCCAGTTTGCCAGCATTTTATTAAAGATTTTTGCATCAATGTTCATCATGGATACTGGCCTGAAGTTTTCTTTTTTAGTTGTGTCTGTGCCAGGATTTTGTATCAGGATGATGTTGGTTTCATAAAGTGAATTAGGGAGGATTCCTTCTTTCTGTATTGTTTGCAATAGTTTTAGAAGGAATGTTACAGGTCCTCTTTGTACATCTGGTACAATTTGTCTGTGAACCTTTCTGGACCTGGATGTTTTTTTGGTTTGTAGGCTGACATTGTTATTCTCCTCCCCAGTCCACAAGGAGGTATAGTTTCAAAGGTAAGAACGTCCCAGCACCATACCTGCACCCCCGACCTGTCCATCCAGGATCTTAGATGACTTTGTTTAAACTTCCATGCACATGGGAAAATAATCATAGTCAATCACTTCAATGGAAGTTTAAAGGAACTTTTTTTCATAGGAAGGGAAAATTGAATGGGGTGAGAATTCCACCCAGGTTAAAAGTCCCTGTACCCCACATCCAGACAGACTCCATGTCTGGAACCACTTCCATGACCCTTTGGAAGCTGCTTTTTCTGTTTTCTATTTCTTTCTCCTTTTTTTCTCTCTCTCTCCGTAAATAAATAACTTTCTGCAAATCTCTTTGTTGTCCAATATTTACTTACAAGTGCACCATGTCCAAACAGGGTCCTCCATCCCATTCTTGGGTGAGTGAGAGACCAAGAGCATGGAAGAACACAGCTCACCAGGGAGAGAGCTGAGCCTCCCTGGGTCCTGGAACACAGTCTCAGTATTGGTGGGCCAGCCAGAAGCCCAGCATAAGAAAGCACATCAGAGTGATAAGTTAATTGGACACCTCTCACTTAAATTTTTCCTGTAGCTTTAAGGAAAGATGGGGAATGGCTGTGCTGAGCCACAGGGGTAGGGTTCAGCCTAAGTGGCATGGCCAGCCAGGTTTAAGGGTACAGTTTCTTTCTCCAAACCCTCTCTTCTTGCTTTTCAACCCCCCCACCATGGACTTTTGCCAGGGAATACTAGTACCCATCTCCCAAGCCTCATTGGCCTGGTTCAGGGACATGCTGGTATGAACCACCCATCCCAGCAGTCCACATATCTTTATGGTGGTCACTAAAGCATGCTGACAGTGAGCACGAGTTCCCATGATTCTGGTGGGCATGATTTGAATCCAGTACATGGGAGGCCCCAAAGATGATCACACATAGTGGGCACAGGGAAATTACAAGGTACTGACTCACCAGATCTTGTGCACTATGTGAGAGATGCCTCAGATCCTTTGGTTGCAATAAACAACCAGGATGTGGGCATCCCTAGTGTTTGATTTCAGATGGGTGCTAATCTTCCCCAAATCATGTCCCCATTAAAATGTATCCTGGAAAATTAGGACCAACTTGACACATGATCTTTGAAGAAGTGACTCATTTTTCTCTGCTGAACAGTGTGGCCAAAATACCCCCCTGCCAAGTGAAAAAACCTGACTTCCTAAGGGAAGTATAGATTATGACACCATTCTACAATTAGACCTGTATTGTAAAAGCGAGGGTAAATGTTTTGAAGTCATCTATCTAAGTGGAACTCTTCTTTCTTTAAGGAATAAGCCTGGGCTTTGTCAGGCCTGTTCCCCATATCCTACTCAGCCTTCTTCAGGACTACGTCCACATGTGGGACACCCTGTGGCTCCTACCTCCACCAGTGCCAACCAGGGCTCCTCAGCCTCTGTACCCCAACAGAAGCCAGGTAGGACCAAGACAGCCAGGGCATATCAGAATACTAGAATGCCAAGACTCTGCCCCCAACAGGCAGTAGGAAAAGAATTTGGCCCAACCAAGGTGCACACCCCCTTCTCACTTTCTAATTTACACAAATTAAGGTGGACTTAGGAAAGTTTTCAGATGACCCAGACAAGTACATAGATGTTCTGCAGGGCCTGGATCAGTCCTTCAAATTAGACTGAAAAGATATCATGCTACTGCTTAATCAAACCCTAACCAGCAGTGAGAGAGAGGCTGCTCCAGCAGTGGCTCGAGAGTTTGGGGACACCTGGTACCTTAGTCAAGTACATGACCTAATGATGCCAGAGGAAAAGGATAGCTGTCCTACAGGTAAACAAGTAGTCCCTGGCACAGACCCTCACTGGGATCCTGATTCAGAACAGAGGAACTTGAGTTACTGGCATTTCTTGACCTGTATTCTTGAGGGATTAAGGCAAACTAGGATGAAGCCCATGAACGATGCACTGTTATCCACAATAACTCAGGGAAGGGAAGAAAACTCAAGAGCTTTCCTCGAGTGATTGTGGGAGGCCTTAAGAGAGTACACTACCCTGTCACCAGACTCCATCAAGAGTCAGTTAATACTAAAGGACAAGCTTGTTAGGCAGTCAGCAGCAGATATTAGGAGGAAGCTCCAGAAGCTGGCCTTAGGACCAGAACAGAGTCTAGAATCATTACTGAACCTGGCAACCTTGGTGTTTTATAATAGAGATGAGGAGGAACAGGCTGAGAGGAACAGGAGAGACCAGAGAAAAGCTGCTGCCTTAGTCATGGCCTTCAGGCAAGCAGACTCCAGGGGCTCAAATGAGGGAAAGGCTCAGGTTAGCTTCCAGTCTGGCAGAGCTTGTTACCAGTGTGGTCTGAAGGGACATTTTATAAGAAATTGTCCCCAGAGGACTGGACCACTACCTCGTCCTTGGCCACAATGCCAAGGGGAATTACTGGGAAGCACACTATCCCAGGGGAAAAAGATTCCCAAGGCCTGAGGTGTCTAACCAGATAACCCAACTGCAGGACTGGGGGTGCCTGGGGCAAGTGCCAGCACAAGCCATAGCCCTCACAGAGTCCCAGGTAAAGCTGACCATAGAGGACCAGGAGGTCACCCTTCTGGACACTGGCACAGCCTTCTCAGTATTTGTCTCCTGCCCTGGAGACTTGGTGTTTGTTAAATGTCTCCCCTCAGATTTTCTCTCTTTAGATACATCTTGGGAAGAAACATTTCCGATTATTCTGTCTACTCCAATGGCAGATAAGGTGGTGGAAATTGACTCATGGATTCATCACACTTGGCTGAAGCCTTGGACACCTCCTGAAGAAAGTCACAAACCCTCCACTTTGCAGCCTGAAGTTCTAGGAGATGACCCTTCATACACCTGCGAGCTGTTACAGGATCTACACCTGCTCTTCCAACAAAATCCCCTGGAAAGTAACTACTTATGAGTCTAATGTATATCCTGGCATTAACAGGACTATAACTCTTAACTCTGCTATCTCTCAAACTCCAATTATTCCTTTCATGAAGTGGGGTTGAAATAATAGAAAAATTTGGTACTGGCATTAAAAAAAGTTACTATCTCTATTCAGTTACTATAAGCAGTATCAGGGGTTAATTAATAACACAAACAGTAGCTAATTCAATCTGCAAGTGCAGCTCACTCTGAAAAAATGCTTACCTCTTTGGTTGCCATGGCTTTTTAGAGTAAAAGGACCACAAATCTACTAACAACAGAAGGAGAGGGAGCCTGTCTCTTTCTAGGAAGAAATGCTGCTACATTGTAAACCAATTAATTGCTGTTTTAAACAAAGTAAAGAACTAAGGAATCAATCAAACACAGGGCTAAAAACTTTCAAGAAACAGTATCATGGAGCTTATTTAACAATTGGCTGTCCTGGCTATATCGTCTCCTAGGCCTGTTTATAACCCTTCTGTAATCATTAGCCTCTGGGCTTTTCATCTTTAACCTTTTTGTGCATTCGTTTCTTCTAGAACCATAAGGTCACAAATAATTCTGCAACTGGAACCCCGGATGTCCTTGGCTCGTGAGCTCTATTGTGGACCACAGGATCAATCTGCACACCTGAAATACTCCCCTCTGGAGAAAACCTCAACTGCAGGACCCCTTCTATGCCCCATTTCAGCAGGAAGTAGCTAAAGAGTGATCTGCATCCAAGTCCCAATAGCAGCTGGGCTTTTCTGTTCAGAGTGGGAGACTGAAGGAATGTATTCTCTTCTCGGATCCACAAGGGAGAGTAGTTTCAAAGGTAAGAACTTCACAGCTCCATACCTCTCCCTCCCACCTCTCCATCCAGGGTCTTAGAGGTCTTTGTTTAAACTTTCCCAAGCATGGGAAAATAATCAAAGTCAATCACACCTGTGGAAGTTTAAAAGAACTCCTTTCATAAGAAGGAAAAATTGAATGGGGCGGGAATACCTCCCAGGTTAAAAGTCCTTTCCCCCCACATACAGGCAGACTCCATGGCTGGATCCCCTTCCATGACCTCATGGAAGCTGCTCTTTCTCTTTTCTATTTATTTCTCCTTTTTCTCTTTCTCTGCCTAAATACATCACTTTCTGCAAAACTCTTTGGGGTCCGATATTTACTTACAAGTGCATTGTGTCTGATGGGGTCCTCCCTCCCATTCCTGGGTAAGTGAGAGAATAGGGGCCTGAAAGAACACAGCCCAATGGGGAGCGAGCTGAGCCTCCTCCAGGTCCTGGAACCTGGTCTCAGGCTATTAACTGCTGCCTCAATTTCAGACCTTGTTATTTTTCTATTCAGGGGTTCGAATTATTGCTGGTTTAGTGCTGGGAGGCTGTAAGTGTCCAGGAATTTATACATTTCTTCTAGACTTACTGGTTTATGTTTACAGCATTGTTTGCAGTAATCTCTGATGGTAGTTTTCATTTCTGTGGAATTGGTGGTGATGTCCATTTTATCATTTTTTTACTGCATCTATTTGATTCTCCTCTCTTTTCTTTTCTATTAGTCTGGCTAGCTGTCTATCTGTTTTGGTGATCTTTTCAAAAAATCAGCTCCTGGATTTACTGATTTTTTGAAGGTGTGTGTGTGTGTGTGTGTGTGTGTGTGTGTGTCTATCTCCTTTAGTTCTGCACTGATCTTAGTTCATTCTTGACTTCTGCTAGCTTTTGAATTTCTTTGATCTTGCTTCTCTAGTTCTTTTAATTGTGATAATAGTGTGCCAATTTTAGATCTTTCCTTGCTTCTCATGTGGGCCTTTAGTGCTACAGATTTCCTTCTAGACATTGTTTTAAATGTGTCTCAAAGATTCTGGTACATTATGTTTTCATTCTCATTGGTTTCAAAAAACATCTTTATTTATGCTTTCATTTCATTATTTATTCAGAAGTCATTCAGGAGCAGGTTGTTCAGTTTCCGTGTAGTTGTGTGGTTTTTAGTGAGTTTCTTAATGCTGAGTTTTAATTTGATTGCAATGTGATCTTAGAGATGGGTTGTTGTGATTTCTGTTATTTTGATTTTGCTGAGGAGCGATTTAATTCCAACTTTGTGGTCAATTTTAGAGTAAGTGTATGTGGTGCTGAGAAGAATGTGTATTCTGTGGATTTGGGGTTGAGAGATCTATAAATGTCTATTAGGTCCACTTGCTCCAGATCTTCATTTAGGTACTGGATATCCTTATAGATTTCTGTCTCATTGATTTGTGTAATATTGACAGTGGAGTGTTAATGTCTCCCACTGTTATTGTGTGGGCGTACAAGTCTCTTTCTAGGTCGTTAAGAACTTGTTTGTATCTGGGTGCTCCTGTATTGGGTGCACAGATATTTACAATAGGTCTTCTTGTAACATTGATCCTTATACCATTATGTAATGCCTTTCTTTGTGTCTTTTGAACTTTGTTGGTTTAAAGTCTGTTTTGTCAGTGACTAGAATTTCAACCTTTGCTTTTTTTTTTTTTTTTTTTTTTGGCTATACATTTGCTTGGTAAATCTTTTTCCATTTCTTTATTTTGTGTCTATGTGTGTCTTTGCAAGTGAGATAGGTCTCTTGAATACACAATGAGTCTTGACTTTTTATCCAGTTTGCCAGTCTGTGTCTTGATAGGGACATTTAGCCCATTTACATTTAAGGTTAATATTTTTATGTGTAAATTTGAGCATGCCATTTTGACACAGGCTTGTTGTTTTGCCCATTAGTTAACACAGTTTCTTCATTGTGTCAATGGTCTTTACCATTAGATACATTTTTGCAGTGCCTGGTACTGGTTGTTCCTTTCCAGGTTTACTGCTTCCTTCAGGAGCTCTTGTAAAGCAGACCTGGTGGTGACACAATCTCTCAGCAATTGCTTGTCCCTAGAGAATTTTATTTCTCTTTCACTTATAAAATTTAGTTTGGCTGGATATGAAATTCTGGGTTAAATATTACTTTCTTGAAGGATGTTGAATATTGGCCCCCACTTTCTTCTGGGTTGTAGGGTTTCTGGCGACAGATACACTGTTAGTCTGATGGGTTTCTGTTTTTGGTTAATCTGACCTTTCTGTCTTGCTCCCCCTAGCATTTTTTCCTTCATTTCAACCTGTTGAATCTGATGATTATGTGCCTTGGGGTTGCTCTTCTTGAGGATTATTTCTGTGTTGTTCTCTGTATTTTCTGAATTTGAATGTTGGCCTGCCTTGCAAGGTTGGGGAAGTTCTCCTGGATAATGTTCTCAAGAGTGTTTCCCAGCTTGAATACCTTCTTCCGGTCATATTCAGGTACACCGATCAAACACAGAATAGGTCTTTTCCCATAATCCCATATTTCTTGGAGGCTTTTGTTCATTTCTTTTCACTCTATTTTTTTCTCTAATCTTGCCTTCTCAATTTGTTTCATTGAGTTGGTCTTCAGTCTCTGATATCCTTTCTTATGCTTAATTTAGCTATTGAAACGTTTGTATGCTTTGTGAAGTTCTCGTGCTGTGTTTTTCAGCTCCATCAAATTGTTTATGTTACTCTCTAAGCTGGTTATTCTAGTTACATTTTCATCTAACCCTTTTCAAGGTTCTTAGTTTTTTTTCATTGGGTTAGAAAATGTTCTTTTAGCTCAAAGAAGTTTTTTATTACCCACCTTCTGTTTCTGTCAATTCATCAAACTCATTCTCCATCCAGTTTTGGTGATAAGGAGTTGTGGTCCCTTGGAGGAGAGTTGTTCTGGTTTTTGGTGATTTCATACTTTTGCTCTGATTTCTTTCCATCTTCTTGGATTTGTCTACCTTTGGTCTTTGAATTTGGTGACGTTCGGATGCAGTCTCTGAGTGCACATCCTTTCTGTTGACGTTGAAGCTGTTTCTTTCTGTTTTTTATTTTTTCTTCTAACAGTCAGGCCACTCTGCTGCAGGACTGCTGAAGGTCCACTTCAGATCTTTCTTGCCTGGGAATCACCCATGGGGGCTGCAGAACAGCAAGGATTGCTGCCTTTTCTTTTCTCTGGTAGCTTTGTCCCAGAAGGATACCTGTCAGATGTCAGCCACAGCTCTCCTGTATGAGGTGTCTTTTTGGATATAAGGGGGTCAGGGAGCCACTTGAGGAGGCAATCAGTTCCTTATTAGAGCTCAAGTGCTGTGCTGGGAGCTCTGTTGCTCCCTTTAGGGCTGCTGGGCAGGGACATTTAAGTCTGCTGCAGCAGAACTCACAACTGCCGCTTTTCCCAGGTGCTCTGTCCTGGGAAGGTGGGATTTTATTCATAAGTCCCTGATGTGCTGCCTTTTATCAGAGATGCCCTTCCCAGCAAGAAGGGAGTCCACTCACATTCTGCCTGCAGAGGCAGTGCTGACCTGCCACAGTCTTTGTTAAGCTGCTGTGTAAAATTCCTCAGGCTTCTGTTTACATAGGTTAAGGTTAGAACTGCCTCAGCAATGGTAGATGCTCTTCCCCCGACCGAGCTCAACCATCCTAGGTGGAGCTCAAACTGCTGCACTGGCTGTGAAATTCTCAAGCCAGAGTGTTTCAGTTTGCTGGTCTTTGTGAGGGTGGGACCTGCAGAGCCAGATCACTTGACTTCCTACCTTCAGCTTCCCTTATTACAGGGTAACACAGATCTTAAGGACACATTTGAAGTGTTATTAAGATTTCTAAAGTGAAATTAAGTGGTATGAAATTTTCTTTGAATGTCTGCTAGAACTCAGCCTTGAAGCTATCAGGTCCTGGGCTTTTCTTTCTTGAGAGACTTGTGTTTACTGACTCAATCTTTTTGTTTGTTATTGGTATGTTCAGGCATTTGATTTCTTTTTTAATCAGTCTTGGTAGATTGTATTTTCTAGAAATTTATTATGAAAGGTGTGAATGTAAATTGATATAGCCACTCTAGTATATAGTGAAATTTTCTCAAAAAAGTTAAAAATAGAATTGCTATATAACTCAGCAATTCCTCTATTGGATTATATACCCAAAAGAACTGAAACCAGCACCTCCTAGGGATATGTGCATTCCCATGTCATTCTAGCATCATTCAGAAGATATGAAAACAACCTGTGTCCATCAACATATGAATGGATGAACTTTTATGTGTATATGTGATCACATATTATATATATATAATAAAATATGTAATAATATAGCCCTTTATGTATCCTCATATATGCTCCAATATATCCCATTATATTATAACATTATTTATAATATACATATAATAGTATATAGTATATTGAATATACATATGTGGTAGAGCATTTTTCAATCCTAAAAGAGGAGACATTTTTATTTGTGATAAGATGGATGAGCCTAGAAGACATGCTGAGTAAAATGAGATAGATACAGAAATAAAAATACAGCATGATTTTACCTGTAAGTCGACTCTAAAGTATAAAAAAGGCAAACATTCATAATTTGAGAATGGAACACTCATAATTTCCGTTGGTCAAAGGGTTAAACATATAATTATATAGAATAAATAAGTCTAGCAATATCATTTTTAGTATGATGGCTATAGTTAATAATTTTGTATACAAATATTTCCTACTAGAATTGGTTTTCAATGGTCTTAACACAAACACACATACAAAATTAACAATGAAAGGTGATTGATAGGTTAATTAATTGACTATGATAATTATTTTTTCTTGTATATGTATATCAAAATGTCATTTTACACCTTAAATATATACAATAAAAATAAAAAGCAAAAATAATAAGTATATATAAACAGACATGGATCTGTTCATATTTCAAAAGTCAAAATGCTCAGAAAAAATTAAGGTTATAGGTACCAAAACTCAGATAATTAGATTTTTTTTTTGTCCTCTGTGGAGCTTGATTCATTTCTATGACACATGATTTCAAAGAAAGTGCAACTGCCTTCTAAACTTCTAATTAGAATAAAAATAATGTAACTTAGCCCTCAGTGAACAAAGCATGTGTTATTAAATTTTTTAGAAATTACCAAGCCCAAATCTACCTAATTATTTAGTAATCCACTAGCATTGTAATTATAAGGAAAAAAAAAATCATTTTGACCTTCTTTTCCTTTACAGGAAGATGTAATTATCATGGGCCTCTAATTATTTTCAAAAAATTTTACATACAAATCCAGGGCATAAGAAAACATTCCTGAGTATAGACTGAGAAAATATTTCATGATCAAAAATCATCTCAATATGATGAATTTTATTTATGGAATTTCACAGGATTGGCTAGTTCTTTATTCTTGGAATATATCTATTTTGTGATGGCTTTATAATAACTGAGGAATTTATACTTCTAGTCATCTCTAGCATTTTTGCAAATATATTTGTAAGTGAGATCTTACACTTCTTGTACTTTAAATGAGATGTTAACACTGTCTTTTTATAGCTCTTAGACTTCATAAGAATCCAATAACATGGTATAAATCTTTATAGAGACTTCTTTTCTTGCATTTTTCTTTTGAGTGTAAAAAATTTCCATGATATAACAATCTGCTTCCTTTCATGTCTTTGTAAGGTCAATACACAATATAGTAGCAGGTTGATTTGCATATGAACGCACCATATAGTACAGTACAGGTTGATTTTACATGCATGTGTGTTTCTGTTTAATGGTTTTTATATTTTTGATATTTACATTAAATTCTGGTTTTCAATTTTCCTAGAGTCACTATATGAAACACATTATTTCTATAACCACTTACCATTCATTCACAGAGTATAATTTTTAGGGGAGTTTATGATCCTTCTGTTGTTTATCCTCTCAATTACATATTGGCTATGATTCATTCATTCATTTTCCTCTTGCATTAACATGCCATTTTTTTTAGCATCTTGGAATTTTATCTTTTTAATTTCATATGTTATACTTTTATTTAACTTTTTTGTTATTTATTTGTCCCATTTTTGTATTTAAGAACGTCCATTTTGAATTAGACCTAGTATACTTTAATTTTTATATTTAATTTTTAGAATTTATTTTTCTATTTCCAGTCTTTGCAAATGAACCTGCTAATATACTATGTATTGACCTTAAAAAGACATTCAAAAGAGAGATCCAAGATGGCTGATCACTAACAGCTCGAGATTGTAGCTCCCAGTAAAAGCGCAGAGAACGAGAGGATGCCACACTTTTGACAAATTTTTGTCACTCACAGACTAGAAGATTCCCAGTGGAGGAGCCCCACGGGTCGCCAGCGCGACTCTTGTGGCCTGTGCAGTGGTTTTGCCGTGCCTCTGCACAGTGGCTCTTGATGCAGAGTAAATGGGACTGGTTCCCCTTCTGACTGACTTTGGAGCTCCGGGAAGGCAGAATCGCCTATTATGGACTCAAGAAGGAAGCCAGACCAGAGATTCCTGGGCAGAAAAGCACCATCAGTCTTAACGCCGCTGTTTTGGCCGGCTCCGTGGGTTGCTCAGATTCCGGCACTGGGAATCAATAAATTGGAGTCCACTCAGAAACCTAATTAGAAAGGTGGTAATTGTAAAGACGACAGATGGATAAATTTATAATAAAGGAAAGAAACCAGCCTAAAAAGGCTGAGAATACCCAAAATCAGAACGCCTCTCCCTCTACAGGGGATCACAGTTCCTCATCAGCAATGGAAGAAGCCCTGATGGAGAAGGACTGTGTTCCATTAACAGAAGTAGGGTTCAGAAGGTGGATGATAAGAAACTTCTGGGAGTTAAAAGAACTTGTTCTTACCCAATGTAAAGAAACTAAGAACTTTGAAAAAAGGTTTGACGAAATGCTAACAAGAATAGACAATATAGAGAGGAATATAAATGAATTAACAAAGTTGAAAAACACAACATGAGAACTTCACGAAATATGCACAAGTTTTAATAGCCGAATTGATCAAGCAGAAGAAAGGATATCAGAGGTCGAAGACCAACTTAATGAAATAAAATGAGAAGACAATAATAGAGAAAAAAGGATAAAAATGAATGAGCAAAGTTTCCAAGAAATATGGGACTATGTGAAAAGACCTAATCTACGTTTGATAGGTGTACCTGAATACGATGAAGAGAATCAGTCCAAGCTAGAAAATACTCTTCAGGATATTATTTAGGAAAATTTTCCCAACCTAGCAAAGCAGGACAATATTCAACCCCAGGTAATACAGTGAACACTACAAAGATATTCCTCAAGAAGAACAACCCCAAGGCACATAATCGTTAGATTCACCAGGGTTAAAATGAAGGAGAAAATACTAAGGACAGCCAGAGAGAAAGGTCAGATTACCCACAAAGTGAAACCTATCAGACTCACAGCAGATCTCTCTGCAGAAACCCTACAAGCCAGAAGAGAGTGGGGGCCAATATTCAACATCCTTAAAGAACAGAACTTTCAGTCCAGAATTTGATATCCAGCCAAACCAAGCTTCACAAGTGAAGGAAAAATAAAATCTTTTATGAACGAGCAAGTACTCAGAGATTTTATACCACCAGGCCTGCTTTACAAGAGCTTCTGAAAGAAGCATTACACATAGAAAGGAACAACCAGTTCCTTTCTAAAAATATACCAAAAAGTAAAGAACATCAACATAATGAAGAATTAACATCAATGAATGGACAAAACAGACAGTTAGCATCAAATGGCAGTAATTCTAAATTTAAATCGACTAAATCCCCCAATCAAAAGATACAGCCAAAACCCAATGGTATGCTACATCCAGACCAATTTCACATGCAAGGATACACAAAGACTCAAAACAAAGGGATGGAGAAAAATTTACCAACCAAATGGAGAGCCAAAATAAATAAATAAATAAAAAGCAGGAGTTGCAATTCTCGCCTCTGATAAAATAGATTTTAAACAACAAATATACAGTGGTAAAAGCATCAATGCAACAAGAAAAGCTAATGATCCTAACACAGAGATACAGAAGACCTATGAAGAGACTTAGACTCCCTAGACCCCCCCCACAACAATAGTGGGAAAATTCAACATCAATATTAGATAGATCAATGAGACAGAAAATTAATAAGGATATCCAGGACTTGAACTCAGATCTGGAACAAGTAAACTTAATAAACATTTATAGAGCTCTCCACTTTAAACACATAAAATATACATTCTTGTCAGTACCACATCGCACCTACTCATAGGTTTAAATGAAATATTGATCGGCCATTATTAAGCACAATTATTGGCATAAAAGAGGTTTTCAATACCCATTTTTAGAATAAAGCAGCATTCCCATTCTCTCTCCCTCTTTTTCTTTCTCTTTCTTCCTCTCCTTCATCCCTTTTTTCTTTCTTTCCTTCTCTTTCTGTTTTTTTTTTTTAAAGAGAGTTAATTCTAGATTGACTTATATAAAGAATTCACATTCAAAAATAAGAAAATGCTTGGTTTCCTTAAATATAATATTAAAATTAAGTATAATAATTTTAGTAATATTGGAAACATACCTTAATGTCTCAATAATTAAGTAAAAAAAAAGTACAATGATGCCTGACACATAGTAGATGATCAGCAAATAGTTCTTAAATGACAGAATTACTAAAAGTTCTACTAGTGGTATTCCTATAAGAGACAAGACTTTTCATTTTAGAAAAAATAAATGTGATCATTGAAACCAAGTAACAACAACAACAACAACAAAAAGACATTCAATGAAGCAGATTGCTGTATCACAGAAAAGTTTTGTGCTTAAAAAATATGTAACCTCCTTTATTAATTTATATATCAGAAGAGTAAAATTATAGCTAACTCTTGCAGCTCTAGTTTTAAAACTAATTGAAAGGTGTATTATTATGTTTTCATGCTTATATAAAGATATACCCAAGGCTAGGTAATTGATAAAGAGAAGAAATTTAATTGACTCACAGTTTTCTACGGAAAGCCTCAGAAAACTTACAATTATGTTGATACTGATAGAGAAAATGAAGTCTAGGCTATGGTGATCTCAGATGAAGATAAGGAACTTGTTGGGAACTGGACTCCAGGTTATTCTTGCTTTGCTTTAACAAAGAGACTAATGTCATTTTTTCCCTGTGTTGCATAAATTTGTGTAAGTTACCAGGAGCTGAATGTTAATCACCAAGACAATGGGAAGAATGTCTCCAGGGCATGTTAGAGACCTTTAATGCAGCCCCTCCCATTACAGGCCTGGAGGCCCTAGGAGGGCCCCCTCTGCTCTGTGAAGCTTTAAGACATGGTGCCCTGTGTCCAAGCTGATTCAGCTCTAGCTGTGGCTAAAAGGGGTCAATGTATAGCTCAGGTCATTTCTTCAGCGATTGTGAGTCCCAATCTTGGTGGCTTCCATGTGATGTTGAGCCTGTGGACGTGCAGAAGTCAAGAATTGAGTTTTGGAAACCTCTACTTAAATTTCAGAGGATCTATGGAAACATCTAGATGTCCAGGCAAAAGTTTGCTGCAGTGATGAAGCCCCTACAGAGTGTACCTGCTGGAGCACTGCAAAATGGAGCTGTGGGAACCGAGAATGGTAGAGCCACTGAGACCTTGCAATATAGGCCTGGAAAAGTCATGGACACTCAACACAGATGAAAGTCTGTGCTTTCATCTGTCCGTGAAAGCAGATGGGTTGGGTGCTGTACCCTGCAAAGTCACAGGGGCAAAGCTGCCCAATGCTGTGGGAGCCCACTCTTTGCATCAGTGTGTCCTCTATGTGAGACATGGAGTCAAAGAAAATTATTTGTAAAATTTAGGGATGAATGAGTGCTCTATTGTTGTGACCAAAATGCTGATAGTGATATGGACAATGAAGTCCAGGCTGTGGTGGTCTCAGATGGCAATGAGGAAATTTTTGTAAACTGTAATAAAGGTGACTCTTACTATGATTTAGCAAAGAGACTGTCAGCATTTTACCCCTTGTTCTAGAGATCCATAGAACTTTGAACTGGAGAGAGATGGTCTGGTTATATGGTGGAAGAAATTTCTAAGCATCAGTTTTGAAGAGGTGACTCGGTTGCCCTTAAAAGCATTCAGTTTTATGCATTCACAAAGAGATGATTTGGAATTGAAACTTAAATTTAAAATGAAAGCAAACCACCATGGCATGTGTGTACCTATGTAAAAATCCTGCAAGATCTGCACATGTACCCCAGAACTTAAAGAATAATTTTAAAAAATGACCAAAATGCAAAAAAAAAGGAAAACAAAGCATAAAAGCTTAATTTGCAGTCTGATGATGCAATAGAAAAGGAACAAAGAATTCTGAGAAATTCAAACCACTTCTAGAAATTTGTATAAATAATGAGGAGCCAAATGTTAATTGCCAATAAAATGGTGAAAATGTCTCCAGGGCATGTCAGAAGTCTTGATGGCAGCCCCTCCCATCACAGGTCCAGACCTAGGAGGAAAAGTAGTGTCATGGGCCAGACCCAGGGCCTTGCTATTTTGTCCAGTCTTGGGACTTGCTGCACTGTGTTGCAGCCATCTGTGTCTAAAACGGACTAATGTACAGCTTAGGCTGTTGCTTTAGAGGTTGTAAGCCTCAAGCCTTGCCAGCTTACACACAGTGTTGGTCCTGCAGATATACAGAAGTTAAGAATTGAGGTTTGAGAACCTCCACCTAGATTTGAGAGGATGTATGGAAATACCTGGATGTCCAGGAAGAAGTTTGCTACAGTGGTGGAACTCTCATGGAGAACCTCTGCTAGGGAAGTATGGAAGGGAAACATGACATCAGAGTACCCACTGGGGAACTGCCTCATAGAGCTGTGAGAACAGGGCCACCATCGTCCAGACTTCAGGATGTTACATCCACCAACAGCTTGCACTGGGTGCCTGGAGAAGCTGCAGGCCCATGAATGCAGTTAGAAGGAGGGATATACCCTAAAAAGCCACAGGGGTGGATCTGCCCAAGACCATGGGAACCTCTTGCATCACATGCCCTGGATATGAGACATAAATTGGAACTCTGAGATTTGACTGCCTCACTGAATTTCAAACTTGCATGGGGCCTTTAGCTCCTTCATTTTGGCCAATTTGTCCCACTTGGAATGAGTGTATTAGCCAATGTCTGTACCCCCATTATTTCTAGGAAGTAACTAATTTGCTTGTGGTTTTATAGGCTTCTAGGTGGAAGAGGCTTGCCTTGTGTCAAATGATACTGGACTTGGACTTTTGGGTTAATGTTGGCATGGAATGAGTGTGTTTCATGTGAGAAGAACATAACTTGAGGGGCAGGGGTGACAGGTTGAAATCTGAATGTTTGTTTTCCCCCAAAATTATTTTGCTGAAATCCTAACTCCCATGCAAATGGAAGGAGGTGGGGTCTTTGGGAGGCAATTAAGTCCTGGGGATGCAGCCTTCATAAATAGCACCAAGAAAGACGCCCTGGCTCTTCTACCATGTGAGGCAACAGTGAGAAAACTGTCTATAAACCTAAAAACTGGGCACCTTTAAGATACCAAATCTGGTGCTTTCAATTTAGACTTCCCAGTCTCCAGAACTGGGAGAAACAACTGTATGTTATTTATAAGCTACCACACTATTTTTTTATGGAAGCCAATATGGTCTATTACAAAAAAGTTACTTATTTCTAATTTACCACAAAAAGTGGTTACTGTTTTACATGTAAACATTTAGTTTCAAAGACCTATATTTTTTATTAAACATTGCTTCTGTTTTGTTCTTGCTTCACATTCCTTTCTTCTATTGCTTTAAAAATCTTTTCAAATTCCAGTTTAGATTTATACTGTAAAAAATTACAGTTTAAATGCCTGAGAATATTTAGATTTAATTCTCACCCTTGAGTGAAAGTTTTTTTTTTTGATGTAAAAGCCTATGCAGATATTTACGTATCAAAATACTTCAAATATATTAATTCAGGCCCTTCAGCCCTTACTTTTACTTAAGGAAAGTGTATTATTAACTTGATGTTGTTTCTTTGTGGCTAATTTTGACCTTTTGCCTGGTAATTCTTAGAATTTTTATTTTGTCATTCAGGTTCTGCAGTTTGGGCACAGTGTTTCTGCTATACATTTATGTTTATTATATTTATACTTACCATGTTTTTCTATTATACATCGTTTTTCACTGAAAATAATCATAGACTTTGCTTTTATATGTTCATCTCTTTGTCTATACTTTGTTTAAGGAGATTTAATCATATGTATCTTGTTTTTACTTCATATGAAGTAGTTTTTAAATAATTACAAAAAATTACTTGATGAATACACCTGCATAACAATAATAGCAATGTGTATAACCCTTGCATTTAAAATACCATAACCAGAACACTTTCACATACTTACTTACACACACAGAAAATATCAGCACCCTGGAAGCTTCTTTTGTTCTCATAGAAAGTCCAAAAGAATATATTTTGGGGCCTGGTGCGGTGGCTCAAGCCTGTAATCCCAGCACTTTGGGAGGCCAAGGCGGGTGGATCACGAGGTCGAGAGATTGAGACCATCCTGGTCAACATGGTGAAACCCCATCTCTACTAAAAATACAAAAAAATTAGCTGGGCACAGTGGTGCGTGCGTGTAATCCCAGCTACTCAGGAGGCTGAGGCAGGAGAATTGCCTGAACCCAGGAGGCAGAGGTTGCGGTGAGCCGAGATCCTGCAATTGCACTCCAGCCTGGGTAACAAGAGTGAAACTCCATCTCAAAAAAAAAAAAAAAAAAAAAAAAGAATATAGATTAATTGGAACGATAATCAAATATACCAATATTATAGGATGTAGTTCAATATATAATGGTCAATTTTCTATACTATAAAAAAAAACACATCTAAGATTACATGAACTTCATGTCAATTTTCTATACTATAAAAAAAAACACATCTAAGATTACATGAACTTCATGAAAACCCTAAATAATATAAAGTGAAAAAATCCCATGAAAATAGCATCAAAAGCCATGAAATACCTAGAAAAAAATTGAAATTCAATTTAGTTGTTTTTATAGAACCTCCAAAGTTCTCTTTCTTCAACATATAAATGATGTATTTTAAAGATCTGTCTCATAATGCCTGTATCTGTATTTGCTGATAGATCTTTTCTATTTCCCCCTCTGTTTGATTTTGCATTTTATTGTGTATATATTTTTTATTTCTTTGTTTTCTCTTTGCTTTTGTGTTTTAGAATTCAGAGAAACTTTAGAGGATAAAATCTTCTTATTTAGAAGGGTAACATTATTACTGTTGTCCTTCCACTCCCAGCAAATTCAGTGTTCGCAGTTTAATATTATTGAGGATTAGAAAGTTCATTCTGGAGATTCATAAGGTTGCCTGTATTTTTCCCTTAGCCACAGGATATGACCCCTAGGGATTATTAGCTGAAATTCTGAGTAGTTTGAGACAGTCTCACACTGCTGCCCAGAGGATCTCAGCTCTCTGCAATCCCCACCTCCCAGATTCCAGCAATTCTCCTGTCTCAGCCTCCAGAGTAGCTGGGACTACATGCACGCACCTCC
This sequence comes from Callithrix jacchus, assembly GCF_049354715.1. Taxonomy (NCBI): domain Eukaryota; kingdom Metazoa; phylum Chordata; class Mammalia; order Primates; family Cebidae; genus Callithrix; species Callithrix jacchus. Next base: position 181,517,760 of record NC_133503.1, read on the forward strand.
ACACCAAGTTAATTTATTTGCATTTTTAGTAGAGACAGGGTTTCATCATATTGGCCAGGGTTGTCTCGAAATACTGACTTCAAGTGATACACCCACTTTGGCTTCCCAAAGTGCTAAGATTACTGGTGCAAACCACTGTTCCTGGCCGATTTACTTTTTATATGAGTGTATTTGCTGTGTGCTTCCCCAACATGCATAGTTTACATTTGAATCCAACTCCCAGGCTGGTAAAGAACACAGTTTTCGGCCGGGCGTGGTGGCTTACGCCTGTAATCCCAGCACTTTGGGAGGCCGAGGCAGGTGAATAACGAGGTCAAGAGATCGAGACCATCCTGGTCAACATGGTGAAACCCCGTCTCTACTAAAAATATGAAAAATTAGCTGGGCACTATGGAACACGCCTGTGATCCAAGCTACTTGGGAGGCTGAGGCAGGAGAATTGCCTGAACCCAGGAGACAGAGGTTGCGGTGAGCTGAGATCGCGCCATTGCACTCCAGCCTGGGTAACAAGAGCGAAACTTCGTCTCAAAACAAAAACAAAAACAAAAACAAACAAAAAAAACAAAAAAACACAGTTTTCTAGTACTTTTTGCCCAGGGAAATTTTGGCCAGATTAGGAAAAATATCTCTGTCTGCCTCTGATACCCACATTTTTTTGGGATTCAATGACCATTTATCAACCTTATTTTTAGTTCCTTTTTTGCTTGAAGACATCAAGAATTTTTATTATTGATTAGGGATTCAATATCATGTGGAACAACAAGTTTTTATATATTATTTGACAAAATGATTATTATTGTAAAGGAGTATTAAGGGGGATCACTATTTCTGTGTAGTAAAGTAGATTAAATGGAAGTCCTGATAAGATATCTGATAAAAGTACTTACATCTAAGTAATGTTTCTTTATATTTATCATACAAAATAAGAATAGCTCTCTATTCCTAGTCATCACTCTACATTTGCATATTAATAAATAACAAATTACTTCTTTAATAAAAGTAGTGCTTAGTTATTCAACCAAAGACATTCTTTATCATATTTTTAGATTTATCAGAATTGATAAAAATTGTCTTGATTAACATTAGTGATATTTTGCTCTTGAAATCTGTTGAAATTCTTCATTCAGTTCCTTGAGAGACAGTTATTCATTATTTCTTACTCAATAAATATTTATTGCTTCCTGTTTTTTTAAATTGTTAAACACTAGAAATAAAAAATGTTGTTCTATATATGTAGATTATAATAATAAAGTAAGATAAACAGAAAGTAATAAAAATATAAATATACAATATAAGAGAATGTTTAATGAGACTTTCTCAGTTTCGGCTTAAGAATGTGTATTTGATAGCTAAGGATAAGAGTAGGAACACCTAGTCAGATCATGCTTAGAGATGATAGGAACACACATGATAATTCTCTTGAGATTGTTATATGTTGATATTCAGGGTCCAGGTCTGTCTTCTATAATGGAGCAAAATATGTTGAACTAAAATTATTATTTTCAATAGGAAAGATTGACACTAACACAGAGACAGAGATAATTGGGGATATCACTGATAATTTTGCATCTCTGAATAAAATATGTTCATGGTGGCCATACTGCCCAAAGTAATTTACAGAGTCAATGCTATCCCTATCAAGCTACTAATGACCTTCTTCACGGAACTGGAAAAAACCACCTTAAACTTCATATGGAACCAAAAGAGAGCCTGCATGGCCAAGTCAATTCTAAGCAAACAAACAAACATAAAAAAGCAGGAGGCATCACACTACTGGACTTCAAACTATACTATAAGTTTACAGTAATCAAAACAGCATGGTACTGGTACCAAAACAGAGATATAGGCCAATGGAACAGAGCAGAGGCCTAGGAGGCAACAGCACACATCTACAACCACCCGATCTTTGACAAACCAGACAAAAACAAGCATTGGGGAAAGGATTCCCTGTTTAATAAATGGTGCTGGGAAAACTGTTTAGCCACGTGGAGAAAGCAGAAACTGGACCTCTTCCTAACACCTTACACTAAAATCAACTCCAGATGGATTAAAGACTTAAACATAAGACCTAACACCATAAAAACCCTAGAAGAAAACCTAGGCAAAGCCATTCAGGACATAGGTACAGGCAAGGACTTCATGACCAAAACACCAAAAGCATTGGCAACAAAAGCCAAAATAGACAAATGGGATCTAATCAAATTCCACAGCTTCTGCACAGCAAAAGAAACAGTCATTAGAGTGAATTGGCAACCAACAGAATGGGAAAAAATTTTTGCAGTTTACCCATCTGACAAAGGGCTGATATCCAGAATCTACAAAGACCTAAAACAGATTTAAAAGCAAAAAACAAACAAGCCCATTCAAAAGTTGGCAAAGGACATAAACAGACACTTTACAAAAGAAGACGTACATGAGACCAACAAACATATGAAAAACTGCTCATCATCACTGGTCATTAGAGAAATGCAAATCAAAACCACATTAAGATATCACCTCACACCAGTTAGAATGGCGATCATTCAAAAATCTGGAGAAAACATGCTGAAGAGGATGTGGAGAAATAGGAACACTTTCACACTATTTGTGGGAGTGTAAATTAGTTCAACCATTGTGAAAGACAGTGTGGCGTTTCCTTAAGGACCTAGAAATAGAAATTCCATTTGACCAAGCAATCCCATTACTGGGTATATATCCAAAGGATTATAAATCATTCTACTATAAGGACACATGCACACGAATGTTCATTGCAGTACTGTTTACAACAGCAAAGACCTGGAACTAACCCAAATGCTCATCGATGATAGACTGGACAGGGAAAGTGTGGCACATATACACCATGGAATACTATGCAGCCATCAAAAACAATGAGTTCGTGTCCTTTGTAGGAACATGGATGAACCTGGAAACCATCATTCTCAGCAAACTGACACAAGAACAGAAAATCAAATACTGCATGTTCTCACTCATAGATGGGTGTTAAACAATGAGAACACATGGACACAGGGAGGGGAGCATCACACACTGGGGTCTGTAGTGGGGAAATTGGGGAGGAACAGGAGGGCATGGGGAGTTGGGGAGAGATAGCGTGGGGAGAAATGCCAGATATAGGTGATGGGAGGGAAGGCAGCACATCACACTGCCATGTGTGTACCTATGCAACAATCTTGCATGTTGTTCACATTTACCCCAAAACCTAAAATGCAATTAAAAAAATGAGTTTATGGACATTTGCATTCATTATCTTTTGATTATACCTTTTTGAAAGTTTGCATTTTGTTTTAAGCTAAAATAAGAAAAAGAAGGACTTAACATGACTTTTAAGGTGAATAAATGATATGAGGGACCAAAGACATGTGTTAATTCCAAATGTACAAAGGTCTTTTCCTTCCTCCGTCCCTTCCTCCCTCCCTCCCTCCCTCCGTTCCTTTCTTTCTTTTCTCTCTCTCTCTCTTTTTTTTTTTTTTTTTGAGACATAGTTTCGCTCTTGTTGCACAGGCTGGAGTGAAATGGCGCGATCTCGGCTCACCGCAACCTCCGCCTCCTGGGTTCAGGCAATTCTCCTGCCTCAGCCTCCTGAATAGCTGGGATTACAGGCATGTGCCATAGTGCCAGCTTTTTTAGTAGAGACAGGGTTTCACCATGTTGACCAAGATGGTCTCGATCTCTTGACCTCGTGATTCACCCACCTCTGCCTCCCAAAGTGCTGGGATTACAGGTGTGAGCCACCATGTCTCTTTTTCTTTCTTTCTTTCTTTCTTTCTTTCTTTCTTTCTTTCTTTCTTTCTTTCTTTCTTTCTTTTTCTTTCTTTCTTTCTTTCTTTCTTCTTTCTTTCTTTCTTTTTTTCTTTCTCTTTCTTTTCTTTCTTTCATTCTTTCTTCTCTCTCCTTTCTTGCTTGCTTTCTTGCTTTTTTACTTTCTTGCTTCCTTTCTCTCTCTTTCCTTTCCCTTCCCTCCCTCCCTCCCTCCCTCCTTTCTTTCCTTCCTTCCTTCCTTCCTTCCTTCCTTCCTTCCTTCCTTCCTTCCTTCCTTCCTTCCTTCCTTCCTTCCTTCCTTCCTTCCTTCTTTCCTTCTCTCTCTCTTTTTTTGATTTTTGCTCTTGTTGCACAGGCTGGAATTCAGTGGCATGATCTCCGTTCACTGCAACCTTCATCTCCTTTGTTCAAGCAGTTCTCCTGTGTCAGCCTCCCAAGTAGCTGGGATTACAAGCATGTACCACCATGCCCCGATAGAGATGGGGTTTCTCCATGTTGGTCAGACTGGTCTCGAACTCCTGACCTCAGGTGATCCACCTCCTGCTCGGCTTCCCAAAGTGCTGGGATTACAGGCATGAGCCACCACATCCAGCCTGTGAAAGTTATTTCTTTCACAAATTAATAATAGTAAATAAGGATGTAATGTTCCAAAAACATACTAAAATGCAGAAGCTATAATTCTATTGTTTCTTATATGGCATATATTATTTTATTGGTAAATTTAAAGGCAAAATAGATTCTAAATATAAGTCATTTTTAAACTTGGCAGAATTGGAATGCCTATGTTAGTAAATTGTTAAAATAGTTACTTTCAAACACAGTTAGATGTCCAATTTGCTTCAAATAAATTTTGAAATAAAAATGTCAAATATACATTCTACACAATTACAATAGTAGAAGTCCCAATAATGGGGTCAGAAATGCAAACACACACACACACACACACACATACACACACACACACACATTTTAAATCTTTGTTCCATTTTCTGTTCGATAATATACTTAACTCATTATTTGATCTACCAATTTTCAACAAATTACGTTCATGGTCTCATTTTAAAAATGTATCCTTTTTTTTTTCTGTTGCTGTGATAAAATAACATATACTGAGTTATTTAAAGAAAGTAAATTTATGTTTTACAATTCTGGAGTCTGGAAAATCCAAAAGCACAGCACCAGCATCTGGTGAAGACTATTGCATGGTAAGAGGGCAAACACATGTATGTCAGCTCAAATATTTTTCTCTTTTAATAATGTTAGTTCCATCATGGAGGCCCCACCCTTATGACCTTATCTAATGCTAATCACATCACAAAGGCTCCACCTCCAATCAGTGTATGAATTTGGGAATTAGCTTTCCAATACATGAAATCTGGGAAACATAAACCACAAACAGCCAGGTTGAAAGATTTTGCATCAAATAAGAAAAATGAACCAACAAGCATATTATCTGTTTTCTTTTTAACCAGGTAGAATAACTAATACCGTGTTTTAAAAATAGTTTCTCATTTAGGTAAATACTTTAATTGTGTGCTTTATTCCGCATTCTTTAGGCCAAATCCCTCATTATACAACTGCTTTCTATAAAATATAGTGTATTCATTGTCAAAACAGAATACCAGAATGAGAAAAAATATCATTTGGTTCTAATTGACAGTATATTTTGATGATATTATGAACAGAGAAACCAAAAGTGCTATAGAAGTCAAGATAACACAATTTCCTCCAGTCACTTAACTTTTAAAACGTGTAGCTTCTGAGATTGCTGTTGGAATATGCATAATTGACAGATGGGAATGCGTTGGATGGCACATCAGTATCTAAGCCACTCAATCCAGAAATGGTCCGTTTTATTTCCACTGACATTCCATTGAAAAGAACAGTTAGATGGAGTCACCTACCTGAAAGGTAAGTGGAGAAAGTTGGGAAATGTTTTCTGCCCCTGGTTACAATTTTATGCTAGCCACATTGACCTGTTATAATTTCTGGTAACGTTAGAACTAAATTAGAGTCCAGGGTAGAAGTGGGTGGGGCGTGGTGGTATGGGAGTTCTTTACATTGGAAAAGAAGCAGAAAATTGCAATAAGAATTTGTAATAATTCAACTGGCTATAATATTTAGGGTAAATACAGTCATTATTTCCAATTATTTTTTTAAAATATTACTGTAAAGGGGACTGTCCAAGGGCAGTTGGACATCGATATGGCTCTCCAGTTCACACCATGGTGCAGAACATCATCTATGAGAAGCTGGACTCCTCAGTGCCAAGACCATCATGTGTACCTGACAAATACAGCCCCCTGAGTGTGTTGACTATTGAGCCTGATGGCTCAATTGCCTATAAAGAGTATGAAGATATGATAGCTACAAAGTGTACCTGTCGTTAACAAATGGTCCTCTTAAAACCTTGAGCCTGTTTGGCAAAGTATCTGTGCCTTCAAGAGAAAGCTTCATATGTTAAGTCTCAATAAAATGCAGCGTATGTTATAAAAAAAAATGAATTGTAATTACCTTGAGAACATCTATTGATGATATGAATATATAATAATTTAACAAACACTTTTTGAACCCACATAATAAAAGACCACAATGTGAAATATTTTTTACAGGGAAAATAAAAGCTCTTTTTCTTACTTGCATTGATTAAATAATAAATTAAGGTACCTGAATTAATCTATTAGGTAATTTTATTTACATAACATAATGAAAAACAAATATTGAAATCAACACTTGAATATTTAAATAAAAAATGTTTATATTTTAAGGTAAATATAATGATCAAGTACTCTTGTTTCTGGATTTTATAACAGAATAATTGATAAAGCATACATACATGATAAATTATTGATTTTCATCATTTTTTAGTAACACACTACTTCAAAGAAGCTCATAAATCTTTTACATATGTGCACTGATAAATATTTCTTTTAAATATTTACATCGGTAAAAAATTGTTTGGAGTCTTAAATGTAAACATGCACTCTTGAACGTCAGTGTCAATTCAGGAATAGGTAATTCAGTTGAATAAAGATACTAAATGGGTGTTTTTTTAAAACAATTCTGTGAAGATTGTATAAAATGAGAATATTAAAACAATGCCTTTATGATTACATTTTCATATGATAATCACGCTGTGAATTATTTTCTCTATATCCTAGGTTTATGTGCACATGAATATGTTTTGGGTATATAGGTGGTATATAACTATGTGGATGTGTGTGTGTGTGTGTGTGTGTGTGTGTAGTTGACTCCTTTATGAACAAAAGGGTTACTTTGTTTAACTTAATTGTAATTCAGTTCATGGAGCACAAGCCTAGACTATGAGCTTTTCAAGGTATTAGTGTCTGAGAAATGTTACCAAAAACCACACTCCAAGACATATTCAAACCCTAAACCCAATTGTTCAGGACAGGGATAGAGGGGATTAGAGATAAGTTATTTTTACTGTAGAAATTTGGAAATGCTCTGGATCAGAGAGGCAACATTTCATGAAGAAATATATGTCTATTACAAAAGAAGCAATCTGATTTAATTTCTCTCTTGGAAATTAAGTAGTCTTGGCAAGTGGTTAAATGATTTAAGCAGATGTGAAATCTGCAGGCTGTGTCTCCACTACCTACAATTCATAAATGAATTAAGTGAATTGTTTTGAGAAACTTAAGTACATAAATTTAAGAATTCTACATATTTTTAAATATTTTGATACAGGCATACAGTGTAAGAAATTTTTTTTTTTTTTTTTTTTTTTTGAAACAGAGTCTTGCTCTATCACCAGGCTGGAGTGCAGTTGCACGATCCAGGCTGACTGCAACTTCTGTTTTCCGATTTCAAGCAATTCTCCTGCCTCAGCCTCCCGAGTAGCTGGGACAACAGGCACGCACCACCACGCCTGGCTATTTTTTTGCACTTCTAGTAGAGATGGGGTTTCACCATGTTGGCCAGGATGGTCTCTATATCTTGACCTCGTGATCCTCCCGCCTCCCAAAGTGATGGGATTACAGGCGTGAGCTACCGCACCCGGCCAAGAAAATGTTTTATGAGACTCTCTTATTTTCAGGGTAAGTGGAGCATCAATTACTTCAAGCAAAATCCTTTCTTTGTCTTGTAAACAATCTGGTTCTATACTCTTTTAGTTATTTTTAAACGCACAATATATTAATGTTGACTGTAGTCATCCTGCTGTGCTATCAAATACTTGATCTTATTCATTACATCTGTGAGAGATAAAACTCATTATATTTTCTCTATAAGCACTTTCAACATGTGTGTGATTTTTAAAAATGTTACATACAGTAACTTTAGTTTTTATAAATTATGTAATATACACAACCATGTGAAGAAAATATTTTTAAAAATCTCAAGGCAACACATCTCATTGATAATATTTTTTGTTAATTTATATTAACAAATTTTCACTTTCTTCTTTCCTTCTGTCCCTCCCTCCCTCCCTCCCTTCCTTCCTTCTCTTCCTCCTTCCTTTTCTTTCTTTCTTTATTCCTTTTTTCACTAAAACAATCATCTTTATTCATCAAACTTTATGAAAGAAACCACAAAATATTATTGCATGAAATTTATTAGAAAAAAAAAAAAAAAACATTTCTAGGCTAGGTGCCTTGGCTCATGTTTATAATCCCACCACTTTAGGAGACCAGGGCAGGATGAGTGTGCCTCAGCAAAAAAGGGAGACCCCATCTCTACAAAATATTGAAAAAAATAAAGTGGCTAGATATGTTGGCACACAACTGTAGTCCCAGCTACTCAGGAGAGAAGATTCTATGAGCCCAGGAGGTGGAGGCTGCAGTGAGCTGTGATTTTACCACCGCACTCCAACATAGGTGACACTGTGAGACTCTGTAACAAAAACAAAGAGAAATAACAATTGTATATTCTCTAGAAACTTCTGAAGAAAAAGAGAATAATACAGAATTAACCAAGAATGCTATAGAGCTGTGCTGTCCAACAGTGCTAAAGAGCTGTGCTGTCCTATAGACACAGTGTCTATGATCCACATGAGGTTTTTTGATCCAATTGCTTAAAATTAGGTGGAATTAAAAATTTTACTCTTTGCATCGCACTGGCCATATTCCAAGTTCTCCTCAGCCACATATGGTAGAGGACAGTGCAAATATAAAATATGTTCATCATTGGCCGGATGTGGTGGTTCACGCCTGTAATCCCAGCACTTCGGGAGGTGGAGGTGGGGCAACATGAGGTGAGGAAATCGAGACCAGCCTGACCAACATGGTGAAACCCTGTCTTTACTAAAAATACAAAAAGTAGCAGGGCATAGTGGCATGCTCCCATAATCACAGCTCCTCAGGAGGCTGAGGCAGGAGAATCACTTGAACCCGGGAGAAGAAGATGGCAGTGAGCTGAGATCTCTCCACTGTACTCCAGCCTGGGTGACAGACCAAGACTCCATCTCAAAAACAAAACAAATCAAAACAAAACAAACAAACAAACAAAAAAACACAATGGAAAAAAAACCATGTTTGTCATCATAGCACTTTCTAGTAAATAGGGCACTAATAGGCCCTCAAATCAGTTTGATTCTTCATGACAGTAAGAGGTCTTAAAGTTTCTGAAATATTATAAAAATATATAAGTGGAAGTAAAATGAATTGAACTAGAAAGGGCAAGAGTTTAATGATTGGGTATTGGTTTACGAAGTAATCTGTCCAATATTACAAATTCAGTCCATAGGTACTTTGGGAGTTTTACTGATTAAAATTGCGTTTGCACTTTTATGTGGGAAAGTTTTAGGTAAAATCATTCTTTTTTTCATATATATATATATATATATATATATATATATATATATATTATTGCATTTTAGGTTCTTGGGTACATGTGAAGAACATGCAGGATTGCTGCATAGGTACATACATGGCAATGTGGTTTGCTGTCTTCATGCCCATCACCCATATCTGGCATTTCTCCCTATGTTATCCCTCTTTAGACTCACCTTATTTTAATCAAATTTCAAGTTACTTTGCTTTTGGTACAGTAGATGGCAGACCTCGACTTGCAGAGATTATGACAGTCATTCTCAGTGTTAGCAATTACTCTTGAAACCTTGATTGGCAACTATGATTTTAGACTAGTAAAATTAACTTTACTCCTAATTAGTTGTAATTATTAGGTATCAATTTAGAATGTCATTGTCCAATTCAGAATATGTAGCAATTTTGAATGTTGACTGTGCCACTACTGTTTTCGGTTGAGCATCATCCCAATGTAAGATTGTTATTTGATAGCCCTTAAAGTTAAAATTCAGAGAATTTATGTTATATATAAAATTTGTGACATTTTATTTTGAGAGATCATTTGTCAATTAGTTATTTAATTTGTTGACACATAGATACTCAAAACTTAGATCTTACAATACTCTACAGATATTAATAGAAGTTGAACATTGTGGAATGCATCTTTGTTAGTTCATTTGTATTTTCTAAAATATGTTAAAAGAGGAGTAGGTTGAAAGCATTACAAATAACTTCATAATACTGATGGAATTAGTTTTACAATGCAAGGCGGTTACCTCTACCTTAGGAAGCATGTAAGTAGTCTTAGAAATGCTGAACTGGGTGTGGCTTCAATATAGAGACTTTACATCATCGTTTTCTTGAAATGATACTAAACATACTAAAAAATGTATTATATTAAATAATTCACCATTACTGTCCAATCACGTGAAAGGTTAGAGAGAATTCCAGAAACCCTTGCTCTTGACTTTAACATAGAGTTCTCTTCATGTCATGATTTCCATTTTTGTTTAAATTATGCTGAAAATCTCCATGTTGTACCAGGAGAGCAAAGTAAATTGCTACAGAATTCAATCTGGGAGTCTATGAAGCAATTAAATACTAAAACAGACAAGCAGTAGGGGACTCTTTTGGCTCCAGAGAATAAATTAGGAATGATGTTAACACAGCTAAGTTAAAGAGAAATTTTAATGGATAGGCCCAGATGGAGAGTTTGTGGAAGCTCATAAAAACTCAGAATGAGTATCTTCTAGAATTTTCTTTTCTTTTTTTTTTTTCCTTTTTTTTGGGGGGGGGAATCATTTTTTCTTTTTTCTTTTACATTACATTCTGGGGTGCATGTACATGTGCAGGTCATGCAGAGTTGTTGCATAGGTGCATACACAACCAGGTGCTTTGCTGCCTCTATTTCCCCTTTAACTATATCCAACATTTCTCCCCATGTTATCCTTTCCCATCCTCCCCAACCCCCGATGTCCCTCCCCTAGCCCTCCGCAACTGCCCCCAGTGTGTGATGCTCCCCTCCCTGAGCCCACGTGTTCTCATTGTTCAACACCCACCTATGAGTGAGAACATTCGGTGTTCAGTTTTCTGTTCTTGTGTCAGTTTGATGAGAATGATGGTTTCCAGATTCATCCAAGTCCCTACAAAGGGACACAAACTCATGTTTTTTTATGGCTGCATAGTATTTTCAGTGTAATTAAAAATCAATAAAATATTATGAATATGTGCTTTATTTAAGTAAAATCTTTGATAATTTTGATTATATAATCTCTGTGATGAGACAAAATCAATGATGCATCAATTATTTAATAGGTGCATAATAAAAGTTTTACATTTCCCATTTAGTTTAAAAGATTGGTATTATATTTATAAGGCAATGCATTAAAACAAATTATATATGCATATATATGTGTGTGTGTGCATGTGTGTAGATGTATATGGCTGTGTTTTTTTCTTACAGATTTTTTCTTTAATCCAGTGAATATGTATTCAATGTTTACTATACAGCTGTATTTATCTTTAGGAAAACAAACAAGACTGTGAAGAAAATATCATATAGATATGAAGATTGTTCTCCAAAAACACAGATGGAACTACTAATAATTGGTTTGTAACTATTATCTTAATCCTTAAGTCTAATATTTGGGGATGGTTCCTCCGATCACTAAGCCCAAATTTTGTGATTTATCTAATGTCTCTCACATAACATCTTCTAACTGGACACCAAGCATCCAGTCTTCCTGCAACAAAATTAATTCCATAATCGTGGATGGTAAAATATCTTCCTAAAATTATTCACTTAAAAAGTGCATAGATGGCTCCCTGTGGGTTTACAGGAGCACTTCCAAAAGCTGACTTATCATCAGAATCATATGGCTTTCTCTTAAAAATACACATATTTAAAGACCTGGAAGTATAGAATTAAAATCTCCAAAAAAGAGCGTTGGGATCTTTATACTCAACAAGTGCTGCATTTAAAAAGTGTAAGCTCCTACTTTTGAGAAGCATTGGTTATTTCTGTCACTGCATGCCAGAAACAGAGGCCGTGTTTTTCAAAACAAGAAAGATAAAATTTAATATAAGAAATTGTGAACTATATACAAGGTTATTACCTAGATATTTTAAAGATACAAAGAGAACTCTAAGGTATCATGGAAGTATCAACTGCAAGAAATAACTACTGACCCATATGCTGAGGGAATAAATGGAAGTGGTTGCAATACTTGACATTTCAGAACTTCTAGAAGGGGCCACTAAAACGGAAATTAAGACCTCTGACACACAGGTGATGCTGACTTATACTAGTGTATCTGAGCTAAGAAGAAGCCCATCAATCCCATCACCTCCCATGGAGCTAACATGCATACCTCTGAGTTGGATACCTACTAGGTGGTGCAGATATCTTTGAAGTGGGGCACAGTGACACTGGTTGTGAAAACGCTGGGAAAATCTGAAGACTTGATTCAGCAACTGATAAAATGACAGGGTGCTGCCAAACTTAATAAGCATTGCTGGGCGGGTGCCCACAGAATGAGGAAGCCTGCAAGGAACCGACGGAAGTACTTGGGAAGAATAAATCCCATCTTCCTTTTCAATCTTACAGTCTCAGTCCACTACTTATGGTTGGCATATACTTACATAAATCCAGCATGAAAAGAAACAATGTAGTTTGCAGACTCCCAGTGTCAGTTTACCAAAGCAGGTTCCAGAAGCATGGTGTTGGAGCTGGGAACCAATTGCTTGATCACTGGCATATCAGTCTACCTGATAAAATGTAAAAAGATCTGTTAGAGGCAACAGAATCCTATGTGGTTTGGAGACGGTCTGTCCACTGGTGGTTGTTTATTGCAGCTCTTGCCAGGAACTTATCTGTGCATCATCAATTGTAAAGAATTCACTCACTTCTCCATTGTATTAAATATGAACAACCCTTTAATACCACATTGTCTCTGCTCTCCTTGGTTTATTTACCTACAATGAATTTTTTCCTATCATCGATCAAAATGATATCTTATTATTGTCCAGGAATCTAATTTCACTCTCTATAGACACATTTTGCAACCCTACTCTCACACACACACATACACACACACACACACATAATCAGTACATATATAATATAATGTACATACATAATACATACATATGTGTTCATAAACATATAAAATATTCAATGGCACCTTTAATAATTTGTTTAGCTTGTTCTGTTGAAAAATTGCAGCCTCTATTGCAAAAAGTAATACCTACACTATTAGCATTAGTAGGGTAGGTGTTAAATTAATGTTACCTGTTAATATATTTGAATGTCTTTTAAAAGAAATTAACTATAATCTTTTAGAATGAGTCATATTGTCTCTTTTGTTTCAATACTTTGCAAAGGGCTAACAGGTAGCAAGTAATGACATTTTATTATTTAAGAAAATAATTGATTAAGACGTCTAGGAGAAGCCCTCGTGGATAAATCTAGATAATTAAATAGAGATTGTAAAGTGACAAATATTTTACGAGTAGCATTTTTGTAGAAAGTATATTAAGAAAAAGGTAGACATAAAAAGTCATGATCCAATCAAAGATAGACCCATCAGTTTAAAATATCTCCCATGAAATCTGTTTTATTCTTACGCATAAGTGGGTGTCAAACAATGAGAACATATGGACACAGGGAGGAGAACATCACACACTGGCGCCTGTCAGGGGATGGGGGGGCTAAAGGAGGGATACCAGGGGATGAGGGAATAGGGGAGGAATAGCATTAGGTGAAATATTTGATGTAGATGACTGATTGGTGGGTGCAGCAAACCACCATGGCACATGTATACCTATGTAACAAATCTTCACTTTCTGCTCATGTGTCCCACAACTTAAAATATAATTAAAACAAAAACAAAAAAAATCAAACTCTATGTTAAAATGTAGGTGACAGGCAAATATATGCCAGGGCAGAACTCCTCATTCTCCCTCATCTGTTGAAAATGAAAGAGACATTTTTATTTCAAAAAATCTGCTTGTGTTACAATATGTAGGAGTTGATAGATAATTCTAAAGTGTATTGTAATTTCATTTATAAAATAATTTAAAGGTCAAAAGCACTGTATGTAAAGAGAACATGTTATTGGAGATATATTCTTCATGTATGTGATAATTTATATTTTGTTTGCTTTAATTTGAGGATATTTTATTTCTACAGATTCTCTTGTGGGTATCATTTCTTTTATTAATTATTTAACTTTTTATTTATGTATAGATCACATTTCAGATTTTGTACCCTTCATTAATATAGAGCTTAATGAATTTTCACTAGTTGAGCTAACTCATATTTAAAAATCCAAAACAGGAAGCAAAATATTAACCTCAACGCAGAATATCCCCTCCAATCATCTTCACTCCTCCCTTCAGAGTTATATTCATTTTGTACAGTCTAAATTAGCTCATCTTATTTTTGAACATTTTAAAAATACAATTCTATAATTTATACAGATTTATATTCTACCTTTGCCCTAAATAGCTTGTGCAAGAAATTTCTCTATATTTTTAGTTTAGTTGTAGTTTACTTATCCTCATGGCTGCTTACTGCATCATTGTAAAATGGTACTGCAATGTCCTTATCGGTTCTACTGTTGAAAAACAGTCGCCTCATTTCCAGTTTGCGTCTATTATGAATAGTGATGGTATCAACATTCATTCAGTGAAGATATGAGAGCATTTTTGTCAAAAACCTCACTGTTAGTTTTTAAATATTATATTAAAAAAAAACTTACCCTAGTCTTTTCTTGTGAAAGATGAGTGTTTGTATTATCTTCAACTGGAACATGAAGAACCCAGGTGTGAGGAGTATTAACTAAGAAACATGGAAATTATACAAAAAAGGAGCAGTCACTGCATCTTCAGCTTCCAGGGATTACAGATACTAAGATTTCAGAGTACTTTAGAAACACACGAGTCATTGTAAATGGAAAGTTACAGTTAGACTGATATGGTGGGCAGAATCCGGATGGCCCCCAGGATTCCCACCCCCTTTATAATACTCTCCCCTTAAATGATGGTTGGATCTGACTATGATGGGTAATATTACTGAGATTGCATTACTTTATATGGCAAAGGAGAGGAAATTGTTTTACAGTTGCAAGTAAAGACCTTTATTAGTAAAGGTTGAATTAGTCAAAAGATTGACCTTTTTGAACAGGACTAATCCAATAAGCTGAGCCCTAGAAAACAGGACTAAGAGTGAAAGAGACACTACTTTTGCTGTTGGGAACTTTCAACAGGGAAAGAGAGCCTCTACAAGATATGAATCTTAACAATCCAACCCAAGAAACTGCATTCTGCCAACATTCTAAAGAAACGTGAAAGAGGGTCCTTAGCTTCAAGAGAAAATAATGACTTTGTAGGAATCTTGGATTGCAGCTCTTGGAAAGACAGAACAGATGTTCCAGCTCAGCCATGCCTTGACTCTCAGCACATGGAACTATGAGATAATAAATGAGGGTTTTATTACGAAACTAAATTTGTCATAACTTGTGGCACAGAATTTAAAAAATAGAAAAAATATATAATGGATTTTAATACAAGAAATGGAGTGGTGCTGTGACTAACATCTTAAATATGGGAGAAACTTTGGAACCACATGATGGAATCAGGCAGAATTTGAGGGAGTGTGATGGAGAAGGTAAAAATTAATTTGACAGACCGATGACAGACATCAGAATATTGACTATACTGAAGACTTAAAAGCAAGTAAGGAGAATTCCACTGAAGAATTAGAGGAGGTCAGATCCTTGGTATGCAGAGGCTGAAAACTAACAAAAGTGTGTCCTGAAGATATATGGAAAGAAACGCTTATAAGAAATGTTTGTAGGAGGCCAGTCACGGTAATCTCAGCATTTTGGAGGCCAAGGTGGGCGGATCATGAGGTCAAGAGATGGAGACCATCCTGGCCAACATGGTGAAACTCCATCTATACTAAAAATAGAAAAAGTTGGGCATGATGGTGCGCTTACATAATTCCAGCTACTCAGGAGGATGAGGCAGGAGAATCACTTGAACCTAGGAGGCAGAGGTTGCAGTAAGCCAAGATAGCACCACTGCACTCTAGCCTGGTGACAGAGTGAGACTCCATCTCAAAAAGAAAGAGAAATTTCTGTAGGTATAATCTGGAGATTTTCAAGCAAAGCATTAAAGGTCCTGTCTTGTTTTTTTCTTACTATTTACCATAAAATGGAGAGAATAGAGAGAAACTGAGGGAAGAATTGCTGAACATAAAGGACTGAATGATTTCTTTAATTTTCAGCCCATCAAAAAGGCAAAAGATGCTAAAATTTGGAAATGACTCCCGAAAGCATGGCATAGAGAACTAGATAAGTTTGTGACTACCCAACCTTTTGCTGAAACTTCAGAAAGATCAAAAGGTCAGAGTCCACAGTGACAAAAATAGTCTATCAAGTAAATTAAGGGTGTACATCACAGAATGTTTCAAATAAACAAGCGGGTCTCTAGAAAGCTTAGAGATACTGTCTCTCATTCATCTCAGCAGGAGCCAAAGATAGAGAAAAGATTATCTTCAAAAGATTTGTGGTTGTGGTGTTTGTCTAATGAATTAAATCCCCTTGAAAGCCATGAAGGCTCAGAGTCCTTGAAAAAAACTGTTTCCACAGAACTACTGGCAGCTCGAAGTGAAAGAGACAGAAAGAGTGTGTAATGAAATAAAGCTGTCAGTTTCATGAAATTCTTTTGGCAGGTAGAAACGTGATAAAAATGCTTAGCTGCAAACAGGTATTACCTTTCATGAAAAAAAAATAATAATAAAAAGGAGCAATGATTCAGAAGGTGGAATCGAGATCCCAGAGGTGAAGTCAAGAACTGTGAAGGATTATTCCCAGACCTTAAAAGCTAATCAAGGACAATTCAACACTTGCCTTGCTGGATTTCATAAGTCTTAGGATCAAATGACTTATTTTTCCCTTTCTTTTTCTCTCTTTTTGAACTTAATATTCCTAATTGTTATCTTATGCTTGTTTTACCATGGTATGTTGTAAATTATAGAGAAATTTAGGTTTGTCCACAGATGGAAAGTAATTGTTCCCAGGCACCTGTACATAGATAATTTAGATAATGAGATTTTGGACTTTGAGTTGATTCTATAATGGGAGGAGATGCTAGGACATGTTTTGATGGGAGAAAATGTATTTTGAAAATGGGAGAGAGCTAAATTCTCAGTGCTATAAAATAGACTGAAGTAGTCAGAATTCTAAAATGGCCCCAGGTTACCTATTTCTTTGTACTTCTTGCATAATGTTCACCCTTGATTGTGGGTGGGAATTGTTATATTTAGAGGGATTTTAAAAATCTCTCTAATAACTTGACATTGAGTAATCAAAAGGGAAATTAATCTGGGTATGCCTGACCTAATTATGTGAATCCCTAAATGGAAACTTAGAAGTCAGGGAGACTCCACTGTTGGCCTTAAGGTATCAAATGGTCATGCCATTAGAAGCTGAGCTCCTCAGTACCACAACCACAAAAAGCTAAATCTTACTCACAAGTTGATTATGCATAGATGAGGTCCAAAAGTTCCAGATAAAAAACAGCCTGGACAACACCTTGTTGGCATGACCCATAGAATTTGAGCAAAGGATCCAGCTAAGGTGTCCCTGGACTCCTGACCCACACAAAGCAACAGTTAATATGTTCATTAAGAAAAAAAAAGATGTGATGTTTGCAATAGTTTGCTACACTGCAACAGAAACCTATTAAAATTCAGAACTGAAAGAAGAGTAAGATTAAAAATTATTTATAGGAAGACAGGAAAAGGGAACTTTCTAGACAAGGAAAATACCATTTACTTAATCTAACAAGTAGGAAATAGAAGGATGATATATAAATTAAAATTATTTCAGTATGTCTAGGACAAAACTTATAAAGCCACATTAGCAATATTGCCAGTGTTTTGCACATCAGGCCAAAATATTTTTATTTACTAACTCATTTGATTTTTAAAATACCATCATTAAATGGGTTTTATAATAATCCTAATTTTATTCGTGAATAAATTGAGGTAGAAAAAGGTTTTATGTAATTTGTCCAAAGTCACACAGAGATAATTGGTACAAGCAGGATTAAAATTCAGGTAGTCTATACCTAGAAAGCTATGAAGCTCTCACTACAGTTAAAGATTAATTTCTAGTCAAGAGACAGGAAGTTTCCAATACCGATTCATTTTTAAAAAATAAATTATCTTGTTACTCATTTAAAAAAATAAATAATCTTATTACTCTCCTTAGACCAGGATCTCACATAAGAAGCAGCTCCTAAAGTCGAAAAAAAAAAAAAAGAATAGAGTGAAAAAATTTACAGTTAGATAATTTAAATATTATAATGATTTCAGGTACTAGTAAAAAGGAAAGGGCAGTTTTCTGAACAAAGTCAAAAATTTATAAATACGCTTCCATGATTTGCTTTGGAGTCTTATGTTATTTTGCATTATGAAAATATTTTTAACTCAATACTCAATGAGGCTACATATCCTTACTAATGCTTGATTAAAACACAGGTTTTAGGTTGTAAATAGTAGGTATACCAGGCCAAAAGGATTTTGAAGAAGTTATTATGTAATTCTATGCCTTGTAAGATAAGTAAGAATAAAGGAAAACTTGTTGAACTCTTCTAAATATTGATCAACCTGAATGTGTTTATGAGTTACAGCGCAAATCGGAAAGTTTTAAAACTATATTCACAATATTTTATAAATAATACATTTCAAAGTTTGGAAAATCAACATATCATATTACTGTACAGAGTATGGCATCTTAACTCACAATAATCTTGAGTTATCAGCTCCAAAAGTTATTTTAAAACAGACCTGGTTACGGTTCACTTTAGGACAAACAGACCTGCCCTTCTCTTGCTTTGTTAAAGCCCCTGGGTAGAAAGAAGTGCAATTCAGAGCAGTCTAAACTAGCTAGGATGGTTGTCAATATTTGTCTTCTTTCAGAAGTGTTGTCAGTTGTGCCTTAGCTTGGCTTCTGATATTAGCTATGCAAATAGGTTGAGACACATCAACTACTTAGAACAGTTAGCATGCATCAATCTTGTCACTTAAGTAAAAGCTATGGCCGTTACTCAGTGTCAGGCTTTTATTGCTCTGTCCAGGATTGTTCAGTATTTAATTCCATATCCACTTATTATTTCTTTTTCTCTTTCCCTCTCTCTCTTTGTCATTTGTTCCATATACACTTATCAATCACTAGTTTTCTTATAGAAGTACTCTTTTTTTAAAATCACATAGCTTTGTCACTTTTACACAAATTATATTTAATCTGTAATTCACATGGTTAATATATGCAATGCATTTGCATATTACCATGCATTCTCATGGAATCACACTTTTCTTTCAAACTTTCAGAGCTTCCATACAGTTGTTCCTATATAATGGCCACAACCTTTAGCTATACTTAGCAACTGGATGTTCCCTTAATGCCTTAATTCTTTACATTATGATTTTTTTATTTGGCAGGAATGCCCTAGCCAGTTGTTACAAGGAACATATTCTCACGTTTTCATTTGAAGGTCCCCAGTTGTGTAATTTCAGTAGCTTCAAAGAGCTTTTGCTAATATTTGACAAATATTATTTGTTAAAAGGAACATATTCTCATGTTTTCATTTGAAGGTCCCAGTTGTGTAATTTCAGTAGCTTCAAGGAGCTTTTGCTAATATTTGACAAATATTATTGATTATAAAGTTTGAGTCACAGAAATGGAATTATTCTATAAGTTTGACTTATCAGAGAAAAGCAAGTTCAGTATTACTTTCAATTCTTCCACAGCTTTTGTCTACATGATTACTTTTCCTCTTATAAGTATTTCTGTCAAACAGCAAATTAGTATATACAGTTCTAGAAATATGACAGTATAAATTATAAAGTGAATTATTTCCAATTACACAACAATGGCTGACATCATATAGAAAATTCTAAAGCGGCCACATCAGTAGGTAGCCCTCTTCACATGGTAACTGAAGTGAGGTGGAAAGATGCTCTCCTGCGTGCCCAGGTTCGGTGGAGAGTCACAGCTCCTTCTGTGTTCTGGGACCCATGGCAGGCCCATAAACACATTATTTCTTCAAAAATCACAAGCAATCAGGTATAAGACAAGACCAAATTTTGACCTGAAAGCACTATCTGCAGTATGAAAAGAATCAATCTTTTGTATCTGTGACTTAGAACTCTATTGTATTATCTCTATGGAATACTACATTATCTATGGCTTTTATAAGTGACATAGATTTTGATGTATCTAACAGTAGGTCTTTGGTTTAAATATCTATTTAGACAACGAAGGTGGTTCATATGATGAAAAATAATATGCACACATATGCACCATTGAATACTACACAGCCATAAAACACGATGAGTCCATGTCCTTCATAGAGACATGGATGAATCTGGAAACCATCATTCTCAGAAAACTGACACAAGAAAAGAAAACCAAATACCACATGTTATCACTCATAGGTGGGTGTTGAACAATGAGAACACATGGACACAGGGAGGGGAGCATCACACACTGTGGTCAGTTTTAGGGGGCTAGGCGAGGGACAGCTGGGGATGGGGAGGGTGAGGAGGGATAATTAGGGGAGAAATAGCAGATATAGGTGATGAGGGGGATGAAGGCAGCAAACCACCTTGCCATGTCTGTACCTATGCAACAATCCTGCATGATCTGCACATGTGCCCCAGAACTTAAAGTACAATAAAAAAGAAAAAAGAAAAATAATATGCAAATTACAGTATTTATATAACAAATTAAAGTGTTCAAGATCAAATTCATTATTCAGTAATAGTTTAATTTTTTTAGGGAACTATAATAAAATATAATGATATCTTAGTAATAAGGAGAAAATATAATTATTTAAAACTGGAGTGCACTCTAAATGTGGAACTCTAGGTCTTCAGTAAAGTTTAAGACTACCTCTGTATATTAGTTTCCTCATCTGGAAATTTATAATACCTAGCTCTGAGGGTTCTTGTGAGGGTTGAATGAGTTAATATGTATAATTTCATCAATTATTGCTTGACTCACAGGAAAGTCCCATGAGGTTATGAAGTATATGGGTTTTACATTTCAATAACTTGTATTTGCTTTCCGTTTATATTGCATTATGAACTTGTATCACTACAGTACAGCTCTTCGCTACTCACAAAGTGGTCCATGAACATTAGCTTCAATCCAAAGCTTGTTAAAAGTTCAGAATTTGTCATATAACCCCAGGGTTACTGCTTCAGGATTTGAATATTGGTAAGAAGTTCAGAATTTGTCATATAACCCCAGGGTTACTGCTTCAGGATTTGAATATTGGTAATAAGTCAGGTGATTCTTATACACATTGAAGTTTGTGAAGCACTGATGTATGTGCTATTTCCAATGGTTTTTACTAAACTTTTTAAAAGATCTATAAATCTATATCTTATAGCTAGATGGAAATCATTCCATTATTAACATGTATTAGTTGACTTTGGCTTTATGACAATTCTTTTTGTTTGACTCATTTAAGAAATAAAATTTTTAACAAAATTTATTTCAAAATGAAGTGAATTATTATGCAAAAATGTGGACCAAAATATTTTTAAAAAGCAAATGAAGGGGAACAAGGAGGAGGAAGTGAAGGAGGAGGATCAAATGGCATTCAATGGCTTATTGATTGCACTTAAAGGCTCATCAGTTGCTCAAGTATTTGTCAAAGCTAAATAACATCTTTTATTTCTTAGCAATTTGATTTTTATTTGCAGCCTACAATTTGATGAGATTTGAAGGAAAGAGTGCAGTGAATGCGATCAATCTTTGATTGATGTTCACTGCAACAGTAGAGTTATAGACGCTATTGCAAAGCACTGTCCCACATTCTGTGGCTTAAAAAAAATGAAGCAAGAAAATGTGAATTATTGCAGACTTTCATAGAGCAAAATGCACTAGAGTACAACCAAAGGAAACCATGCTTTAATGACTTTGACTTAACAGAAAGAGATTTAGACTGTGAAGTATACAAAATAAAATGCCTTAGATACAGTCACCTCACAAAGTCACCCGTAGATTGCCATGAGAAGAGGTCAAGCAAGGGATCAACAATGATGGGTAAGTCACGTGGTTTGGTAGATGCCTAGGTATTGGAGTACAGTCTGCCTGCAAGAAGTATTTGTGGGTTTTCTTGAAAAAAATTTTTAACAACAGTGTTGATGCAATCTTCTATGTGTTTCTTAAATAATTTGATTTTTATAATTCAGACTTAGATTGGCATCTCACCTCTCAACATGATTTTACTCTCTTTTGTATAAAAAAATTCATATCTCATACACTGTCTTCCCACCCATCTGTAGTAACATGCAATTTTTCCACTAAAAAAAAAGTGGATATTGAATATGCCTTTAAATACTTTTTCAATAAAATAATTTTATTCAGTTTCTTAGTAAGAAAACCATGAGAGTCTTTAACAGAATTCTGAACACAGTATTGTAATTAGAACTATAAATTATATTACCTATAATAATTACTATTCAGAAATATTAATAATTAAATTACATATATTTTTCAGTTAAAAATGCATAAGGAATATAATACTTAAGAGACATTCATAGTGAAACAGTTTTCAGTGAATGTTTTCAAGAAGATAATACATGCTTGAGGACTAGATTCAATCTTCTGATGAACATAGTCTTAATAAATTGGTACTTCATCATATTCAGTTGAATGCATTAAAAATATTATCTAATTACATTTATAATTATTAGTATGTCATTAATTTTATGACTAGGGGAGTGATTTATGATTTAATAAATAAATTTCAAACAGCTTAAAATGTTGAAACAAAAGTCAAAACACGACAGAAACTTATAATGCTAATAAATCTTAAAACTTCTTAGGCATTTAATGCTAGTATCTTTTCTCTTTCAACATTCTTTCTTAGTAGACACCATCCATAATCATAGACAACTCAATACTATATACACTTTTTTTCTGATTTCTCTAAGTAATCATCTTATACAATTAATAACAATATTTTCAATCGCATAAGTTCAAACTACCTCAAGTTCAATATGACAAAGTAGAACTCATGTACTCCTTTATATAAGGTCTCCTCAATGAAAAAAAAATTAAATCTACTAATTCCAAATAAGTCAGAATCATTCTTCATATTTTCTTTCATTTTATACCAGAATATATCGCACCAATTGCTGTCATGTTTACCCATTTTAAAATATCTTCTTTATGTCTTTCTTCAAAACCATCTAGCTAGACAAAGTTAGCATAAACTCTTGCCTGACTTCTGCAATAGTTCTGTATTATCTCTCTACAGTTGCTCTTCTTTAAATAGTTCATACGTTTCAGGTAGAATAACTTTACAAACTGCAAATCTGATCATGATCTTTATCCCTTCACAGAGCTTAAAAAATTATTGACAAAATCTTTCATATGACCAATAAAAGTCACATGTATTCTATCCTTATCCTGCTTCGCAAATCTTGTCTAAAAGCATCTATCATTCAGAGTTCAACAAAAAAGGGAAATCAGTATTCATTTAAGAAATGTGTGATTAGGAACTGGCTAATACAATTTTGAGACTGGTTAAGATGTCTCCAAAATTGTTCTCTTATCTGATGCTGGATATTAACGGCCATAGGACAGATAGCGCAGCAGGAAAGATCACAAGCAGGTTGCAACTCAAAAGCATAAACTGAAAACAGTCAGCCCATGTAGGAGATCAGTCACAGTGGTGGGAAAAATTATAGGAAAGATGAAAACCTTCTTGGAAGGTCGGGTGATTTTGCAAAAGCTTCTGGAAAGAGTTATAGCTGAAAGAAGCCTAATCCTCTTACCTTACAATAATGGCAGAGGGCAAATAACAAAGGAGTGCAAATGAATTTATCGACATAAGTTTGTTTACCTATTTCTCCAGTAACCAATATTTGATAATCAGGCGTGCAAGACTGCCCCCTATGGAGGGGCTGTCCAACAACGTTAATCACTCACAAACGTGTTTGCTCCAGCCCTTTGTCATTAAATCTGTACTAAGTAAATGAGAGCCTCTAGGGCTTAACCCAGCTGCACTTTCTCTTGGGCTGTGCTAAGCTGTGCAGTCCCCTAGCCATGCTCACAGGCAAAATACCTGTGTCTGCATACTCTGTTCATCTGTTGCTAGGCCAAAGTCTTCGGGACAGATTGGGCAAGCCCATGTTGCTGCGGAAGATGATGTTTATGTCTATTATAGTTATTGCCTCATCTATGCAAATTTGGTTTGTATCCCCTAAATGTTCATATTACTATCCATGTAGCGGACAATAAGTGCACTGAAGGAGTATACATAACAGAGTCTAGGTTTGCTCTTTAGAATGACAGCTATTACCTTAAGGAAAAGAAGATACATTTAATCAACAAATAATTTTATTTGTGTCCACCATGTGCCAGCCACTATTCCAGAATTTGGGTTATGTGTCTGTAACAAAATAGATAAAGATATCTGATCTCTTAGAGTTTGAATTCTAGGAGGAAGTAAAAAATATGCAATAGTATCACATAAAAATATACAAGATAGATGTTAGAATGTGACAAGTAGTGTAAAAAACGAGAATTTACAGCAGTGTAGGGAGGACCCTGAGGGCAAGCAACAAAGGACTACATATGTAAATTCTAAATGAGGGTTTAGTGATGACTTCCTTCATATTATTTGAGGAAAAAATTGGAAGAAATTTCAAGAGTAAGCTACGTGGATTGCTATATAAATAGCATTTCAAGCAGAAAGGAAGCCCAGTAAATAATTTTAAAAAGCAAGTTTGAAAATTGTTATATGCAGTGGCTAAGTTCCTTATCATTAATGATTGTTATAAATTATTAAAACAATGAATAAATACAATAAACTACAGTGTTCATAGTATGTATGAATTTAACATCTATGAGAATATCAGATTTTTCATAATTAAAAATACTAAGTATAAGCTAAAATTCATATACTTTATTCATTTTTCAGAGCAAGAGTAGTTTATAGTATTTCTAAGAATTTAAGAAATTGATGCAATTTGAACAAACCCTTTAAAGGAGAATTTGATAACATGCTATAACATTAAAATTTATATGTCAAAATGAAACCAACAATTCCTCTTTTAGAAAAAGTACCAATAGGCCAGCACAGTGGCTCATGTCTGGAATCCCAGCATTTTGAGAGGTTGGGCTGGTGGATCAACTGAGGTCAGAAATTCGAGATCAGCTTGGCCAATATGTTGAAACCCAGTCTTTACTAAAAGTACAAAAATTAGCTGGTCTTGGTGGCGCAAGCCTGTAGTCTCAGCTACTCAGGAGGCTGGGGCAGGATGACCACTTGAAGCCAGAAGGTGGAGGTTGCAGCGAGCCAAGATTGTGCCATTGTGCTTCAGCCTGGGGATTGCCGCAAGACTCAGCTGCAATGTTCAAAAATATTGATGTTTAAAAGTATTGACACTACATTTTTGATAATAACTAGAATAAAAGTTTCTTAAACATTCACCAATAGATAGTTGAATTCACATAGCAAATAAATGTACAAATGTCAACAATATTGAATAATTCAATATGTTCTAATAATGTCTAATATGAAGTAATAATTAAAAATAAACCACAACAAATACTGTTCACTAGTTTTCATTTGTATAAACTATGCACACAGAGTTTTTACATTTATTATTTAATGTTTTGTATTTATATTTTACTTCTATATTTTATTCATCTAGATCTAGATTTTAGTATTTTAGCATCTATATTAAATATATATTTAAATTATTAATATGTTTTTGTATATACTTTTGTTCATATTTAATTAACATTTTGTGTGAAATGATACTCAAGGGGAGAAAAAAAAAACAAAGAACAAAAACAAAGACATATGCCAATTGAAAAGTTTGAGGAGTCATTATACAATATTTGAACATTTATATTATTGTACATATGCAAAGATACCATCTAAAGAAAAAAGTGAAATTGTTAAAAGTGGCTCTTTACAGGGGTGAAAAATTCACATCAGGAGTTAGAATAATATTAGGTATGAATTGCATAACCACTTGGTCTTTTTAAAAATTTGACTCAATTTTAAAGAATAAATTGTAAATTTAGATGTAGGAGTAAGCAAGTTTGAAAAAGCTAGTATTTAATGATTGTATATGCATATACATTTTTTTAAGTCAATGAATTGACTGGTATTTCCAAGAGATATCCCAAATGTCTTAGAAACAAAAAAAAGGTCAGATAAGAACAAAGTATATAGTCTTTGTGTTTTAAAAGCTGTGGGGAAAAGCTTCATTTTTACTTTGTAGCGAATTGTATGGTATTCAGTATTCACAATTTCAAGTTCAGTGTTTGTTTATGTAATTGTTAAAAACTTATTCTGACCCATGGAAATGCCTGCCTTATCATTCATTATTCAGGATGATTTTGATAAGTCTAGCAGTTACTGTAGTATTTTGCAGTAAGGAAGAATGATTGGTTTCAATTCTGAATATAATAAGGTATGGAATTGAGAGCTAAAAAATACAGTAGAGACCAGTGGATGAAGAAATACGAAGAGGACAATCAGGAGTAGAAGGGGATACTGGCTGAATCTTCTTGACAGATTTCTTGCTGAAGGCAGGCCAGGGTGATTAGATACCAACTGGGGGATGGTGAGGGATAAGAAATTTGTTCAGATATTGAAGGTGATCAGATGTCAAGAGTGGGAGATTCTGGCTGGCTATACTGACTTGTCAAGATGCTTAATATAATAGATGATACAGAGATGAATGAAGAAGACCAAAGCTCAGGCCTAGGTGAGCTGTGGTTTCAAAGGAGCTTAACTAAGACTTTATCAGGGAGAGAATCTTTGTCAGTTTACAAAATACCTTAATGAAAAAATTGTAATAATCTTCACTTGTCATGGGAGGAACTCGGTGGGAGGTAATTTATTTTTATCTGATAAAAGACATATAAAAATAGTAAGATGCAAATTGATCAATTTAATAACTTTTTCCTATTTATTTATCCTTGACAAAAATAAAGTAGAAAATGATAAAAAATCAATCTACTGGTTCTGTAACATCCATATGGATAGAGTCTCCACTATTTTAACCTCTCACTTTGTTCCAGCAGGTACAGAAAATATTGTTTCAGTTTTTCGTTTATTTTTATGTGGTTTCCATTTCTATTTCTTGTTTTCCCTCAATGCAAGCGTTCTATGTTTTCACTATTAAATAAATATCATGACCTATTGAAAACTATCGAGGCACTAACATAGTCTCTGTGTGTGTGTATTAGTAATTTTAAAATTCACATTTTTAGATGTTTATTACATCAGTGTCCTACTTCCTAGTATCAAAATCTGTATTAATTTCCTTGAAGCATCCATAACAAAGTAATGCAAACTGCATTGAATGGTAAAAACTTCTCTTTACAGATCTGGAGGCTGGAAGTCCTAAATGAGAGTCTCAGCATGGGCCCTGTTCCCTCTGAGGAGCTGGGTGAAATACATCTTTGCCTCTTTCTAGCTTCAGATGATAACCGTAAATCCTTGATGTTCTTTTGCTTGACGCTGCATCACATTAATCTATATCCTCATTATATTGTTTGGCTCTGTATCCTCACCCAAATCTCACCTTGAATTATAGTAATACCCACTTGTGGGAGGGTCAAGGTAGGAATTAATCGAATCATGTGGGAAAGTTTTTCCCATGCTGTTCCAGTGATACAAATAAGTCTCATGAGATCTGATGGTTTTATAAAGGGGAGTTCCCCTGCACATGCTCTCTGCCTGCCAGCATGCAAGATGCACCTTTTGCTTCTCCTTCACCTTCTGCCATGATTGTGAGGCCTCCCCACCATGTGGAACTGTGAGTCCATGAAAACTTCTTTCCTTTGTAAATTACCCAGCCTCAGGCCTGTCTCAGCATGAGAACTAATACACCACATTTTCACATGGTGTTCTTCCTTCATGTCTCTCTCTTCATATGGCACTTCTTTCTCTTATAAAGACATCAGTAGTATGAGAGTAAGGGCCCACTGTACAACTCTAGACTAACTTCATCTGAGCTTAATTTTTATTACATTTTCAAAGACCTTTTCTTAGTCAGCTCAGACTACCATCATAAAATGTCAAAGACTGGGTACCTTAAACAATAGAAATTTATTTTCTCCCAGTTCCGGAGGATGAAAGCTCCAGATCAAGATCTAGTGGGGTTTGGTACCTGGTGTGAGCTCTCTTCCTCACTTGTAGATGGTTATCTTCTCTCTGCTCACATGGTCCTTCTTCATTGCATACAAGGTGTGATGGAAAAAGTAGATAGAGAGAAAGAGAGAGAGAAATATCAAGCTCCCTGGTGCCTCTTTTTAAAATAACACTAACCCTATCAGATTAGGGCCCTACCTTTATGACCTTATTTATTTTAAATTGCTTTCCTAAAAGCACATCTCCAAACACCATCACATTGGATGTTAGGGCTTCAACACAGGAATTTTAGGGAGATGCACACTTTGAGAACATAGAAGACCTTATTACAAAATCAGGTGACATTCACAGGTGCCAGAGGTTAGGGCTCCAATATATATTTTGAGAGGACACAATTCAACCCTTAACACATATAAATCACAGTTAAAATTCAATTTCCCATCTGATGTTATACCACCTGGGTCATAATGGAGTCTGAATCTGACTTTGCTTCATCTCTGACTATATTCTTCTTGCCTTTTGTCATGTCTTATGATTTCTTGTTGAAAACCACATCTGTTGCATTGGGAAATAGAATGTACTGTCAGTAGGCCTTTAGAGTGAGAATATATGTTTTTCTGGCTAGGGTTTGGGCTATATTCAATGTTTTCTGAAAGGTGTATGTGCCAGAGACTTCAAACTCTTCAAGTGTTCTTGTTTTGTCTCTCCACTTAATGTTGCCTAGCCCTAAATTTGTCTACTCAGAGAGTCTGGATTTTATTGTTCTCTCAGCTGCAATCCACTCTTCTTATACTGTCATCTTGTTTCTGTGGAGGTAATTCGTGGGGAATAAGAAGCATTATATATTTTTCCGATTTGTTGTCACTTTTTCAGTGACCTGTGTCTCTTATCCTCATACTTCACAAGTATTACATACAGCTTGTATAGATTTGTTTCTTCTCTCCTTGGTTGCGACAGGAAAGCCAGAGATACATAGAGTGGGAAAACTGCCCTTCCTCTGCAGCTATATAACAATGTTCTACTAAAGCCTCCCCCACTAGAAAGGCCTCTGGGATATTTCATGAGTTATCCTTCCCCTCACCCTGCCAGAAGCATGAGGTGAGTTTTTATTTGTCTTTACTGAGAATATGATGGGGATTCTGAAGCTGAAGTCCACACGACTGTGGTAACTTTCTGAAAATGTCAGCCCCAGGAGTCCTCATCATGCTATTTCACCCATGATTCATTTAGGTGACTTAATAGATAATATTTAAGACTATTTGAATTGATTACAGTTAGATGACATTTTGGTTTAGTGTTGATGCTGGACTAAGTTAAGACATTTGAGGGTCTTATGGTGGGGTTCACTGAATGCATTTTTTATGAGAAAGACATGAGTTCTGGGGACCAGAAAGCAGACTGTTATAATAATGTTTTCCTAAAATATATACTGAAGATACATCCTGGTTTTCTATGGCTGATTATAATAAGATAGAAAAGGAAATAAATAAATTGAGGAAGAAACTGCTAAGCAAAAGTAACCAGCACTTGATGAATTGAAATTATTTTAGCGTATTCAGATGGCATCCTCTTGAGTCAGAGCCTCGGTGTGGCTGGAAAAACTTTTGTTGCAGAGACTGATTGTGAGATCTATGGATCCGATTGGCCATTTGATTTCAGATGCCTAACCTGCACAACTATGAGAGAAGAGGTTTCTGCTATAATAAGCCACCTAGTTTGTAGTCTTCTGTTAGGAAGCCTTAGGAAAGTCATCAGTAGCCTAAGGGCTCTAACAGAAAAAAGTAGATGGAATGCAGGAAGCAATAGTTAATATAAGCAGAGAGATGGACTTTCTAGAGAAAAATCAAAAGGAATTGCTAAAAATCAAGAACACTTTGTGTACTTTGCTAGGCATATCAGTAGATTCAATATGGCTAAGGATAGAATCAGTGAGTTTTAAGCTGGCTTAACAGAAAGTTCCCAAACTGAAATGGAAAGAGTAAAAAATATGTAAAGAAAAAAATTCACAGAATGTAGGAAAATTTCCAAAAGTGTATTATAATATACATGTAATTTATTATTATAAGGAGAACAAAGAATGTGTATCAGAAAAATACCTAACATATTAGTGGGTAAGAACCTCACAATTTAATGTATGAAATCATATCACAGATCCAGGAAACGTAGGCAACTCAAAGCAGAATGACACAGACTCTGAAACTGAGTGTGAGTATATATATATATATATATATATATATATATATATATATTATATACATATATAGAGTGTAATACATATAATTATAAAGGCATATATATTAATATGTAAATATATAAATCAAAAATATATTTGTATTCTTTCTTCTCAGGCCTGGAGTAAAATGTCAGAAATGTAGAAAACAGATGTGCAAATGCCTAAAATTCCATTTGGGTCAAATTTCGTTTATTGGATACCTCTTTTGTGTAGTAAGATGAAATTAGTACTTTTTAAGTTATATTTTACTGTGTTAAATTACTATATTATATTAATATCCACTGGATTAATGGCTAAAAAACAAAAAAGAAAAAGGGCGCAGGTATTATTTTTTTTCTCACAAGATTTTCACTAATCTCAAAACATAAAGATTTAGAAAACAAAAATCAGATGCTGAAAGATAAATGCACATTTTAAATTCTAAAATTTTAGCTTTTATAGAAAAGCTAAATGCCAAAATTAGATAGGTGAGATGTTACATATACCTTTAAAGAAATGAGAGAATAAGTCATATAAAAATCTAACTTAAGGAATATTCCGCCCCACCCTCACAACCGCAAGGAGAAAATTAAACTTCAGTATTGAAGACTATATGAAAAAATACAAGACAAAGTTGATACAAAATTGTAGAAACCACTGCTCCCCTCCGTTTCTTCTACATTAAGGCTTTACATGAGAGTGTGGCAAACTCAAGATATGTTTTGACTCTCTAGAACTTCTCTGCTCTCCTCTAAATTCAACCTTCCTTCCTTACCTTCTCTCACCTTTTCTTTTCTTTTTCCTTAAAGTTACTTGGAACAGGTGGAACTCTTTGCATTGCAACTAAATGAAAACCTACCTAAAATAGACTTAAAAAGACAGATACAAACAGGCTTATGCAAATTAAAAACTGAAAAGCTCAGAGGTAATGCAGGCTTCAAGCAAGCCATATTTCATTACTTTAGCACTATCACCAAGGCCAGCTTTCCTTCTGCTTCTGTGAGATCAGTTCCAAAAAAGGCTGATCATTTTCCTGGTTTCAAAATGAGATATTCAGTATGTCCTGGGCACATGTGCCCATTCATATCCAGAAATATAGAGAACATATTCCAGATATTTTCTGTTTAGGGAACCATGTCAACTCTCTCCGTTTTTTCTGATTGTCTCAAATAGGGTCACATATTCATACCTGAGCTAATACTGATAAGCAATATTATAGGATGTATTGATTCATTTAAACCAACAGAAGACCACTTCCAGATGCTAGGAGTAAAAATAATTCCGTTTATGAAAAACGGTGAAGCATACATTGAGTGTCAGTAACCAACATGAGAGGGAATGGATCTTTAGCAGCCTCACAGTAACCTCACTGTGGTTGCCCAACTCCAAAATATACACAACTTTCCCAAAGTTCCAAAAATTACACATTTACTTAGAACCCAGTTGGTCTGATTTCAAAGAAACTATACTCTATTTCCCAGGTACTATATCCAATTCCAAGCTATACTTCTCTAGGATACTACAATTTCCTTTTGCTTTTGTTTTGCTTTTATATTGAGAATGATCAATAAGTAATGAAAGAAAATAATAGATAAAATAAACATTTGGTCTTTTTAGTGAGTCTTTTAAAAGAGGCAATAAAAATATTGAAAACTTTTTAGATATTTCTGCATATCATCAGTAGGTATTTCTGAGTGATTCTAATTCAGGAATTCTCATTTTAAAATGAACTTCTTTTTTTTTTATTTTATTGCATTTTAGGTTTTGGGGTACATGTGCAGAGCATGCAATACAGTTGCATAGGTACACACAGGGCAGTGTGTTTTGTTTGGTTTCTCCCCTTCACCCACATTTGGTATTTCTCCCCTGGCAATCCCTCCCCACCTCCCCCTCCCACTGACCCTCCCCTTTTCCCCCATAGACCCCAGTGTTTAGTACTCCCCTCTCTGTGTCCATGTGTTCTCATTTTTCATCACCCGCCTATGAGTGAGAATATGAGGTGTTTCATTTTCTGTTCTTGTGTCAGTTTGCTGAGAATGATGTTCTCCAGATTCATCCATGTCCCTATAAACGACACGAATTCATCATTTCTGATTGCTGCATAATATTCCATGGTGTATATGTGCCACATTTTCCCAATCCAGTCTATCATCGATGGGCATTTGGGTTGATTCCAGGTCTTTGCTATTGTAAAGAGTGCTGCAATGAACATTCATGTGCATGTGTCCTTGTAGTAGAACGATTTATAGTGGGTATATAACCAAAATGAACTTCTTAAAAGATAGTGTTGTTCATTTGGAATGTTTGACTACAATTTTAAATTATCTTTAGTAGGATTTTGCTATTTTTGTAAGCATTTGCTGCTTTCACAGATATGAAGGTATACATAGATGGAAGGTCAGCTACTCAGTTCTGAAATTAAGGATTCTAGTTTTATATTAAATGTTGGCATTGACTGTCAGATTGTCTTGATCAACTTAGCCAATAAAGTTTTCCTAAGTGTGCAAGAAAAAGAAAAAATGGAGATAGACACAAAACCCCTGCAAATTTCTGAAATCAAGATTCCATACTCTGATATTAATTGGCATTTAATGCCAGTTTTTGTCTGACCTAGTTGGTTATTGAAGGCCTCTAACCAGATCCAATCCAGCAAATCATTTTATCTAATCCAAGTCTGGACCAAGTCCAGTTTCTCTTGCAACTGCTGAACCTAGTCAAGATCGAATATTTTCCTAAGCAAACTTAGACAGCTCAAAACACAAACAGGTACAGCTTCAGAATCTGAGAAAGAATGTACCCATTATCCTCTCTTGCTGTGCAAAAGCAATGAACTCAATGGGCTTGGTGGGTACTAACTTGTTCACTTGAGGCTTCTGGAGGGTTGCTGGAAGCAGTACTTCAAATCCCACTTCTGACACCATCCATTAAAATGAAAAATTTATGCAAATTAAATTTAACAGTTTAATTCGTCAAGAAATGATTTGCCAATCAGACAACCTGCAGTACCAGAATAGGTTCAAAGTGATGTTGTGGCTACCACATGTTCGGGTAACAATTATGGACAGAAAAAGGAAAGTGACATATAGAAAATGAAACTGAGGTACATAAACAGCTGGATTGGTTACAGCCTGGTATTTGTCTTATGTGAACCTGCTCTGAACTTGCCTTTGTTAGCTGAGAATTGTCTTATTGCAAGAGTAGTTTACAGTCTCTTTACACATCAGAGAGGATTACAATTCAGTACGCATGGAGGAACCATTAGGCCAACTATTTACAACAACAGCTTTAGGTCAGACCTAATTTAACAAAGGGGAGATGTTTGTTAAGAGCATAAAGTTTCAATTAGACAGAGTGAATAAGTTCTGAGATGACTATACTTCATAAAAATGTATTATATGCTAAGAATTGCTGTTAAATTTAATGTTCTCACCATAGTAAAAAGAATGGTAAGTGTGAGAAATGATTAATATGTTAATTAGCTTGATTTAATCATTTCACAATGTCTACACATATCAAAATTTCATGTGGTTTACTGTAGATACATAAATGTTTGTTTTTCCATTATTACCTTAATAAAGATGAACTTTTTTGAATACAAAACTCATCCCAAAATACTCACATGAAACTATACAGAATAAAGTTTGATACAATATCTGGGCACTATAGCTTATTTATATCGATGTACAAAATTAACCATCACAACTGATTACTATAAAAATAAACAAGCATCTTCAAATATGTCTTGGAGAGATTAGATAAGACTTGAAAAAAAATTGACATGTAAAAGAGCACTACTTACTTCCATTATATAAATCAACATTCTATGTATTGACTTGGTTAGCATGCTCTCTTATCATTGAGTTACATTTATTTATACATCATCATTTTAGTCATAATATTTAACAGGGTCTGACAAAAAAAGGGTGTATATGTGTGTTTATTTGCCTTGTTCACGATATCAAAATCTATCCTATTTATCTATACAGTTAACTACTCATTCTATTCTCTTAACTACGCATTCAACAAATATTTATTGAGTACTTATTAAGTGTTAAATGCTCTTCTAGATGCTTAAATATCTGTAGTGAACACAATGTAAAAAATACTAAGATCTTTCACCATGATTTTCAAATTAGAAAATTCAAAATTTTGGAGGATCTTGGAAAATTTTAACTGCAATTCCTACCTGCAATATATCTCCTGAATATGTCAACTTTTCTCCATTTCAGATTTGTGTAAGTGGCCCTACTTTACCGGTCAATTATTTTCAATTTTTTTTATTTGAACATTGTGTGCCACAGCTATCTGGACCACAGTAAATTGTTTTAACAAGAACATTTATTTATTCTTCACTGCCAACATTAAATACCAAAAAAATTATTCTCTTTCAGTTACCTTTGATGATGAAATTTACGTCACCTATTATTCCTAATCTTCAGCTTACCTCAGCGAAGAGGATGAAATATGCCATATGTTGTTTTTCCGCTATCAATTGCAAATGTATACAATATGATTTCCACACAGCAGAGAGAATAATCATTAAGAGTCAAATTTAGATAATGTCAATTGCTTGCTTCCTTCAACTGAAATGTGTTATAACTAAGCCACCTACACAGCCCTCAATAATCTAGCCCCTCAGCTCTTTGCTGTAACCTCGTCTCACTTAGTAACACACTCTTCTATAGCTATATGAAATTTAAGAATGCGCATTTCTCACCTAACACCCTAGATGTTGAACATGCACTTCCAGCTTCGAGGGATACGTTTCTCTTGATTGATAATTCATATACTAATTCAAGATTTCTGCATAATAATCAGTTTTTAAGTACACATCTTTGACTTTTAAATTATTATGGGTATCAATACATGATCCCTTAGCCTCATACCTCATTTTATAGTATTAGTCATTTCATATTTCATAAGTACACAGCACTATTTGTTTCTTGGCTGTATTCCCAGGCAGACCACAAACTTCAGAAAGTATACAATCAGGTCTGCTTTATTTAGTCCAGTGCTTAGCAACAAAGCTTGAGTAGAGTATATGTTTAACTAATAATTTTTGAATTAATGAAGGAATAGAAAATAATTTAGACATAAATACAAGTGGTTAAAAGAAAGTGATTTTTAGTGATCCACATATTGCCATTTATTCCCTATTAATTCTGCAATACGATTCTACTGTCTTTTTATTAAGTGATAGCTAGTTTCCTCCTTAAATGATTGTAAATAAAATTTCAACTTTTTCATGGACATTTTCTCAGCTAACTTTGTGCATTCTTGCTGTCAGTTATCTTACAGATTATCCATTTCTTAAATTTCTCATTGAAGACTGCTTAATTTATGTTTGCTAAATGATTCCATTGCTAAATTATCTATTCTTACATTATCAACCATTTCATTTTCCTTTCAATTTCCCACTTCTCAGATTGTCTCTTTTTCACCATTATCTCATGGTTTGAAATAAATTCTTCTTAGTCTGCTGACTACTGAAGATGTAATTATTAAATATAAAGTGGATGTTGGTTTTAAAAATGTTAATTCCTAGTATTTACATGTTAATAAAATCTGTCATAATTATTTTAAACTTTAGAAACTTATTTATCAAGGTTGCATATTTGCAGTATGATCTAAATTATGGACTAAATCCAACCAATTGTATGTGGCTACAGTTAAAACATATTTAAAAGAAAAGTTGCTTAGCTAAAAATGTAAAAGCAAAGTAACTACATTAAGAAAGTATGTCATAATGATTTGAATGGAAAAATCTTTTGAAGGAAAACAAATTTTTGCTTATCTAGACAATGGAAATCTAAAACTTGTAATGCTCTACCTTCCCAAGTTACCTTTATAAAGTGAATTTCTCATCCTTAAATAGACTAAGTTTTAATAAGATTCAGATATCACAGTCTAATCTAAGATAAAGTGTGTTTAAATGGGGATTAGATTGACTAAAAGGAATGAATAATTAGAAAAAATTTCTTCGTATACATTATCATGAGATTTCCTGAAATGAATATTGTAATTATAAAATCACAAAATATTTATTGTGCTGTTTTGATTGAAATGTTCCTCTCCCTTGAATGTCTTCCTTTTTTTTTTTTTTTTTTTTTCCATTTGTGTTTGGCTTTTTTATACAGAGTAAGTTTTTCGAGGTTCATTCAGGCTTAAGCATGTTTCAGTAGCTTGTTTCTTTCTATTGTTGAGTAGTACATTGCATGGATGACTACATTTTCTTTATTCATTCTCCAGACGATGAACATTTGCATTGTTTCCAATTATTTAGTATGAATAATTTTGCTACGAACTTTTGCATACAAGTCTCTCTATACAGAACCTTTTCATTTCTCTTACATAGATACCTAGAAGTAGAATTGCTATGCCGTACGGCATATTAAGCTTATGATTGTATTAAAGTATTTATTAAACTGCCAAACTATATATTTTTTAAAGTATCTGTACCATTTTGCATCCCCACTAGCAATGTATGAGAATTCCAAACTCCCTATATCTTTGTCAGCTTTTGTTACTGTCTTTTTTTGATTGAAAAGGTATCTCATGGTGGTTTTAACCTGCATTTCCCCAAGTAATAATGTTAAGCATTTCTACATGTGATTCTTAGCCATTCAAATATGTTCTCTGAAGAGATACCTATTTAAATCCCTTGGTCTTTTGTTTTTAATAATTTCAACTTTCATTTTAGATTCAAGTGGTACATGCACAGGCTTGTTGCCTGGTATATTTCTCTCATTATTTTAGATGTCAATGTAAATGTCAACTTCCTTTACCACCCTGCCTCTGTCAGCAACAACTCTTTCAACCTCTGTCCACCACGTACCCTATTTGACTTTGCTCAGATAATTTATTATCATCTAACATTTTCCATGTATTTTCTAGACTCAAATGGAACTTACTAGATGACTTCCAAATGGAAGTCCCTTGTTACTTTATATCCACTGATTCTATACTTTCTAGATTGCTATTTGGCACATGCTGAGTTAAAATAACAATACTCTTAAAATAATAATACTATTAACAGTTAAAATAACAATACTGTTAAAATAACAATATTTATTAAGTAAATAGGTAATGTGTCATTGTGTATATTATTATTTTTTTAGAGGACATTTATTTAATAATAGAAAGAAATATTAATAGAATAGTGGAATATAGAAAATCTTTCTTTTTCAATTAATTACTTAAAAACTGCTGAAATCAAGGGATAAAAACCATTTTTTATAATGTACTATTCATCCAAAGTTATAAATGGGTCATTTATAATATGGTAAGATGACTTTATTTCTGTCTGAATATAGTATGTTTAGAGGACTATAAACTCAGTAATATAATAAATTTGTAAGCGTACCGTTACTGATGTAACCAAAATATGATTCAGCATGTAGGTTAACCATAAAATTTACAAAGCCTAATAATTCCAAGCATGTGATGTGGAGCTTATCAAACTTGTTTTGAACACACTGATTCTACCACAAGCTCTATGTGTAGCCTGAGAAAAGTTATTCAATTATTTACAGCTTTCGTAACCTCATCTATGAAATGAAGATAATAAATTCTCTCACATTTATAATTATTTTGAAGATTTTTAAACAAGATCATTCATGAAAACCATAAGGTATTTCCTGATATGTGCTTATAAGTATTGTACCTATATTAGGAGATATGAGACTATATCTTTTCCTGCAGCATTAATATTCTAATGTATATTATAATCTTTATAATATATTTGAAATGTTATATGAATGCAAGTATAAAAATAAACATGAACTCTGAAATAAGATGAAATTTTGCACTTCCTATGATAGCCTTTATGTATTTTGAGAAAACTAAAATCATAGTTTCATTACCTAATGATGTTTAGGGGATCAAAAGGAAAAACATCAAGAAGCCTAAATTTGTATCAAATAAATTGAAAAAAAGATGTTGTAATAGTATGTACACTTTTTAGAGATGTTAACTTTAACATATATTATACTGAACAGTACTCCACAAACATAAATAAGGGCTACATAATGTGTAGCCCTTATTTATGGTTTTTCTTTTTAAATAAATTTTGTAAATCTTTTTCTGAACTGGGAATGTGCATCTGTAGCAAACTGAATCACTTCATTAGTTAAGTAAATATGCTACATCAAACATACCAGTTACTATCAATTTCAATTTTGAATCATAAAATGAAATGAACTATATAAAATGCAAATTATTTAATTAAGTTACTTGACATGTATGGCATATTATTTGTCTGGAGAAGAGGGACTTAAAACAGGTGGCAAGATGGGGGTTCCAAATGTCCTTTCCTTTTCATTATTATCCTAACTATAAAATTATTACAGTTTTGAACATATATTTGGACATTAAGCCTTTCCAGTGAAAAATGATTTATAACTGAAAGGTATTTAAGAGATTATAAATAACATTTATAAAAATATTGACCTCTGCTTTAGGAATTCTTATTTTCAAAATGACATGCAGTATTTAAAGATATGCAATATTATTCCACTCTGAAGAATATACATGTAATGAATATAGAGTTCAAGTTTTGCTGTTTTGAAAATGATTTTGAATTCCCTTTCCACGAACTTACCAAGTCTTTACTTTTGGAGAAATTACTTTGCTTAGATGAACTTTTAGTTCCTTATTTTAATATGTGAGTAGCAATTGTACCAGTTAATATATTTGATAATAGAGATTATATGAGATGTAAATCACTTAGCATTCTAATAGTTATAGTAGTCACATGCTAAACCAATTAGTTCCATTGTTCAAATCTATGTTTCTTAAAAAGTTCATGAATCTAATTAATCTCTTTAAATTTACCTACTTGGTAATACAGCCATCGTATTTCTAAAAACAAGCAAATACATTTAATTATGCAGAACATATTAATGAAATTACTTAAAGACTGAAATTAAAGCATTCCTTGTAAAGTATGGTTTTACCTGAAAATAATAGAATTGTGGAGTAGGAATCAATATGCTAATAAATCCATGGTTTTATTCAAAAATCTCAAATATCTTCAAGTATTAACATCCATGGATTCAGCTGGAAGATGCTGTTGAAAATTATGATTAATAATATTCCTGCTTCCTTTTCATTTCCCATTTGGCCTGTAATCATATTAAGGTGCTATCAGTAGAGTACTTCCTACTGTGTATCCCGATGAAATAATTGCACTGCATGGCATATGAAAGCTTCATATTCAGACTGTTATTTTGGTTTCTTAAGCAACACAAATGCACCTGTTCTGAATGCAATTAGGACAGGCCATATTGAGGATAATCAAAACAAATAATCAAAAATGGTTTTGCTTGATTTAGAAAATAAGGCATAATGCCTACTCAGGCATTGGCAAAGCTTTGATAGTAATGCTGTGTGGAATTAACATATTTAATGAAAATTGATTTTGTTTATGTACAGAGGTAATGGATATGCCTGAATAATTTCTGGGCACTGACTCGTAGTTATTAATTATTATTTTATAATTTACCCAAGACAATTTAAGCCAAAGGTAGCATCTGTTTGGCACCAAGGTTCTACTTAGATTTCATTTTCCAGTTCATGGAAATAGCTACAGAGAGTCAAATAAACTATTCAAGGTCATAAACACAGTAATCTGCTTTGATTAGAGATATATAATCTACTGCAAGCCAGATACTCAATTATGAGTTTATCAGCAAAGTAAATTCATGTCCATATGTTATAAAGAGATGAAAATGGGATTGTAGATAAAAAATTAGACTGAGGTCTCTTTTTCTCTTTAAATAAAAAAGCTCCTTTTCTTTCGACATTTCTAAACGTGTATCTATAATTGCCATGTTAATGATTTGTTACCACGTTATATTCTCTGAAATATTTCTTATTTTTGGAAAACAGTAAAAAAGTACTTTGTGCTGAATGTGCTGTCAAATTGTAAATAATCTTTTGAATTAATATCTATATATCTGAGGTAAATTTTTACATGTGACTAAAATTGAATGTAACTTTTACATTTTTGGTTAAAAATTCTCTAAACCACTTTTCACAGTTGATATATCATCTACAAATTTTCTAACATATGCACTCGACATTTGCACAGTGTTTGCAGTTTAAAAATTCACTATTACCTAATTTTATTCTGAATTGCAATCACAATAAAAATTTATTAACATTATTACATCACAGAGAAAATTGAGACCAAAGGGGAATATTATCTTTAGAAAGTTAAAGCATCTAATAAGTGACACAAAACAAGTCGGATCTTCTGACTGTAATCCAGACAGGTGTCCACCTTGTTCACTGTTATCTCTCTATTATTTGACTTGAAGCTCAGAGCGGGATTCCGTCAATAATGGGTGATGTGAATTGTGTTGAAATCTCTCTTCTTCCCATTGTAATGCACTTCCTCATTCTGATAGAAATTGTGCATTTAATGTCACAATTTAAAGCATATTCCTTTATAAAATTTTAGAACTTCATGGAAAATTCTCTTAGGCACCAAACTGTTTTATCCCCAGTGCTGTCTGTTATTAAAGGCTCTAAAAATGTGAATATTAAGAAAAAATTGCCTGTAACCCAAGAATTTTAAATTCCCAGACTAATTGAGAATCTAGCTGCAAGAAAAACTACTGTTGGGAAGGGATGTTTATCTTCCTTTATATAATTAAGTTTTAGGAAAAGTTAAAAATGAAACATATCAGCATAACTTTCTGAAATAGAATCTATCTAAATAATAGCTCCTGTCATATACAATTAGACATTCTAAATATTCTGTTTATGGAATCCATGCAGAATTCAAAAGCAATCATCTTTGGTATTAATCACAATTATGTATCTTAACTTGGTAACTTTAAAACAGTTAAATCATCCTTCATATAGAATATATCTTGATCTCTTTTAAAAATAAGATTTCAGACATACTACTCCAGAGACTAAAATATAACATACTAAATAACATTACATTTGAAAATCTATCAACCATAAAAAAGAGGAGAATATATGGCCCCATTATCGCTGTAGTTAACAAAGTGGAATGCTATATGGCTCTTTATGTCCACAGGACAAGATCCTGTCAAAGATTCTATAACCTGAATGCAGTAATTGTATTTAAGGATGTACTTGCTATGTTTTATTTTTTTTACACATGCACACACATAGACACACACACACACACACACACACACACATTTTTTAGAAGATGATGACTATAATATAGAGTTAATGACTTTCTCCAACAAGATAAGATTTATGTGAGTTCAGTTTCATTTCAGTACTCCCCAGTATTTTCTGATGTCTCTGTGAGTCTTTATAATATTTCTTGTTTCTTAACAAATAAGTCTCAGAAAAGACCTCAATAAAATTATTCTTCCTAATGAATGATTAAAAGCCACATATAGTATCAGCTAGAGATACAGGACAGAGAGCAAGCAAGTGGAGTCATTGCAGCCTGTATTCAGCTGATTAAATATCATTGATTTATGTAGTCATTCAACAACAATTCCTTGACCATCAAGTTTTTTGCCAGATATTATCTAGATGCTGAGTGTACAAGGGTAAACCAAAATGCTATTTTTAGGAAACTCCAGTGACAGGAAAATGCAAAAAACAACTATCTGTATAGCTCAATTGTCCCATAATGGTTAAGTACAGTATTAGTCTGCTAGTGCTGTGTCATACTAAAATACTACAGACTGAGAAGCTTAAATTTAATAAAATACTACATAATAAAATACTACAGACTGAGAAGCGGAAATTTATTTTCTCACATCTTGGAGGCTGGAAATCCAAAATCAAGGTTTCAGCAGGCTTAAACTACTCCTGAGGTCTCTTTCTTTGTCTTGTAGGTCGCCATCTTCTCTATTTGTTTTCATGGGGTTGTTCCTCAGTATGTGTCTGTCCTAATCTTCTCTTCTTATAGAAGCATCAGTCACCTTGGAGTAGAGACCACTCTAATGGCATTGTTTTACTTCTTTAAATACCCTATCATCAAACACAATCTCATTCAGAGATGCTTGGGTTCAGGAATTCAACATATAAATTTTGAGGAAACACAATTCTTCTCATGATTTGCTAAGAAGAAAAATTAAAAAAAGAAAAACTAGGGAATAAATAGTGAATGCCTCTTTCGCTTGCAGAAGGATGGGCATTTTTTTTTTTAAGGTTAAAACCAAACCTTTGTGTTTAAATGCCAATAACATAAGAAAGCAAGTTACATGCATTTCAAGGATTAGGACATTTTAGGCAGAGCAAAAAAGCAACTGCAAAGGCCAGAGTGACAGCAGTCCAATTGTGAAACAAAGGTGAGAACAGTAGGATGATGCTAGAGAAAAGACAGCACTGTCAAGTACTTGGGCCAGGGATGGTTATGGTAAGATCTTAGAGTTTATTTTATTTTTGTGGGAAGTTGATCTAGGGTATATAAGCTAGAACTTACTTAAAATGACATATTCTACTGAAAATAGTGATGCAAAGTTAAAGATGAAGTTAGATGTATAAATAGCATCCATTAACACTTAATGGAACTATAACTTGTGTAGATAAGATTGAACAATACTGTCTTTTTACAGAATAAAATATCCCTTAGTGAAATCTCAAAGACAAGAAAAGGTACCACAAAGATGATCAAATCAAGGCTTTATGTCACGGTTAGGCTTCACTTTCCTTTCATTATGTATCTAAGTGGAAACACGCTGTGCAGTTACACAACTCATCAGAATTTCATGTTCCTCTCAGGAAAAAAAAGCAGATATCCAAAGAAAGGGAAATTATTGAAAAGCATGTTTATACCCTGCTACCTTATTATAGAAAATGATTATTTGACAAACAAAAACTGTGGTTGGGAAAAGGGGCCAGACTATATTCACAGATGCAAAATAGCTTGATTACACTCTGCTTCAACTGGGAGTCCAAAGACAGCTGATTCCGTGCCTGCTCATAGAAAAAGAGCTGCCAGTGATTCCATTTTCAAAGGAAAGAAATCACTGAACGAGGATTAAAATGAGTCTGAAATTGTCACCTTTAGAAACTCAAATATCTTGATTACTAAAGACTAACTCTGGACAACACACAGCAATTTTCTTTTTATAATTTCAACACATTCTGGATATTAAGTTTGGATTGAACATATGACCTGTTTTTTTCTTTATTAAATTTTCTTAATTTTGTCAGGATCAAGGCATAAAGGCAGCATCGTATCTGTGTAATTTTCTTAATACAGAAGTAATCCTAAAGGTTTTTCTAAAGAAAACCAAAATTACTTCATCTGCTCTCCCTGAAGAATTTCAGTTTTAAGTAATTTCTTGAATAAGTCTTGATACACATATATATAGATATAGGTGATTGATATTCTTTCCCATACAGCATTTTCTCTCAAAATATTTTCTTAGTCACTCAAATTATGGTCTGAAGTGAGGTAATCGTTTTGAATGCTATGCTGAAGCATAGATTTGTGATGAAATTTTGCAGTAAGGCCACACGCATGGTTCCTATTCACACAGCCAAAGGCTGACTACAGAATGGTGAAATTTCCAAAAATCATTTTGTTGTTTTTTAGTTGACTGGTTATGTTTTAAGTAAGGTCAAATTATTCAAAATTATCTCAGGAGTTGGAAGAATTTTACTTAAGCCTACTTCTTTGCTTCTTTACCATATGCATATAATTTATGTGTGTGCATATATATATTTTTTTAAATTTATTCTGAAAATTATTGAAAATTTGATATCTGTACATTAGAATTACATATCTAAAATGTAGAGGACAAGAAAGGGAGATACACTCTTTCATTGCTTGTTTTCAAAATGGTATGAGTAATGCCGAATGAATATATTTGAGTCAATAATAAATCAAACTAGAAAAATGCCTCTGTGCACAGATTCAAAATAATTTCACCAGGGTGGGGAGTGTGTCCATTTTACAAAGAATAAGATTAAATGTGCTAGCCAGGATTGTGTAATTAATGATGGTGACAACTATAAATACCATAGTATTCACATAAATATTTCTTAGCAAATCTGGTTAAAATCATATGGTAATTTATATTTCTACAAAGACTTCTCCATCAAAATTAATAATTCTACTCACACTTAAATATGTTTTATGTTTTTATACTTGCAGTTAAGAATCTATATCTTTTACTTAAAATAAAACAATAGCTAGATATTCACATATATAATTATTTTGCAACAGTGTATTTTTTTCTCACACTTT
This sequence comes from Callithrix jacchus, assembly GCF_049354715.1. Classification (NCBI taxonomy): domain Eukaryota; kingdom Metazoa; phylum Chordata; class Mammalia; order Primates; family Cebidae; genus Callithrix; species Callithrix jacchus. The sequence continues at coordinate 181,562,401 of NC_133503.1, forward strand.
AGAAATCTGTCAAATTAAAAGATGAAGTAACCGGTTTTCAAATTACCCAGATTTGGAGAAGTCAGGATAGGACTCTTATAAAGCCAGATTATGAAATTTAGAAAAACAGCATTGCCAGAATGTGGCTGCAATTTTGAATGCTTTAAATTTTAAGTGATTATTCATAAAACTTCATTTCTTGCCTATTCATACTCTCCTGAATGAACCATTCTATAGCTGTGACATTATTTTCATAGTATTAAAGTTAGAACAAAATTTCACAGGCATCATCTCACAGAGATGGGGACAGGCATTATTTTATTCAGTTTGGCATAATGAGGCTTGGAGAAGTTGACATTTGCTAAATGTTGTTCTAATGTATAACTGTGTCAAATAACAAATTTTGCGCAAGGTTATTCTTTAGAAACGATCACATCCACATTTCATTGTAGAGCAGAGTATACTTTTCTATTACAGTCATGGAAGAAAGTCAGTGTCCTAGCTGATTGATTGATCTATCCTCTCAATCAATGCTTTCTTGGTCATAGTTCATGATCACTGTCAGGATAGAACCAGCACTGGCAAGTCAGCCAGTGGCTCATAAGACTAAGCATAATAAAAGATGCCACTTCTGCTATGATTTGAACTTTTGTTTCCCTTCAAAAACAATGTGTTGGAATTCTAACCACAAGATCATGATATTATGAGCTGATGTTTGCGGAAGATCATTCGATCATGAGGACAATGTCCTTATGGATGTAATTAGTGCTCTTGTGAAATAGGTTAAGAAAAATTTGTTCATATCTTCCACAATGGGGCACAAAGTGGAAAAATGTCATCTTGCTGGCACCTCAATCTTGGACATTCCAGTCTCCAGAACTGTAAGAAATAAATTTATCTTATTTGTTAGCTACCCGGAGTATGCCCTTTTGTTGTATTAGCCAAAACCACTAAGACAACTTTCAATCTTATTTTAAAAATCAAATCACATGACTGTTCTAAAACTCAAGAGTAGGAGGGCAGGAAAATGCAATACCACCGCCTGCCTAAAAGAAGAAACTGAAGGACTGGGTGCAGTGACTCACACCTGTAATGCCAGCACTTTGGGAGGCTGAGGCAGGCAGATCACCTGAGGACGGGAGTTCGAGACCAGCCTGACCAACATGGAGAAATCCCATCTCTACTAACAATACAAAATTAGCAGGGCATGGTGGTGCATGCCTGTAATCCCAGCTACTTGGGAGGCTGAGGAAGGAGAATTGCTTGAACCCAGGAGGTGGAGGTTGCAGTGAGCCAAGTTTTTAACATTGAACTCCAGCCTGGGCAACAAGAACAAAACTCCATCTCAAAAAAAAAAAAAAAGAAAAAGAAAAAAAGAAGAAGAAGAAACTGAAGATATTTGGACAATATTCCTATGTAATGTTTATCATTGTCTACATTTCTATGCACAAAATATTTGGTTCACTCTTTATCCTATAAAAAAGTAGACTCAGTGTCTTCTCACAGTGATCTTCCCGTACATCCAAATCATCAGGCTCAAAGTCGATCATCTCTTAATGATGCACATAGTTTCTCGATCAGGGACAATAAAGAGCAGCCTCTATATTGTGTCATATTATAGCTCTTCTTGACTTGGATATTCATGAATGAAAAAGACAAATATCTATATTCACCCTGCAGTCTCTCTCCAAATACAAAAATATCTAATTAAAAATGAATCAGGACTAGGATACACCATAGTTATTATTCAAAGTAAATTTAAAATGCAAGTGGAAAGCTGTTTCTTTGGCCTTGTATCTTGGCAGTTTGTAGTGTAAGTTCAACTCTTGTTACCTGGTAAAGGATTGCTGGTCATTTTCCTCCAGAATCTTGAATTCACCCTCTTGAAAATTCTTCATTTTCTATCCATATTAAATCATCTGAAGTGCACGTTTACTGAGTGGTTTCCCTTCTCAAGCCTCCCTTCTGCTTCTAGGAGCTTGGGGTCTAGGGATTATTATAAGAATCAAACATTTACTGATGGTTTTAATGTTGTTTGGTTGCGTATTCATTTTTATTTGTTGTTTCAAAATGATGTTTTTTAAATTTTGTCTCTTCAAAGTCACTGTGAAATTGTTAATGTACTAGTCTGTTTTCATGCTGCTAATAAAGACATGCCCAACACTGGGTAATTTACAAAAGAAAGAGGTTTAACTTACCGTTCCACATGACTGGGGAGGCCTCACAATCATGGCAGAAGGCAACTGAGGAGCAAAGTCATGTCTTACAGGATGGTAGGCAAGAGAATGTGTGAAGAGGAACTCTCCTTTATAAAACCATCAGATCTTGTGACACTTATTTACTATCACGAAAACAGCATAAGAAAGACTCACCCTTCTAATTCAATCACCTCCCACCAGGCCCCACCCACAACACATGGGATTTATAATTCAAGATGAGATTTGGGTGGGCTCACAGTCAAACCATAACATTTAATAAGACTTTATCAATAATTTATTTGATTTCATTCTGTTTCCATAGCCAATGGCCATACCTACACATATTTGCTGGAACTACTTCCTAAATATTGTGTGTCTTTCATATTATACTATATGTTTTGACTTAATTGTGTGTACCTTGGGCCTATCAAAGGGAGGATGACACTTGTAGTAATTTTTCAGTGAGCCGTGTTTTCAAGTGAAAGGATTGAATAAATACCACCACAATCCATGTAATCAGAATACCAGTACATACTGTTGATTTGATTTTTGCCTTATGAATCAGTTGCTACATCTGTTATTCAATTTTATATTTTACTGAGTTTTATAAAAGGTAGTACTTGCCTCTTCTTGCTTTATAACTCATTTTCTATGCAAATATTTAATTTGTTGGCTTTAATGAAGGTGTTTTTCAGCAGATTGAGAAAGGATTTCCATTTGATATGTCCTAATATACTACTTTCGTAATCTCCCTAATTTGAATTTTTTAAATTAATTATTAATCATTTTATTTTATTTTATCATTTTTTAAATTTATTAATTTTACTTTAGATGCATACTATATCTGGCATTACTCCCCATGTTATCCTTCCCCAACCTCCCTCCCTCCCCACCCCAGTGGCCTCTACAATTTGTGGTTCTTTCCATCACTGCCTGCAAATGAGCTCATTAATTATTTCGAGCACTTGTCTCTCTCTTGCAATACCTAGCCAAACACAGCAACAAGTGCACATTGATAAGTTCCTACTTTCCAGCCTTGATCCACAGGTTCACTGAGCTTATTAAGTACGTTATTTGCTTTTCTAGTTATCACTATTGACAATTTTACCAAATACGTAACTACTGCATTATACTAGTCACCATTATTCAAGACATTTATGACAGTTTCTTAGCCAACTGTTGTTGTTGTTGTTGTTGTTTTTTCTTGGTTGCTGCTGTTATGATAATACCTAATTTCTAGGTACCAGTTTCTGTTTTCTGGGCTCTGATATACTATGATAACAAATCTTCTAGAATCCCAAGGAGTAAAACCATCAGATTTACGTCTGTAGCAAACTAAATATCTAATCAAGATTGGTGCAAGAGGAGTGAAGGGAGGAAGAGGATTTTGATCACCATAGTCACTCAGGTGACCACAATAAAGACACTTCATCTCTGCAACATTTCCACAAGATAGGAAGAGGACAGGGCAGCTCAAGTGCTGCCTGTATGTTCATGCAAGAAGGAACACAGACAATTTATGTTTGTCTTTTACTTGCTAACTTAAGTCAAATGGCCATTATGAGTTACAATATTGTGGAGAAATATGTTATCAGATGGCTGAAAGCAAAAAGGCAAATCATACTGGTACATAATATCAATGCCTTCAACTTCTAGTCCTTTGTGTTACTAAATTTGAATCTAGTAATTTTGTGGACAGAATATGAAAACTTTATGGATGAAAATGACCGTATGTATAAGAAAATCCTGAACTCATTCCTTACAATGAAAGATAAATTTTCACAGTTATCGGACGTGCTGCAGTACATTGGTATTTGGTCATTATTGAAGGCAGCGTAAGTAGCAAGATGCTATTCCTGAAATAATAGTACCCAAAGTGTTCACCTTTTACTCTGAATAATTTCGAAAGTTGAGAAATCAGAACTATTGTTATTCATAGTTTTCCATTCCCCTAAATCTTTAGTTCAGTTAATAACTTAATAAAATTTAAAAGAGACAATTTCATCCATGTTCAGTTAACCCTAAGAAACAGTAGTATTTTTATTCCTCTATTCACTCTGAGGATTAAATATTAATACCTAGGAGTCGATGTTTTATATATGTTCTGGATTTTTAAGGAAAGGTAGGGCCCAATTAGGCTGTTGGAATTTAAGATGAGGAAACTTAATAAAGGGTTAGGACTTAATCTATTTCCTTTTGCTTCATAAACCAATGTTATTATGAGTGATTATTGAAAGAAGGCTCTGACCAGATAGTAGAGAGAATGACTTATTTTACCCTTCTGCATAAACAAAATTATGCTCACTTGGAGTCATGAAGAATGTACTTGGGCATTAGTTCTAAATCAACTCACTACTGGTTGCAGTCAAGGTGGTTTATTAACTTCTTTTCCGATATGTTCCCCCTTTTACACTGGTCAAATAATTTTGCATCTTCCTGATCACTTCTTCCTAACTTATGATCATTTACCATCATGGTGAATTAAAAATTGCCATGTTTTTTCTCTCCCTTCAATGGATGTAATCTTTTTCCACCTGTTACCTTTGAATTGCCATGCAATGATTTTGGGTCAATGGGAAATTAGGATACATGGCACCAGAAAAAGATTGACATTCACTTACACCTGGGAACACCACCTCTTGCTGCTCTTAGGATGCTCTGCATTGCCATCTTCTAAGGAGTCAACATAAAGGCTGTAAAACAAGAGGCATGTGATCAGTGACTTCTGTTGTCTCAGACAAGATGCAACCAAGTCAAAGACGCATTATCCTTCCTTCCTCTTCCTGGATACACCTAATTCTCTGATCTGTAGGGAGAAAACTGGAAACCTGAGGAAGCCAGAAGGCCATGGAATCTGTTATTTTGATCTATTGTTTGTATCATTTCAAGAGGTGAATACAGGCTTAGGTGTTATTCTTAATTTGGCTCTTTGTGTTAATTGACTGCCTCAAACCTTGGAAGCCCAGCTTTCCCTCCCTTTCTGACACTTTCAAATTGATATAATCCAGATGACACAGGATGGCAGCTTTAACCCTGTGCATTTAACACAAAAATTAAAGCTAAAAATGAAAACCAAAGTCATCCTAGAAATAAACCACTTTTGAAACCCTGGCATAGCGTACTTATCAAATGTCTGGTGTTATTAAGTTATAATAGATACCACACATCTGTATTTTGCCCATCTTTTGCAGCATCATAATCTCAAATGCTTACTTCTTTTTGAATTTGGGTACAATTCCCAAAAATATATATATTTTAACTGCATCAAAAATTATTTATGTTGTTTCTCAATGTCGTCTTTGCAGATATGTCATGAAAGGTAGAATACAACCTGAATCTATCATAAATTGCTCTACTAGTGTAGAATAGTGCTACAATGAACACACACACACATATACTAGTGTAGAGCAATTGACCCACAATATGACAATTAGTTTAGAATTGTCTCTATAATTTCTCCTTTTACTCTATCACTATTGCAAATTTTCTAAAAGATTATCCCATGTGTGCAACAACAGGCAGGAAAATGAGAGGCAAAGGTTTGTGCCTCCCCTGAGAAGTTATCTTTCCATAGTCTCAGGCATATAGAACATAAATAAGGAAGTCACCTAGGCATCCAAAGTCTGCCAGAGGCAAACAGTAAAGGGCAAACCTATGTCTTCTAACCATCATATCTAAGAAATTGGTAAGTAGCAGAATCAATCTCATTCAATCCCATTACCAGTCCAGGCAAATAATAGCATCAGAAAAATAAGATATCATTTACAAACCTAAAGACTAGACATTGTTTCAGCACAGATGATCTCTGCAATGGAAGATGGTTTAGATGTTTTGCTGCAAAGGTCATGATCTTGCCCCTTTTTATGGCTGCATAGTATTCCACAGTATATACGTACCACAGTTTCTTTATCTAGTCCACTCTTGGTGGGCATTTGAGTTGTTTTCATGTCTTTGCTATTGTGAATACTGCTACAATGAACACACACACACACACACACACACACCACACACACACACACACACACACACACACACACATATATATCTTTACCATAAAATGATTTATATTATTTTGGGTCTATACCCAGTAATGGAATTGCTAGGTCTAATTGTATTTCTGTCTCTAGATCTTTGAGGATTACTAACACAGGAAGAGCAAACCAAATGCTGCATGTTCTCACTTATAACTGGGAGCTGAATGATGAGAATACCAGAACACACGGATGGGGAAACAACACACACTGTGACCTGTTGGGGGTGGTGCTGGTGAAGCGGGGAGCATCGGGAAGAATAGCAAATGGGTGTTAGGCTTAACACCTAGGCAATGAGGTGATCTGTGCAGCAAGCACCATGGTATACATTTACCTATATAACCTGTGGTACCCACACATCCTACACATGTACCCCTAAACTTAAAAGTTAAAAAAAAACTTCAATACAGTGGTCACTCATATTTTCCTTTCTAAGATACCTGTGTCCCAACCCTTTTAGAATCAATACCTGTTCACTTGGGTCCTCACCTGCCTTACATGTAAGAATCTAGATTCCAAAGCCTGACATGAAATATTGTAAGTGGGGTGAGAAAAGACTTGTGTCTATGGATGCGTTAATTTTGGCTGACTTAGTGATCAAGTCCCCAGACCTCTTCTTCAAGAGACTCAGAGCATGAGAAAGTGTAGTAAATCCAACTGAAATTTGTTTGGTAGAGTGACGTCTCATCTACGAAGTTTGCTTTTGAGGGCAAACATGGCATAAACATAAACCCCTTTTCCTATTACCCAACAGTAACTCACAAGAATTTAGTGGACCCTTCTCTTGCCCTTTTCCTTCCCTTGGCAGAGTAAGTAACTGAGGGTGCTCTAGTTATCCCTGCTTTAGTTTGGAAGAGAGCATTTTTGCCAGTTGGCACATCTTTGCATAGCAGCACCGAAGTGCATTCCTGAACTCTAAAGATAATCTGGCTAGTGTTTTGACATCAATGTCTTCAATATTGAATGTTTATACTACTCCAGTGTGTGTAGATGTTTCCTCTGCAGTCTTTTGGTGAATGTTCTGGACACTCTCAAACTCATTGTCCATTATTCAATTCCCTAGGGATTTGGCTGTTTGATCACCATGATCTGGAAGATATCTGATTCCACATTGCCAATACAACTATATCATGTGCATTAAATCTATAAGTCCTTGAGTCAAACAAATGAATGATCTGAATTTACTTAGGAAAAATTAGTAGTGAAAATAAAGAAAATATAGTGTAAGTGTCTGTGGGGTGAAGCATGACCAAACACTAACTTATGTTAAAAGGATACAAGTTAAGAGAATAAAATCTGGAGCTACACACTCTGAGCCTGCAGCCTTATTTTAATAGGAAAAACCTATGTGATCTTAAGAAAAGTGTATAGCTTCTCTCTGTCACAGTTCATGTGTAAAGTGAGGGTAATAAGTGTAACCACCTCAAAAGGTTGTTAGGACACAGGAGAATGTTGTAAATACAGAGGAGAATGCTTGGCCCATAAGGGTTTACATTTCTAATTTATTTCTCTGACTTTAATTTTTTCTCTAGGTTTATAATGAGAATGATAGCCCCCAGTTTGCATTATTCTTAGAGTTGAAGTAATTCAACATCCAAGTGCAATGATGTCATGTGGGAAAGATAACTATATACTTAGGTTTTCCAAATGAAGTTAGTATTATCAGGAATCTTAAAGAAACCATAAATATATATGATTTATGTAATGATAGTAATATTTAAAATAACTTACTTTAGAGATCTGCTTCTGTAGTGTCAAAGTACTTGTAATGCTCTGGTGAATTTTTTAATTAATCACAGAATAATAACCAATAAAATGAAGGATGGTAATCTTAAAATATTCTGTGAGCAGTCACTCTTACCCAACAAAAACAATTTTAGATGCAAATTTTTAATACATATGCTATATTTTGCTTATAAACATAGATTATTTGCATAAATAAAAAAGGGTATTACTATTTGTCCTATATTTGAAAATGGAGAAGAGGAAATCTATAACGTTACAGTGTAAATATCAGAGTTAGAAAGAGTTATAAAAATAGCAGAGGGAAAATACTCATTTAGGGAAATATAATTCAAGTTCAGTTTAATAAATGTGTTACTTTGAAAAGAAATGCATACATATTGGGTATCTAATATTGGTCAGTTATTGTATTCATTGAAATCAAAATATTAAATCAAATATTATTAAGCTTAAAGGAAATGCTGACTCTGTGAGGTAGGCATTAACTTTTCTTCTCCCATATTTACACATAAAAAATATCATTCAATATAGGCAAAATAACGATATTCAGAGTTAAAATGTGACTGGTCAGAGCCAAATCTGCCTTGAGACTCAGTAACAAAATAAAAACATTTAATGTGTACTATAGACATAATGCTGAAAAATTTCCAATGGAATAATTATTTTCAATTTTCATAAAATAATTAATTTTCATTTAATTAAAAATAAAAATGTTCAACAAAGGACAAAAGAGGCTTTTGTTATTACATGATGTCTGTGTTAGCATTTACATAGTTTTCAAAGTAACTTTCAGGGGTAACAACTTACTTTTCTTAGATTCTAAACAGTCTTAGTTCTGAAGAACAAGACATATTGACATAGTCATGCATTTAGGTAATGAAAATTCTAGTGGCTTACTGAACATTTGATTTCATTCACTATAAAGGTTTTGTTTTCCAGGTAGCTCAGTTTGGTATCTGGGAGTAGATAATGCTAACAACTTTTGTAACATGCAAAGACCTTCGTAGCATTATTCTAAAATATAACCATTTTGTTTTTACAATGTAAAAGTCTCATATATTTTATATTTTGGGAGTTAGTGCTTGTCAACATATTTTACATTGTTTTGTCTTCATATATAACTTCAGTTCCACTTTTGTCCATTATAGATGATGATTTTTGGTAGAATAAAATGTTTGTGCCTATTTTATTCACTTGGCTTTTCCTCAGGTGGTGGCATATGTGTGCCGGCAGACACTTGCTATGTAGAATGAATTTAATCAATCATACCACACTCACTCATAGCAACTTCATGGTCACATCAGAAGGACCAGGGCAAAGGGACAGGAATGTCAAATAAGGAAGCAGACTTTGATATATTTCTGTAGGTAAAGTACTGAACTGAATTCTCGAGAAAATGTGCTAGTTTACAAAATTCCCTGAAAGCAAATAACAAGCATATTATAAGTAGAATCAGAGAAAAATATGGAGGCAAGAGCTTCTTAAATATTTTTAATTGCATCAGTTTTTTTCTAGATTCATTCACCCATTTGTTCATTCCTTAATACACACAATTCACTAGATATTAATCGAGCAGCTACTCTACATAAGAAATTGTGTTGGCCGGGCGCGGTGGCTCAAGCCTGTAATCCCAGCACTTTGGGAGGCCGAGGCGGGTGGATCATGAGGTCGGCAGACCGAGACCATCCTGGTCAACATGGTGAAACCCCGTCTCTACTAAAAATTACAAAAAATTAGCTGGGCACGGTGGTGCGTGCCTGTAATCCCAGCTACTCAGGAGGCTGAGGCAGGAACCCAGGGGGCGGAGGTTGCGGTGAGCCGAGATCGCACCATTGCACTCCAGCCCGGGTAACAAGAGCGAAACTCCGTTTCAAAAAAAAAGAAAAGAAATTGTGTTAGGTCCTGGAAATTCAGAGATTAAAAAAAAATCAATTTTCTTGTTGTTAAAGGAATTCAAAATGGGTTAAAATTTAATTTCTCCTATGAGCTGTCCTATGGTGTATCACGGGCTGCGTATACAGTGAAAATAATTATTAGGCTGCATGTAAAAGGAGAACAAAAATTCATTCCATGTCCACGTAGAGAGGTCATGGGTAATGTGAGGAAGAAAAGGGAGAAGAAAATTTTAAAAATCCTCAGAGATGGTATTTATACTGCATCTCTAAGTATAAAATAGGAATTTGGACAGGTGGATAAAAAGAGGATAGTTCAGGCGCAGAATACAGGAAAGTTTGACATGACCTATTTATTGTGCTTTGTCTTTGGAACTGGGAATATAATGAACACGGTAGATCTGTTCTGCTGTCATGGAGCATATAGTCGACTGTAGTTGTGCCAGATAATTTCCACTTGCTCTTCCAGATCCACCATCTGTCTTCTCTGCTCCATTCAATGCCTTGTGAAGCTCGTTTCTATGGGATTCATCATTCAAGCATCTTTATCCTCTGTCTTGGAATGAGAGTTAATGAGAAGTCCTGGGAGGAAACCTTGGTGTAGATGAAAAGGAGGAGCAGGGGACTTACCATTCACTTCCCAACCTTTGACCCCTCATACCAGATGGAAGTTTTGGGAGAGACAGCTCACCATAGCTCCTGATACATCCTGGCCTGAACCGCATTCCTAGAGCCAGGAGCAGCCCCTACAGTATTAAATGTAGGAAATCAGATGTCTTTCCTGAAAAAATGCAAAGTTACTCTGGACATAAACGAGGTTGTCATAATTCTGATTAACAGTGCTGAAATACTACCCATTTTATTTAAAGTAAAGCCTAAAGTCATTATAATGGTCAACAGACCGTGTGATATTCCCTCCTCCTCTTCCGCATCCTCTAAAACCCATGCATCTACATCCCTGACTGTACCCCTTCACTCATCTTCTCCACATTCTGCTTTTTTTATTGCCATTTCTCAAATGTGTCAAACCACTCATGTCTCATGATGCATCAGATTATATATCTAATATTCCTTTTGTTTGAAATGCTCATCTGATTTTTGCAAAGCTTCTCCCGCTCTTCTTTCAGTTCTCTGCCCAAATGCTGCTTCCACACAGAGGCCACCAGAGATCATCCTATGCCTGCCATTTTACACAGTCATTACACAGCTCCATATTTCTCCTTAGCACTTATTAACAAATTATTTCTTATCTTTATATGAATTTTTCGGAATTTATTTTATATTTTCTGGCTAAAAGAAGCATAAAGGAGAAACATTTGGTTTTGTTTTATTCAGTACTATATAATCATTATTAATACTTTTGAAAAAATAAACAAAATGTCAATGCTTGTATTGAATAGCATTGAGTAGTATATCTGACTCAGTGTATAACTTGTCTTCTAATTAGTATTACTTATTGTCTTATAGTAAATTATTTCAGTATATCAAGATCTCACCTTTTCTGTTCAGATGCTTATGTGAAATACAATTTTGGTTTCTGAGGTCAATTTTATTCTTTATTATAGTACATTTTCAGTACTCTATCCATGAGACATTATGATGATAAGTTGTCTTTTTCCCTCCCTAAAGACTGTTAATTTTTTATTAGCAATGGAATGATTGTGTACCTGGAAGAATTCCAAGGTAACAGTTATTTCTGCTTGGGCATTTATCCTTGATCAAATATATTTTACAGTTACATACAAACACGAGATTAAGAACACTGGAAATGTTAATTTCTTAATCTTATGTTTCCAGGTTAAGATTTCCATATAATATTTTCCTTCTGCCTTCAGGGCTTCCTTAATATTTCTTTTAGGGAATGTCTGCTGATGATTAATTCTCTATTTCACTTTTGGTTTTGAATTATATTTTCACTAGGATTCTAAGTTGACAACCATTTGTCCTTCAGTGTTTTGAGATTAACTTCTGCTGTCTTCTGACTGATGTTTTTACAATAGAAATCAGCTTTAATTCCCATGTCTGCCTTCTATATCTAATGTGTCTTTTAAAATTCTGCTTGTTTATAATATTTTCTTGTTAACAGAATATTTAAGTCATTTCATTATAATGCACCTTGTTGAATTCTACTTTATGTTTCTTATTGGAGTTGACTGAGCATTTTGTGCATGTATGTGGGTTTATAGTTTTCATATTTTTTAAATTTGGCTACTAAGTTTCAAATATTTTTCTTCCCATCTTCTTTCAGAGTTTCTATTGCACAGATATTAGGCCACTTAAATTGGTCTCACAGTTTACTGATGCTTTATCAATTAAAAAAATTTGTTTTCTCTATGTTTGATTTTGTATAATTTATCCTGATGATTTTCCCAGTTTAGTATATGATGGTAATCTCATACAATGTAAATTTTATCTCACACATTGTATTATTTATCTACAGGTGTTTGGTTTAAGTCTTTTATATCTTCCACGGCTCTGCTTAACTCATTGATTTTTCTTTACCTTTTTGAACATTTGGAATATGTTGAATGTCCTTGTCTAATAATGCTATTACTTGTTATTTCTAGGTCCTGTTTCCACAGAATGCTTTTTCTCATTAAGATATGTCATACTTTCCAAACGTTTTGCACACCTGTCAATTTTGGTAGGATGCCAGGGATTGTGAATCTCAACTTTTGGATACTAATTATTTTTGTATTTTGGATTCATATAAATGTTATTGAACTTTATTGCAAGATGTAATAAATTACATGGAAATGTTTTCATCTTTTCAAGGCTTGCTTTTAAGCTTTGTTAGGTGAGATAGAACAGCCACTACTTCTCTGCCCTGTCTCCAGGCTTTACTCTCTCAACTAAGGGAGCTCATTAGGGTTGGTTTCAAGTGCCTTTCTAACTGGTTTCAAGTTCCTTGTTGCTTTGACTTAGGCTAAAAATTCCTCTTGAAAGTGGGCTTGAGCAATCATAGACCTCACGTGGGTTGCTGCCCCTGTCTCAGGGATCACTGTTCTGTGCTGCCTGATATGCAATGTTTGCTAACTATTATTTCATATATTTGTTCATATATATTTTAAATATGTAAAAAGAAAAAAGTCTCAGTGGATGTAGACTCTCCTCACAAAAAAAAAAACTATAATTTTTGGGTCATTAGGAATATTTTACTTCATAAGTTTGGAATTGATTTTCTAAAAGTATGCTAACAATAAAGCTAATTTTGCACTGGACAAAAACATAAATGCAAGATAAGTGGAATACTACCACACTTCTTTAAAAATATTGTATAATTATGTTGTAAGCTTTACTAACTTCTTAGCTTAAGTATGCTGGGCTTTTTCTCTATAATAGATGATAGCATTAACCAACCATCAATAGGGAATGTGCTTTGAGCTATTTCCTTTCAGTAATTAGTAAGGTGATCCACTAAAAATAGTTGGGGAATTTGAAAAGACCACTTGGGAGAAAGTGGGCAATTAACAAGTATAGTCTTTTTATAATCACTATGCTTTAAATCTAATTAAACTGAAGAGAATCCAATTAAGTTAAAAGAAAACAATAGGCAATAAAACGATATGAGGATGAGTGTGACACTTTTAATCCAAAATTCTTTAAGAGTTAAACCCTATGATTGATGTTTTAGGAAGCAGTAAGTGGCAAACTGAATTTTTAAATGAAATTCAAAATTCTACTAGATGAAATTGTTGGAGACCGATTTTAAAAAGAATACTTATTTAAATACTGCAATTGGTTTCACTACTTCAAAGATACTTATATTACTGGTCTCTTTCTAACATTAATGGATAAAATAAACATATTTAAATTTTTAGCTGTACTCTAGCTGCTTAAAAATTTAAACAAAGTAATAATTCTTTACTTTAAAATGTATTTGTTTATTTTAATTGTCAAGTAAAAATTGCACATATTTATAGTGTTAAATGTGATGTTTTAATATGTATTATGGAATGGGTAAATTAAATAATTTAACATATATATGTATGTGTAACATATATAAATAATTTAACATTTATATATATATATATATATATATATATATATAAATATATATATATATATATATATATATATATATATTTATATTTCAGATTTTCTTTCAGGTAGAGGGAAACAGGTGTAGGATTGTTACATGGATATATTGGTCCAAGGTAGTGAGAGAAGTATGCAATGCAATAGGTAGTTTTTCAACTCATGCCCCACCTGTCTCCTTTCCTGCTCTAGTACTCCTCAATGTCTGTTGTTCCCAGGTTTACATCCATCTGTGCTCAATGTTTAGCTCCTATTTATATAAGAGAACATGTGATATTTAGTTTTCAGTTTCTGCATTCATTAGGAATATGACCTCCTTATTTCTAGATCCTGTTTCTATAGAATGATTTTTCTTATTAATATATGTCATACTTTCCAAACATTTTACTTGCCTGGCAATTTTGGTGGGATAAATTTTAAATGAAATTAAAATTTTAATCATTTTCTTGCAGAGAACAGTATTTTTTATGGTTGTGTAGTATTCCATGATGTATATATACCACATTTTCTATAATCAATCCACCATTAATGGGTACCTACATTGATTCCATGTCTTTGCTATTGTGACTAGTGTGGTGATGAACATACAAGTACATGTGTCTTATTGTTATAATTATATATTTTCTTTTTGGTGTATACCAGGTAATGAGATTGCTGAATTGAATGGTAGCTCTGTTTTAGGGTCTTTGAGAAGTCTTCAAACTACTTTCCACGGTACCTAAAAGAATTTATGTAAAGAATATATGTCATGAAAATGACCATACTGCCGAAAACAATTTATGGATTCAGTGCTGTTCCTATCAAGTATACCAACATCATTCTTATCAGAATAAGGACAAACTACTCTAAGATTCTTATGGAACCAAAGAAGAGCCTGAATAGTCAAAGCAATCGTAAGTAAAGGAACACAGCTGGAGGCATCACACTATCCCACTTCTAACTATACTGTACGGCAACAGTACTGATACAAAAACAGACACATACATCAACAGAACAGAATAGAAAACGAGAACAGAATATAAAAAAATAAAAATAAAGTCAGACACCTACAACCAGCCGATCCTTAACAGGGCTGAGAAAAACAAGCAATGCAGAAATGATTCCCTATTTAATAAATGGTGCTGTCAGGAGTGGCTAGCCATATGCAGAAGAACAAAATTAGACACCTTTACCATATCCAAAAATTAATTCAAGGTGGATTAAGTATTTAAAGTAAGACCTCAAAGTATAAAAATCCTAGAAGAAAAACCTGGGAAATACCCCTCTTGACAAGACTCTTGGTGATGAATTTACGGTCAAGTCCCCAAAAGCAATTGCAACAAACAGAAAATTGTCAAGTGTGATCTAGTTAAACTGCAGAGATTATGCACAGCAAAATCAATCATCAACAGAGTAAACAGGCAATCTACAGAATGGGAGAAAATATTCACAAAGTATGTATTCAGCAATGGTCTAATATTCAGAATATTAAAAGAACATAACCAAAAAAAATTTAAAAATGAGCAGAAGACATGAACAGATACTTCTTAAAAGAAGACATATAAGTGGTCAAGAAACATATGAAATAGTGCTCATCATCACTAATCATCAAAGAAATTCAAATCAAAGCCACAATTGTCACAGGATTCTTGGGGTGTCAATTCAATGCAGGAAACCTCTGTGGCCAGCAGTGCTGTCTGCCTAAATATTGCTCATACCTGCTGGGGTCATTTCACCCACTCATCCTGGTAGGCTGCATTCTGCTCATACTACCAACCTAGATTGCACACCTGCCAAGGACGACCAAAGTGTAGAGTGGAAAGGGGGATGTGGGTGAATGAGAATGGTGTCCTGCAACTTTGTACAGCTAAGCATGATGGCTGCTGCAGTTGGACAGACAGCTCCAGGCACTATCACAGGTGCTAACTTCATGTGAAGCTGTGGCTGGAGCAGATGCACTGCACATGGCTTCTGCTGTGGACTTCCATGTATAAACAAGGGGAATGTGGTGGTGTCTGGAAGCTTGAAGACTCCAGGAACCACAGATCCCCGAAGAGGATGTCAAAGCCCTGGCTCTGGGAGCCCTTAGGTATGGGCTTTGTGAAGGGTCACAGCTCTTCTATCCTTCCCATTGTCCACAATGTGGCACATGCTGGGGGTCGTGTGCTTTAGTCAGTTTGTTATAGCAATTTTACTTCCACCATTTTGCAGGTCCCAAATTCTTGTCCCATGTCCAGGAAGAAAGAGGTATGTGAATAACTGGAGAGTGAGCAAGGCAGAAGAGCTTCATTGAGCAACAGAACAACTCTCAGGAGGCCCAAAGTGAGTCATTCCTTTTCACAGGCAGGTTTTCCTGGCAAGTGCCTAGCTCTCAGTGTAGATGAGAACCACAGTGGGAAGCTCCTTCCTACAGTTGGTAGTCCCAACCTCTGTGTGTGTCTGTCTAAGTCCAGGGTTTTTATGGGCTAAGAAAGGAGGAAATGTTTTCAGTTGGTTCATGGGCTGCCATGGGTGTGCTTGGAAAAAGTACCATAAGTTCTTACTTTGGACCACATACTCCATCCAGAATTGGCAGCAAGGCTCCCAGGCTTCAGGTGTTCCTGGCTTGAAGGTGAAGTTTCACCAGGGACCTGGCCCTTCCTGCCCAGGAACCCATCTGCCTCCTGTCATCAACATGCCATCCACAACCAAGGCTATTTGTGCTGAGGGGAAACTGCAAGCCTGTACAGAGCTTCCCTGAACACACTCTTGGCCCCTCTCCCATGCTTGTTGGCACACAAAGTCCAGATGGAGCTGAGACAGCAGGAGGTTGGTGTTTCTGTGTCACCCAAGTGGGTGCACACCCAGCCAGGTCATGACAATACCGGGGGTCAACCACAACTTTGATCCACCCTGGAGCAGATGGTAAGAGTGGGGAGAGGCCATGGAGTGGTAGCAGGCACTTATGATCCTGCAGGGGTAGGGTGGCTTCCTGGGCACCAGAAATCACAGGGATGCCCAGGTCCAGAGCCATGCCACTGACTCAGTAAGAGGTATGGTTCCTGTCTTTTCCTGGCCCCCACCAGCTTTAAGAAGTAAGCAGCCCTGGCCATGACCCCCACCCCACCCGCTGCAGGTGGCATCCCCCAAGCAGCTGTTCCAGATGGGCTGTTTTTGGCCATCACGATGAGAAACCATCTCACATCAGTCCGAATGGCTATTCCTAAAAAGTCAAAAAACAGCAGATGCTGGCCAGGCTGCAGAGAAAAGGGAATGCTTAATCAAGCTAATAATTCTTAAAGGGGAAATTGGAGTAAAGATGATAATATATGGAATTACTTAGATTAATTAAATAAGCCAGTTAAAAAGTGTTGAATAAATTATGTCAGAAAAATCATGGGAAAACTATGACAAACTATTTTCTTCTGCAATTATCTCTCAGAATTTGAAAACTCATTACACATTCTTTTTTTTTTTTTTTTTTTGAGATGAAGTTTCGCTCTTGTTACCCAGGCTGGAGTGCAATGGCACTGTCTTGGCTCATCGCAACGTCCGCCTCCTGAGTTCAAGCAATTCTCCTACCTCAGCTTCCCAAGTAACTGGGACTACAGACACATGCCACCATGCCCAGCTAATTTTTGTATTTTTAATAGAGACGGGGTTTCACCTTGTTGACAAAGATGGTCTTGTCTCTTGACCTCATGATCCACCTGCCTCGGACTCCCAAAGTGCTGGGATTATAGGCGTATATTATACATTCTTTACATAATGAATATACAACTCTAAACAATACCTAGAGTACTAACATCCCAGAAAGAAGAAAGTTTTATTATTCAGATGGAGCTCAATCCAAAGAAAAATAATATATGGACTTCATCAATTAACTCAAATGCCATTTTGACTGTGTGGGATGATATTTGTTCCACCAATATAAAATGTAATTAGCAAGTGGTGAAATAAATTATGAATAAATGCAATTATGGATTTATTAATTTTGGAAGTTTAGAGATAAAGCAATTACAAAGAGTTTTCAAGAAAATTGGTTTGATTGTATCTCATAGTAACCTAGAAACAAATAAAAATCATCAAATTTTATTTGATAAAAATTAACATCTCATGAAGACAATCAACTCAAAATAAAATTCAAACTACTACACTAATGATGAAAATGTATTATTCACATGTAATATAATGGCATTATTAATATTTAAATGCCTATTTAATATGAACATTTCATACTTTATGTTAATTTTTAATAGTTTCAAATTTCTACTGACTTTATTGAAAAGTATAATAGAAATGTAATGCTTTTGGTAAATACATGTTTACCATATACTGTGTATATATGTATATTTAAAAAAGAAATAAATAGTATATTCAAAAATTGAGCAAATTTAAATATACCTGTCAGAAATAAAACCACTTGATATTTCAGCTATATATTTAAAAATGATTAACAAATATCTTACAAACAATTCTACTATTATATCTGTCCCTTTATCAGAGCTATCGCTATCTGAGAGTAGAAGAGATAACTGACCTAAATTTGAAAGTACCTGTAGATTCCTCTAATTTATATTCTTCTTCTAGACTAATTCACTTACTGGTTTTTATAGAATGTGAGTTACAAGAGAAAATAATTTAGCAGGATTTCTGAGTTTAATGTGGCAAAGCAGGTATTTTATATTACTTTTTCTTCAACATCCTACAACAAACAAAATATAAAAGAAAATGAAACACTTGCTTCATATTTGATGACAATTAGAGATGTTTGCTTTTGCAAATTACAGTACTTGAAGATCAAAAATGTGGATGGGTAGATGACAATATCAAGAAGATCATAAAGGTAAAACTAGTGTGTGTGGAAACTGGTTTATACCATTGAACTGAGTAATATTTCAGCAACTGAAAGAATAATGCAACATAGAAATTGAGATAGGAGAGTGTAGTAGTGGAAAAGGAGAGATTTTTGAAAGAGCCTCAAAGTTGACCTTTGTAGTAACACTTTATGTTGTACAATTGAGTGAGGGAAAGCTTCTCTACTAAGCAAGTGAGTAGACTCTGATATTCTGGAAAAACTGAAGACTCTGAGAAAACACTGTTAATGTGTCTTTATAAAAATAAGAATGAAGTGTCTTTGAAAGGTTGGTTAAAAGAAAAACTATATTTTCCTATACAAGACCAAAGCTTTGTAGTCGAGAATTTTGAGAATATTTCTAAATTGCTCAAGAGAAAATATCAATAAATAATAATACCTTGGGCTTTCTTATAGCAAAATGTATCTGTATAATTTTACATGTGTAAAATATTGTGTATCTGTCATCTTCTTTTACATTTGAAAATCACATTCTCCAGGTTTTCTTGTAGATGAGGTTCTTAATTAAAATTTAACTTCAAGATTTGCTAAAATTTGGAAAGTGGAGATGAGGTGGAAATTATCTTTCTGGTGTTGATGCTATATGGACAATGTTAGTGAGAAAATATATGCTATAACATATGTTGAGAATATGTTACAACCTTCTGATCTGGTGGGAGGAGCAATCACCATCACCATAGATGTGCAAATTTGATGTGACAGCAGCAAGGAGGTCCTGATGTATATTGCAGTTATTATCATGTTCTTTGAACTAAACCTTCCAGAATATCACGCTGCCCTCCTTTTCTCTAGACCCTCAAACAGGAGTTTAATTACCTAATTTCTGTAAGCCCTTTTGTATATATAAATGGATTTCCATTATTTGTACTGAACCTGATAGAATAACTAAATGTGTTATATTCGGAAAAAAAGAAACGTGTTCCCAGCACTTCCACCTGTGTCCCCAACTCTAGGATAGAGATTTTAATCAGTTCTCTTGTGTTCTACAAATTAATAAAAATAAAACTCAGTGGGCTCCTCCCATTTGAACTAAAATATTTACTGCTATAATAATAATAAAAAGCTAAATGTAAAACCGAGTCAAGCGAGCAAAATATATATAAATAGGAGGGGAAGAAAACTACTTAAAATATCTGAATGGTTTGAAAGTGATTGCGTCTAGGAGCAATAGGAAATAAGGGGTACACTGAGAGGTCTACATGAAGTTTCAACAGCGTTAGAATTTCTAGATTATTTACCTAATAGCTTAAATAAAAATTAAAAAGGAAATAGCAGAGCAGTGCTGAAATTAGAAGACTTGAATGCATTAGCAAACCTTATTTTCTTTAAATGTGTGTATACTGTTACACACTCAATTTATGAAGATTAGCTAAGTGAGCTAGTATTACATCATTGTAAATCCTCAATATATTCTAAATACAGATGTTAATATATGTAATTCCACTTACAGTGTAGACGTAGATATACAGTATTTGATTACTTTCTAATCTATTGCTATTTGGTTATGTAATATAACACTATACATGCATTGTAATTAATTCAGAAGAAATCATTATTGTAGGTATTTTAAATCTAGACTTAAGATATGAAAGTCACCATGGATTTAATAAAAAAAGATTCAAATGTGTAAAGTATTGAAATAAAATGATATTCTACATTTTTTACATTGTGGGTTTGTTTTATGAACCACATACTGTTTCATGAACTGAGAGGATCAAAATTGAAGTATTTAAAATGGAAAGGGAAGGAGCAGTAGTTTACTGATTTTCATTTGAAATAAAGAACTTGAGGCCTCAAACATATTAGGTAATTTCTTTATTCTATTTCCTTTTGAGTCTCAAACACAATAATTAAAAAAAAGATTGTGTCAAAAATGTATTAACCATTTCTTTATGTTTTAGTAGGACTTACTCTACCCCTTTTTAAGAGACATGACTACAAACACTAAAAATACCATAAATTTACTCATATGATTGAAGTACAATTGACTAATACTAATTATTTCTTATTGATAGTGGGCTACATTAAATGTCATATCATTATGAAACATGTTAATCTGTGTAAATGCTGGAAGTCCCGAAATACATCTTTAGGACTGTTAACATCTCTTTTTTCTCTAAAGCATTCAGTATGCCACAGCTTGAAAATTTTTGAATTAACAGTAAGAAAGTAAAAAAAATATGCTATGTACTTAGACGTAAAGAAGATAAATATAATCTTGGCATCTGGATGCTGGTGGGAAGTCATCCCATTGTGAATCATAACTGAGAATAATTGAATGAGTGAGTCTAAGGATACTAAAATGATTAAATTCCTGGACATGAGTGAACTATGTAACCTTCTTGTTGGTGATTGCTTTTTATGAAGAAAATCTACCTGTCTGAAAAATTAATTGCAAAGTCTAGCTCTTAGTGGTGTAAATTAATAGTAGGATTTTAAGTGTTGATTTTCTTGTGCAAACCTTACTCATCTTTTTTTTTAGCCTTTACATAAATACTTTTTTTCCTGTAAAATAGATTGTATAAGACATTACAAATAGTGTTCATTATTTTTATGCTGGTAAATAGGTCACAGTAGTTGTTAATATCCTTACATATTTAAGATGACTAACTCCTTTTGGTAATAATGGGTATTCAGGTAATAATAATTTTGTTAATATTAAAATATATGACCTTATTTTAAAATTTAAGTCAGCGATACCATTAAATATATTTATAAAAGTTGGTAGAAATTTTCTGTTAATGGAACTTAAAAAGACTGGGTGATTATTTGCATAGAAAACAATTAAAATTGGGAAAAAAAAGTACTTAAAACAGTTATTTGAAAAACTCTGAAAACTGCCAAAAAGAGGACTAAATATGAAAATAATTTAGTGTTGAAAGACTGCCAGTGTATCAGGTGTGTGCTATGTACAAGCCTTCCCTGAGGTGGCAAACCAATCTTATGAGATCCAGTGGTAGATGGAGTTCAGAGCAGGTGAGCCAGAGGATATGGCTGGAATATTCTGTAAGTGAGACAGTCACAGACAGTATAAACTCTATTTCAATTTGTGGCTGACAGTTATAGTTTGCATTTTGTATGAGATACCAGGAGCCTGGTTGAAAGACTGACCTAAATCCATGCACAGAAAAGGTGACAACAAGTGGAAGTGTTCATGACTGAGATGTCAAAGGGTTGTTCTTAGTTCTTGTTAAGAACTAAGAAGGTCTGTACTGGAAAGTGTGAAAGTCTACTCAAATCTTTAACTCATAGTAGACTGAGACGTTGCAGGGTCAATCCCCACAAAATGAGGCCTAAAATGAAGCCAAATTAGCCAAATTGAGACATCAGCTTTTGTACATGACAGGATAAAAAGATTCTGTTTGAGACCATTCAAATTCACTGTTTAGTATAATAATATACAATCGTTCATACAGAAATAGAGAAATCCAGAGTCATCAACATGCTATCTACAATGTTCAGTTTTCCATCAGAAAATCTTAGACATGCAGAGATACAGAAATTTTCACTTATGATAAGAAAAAGGCCAGGCATGGTGGCTCACACCTGTCATCCCAGCACTTGGGAGACCAAGACAGGCTGATTGCTTAAGTCCAGGAGTTCAAGACAAACCTTGGTAACATGGCAAAACCCCCATCTCTACAAAAAAAAAAAATTCAAAATATTATCTGGATGCAGTGGCACCCACCTGTAGTCTCAGGTAATTGGGAAAATGAGACTGTAGAATCACTTGAGCTCAACAGGTTGAGGCTTCAATCAGCTGGGATCATGCCACTGCACTCTGGCCTGGACAACATAGCAAGGCCCTGTTTCAAAAAAAGTAAATAAATAATAAAGTAGAAAAAAGTCAGTAGACAGTGACTCTTTATGACCTCAGGTTTCAAGTTTCACATGTCGATACTTACAAAATGAAAAGAATTTCAGAGAAACATGGTATAAAAAAAGTTAAGAAATACAGTTAAGAAAACCTGTATTTGCTTCGTATTGGTGACGTAAAAAATTGCCAAAGATTCAGTGCCTCAAAACAGCCTAGATTTAGGGTATTACAGTTCTAAAAAATTATTTATCTGAAATCATTATTTCCAGACTTAAGTAAAGGCATCAGTATGGATGCTTCCTTCTGCATGCAATAGAGAAATTATGTTTCTTGCCTCTTCCACTTCTAGAGGCTGCCAGCCTCCCTTGATTCTTGCCTGCATCACTCCAATCTCTGTCTAGAATTATATCACCTTCTCCTGTGATATCTCAAATGTTTCTTTATCTCCCTCTTATAAAGACATGGATGATTATATTTAGGGACTACACAGGTAACCCAGGATAAAGCTTCATTTCAAATCCTTAATTAAATCATATCTTCAAATTCTCTTTTGCTAGATAAGGCAATATTCCCAGGATCTAGCGATCAGGACATAGACATCTGTGGGGACCATCATATAGCTGATAACACAGCTAAAGATAAAAATGTAAATAGGTGCCAAATGAAAAATCTAGAGCTAAAAATTTAAAAGTGTTCTGTTTTTTATAAAAACTGGTATAACCATAAGTCATATACCAACTTCCATCATCATTCTCATTCTTTGTGACACAGAGGTGGACATCAGTGATCAGCTCTACTTTCTAAGATCTAAATTGTCTTTTTTAATAAATGAAATAAGAATTTATTTTTAGAGTATTGTAGGTTCACAGCAAAATTGAGCAAAGGGTACAGAGATTTTCCATATATTTTCTCCCCTCCACCCTGGCTGTGCAGCCTTCCTCATTACCAACAACACACACCAGAATAGGACGTTTGCTACAACCGGTGGACCTACATTAATGCATTATTACCACCCAAAGTCTATAGTTGACATTAGGATTCACTCTTGGTGTTGTACCTTCCATGGGTTTTCATAAATGTGTAATGACTACAGTATCATACATAATAGTTTTAGAGCCCTAAAGGACCTCTGTACTCTGTCAATTCATTCCTTTCTTCCCCTAACCCATACCAATCATTATTTTACTGCATCTATTAGAATACCAGAATACCTACAGAATGTCATATGATGGGAATCATACAGTATGTAACCCTTTCAGATTGGCTACTTTCACTTAGTTAAACATAAGTAAGTTTCAGCAATGAATGAGCATTCCTGTTGCTCAATATTCTTGCTGGAATTGCATTCTCATAGATGTTACTTTATGTCTCCCTAAATGAATAATTTTTATGTGTTGAACTTTTGAGTTTTCATATTTTCCTATGTAAAAAATAGTTGGAGAAAATTACTTGGCTGATTTCTCTTCAAATATATGAGCTCAGTCTCCAAATTCACTTTCAATAATGTCTGGAAATCCTACCATATTATTTTTTTTTTCAAGCTTGCTTTTAAACTCTTTAAGATATCTATTATTCCTCCCATATTCTTACACTTTCAATTCCAAAGGGACATGTGTACTTTATTCTATCAAAGAGTAAGAATTCACATGTTTGGATCCCATAATTTTGAGAATCACACACTTTAAAAATCTAGAAGATTTTTCTTGATATTTCCTCTATATTCTGTAACATCAATCTCCATATATTTGCCTTAATAGCATGAAAATATTCTACAATGTATCTCCTCTAAAATAACAAATATATAAGCAAATATGTAAAATTTTAAAATGCCCAGAAAAGAAAAAAGAAAATCTTAATTCTGTTCTCCAGTTATCACTCTACTGCTATAATATTCAAATCAAAATTATTAATCTTTTTTTCTTATTTGCATTGCATTCATTTCTCAACCCAGTTTTCTCAACTCTAGGCAGTATTTAATTACTGGCCACTTCCTTTCATATAAACCACACTGTTCTATGGGCTGCTCTGGGAATCTATTTTCCTGGTTCTAGTTATCTATTTCTGTATGCTTCTTCTAAGTCACTTTGGCAGATTTCATATGCTCCTGACCTCCAACTATGGTTATTTCCAAGGCTTTTATCTACATATTTTATTTAGTCTATTTTATCATATTCCACATCCTACATATTGTCTACATGTTGACGGTGATTCATTAATGTAATAGATAGTTCCAAGCCCAAACTCATCTCTTTTCATAGTAGATCAGTCACTTATCTTGATTTGTTGTTCTGTGACTACATTAAATTTAGCATATGCAGAACTGTACCTTTTGTTTTTAATAAGGAAACCTGTTCCTCATCCTGTTTTTTCCTTTTCAGCAAATGCCATCACCACCTCAACAGTTGCTCAAGTAGAAGTATTTGGCTTACTAGTGAAGGGCCAGGTGTTTTGCATATCCTACCCTTCTTTAAAGCGAACAACTTTGCAAATTAGATATCATCATTCTCATATGAAATACTAGGAGTTTGTTGCTCGTAAGGCCTTAGAAAGCTTTCATGTCTCTTAGATCTGACTCCAACGCACTAAGCCCTTTCCATGCTACTATGGAAAAATAAAATATAACTTATTTTAGAGAAACATAATGTGACTCATGCTTTCAAAATCATTTTTCCTTTAAGTGAGGCATCTGTGTGTCTGGGAACTTATGCTAGTGATGATTTCATTGCTCAAAACAATTTCAGCTCTTCATTGCATTAGGGTATGCTTTTAATGGATCTAAATGCTAGGAATATATTCTATAAGAATTCTTCTGCTATAGAGAAGATATAAAAAATTATAAGCTAAATAAAATAAATGTAATTATGAAGATTTTATGTAAAACAATGCAAAAATAAACTGGGCATGGTGGCGCACGCCCATAGTCCCAGCTACTCAGGGGGCTGAGGCAGCAGGATTGCTTGAGGTCAGGAATTGTGCCACACTGCACTCCAGCCTGGATGACAAAGCAAGACTTTGTCTCTAGAATAAATAAATAAATAAATAAATAAATAAATAAATAAATAAATAAAATTAAAGTAAAAATTAGGGCTATAAGAAAGCCTTTCAATGTTTGTATATAATTCTTTGTTTATATACATTTGCATTCTAATTTCCTTTCCATGTTGTCACTCTGAGATGTATATAGGTATTCCACTGATGATCTTTTGTTCAAGACATTTTGTTAATTATCTTTTTGAATGGTTGCATTGGATACTTTATGTTCTATGAAAATTACTCACACATTTATATTCATGCTTCCTATTGGATTATAAATTTATATATTCTAGAAAAATATTTCTCTAAATAGTTATGAATTTTTATTCACCTATTTATATACTAAACTATACAGGGAAAAATGCATTACAATTAGATATGTAAAAATAATTGATTTTAATTACTCATTTAGACCTAGTAAGGTACTAGCTGTCTATCCCCCTGTGTGCTGTTAGGGCAATGGATTCCCACTTGACTGATGTTTGGGAAGAGATGGTTCCAGGCTGCCTATTGTGTTTGCACAGCTTCTCCTGCTGAGTTGACACATATACAATTAAACTGTAAGGAGAGAAAATCTCATATTTTCTCCAAAAGCTGTCCTCTTGTGCTTAGAAAAGCTGCAAATCTCTTTCAGAAAACAAGATAAAAAAAGGAATCTTTGTCTTAAATATTATATGCCTTTGAAAAGGTAAAGATTAATCATCATAACATTAATAGTAATAACAAGAACAACTACCATTTATTACGAGTTAACTGAATTCTAGCTATTCTCTGAACTTTAGAGATTTTATCACATTCTTTCCTTTCTGTCTAATAGTTTACTGTGAGTCCTGGTTTTCTTTTTTAATGACAAAGTGAGACTTACATTAAGCAAATTGTCCAACTTTATGTAGCAAATAAGTGGGGATCCAATAATCTGAACTGTCTGTCCTCAAATGCAAAAATAAAAGAAAAAAAACTTTAATTTGGTTAAATTCATCATCCCCCAAATGAATCGATTATGGAAAAATTTATTTCTCTTCATCTCAATACTCCATATTAATATCTTACACAGTTAGTGTCCCATGAAATGCTATTTGGAACATAAAATTTGCTTTTAACTTGTTAATTTTGGATAAAAGTAAGCTTAAGATATAATACAGTATTTGTTCAAGATCATAAAGTTACAAACAGAAAAGCATAACAATGCCTGGAACACAGTAGGCATTTAGAATATATGTTCTTTTTTAAAAAAATTATTATACTTTAAGTTCTGGGGTACATGTGCAGAGTGTAAAGGTTTGTTATATAGGTATACAAGTACCATGGTAGTTTGCTGTATCCATCACCCCATAATCTACGCTAGGTATTTCTGCTAATGCTATCCCTCCCCTATCCCCCAACCTCCTAGTATCCCTTTCCTAGACCACCAACCCCTAATAGACCCCAGTGTGTGAGGTTTCCCTCCCTGTTTCCATGTGTTCTCATTGTTCAACACCCACTTCTGAATGAGAACATGTAGTATTTGGTTTTCTGTTCTTATGTCAGTTTGCTGAGAATTATGATTCCCTGCTTTAGCCATGTCCCTGCAAAGGACATGAACTCATCTTTTTTATGGCTACATAGTATTCAATGCTGTATACATGCCACATTTTCTTTATCCAGTCTATTATTGATGGGTATTTGGGTTGGTTCCAAATCCTTGCTATTGTAAACAGTGCTGCAATAAACATATGTGTGCATGAGTCTTTATAACAGAATAATTTATAATCCTTTGGGTATATACCCAGTAATGGGATTGCTGGGTCAAATGTAATCTCTATGTCTAGATCCTTGAGGAATTGCCACACTGTTTTCCACAACGGTTAAATTAATTTACATTCCCACCAATAGTGTGAAAGTGTTCCTATTTCTCCACATCCTCTCCAGCATTTGTTGTCTCCTGATTTTTTAATGATCGCCATTCTAGCTGTCATGAGATGGTATCTCAATGTGGTTTTGATTTGTATTTCTCTAATGACCAGTGATGATGAGCTTTTTATTCATGTTCATTGGTTGCATAAATGTCTTCTTTTGAGAAATGTCTGTTCATGTACTTCACCCACTTTTTGATGGAGTTGTTTTCTCTTGTAAATTTGTTTAAATTCTTTGTAAATTCTGGATAGTAGTCCTTTGCCAGATGGGAAGATTGCAAAAATTAAAAAAAAAAAAAAAAGAGCTGTTTGGGAGGCTCAGACGGGCAGATCACAAGGTCAGGAGATAGAAACTATCCTGGCTAACACAGTGAAACCCTGTCTCTACTAAAAATAAAAAAAATTAGCCAGGTGTGGTGGCATGAACCTGTAGTTCCAGCTACTTGGGAGGGTGAGGCAGAAGAATCACCTGAACCCTGGAGGAGGAGGTTGCAGTGATCCACAATCATGACACTGCACTCCAGCCTGGGCAACCAAGGGATACACCATCTCAAATAAAAAAACAAAAACAAGCAACCAAACAGCTGAAAATAAGGACATCAGGTGAAAGGAATTTAACTTCATAACAAGAAAAGAGAACTTTATTATTTGGAATCCTATTACTTGCTAATTATGTATCTAGGTCATTTTATGGATATTACTTAGTTTAGTTTTAAATAATTCTATATAATAGGCATTAATTTTCTTCCTTTCTCAAGTAAGAAGTCTCAGGCTGAGAGATATTATTGTCAGAAGAAATAATTTTGTAAGTAAAAGGTTTTTGTTTTAATTTTAACTCTGATTTTACCGAATTGTATTTTATAATCATTAAGAGCTAAGAGGTAGAAAGTGAGTTTGAGAGTAAGAGCAAAAGTTAGAATAGAGCCAAGTAGGAAAGTTTTTCCCTTAATAGGTAATTTCCTGTCTTTAGATAAAGTACCAAAGTAATTAACCTCTAAGCAGATACAGACAATTGCAAGAGTTCTTAACACAGAGGGCATACTGAGCCATTATATGTAAGACTCATGATGTTTTACGTCCTTAGAATGGAGTCAGAAAAACTTAAAATTAAGAAAATGAGCAATAATAATTAAACAAAATTGAAATGCAAATATGCTCCCATTTAGTTGAGTATGTAGGAATCTTGAGCAGTAGCTGAGCGATTTTACTAGTTTATATGTCCTTTTTCTTAACACAGTGCCGAGGACTTGCCAGGAATTAAGATATTTGTTATTGCTTCATTTTTATCAATTTTTATCATTTCTCATTATTTAACAATTTTTTTTTTTTACAGAGGGCATTTTGTTTGGTTTTGTTCACTAATGTGTTCTTCAGTAACCTTTGAGCAGTACATGTGTAATACAGTAATACTAAATACTACCACTATTAATAATAATAATAATAAAATAATCATGCAACTTATGTCTTTTTCTGTGTATGCATTAGTTGTTGATTATGACTCTTTTTGTTAAAAAATCTGACACTTGTTAAATAAAGCAGTAAAGAAGACTTTACTCAGGAGTGTTGTGATAGCTGTCAAGACTATAGCAATAGGAAAGAAACATTGGGATTAACTGTGAATACAAGAAAATGTGGGAATTTGTGGCTGGGGAGTAGTTTGGGGAAGTTGGTGGGGTGAACATTACTAAAAGGACATACCAAGGATAGAGACATTCTTGCTCAGCTGACCTCAGAGAATTTTCGTTGAAGGCAGGCAGAGTTATCAGATACAGAGTTTAAAAAGATTTACAGGTTCTTCAGCTACCATGGCAGGATTCTCTGTAAACCTACTTAGCAAGGTTCTTAATAAAACTGGGCTATTCAGGCCCAGGAAGGATCCAGCCAAGGTCAAGTTCTCAACAAGAAAAGAGATTAGAAGTCTCTGACCAATGTTGGTTAAGGAGAGATTCTCTGTCATGTCAATTTTGATATTTTAGAGTCCTATGATGAAAATAAAAGGTATTCATAGGAATCTATTTTTCAGATTTTTAAACCAAAGAAATTTGTCTTCCTAGAAAGTTAAAGTTGACACATAGTACCCTACGTAACAGACAGGTCTTTGAACTTACATGATAACCCAATTCTACTAGATTCCCATTAAAAGGCAATCAGTAAAAGTGGATTCCCCAAATTCAATTATTCACATCTTAGTGATATTTTTATATCAAAAGAAATCCTAAATTTACCTTTTTGATATCCTGAAAACATAATTTGTAACCATCTTATGCATGATACTGAGGTTATTAGGCAACCACAGAGGTTGCCAAATAAAAAAAAAAAAAGATACATTTTTTTAATGATAATACAGTTCATATGAAAGTTAAAACATTGGAGTGACAAACCTGGCTTGGATTCAAAATTGATAGAGCTGATCTTTGTAAGCCAGTGTTTATGTGACCAGAGCTTATTGACAAGGAGGGGTAGAAAATTATAAAAAACATTTGACCATATATTATGTTGAGTAAGTACATAATTAAAGAAACAAGTTCATGACGAATGAAGTAGGCGATGTGATTGTTTCAGGGTCATCTAATTTTAAAAGAAAAAGAAAGCAAAGGAAAAATTTAGGAGAGGATTGTTTTGTAATACTAAATTCTTATGCCT